>NC_140505.1:21094642-21733392 GCF_964339955.1 Pipistrellus hanaki
TTGCGGGCACATCCCCAGTAGGGGGTGTGCAAGAGGCAGCTGGTCGATGTTTCTCTCTCATCAACGTTTCTAACTCTCTATCTCTCTCCCTTCCTCTCTGCAAAAAATCAATAAAATATGTATATAAAAAAAAGGTAAGAAGGAACACAGACACAATAATAGATGTGACTACAAAAAGGTAACTTTCAGTAATAACTTTAAACGTAAACAGACTAAATGCTCCAATCAAAAAACTTCAAGTGGCTGAATGGGTAAAAAACAAAAAACAAAAAAAAAAAAAACATGACCCATATTATGCTGTGTACCAGAGACCTACCTCAGAACAAGGGACTCACACAGATTGAAAGTGAAAGGAAGGAAAAATATATTTCAGGCAAATGGAAATGAAAAAAGAAGCTGGGGTAGCAATACTTATATCTGACAAAAAATAGGCCTCAAAGTGAAGGCCATAACAAGAGATAAGGAAGGCCACTTCATAATTCTATAGGGATCAATACAACTTGTCCTTAGGAAGCCCTGATAAACATATATGCACCCAATGCAGGAGTACCCAAATATATAACAAAACTCCTGGAAGATATCAAGGGAGAGATTACCGACAATACAATCATAGTAGAGAACTTTAATGCACCACTGATGTCACTGGATAAATTCTATAGACAAAAAAATCAGCAAAGAAACAGCAATCCTAAATGAGTCACTAGATCAGATGGATTTAACTGACATCTTCAGAATATTGTATCCCAAAGGCCACGGAATATATGTTCTTCTCAAGTGCACATGGGACATTTTAAAAATGTCCCCCCAAAGTCTCCCCAAATTCAGGAAGATCAAAATCATATCAAGCATCTTCTCAGACCACAATAGCACAAAATTAGAAATAAACTATAATAAAAATAATCAAAAAACTCTTGGAAGCAGATAGCATGCTATTATGTAATGAATGGGTTACCAATGAGATCAAAGAAGAAATTAAAAGCATCTTGCAAACTAATGACAACAAAAACAAAGCAATCCAAATTCTATGGGATACAATAAAAGCAATCCTGAGAGAGAAATTCATTGCTCTACTGGCCTACCTCAAAAAGCAAGAACAAATGGTAGTAAATCATTTAACTCAACAACTCAAAGAATTATAAAGAGAGCATTGAGAAAAGCCCAGAGTGAGTAGAAGGAAGGAGATAATAAAGATTAGAGCAGAAATACATGGCATAGAGACTAAAAAAATTAATACAAAGATCAATGAAACCAAGAGCTGGTTCTCTGAAAGGATAAACAAGATGAATGAACCTCGAGCCAGGCTAACCAAGAAGCAGAGAGAAAGGACTCAAAAAAACAAAATCAGAAATGAGAGAGGCAAAAATAACAAAAGACCCCATAGAAACACAAAGGATTGTTTTTAAAAAAAAAAAAAAAAAAGTACCATAAACAACTCTATTCCAACAAATTCGGTAGCCTGGAGGAAATGGACATATTCCTAGGAAAAAATACAACCTTCCAAAACTCAATCAGGAAGATTCTAAAAATCTCAATAGGCCAATAACTATGGATGAAATTGAAGCAGTCATCAAAAATCTCCCAGCAAACAAAAGTTCAGGGCCAGATGGCTTCACAGGAGAGTTTTACCAAGCATTCAAGGAAGGACTAAAACCTATCCTCCTTAGGCTATTCCAAAAAATTCAAGAGAAAGGGACACTTCCAAGTTCATTTTGTGAAGTCAGCATCACCCTAATACCAAAACCAGATAAAGACAACACAATGAAGAAGAATTATAGGTCAATATCCCTCATGAACATAGATGACAAAATCATCAACAAAATTCTAGCAAATCGGATCCAGCAATACATCAGAGAGATCATACACTATGACCAAGTAGGATTTATTCCGGGAATGCAAGAATGGTACAATATCCACAAATCAATAAACGTGATTCATCACATAAACAAATTTAGTGATAAAAATCACATAATCATTTCAATTGACTCAGGAAAAGCATTTGACAAATACAGCAACATTTTTTTTTTAGAATATATTTTATTGACTTTTTACAGAGAGGAAGAGAGAGGAATAGAGAGCTAGAAACATCGATGAGAGAGAATCATCTATCAGCTGCCTCTTGAACAACCCCTACCGAGGAGATGCCCGCAACCAAGGTACATGTCCTTGACTGGAATCAAACCCGGAACCTTTCAGACCGCAGGCTGATGCTCTATCCACTGAGCCAAACCGGTTTGGGCGTCCAGCACCATTTTTAATAAAAACTCTTAGCAAGGTGGAAATAGAAGGATCATACATCAACATAATATTATAAAATTCATATATGAAAAACCAATAGCCAATATCATACTCAATAGACAAAAAACTGAAACCATTTCCATAAGAACAGGAACAAGACAGGGATGCCCACTCTCACCACTCCTTTTCAACACAGTACTGGGAGTACTAGCCATTGCAATCAGACAAGAAGAAGAAGAAGAAGGAAAAGGAGAAGGAGGAGAAGGAGGAGGAGAAGGAGAAGGAGAAAGAGAAGGAGAAGAAAGAGGCATCTGAATTGGAAAAGAAAAATTAAACTGTCCCTATTTGCAGATCTCATGATATTGTACATAAAAAAAGACTCCATCAAAAAACTAATAGACTTAATAAATGAATTTGGCAATGTAGTAGGATACAAAATTAATGCCAAGAAATCTATGGCCTTTCTATACACCAATAGTGAACTTACAGAAACAGAGATTAAAAAAACAATCCCATTTACCATCGCACCAAAAAATTAAGATACCTAGGAATAAACTTAACTAAGGAGGTAAAAGACTTATATGTGGAAAACTACAGGACACTGAAAAAAGAGATAGAGGAAGATGTAAACAGATGGAAGAACATACCGTGTTCATGGATTGGTAGAGTCAACATCAATAAAATGTCCATACTACCCAAAGCAATTTATAGGTTCAATGCACTCCCCATTAAAATACTAATGGCATATTTCACAGACCTAGAGAGAACTCTCAAATTCATCTGGAATAAAAAAAGACCCCGAACAGTCACAGCAATCCTGAGAAAGAAGAATAGAGCCAGAGGGATTCCAATACCAGATTTCAAGCTGTATTACAAAGCCACTGTCCTCAAAAAAGCTTAGTACCTGCACAAGAATAGATATATAGACCAATGGAATAGAATAGAGAATCTGGATATTGACCCAAACCTCTATCTATACTCAATTAATATTTGACAAAGGAGGCATGAACATACAATGGAGTCAAGACAGTCTCTTCAATAAATGATGTAGGGAAAATGGACAGATACATGCAAAAAACCTGAAACTAGATTACCAACTTACACCATACACAAAAATAAACTCAAAATGGATACAGGACTTAAACATAAGAAGGGAAACCATAAAAATACTAGAGGAATCCACAGGCAGCAAAATCTCAGACATATGCCAAAAGAACTTCTTCACTGATACTGCCCCTAGGGCAATGGAAGCTAAAGAGAAAATAAACAAATGGGACTACACCAAAATAAAAAGCTTTTTTACAGCAAAAGAAACCATCAACAAAACAACAAGAAAGCCCTCTGTATGGGAGAACATATTTGCAAATGTTATCACTGATACAGGTTTAATCTCCAACATCTACAGATAGCTTATACAACTTAATAAAAGGAAGATAAATGATCCAATTAAAACATGGGCAATGGATCTAAATAGAATCTTTTCAAAAGTAGACAGAAGGAAGACCAAGAGACACAGTGGTACCATCTCACACCTATCAGAATGGCCAACATCAACAAATCAACAAACGACAAGTGTTGGTGAGGATGCAGAGAAAAAGGAACCCTCGTGCACTGCTGGTGGGAATGCAGACTGATGCAGCCACTGTGGGAAACAGTATGGAGTTTCCTCAAAAAACTGAAAATGGAACTATCATTTGAACCAGTAATCCCACTCCTAAGAATATATCCTAAGAAACTAGAAAAACCCATCAAAAAGGATATGTGCACCCTTATGTTCATAGCACAATTTACAATAGCTAAGATTTGGAAATAGCCTAGGTGTCCATCAGCAGATGACTGGATCAGAAAACTATGGTACACAATGGAATACTATTCTGCCATAAAAAAGGAATTCTTATCATTAGCAGCAACCTGGATGGAATTGGAGAACATTATGCTGAGTGAAATAAGCCAGTCAATGAAAGAAAAACACCACATGTTCTTACTAATTTATGGATAATAAAGAACATTATAAACTGATGAACAAAAAGATAGATACAGAGACAATGAAGCAACAGATTGTCAAATTACAGTGGGGAGAGAAGGGAGATATGGGGGAGATAAGAGATCAACGGAAAGACTTGTATGCATGCATATAAGCATAACCAATGGATGCAAAACTCTGGGAAAGGAGGGCATGTATGGGAGTGGTGAGGGTAATGGTAAGATATGTACTTATATAATACCTTAATTTAAAAAAATGGCGGGGGGGGGACTGGAGATCAGAGTAATGGGGAGCTGTGTCTCCCTTTGGGTTGAAAGAAACTGCACACACAGTTGCCAACCGCCAGCCTGATTTGCATGCCTAGGTACCTCAGCTTTTCCGTGCTTGTGCAGGTCTCAATGCTCTTTTATCTTTCCTTCTAGTTGTAGAACTTCCACTCAGCCAGCTTTCCTGTGGTTCTGGGTGATAGATGTTTTGTCTTTTAGTTGTGGTTTATGTGTGGTTGTGAGAGGCAGCACATACAAGTATATACTTTATATCACCATCTTGGTTTCTCTCTGGGATTTTCTTAGTGCTTTTCTCCCAGCAATGCTTAAGCTCTGGTATCTCATTTTCAATCACAAGCCAGTGAGAGCTGCCTTTGTTTAGCTTCAGATTAGACCTCTACCAAGGACACCTGGGAGGCTATCACCACACTTCTGGGTCCCTAATCTATAGAGCAGCTGTGCTGCACCCTGCAGTTCCAGCCATTTCTGCTGCTATGAACTCTGTGCTTTGCCTCCTTAACTCAGTGAAGAGCTGCACTTGCCTAGGACTCCAATTCTCTGCTGATGTCAATAAATTCTCCATAAGTAGAGTAGAATTTTCATAAAGTCAACATCGTATTTTCCTTACTTCTGATATTATAGTTTGGCATGTTCTTTTGATTTCCAGAAATCACTTCCTCATATAGATTGTCTTATTTTTATATTCTATATAATAAGGAAATAATATGTAAATTGACCCTCATGCCCTTACAAGATGGCTGCCTATGACCAGGCCAGCAGGGGCATTAATGAGGGACAATCAAACGACTGAACCGCATGCTGCATAATGCAACCAGGTGGGCTTGGGTGCCATGAGGGGTGACCAGATCAACCGGGGGGGGGGGGAGGGGGTGACCAGGCTGGCGGGGGATTAGTGAGGGACAACCGAATGCCTGAACAGCAGGCTGCATGGGGCAACCATACCAGCAGGGGGTGGGGGAACCATGCGGGTTGACCAGGCCAGCAGGGAGGGCAGTTGGGGGGACAAGACTGGAAGAGGGGGCAGTTAGGGGTGACCAGGCTGGCAAGGGGGGTGCACTTGGGGTAACCATGCCAGCAGGGGGAGTGAGGGGCAACTAGGCCAGCGGGGGGGGGAGGGGCAGTTGGGGATGACCAGGCAGGCAGACAGGTGAGCTATTAGGAGGCAGCAGTCCACGCATATGAGAGGGATGATCAACTGCTGGGGATCAGGCTTAAACCAGCAGTCGGACATCCTCCAAGGGGTTCCGGATTGTAGAGGGTTCAGGCTAGGCTCAGGGGACCCCCACCCCCATGCACAAATTTTGTGCACTGGGCCTCTAGTTTTTATTATAAGAGGGCTAGTCCGGCAGCACTTAATGAAAAGATTTCGTCACAGCTAAAGTGGAAGCCCTACCTTTCTTAGGGTAATGGATATCTCTCAATCCAATAAATAGGTGAAATTTCTTTAATCAGTACATGAGAAGAAAGATCCACTTCCAATATGATATTGTGAGTGAAAATGGACTAATAGAGAATTGACCTTTTCTGATGGAGGAAGCAGGAAAAGGAAAGTTTTGAAATTACTGAGTTCTCCCATAATGTAAGGCTGTAGCATTTTTGGATGATTTCAACATTTTTGCATGTATTTTCCAATTTATTTCCTAATTATATAAACATTGTGAATCACTTTATTTCTGTTAAGTCACTTCTTATCAATATGTAATTGGATTGTGTTTCTAAGTTATTGAACTTTTCTCTTTTGGCAGGGTGTGGCATTAATTTTATTTACATTTAATATTATCACAGTTAACATTTAATTATCACAGAATGTCAGTGATTACTTAACTTTATGTATTTTAATTGTCTGGATTATTTCTTTTGTTAAATTGAACCGAGTTTAGTTTCCAGAGATTTAAATTTTTTTCTGTAATGTATCATATCACCTAGAATATCTATTTTTCTACTTAATATAATCTAAATTGGAATAATATCATTTTATACAGGTACTATGGAAATTTAATCTAGTTTACTATTATTAGTTCAATTACTATTATTAATTCTGTTTCAACATTCAATTATATCAATAATTTTTAATTAAATCATTTTTTGAAAGTTCCTTTGTTTGCTCCTATTTTCAATGAAAGATCATATTAGGTAGTAATATAAATTTAATGTGTTCAAAGCAGCAGTTCACAGATGGGAATATGGTAAAAACATGAGTATATAGAACACAAATAAAGAGTACATATAAAATTATTTTTTGTGATTTTTAACTTTTTTTATTTTTTATTTTCATTGATTGAATGATTGATTGATTAAGGTATTGCATAGGTGACCTTATCCCTCCATGGCCCTCAAATCCCCTCACTCATGCCCTCACCCCCCTGGTGTCTGTGTCCATTGTTTATGCTTATACCAGTATGCATGCATACAAGTCCTATAGTTGATCTTTTCCCTTTACTCCCACACTCCCCTACCTGCCCTCTGAGTTTTGGTGGACTGATCGATGCTTCTCTGTCTCTGGTCCTGTTTTTGTTCATTAGATTATGTTGTTCATCATATTTTATAAATGAATGAGATCATGTGATATTTATCTTTCTCACTGGCTCATTTTACTTAGCAAAATGGTCTCCAATTCCAACCATGCTGTTGCAAATGGTAAGAACTCCTTTTCTATTGCAGTGTAGTATTCCACTGTGTAGAAGTACCACTGATTTTTAATCCACTCATCTGCTGATAGGCACTTAGGCTGTGTCCAAATCCTAGCTATGGTAAATTATGTTACCATGAACATAGAGGTGCATATATCCCTTCTGATTGATATTTCTAGTTTCTTGGGATATATTCCTAGCAGTAGGATCACTGGGTCAAATGGGAGTTCCATTTTTAGTTTTTTGAGGAAATTTCATACTGTTCTCCACAGTGGCTGCACCAGTCTGCATTCCCACTAGCAGAGCATGAAGGTTCCTTTTTTCTCCACATCCTCACCAGCACTTGTCCTTTTTTGATTTGTTGATGATAGCCAAATCTGACAGGTGCAAGATAGTACCTCATTGTTGTTTTGATTTGCATCTCTCAGATGATTAGTGATTTTGAGCATGTTTTCATGTATCTCATGGCCTTCCTTATGTCCTCTTTCGAAAAGTATCTGTTTAGGTCCAATCCACATTTTTTGATTGGGTTTTTTATCTTCCTTTAAATGGCATTGATATATATTGAATGACATAAGTGCAATATATAATGCACTTTGTGGCATAGTCACAGAATACTGGAAAAACACTTAAACACTTTTTAATTCATTTATTCCATGATTATACAATTGGAATCACAAGTTTTTATAAATCAAAATTCTATTATGCTTTAAATATTATTTTTGAAAATGTTAAGATGTACTCTCATGTTTTCAGGAACTGTTATGAACTTGCCAACAAAAAAACGACATTCTGCTCCTCATAACAAAGTCCTTCGGATCAGTTTCTTCATTTTTCTACCTCTCCTTATTTTATTTGCCATCATTGCTCTTACGTGGAATAAAGTGAAATTTTGGAAAACAGAGGAGACAATAGGTGAAGGGTAAGTAAAATTATTATTTCTTATATTTATATTGGAATGCATTTTGGTAATAATTCAAATGTAACTGAGAATATTACAAGTAGAAATTTTTGGATGGATTGGATTGATGTGTAGGAATACTGAGACTTAGTATGTAATATTTTTCAGATTGTAGGTAGATAGGTATTCTTCATGTGCATAGATGTCCAGAAAAAAAACTGAAGCTACTCAGTAAATACTCAATGCCTTTCAAATAGGAAGCTATTCAGGTAAATTGCTTTAGGAGGTTTTATTTATTTCCTAAGAAACCCCACATTCAGATTAATAGAGATAGGGAAGCCAGTTTTGTGAACAGAATATATAGAAGGTAAGAAGAACATAAGATAGCAAAGAATGATGGGGAGAACACAGGATACTATACATTTTACAGATAATTAATATTGCTCATGTGTTTCTAAAGTTAGAATGAAGGTAACTGTACAACTTTATTATGTAATAATAACACCAATACAGCCACAATTTTCTTAGGAAATATGGAAAAATGAGAATGGAGAATGAAAGATAAATAAGTGAATCTCTTAATTCCATGCTAAAATACAATTATTCTCATTCTTTCTTGTTTAAAATATGTTTTCATTGATTCCAGAGAAAGAGGAGACTAGAAGAAGACAGAGAGTAAGGAGAGAGAGAGAGAGAGAGAGAGAGAGAGAGAGAGAGAGAGAGGTGAGAGAGAAACATTGATTAGTTGCCTCCTACACACAACCTGACCTGGGAGGACCTGGAAATCTGGGCAAGTGCCCTGCATTGGCTGTGCTCCATAATTTTGGAGAAATAAATAAATAAAATAATTATAGAAAAAGGTATCAACACCTCTATCTCTCAAGTTAGTTAATTTTACTTAAAAACATCTTAGCAGCAACTAATTAAATTCAATGTAGTCATTCTGCCTGATTTATGTAGACATTTACATAATCAACAAACTATTATAAATGGACTTGAATGAATATCTGGCATCAATCTTGTGCTCTTGCTTAAGACATCTTGGACAAATCTGAATAGTTGTTGGAAGTAAACCTGGCTTTTAAAAGAAATGTTAGAGATGCAAATCAAAACAAAAATGTGGTACCATCACAGACCTGTCAGAATGGCTAATATCAACAAATCAACAAACGACAAGTGTTGGTCGTTTTTGCACTGCTGGTGGGAATGCAGACTGATGCAGCCACTGTGGGAAACAGTATGGAGTTTCCTCAAAAAACTGAAAATGGAACTCCCATTTGACCCAGTAGTCCCACTCTAAGGAATTTATCCTAAGAAACTAGAAAGACCAATCAAAAAAGATATATGCACCCCTATGTTCATAGCAGCACAATTTACAATGGCTAAGATTTGGAAACAGCCTAGGTGCCCATCAGCAGATGATTGGATCAAAAACTATGGTACATCTACACAATGGAATACTATGCTGCCATAAATAGGAATTCTTATCATTTGCAGCAACCTGGATGGAATTGGAGAACATTATGCTGAGTAAAATAAGCCAGTCAATGAAAGAAAACACCACATGATCTCACTAATTTATGGATAATAAAGAACATTATAAACTGATGACCAAAAAGTTAGATTAAGAGACAGTAAAGCAACAAATAGACTGTGAAATTACAGTGGGGAGGGTAGGGATATATGGGGGAGATAAGAGATCAACGGAAGGACTTGTATGCATCCATATAAGAAAAACCAATGTATGGAAAACTCTGGAGAGGGAGGGCATGTATGGGAATTGGAGGGGACAATGGTAAAATATATACACATAAATACCTTATAAAGAAAATAAATAAAAAGCAATTCTTGTTTAAAAAAAAATAAAAGAAATGTTATAATGGGGAATGATTAATCATAACTAAAACTGGTCTTGACAATGTATGTTTTAGAGCAACACTAAGGAGCTTCAGGGTTGCAAGGATAAGTAGTTAGATAAGCATTAGAAAGACCAAATGTTAAATATTGATACTAGTGGCCCATCGTGCGATATTGCATGCAGTAGGCCGCCTGCCGCTTCCATGGGAGCCAGCAGGAGCCACAACTTGCTGCTAGGAGCCGGGCTGCTTCCCAGAGAGCTGGCAGGAGGGAGCCATGCTGTTTCCATAGGAGGTGGAAGCAAGCCACCACGGCCCTAGAAAGGTGGGAGCTGCTGGAGGGAGCCGCGCCACTTCTGCTGGAGCCAGGAAAGACGAGTGCAATTCCATGGGAGGTGGGAGGGAGCCACTGCCTGCGGAAGCAGGGTTGGGGGCAGACCTAGAGGTGCTCCTTGCATCTCTGGTGACCAGTTGCGCAGGCAGCCCTGCCCCTCACCAAATGCAGCCCCGCCCACCCGTGGTCATTACTGTGACACTGTAATGGGCAATTTGCATATTCTCTCTCTCTCTCTCTCTCTCTCTCTCTCTCTCTCTCTCTCTCTCTCTCTCTCTCTCTTTCTCTCTCTCTCTCTCTCTCTCTCCCCATATATATATATATGTGTGTGTGTGTGTGTGTGTGTGTGTGTGTGTGTGTGTGTGTGTAGATAGATAGATAAATAGATAGATAGATAGGATCACTGGCTGGAATATGGAAGACAAAGTGGATCTTGACATACATTGTTTGAGTAATTAGTACAAATATACCTTTGTTACTGTTCTTGATTTTGCTTAAGATTGAAATATTTCCAAACCTAAAACTAATATTATTTATTTTATACAGGTCTATATCAGAAAACATCAGTACTGACAGCTACACAAGTCATACACTGAATTAAAGGTGAAATGAGGGAATCAAACATTCCTCTAAAATATCATTGCTGAGATAGTTTCTTTAATCTTTACAATATCTAAACATGAGACATAATTTTCAATGTTTCTCCACCATCATTCCTAGTTGCCAGTATCTTATACTAAAACTAAAGCTAATTCAAATATTATTTTATAATCTTCAGAAGTAGTTAATGTTAACTAGTATTAGTCAGTAATTTATTTGTCAAACATTTTTCTTTTTGAAAAAAAATTACTTTGAAGAGATTTAAATATATTCTTAAAATAGTTATAAATTATCATGTATCCTGTTCACTCAATGTGCTAATTGGTAGACTTACATGGATCATTTCCAAATATTTATATTTCTTCCTCACTAAAATTCCATGGTTATGCTTATTCTTGTTTCATAAATGAGTAAACAGACAAAAGAATTTAAATAATCCCCATGTGTATAGAATTTTAGTAAGTTTTGGAGTTGGAGTTTAAGACAATCAGACTCAAGGGTTTAAACTAAAAACTCCACAATTTTGACACAGATAGGCTATTACATAAATAGGGATGGATAATGGAATGTACATTTAGTGAAGCCATATAGATGTCAAAGAAAATGTTACATGTACTCTCCAAGGCAGAAAGATAATTACATTCTCCAAAATCGAATAAAGTAGACATTTGTATATAGTTTTTAAAATTTTAACTCATATATATAAAGAAATCATGTTATGAGTTCTACTATTTGGAGTAAATGCAAAAATGCAAAAATTCAACCAAGAATGAGTGAGAACAGTGTTCATCCAATAAATTGCATGCCATTCCTCTATATCAGACTTTGAGAGTTAAATTATTGTATCTGTTTCCTCATCCTCTACCAGAGAACACATTTATAATTCCTAAGCAGAATGTAAATTAGTCTTATTTCTGACTAGACCAATCTGTACTTCTTTGATCACTCAATTGAAATCTAAATCTCAGGTGAGAATTTTGGCACTTGGCTCACTATCTTTCAAATCCTTTAATCACAGTCTCATCCTCATGCTGGATAACCTTCCCAAAAACTAATCACCACCACCCAACCTCACTTATTTTCTTCTAGAGCTATAAACTGATCTCTAATTTTTTCCATCGCTTAAATTATGTATTCACTATGTTGCTTTGGGTGGTATTTTTTCTTGGTTTTTTAGTTTTCTCCTGCTACACATACATGATGGTTACATTAAGGTTTTGCTTCAAAACTTTCAAATAATGGGTTAGGCAGTCAGTCCATAAACAAACACTTTTCATAAATTGATTATATATTGTATTGGAAGTGATTAATCAGAAGGGAAAGATTAGGGCAGTAGGGGTAATTGGGAGAGTTGATGTTGATGAAGGAATTTGGTAGGAAGTTTCTAAAATATGGTTGACTTGGTAGGCTCTGTTGAGCAAGTGATATTTAAGCAACCTTTAGATGTTTGAAAGAAGTCCCAGGAATTCACAGGTCATCTCACAGGAGAGAGAGTGCAGGGAATAATGGAGGTCAGAGAGACACCTCAGATAAGGTCTCAAGTTTCATTTTTTTTTAAATTTAAATAGATGGCCGGGACTGGTTTGGCTCAGTGGATAGAGCGTCAGCCTGCAGATTGAAAGGTCCCAGGTTCGATTCTGATCAAGCGCATGTACCTTGGTTGCGGGCACACCCCCGTAGGAGGTGTGCAAGAGGCAGCTGATGGATGATTCTCTCTCATCAATGTTTCTAGCTCTCTATCTCTCTCTCTTCCTCTCTGTGAAAAATCAATAAAACATTTAAAAAAAATTTAAATAGATGAACATCAAACTCACTATCCTTATCTTGGCAAAATGTTAAAGCAGATATCCAGCCTTCCCCAGAGTTAAAGATTGAGCTTTATCTTTTCTGCAATATTTCAATGCTGTCTTACACAGGGTTTCAGCTGGAAGAGTTGTACTTGCGTATAACTGGGAAGGAGCTTTGCTCACACAGGAAAAATCCAATGAAGGAAACAAGTCAGGAATGTTTGTTAAATAACAGAGATGTCAGTTTATCTGGAGCAGAGTTTAAAGTAAGGACAGAGAGTAAAATTGGAGAAAAAAGTTAGTAGAATTTTAACCCAAGAGAAAACAGGATGGTACCTCAGACCAGCAATAGTAAAAATGGTTTTAGGTACCAATTTTTTTAAAATATATTTTTATTGATTTTTTTATAGAGAGGAAGGGAGAGAGATAGAGAGCTAGAAATGTCAATGACAGAGAAACATGGACCATCTGCCTCTTGCACACCCCCCACTGGGGATGTACCCCCCAACCAATGTACATGCCCTTCACCTGAATCGAACCCAGGACCTTTCAGTCCGCAGTCCGACGCTCTACCACTGAACCAAACCGGTTTCGGCTAGGAACCAATTTTTAAGATAAACTAACAGAATGAATTGACAGCTTGGATATAGAGTAAGAAAAAGTACATAAATAATGTTTATTTATATAAAGCAGGAAGATAAGAAGGCTAAAATGTAAACCCAGACCTGTTTCTAAATTTGTGCTCTTCATACATTTTTTTAAAATTTATGAACACCGAGAGATAAAATCTACATAGGTAACATGTGCCAAGACAATTGCCTTGTGTGCATTGGTTAGGTTGTACATTTTCTCATATGTGATTTGGAACATGCAAAAGAACTTTTGAAGAAGTACTTGAGGAATTTAACATGATATTGTTTGTTGGAATGGAAGCAGGGGAGAATTCAGTCATATTCAGCCAGCACTGGAGATGAGGAAAACAGCTAGGAGAGTATAGAATACACAGGAAAGATATGATAAGGGCAGGTTTGGAAGAAAAGAAGAGATCAAAAAGTTACATGAGATAGATGTAGAGTTTATTAAGTGGTGAGTGATGGTTATATTTGGATGAATATATTTGTTATTCTACAAGGAATTATGAAGACTAAAACATTTCTGGCAAATGATAATGACACCTTTACTGAACACATATTATAGAGTAGGATAGAAGCACTTTGGTGTTAGAAGGATGATGTGCAGGGGAGTGAAGTGTGAGTTCTGTTTTGAACATGTGTATGTTCCTTTCATGTTCTCTTCACAGAGAACTCTTAGAAGTATTCCTCCTCTGTAGACAAAAATAGATCAATTAATCATTATTATTATTTATTTCTTCACATATTTTCATTTTCAGTGTTATACTCTCTGTTTTCCTTGTTGGTGATTTTATTTCACCCAGATGAAGCATGGGGACTGCGTATGTGAGATATTTTATCAATACCAATTTATAATATAATTTTAATATGACTAGCACAAAGAATTCAGGAAAAGGAAATGGGTTTACAAATTTTATGGAACAGGCATACATTGTGACAGTATAACCAGTGTCTTATTATACCAATGAAATTCTATATCTAGATAGATACGTAGTAAAATTAGTTTTATTAAGTTAAAATTTAACATTTCTATATTCTATACTATTGTTTTTACAGCAGTGACTGGGCAATAATGTCAAAAAGCCATAGGTTGGAGAAAAGATATTACCAAGAAGCTCACATTAACTGGCCTGATGCAAAAATGAAAAGAAAAAAAAAATCTGCTCTCTTTTTTCTCCTTTTGTTATGGCTTACAGCTTTCAGATTCACAAACCAAAATAAATCCTGTGAGCAAAAGTATGTAGGCTTGTGTCTGCTGATTCTCCTACTGGGGTCCTTTAGTGGGAAATAAGTGGTTTTGCCTCTTTTGAAAGAGGGAGGCTTTTACATCCCAGGGAGGACATTCCTTTGTCCACTGCAGCTGCTGCCCTCAGATGCCCATGGCCATGCTAACTGCTCCCATCTCAAAAGAGGACACCTACAGTCCACATCTCTGCAATAGCTTGTGATTCCCTTCCCCATCCATCCCAGGCTTGGGATTTGAAGTGTTGCCAAGTAAGCCCAGCTCCAAGCCCCCAGAGTGTCACTAGCATCCCACTCATCTTCAAGGAATTGCTCCCACTGAGTTCCTGGTCATAGATTCTGTCTCCAGGTAATACTTTCTTAGCCTCATGTAACTTGAGATCTAGGCTGTATCTTTGTCCTTTTGGGGACCCGGGTTTGCTACTTTTTCTTTACTTGAAGCTGAGCTTTTCTGGGTAAGATTTTCTTGCTTTAGTGTTTGTTGCCTCTTCCCATCAAACTCTTACTGCGATAGGTGCACTTCTGCTCAACCCATTATACATGGATTAGAAACCACCAGCCTCCCTGAAGATAATTAGGAAGTGGGCATTCTCTAATACGCAAAGATGCTCCTGAGTCAGGGGTGGGGTATACTTTTATAAATGTCCATCAATGGTGGAGGTAGTGATGATTTTGCCAGAATAATTTTAGAAAACTTAAAACTTAATTTTAGAAAACTCAAAGCCAGTCTGCAGTAAGCAATGGCTTTTGAGAACTTACCTCTATCGTTAAAAGATTTCATACTAGAGTATACCTATGAAAGTTGGGTTGGTTATTTTATTGCTATTGAGTTCCTTATATATTTTGGATATTAATCCCTTATCAAATATAAAATTTACAAGGATTTCCTGGCATAATATAGCTGGTCTCTTCAGTCTGCTAATTATTTCTTTTGCTGTGCAGAAGCTTTCTAATTTGATGCAATTCCATTGTTTATTTTTGCTTATGTCACCTGTGTTTTGAGATCACATCCAAAATACCGCTGCCCAGCCTGAACCGGTTTGGCTCAGTGCATAGAGTGTCGGCCTGCAGACTGGAAGGTCCTGAGTTCAATTCCGGTCAAGAGCATGTACCTTGGTTGCGGACACATCCCCTGTGGGGGCTGTGCAGGAGGCATCTGGTCAATGGTTCTCTCTCATCGATGTTTCTATTTCTAGCTCTCTATCCCTCTCCCTTCCTTTCTGTAAAAAATCAATAAAATATATTTGAAAAAAAAAATACCGCTGCCCAGACTATGATCAGAAAGCTTTTGCCTATGTTTTCTCCTAAGTGTTTTAGAGTTTCAGGTCTTATGTTTAAGTCTTTAATCTATTTTGAGTTTATTTGTGGATTAAGAGGCCAGATCAGGGTCCAATTTTATTCCTTTGCATATGAATATATTGTTTTCCTAACACCATTTATTGAAAGGCTTATACATTCCCCAATGTGTGTTCCTGGCAGTCCTGGGCTGCTCCCACCTTTTCGCTATTGTGAGTAATGCTACTGTAAACATTAGTGTACAGATATCTAATTAAGACCATGCTTTCAATTCTTTTGTGTGTATTCCCAGAAGTCAGGTTGTACTGGTCCATCCATATGGTAATTATTCTACTTTAAAATTTTTTGGGTAGCATTTTCACAGTGACTGCACATTTTACATTTTACATTAACACCCTTTGTGCACAAATATTCCAATTCTTATACATCCATACTAGCACTTAATATTTTCTGTTTGTTTGTGTGTTATTTTTTTGTACCCTTCCTCATTGGTATGAGTTGACATGACATTGTGGTTTTTGATCTGCATTTCTTCAATGATGACTGACGCAGAGTATCTTTTTCATATATCTTGTGGCTATTTATATATCTTTTTGTTGAAAGTTCTGTTCAAATCCCTTGGACAATTTGACTTAGATTATTTGTTGTTGTTCTTTTTGTTGTTGAATTTTAGCAGCTTCTATATAATCAGAATTTTAATCCCTTATAAGATTATAATTTGCAAACTGAAATGTGATTTGCAAATATATTTTTTTTTATTATGTGGGTTGCCTTTTCACGCTTTAGGGTCCCTTGATATACAAAGGTTTTAATTTTCATGAAGTTCTATTTGTCTGTTTCTCTTTTATTTGTGCCTTTGATGTTATATTAAAAAATAAATCATTACCAAACCCAGCTAACTTTGTGGAGTTGTTGTTGCTTTTTCTGTTTTCTTTGAAGACTTTATTATTTATTTTCTATACTATGTCTTCTACTAGAGACCCGATGCATAAAATTCATGCCTGGGGGCGGGGGTCCTCTCTGTCCAGCTTTTACCCTCTCAAATCCAGGACCCTTGGGGAATGCCCAACTGCGGGTTTAGACCCAATCCTGAAGATTGGGCCTAAACTGGCAGTCGGACATCCCTCTCATAATCTGGGACCGCTATCTCTTAACTGCTCACCTGCATGCCTACCTGGTTGCCCCTAACTGCCTCTGCGTGCCTGCCTGATCACCCCTAACTGTCCACCCTGCTGGCCTGGTCGCCCCCAACTTTCCCTCCCCACTGGCCTTGTAGTCCTTTAGTGCCCCTCCCCCACTGGCCTGGTTAGCACTTACTGCACTCCCTGCTAGAGTGGTTTCCCCCAACTAGGCCCCCCTGCAGACCTGGCCATCCCATGCTGCCCACTGCTCAGTCATTTGGTCACCCCTCACTAACTCCTGCCAACCTGGTCACCCCACAGAGCCTGCTGCTTGGCCCTTTAGTCACCTCTCACTAACCCCCCTGCCAGCATGGTCACCCCCAATGGCCACCCCTGCAGGCCTGGTCGCCCCATACAGCCTGCTGCTTAGTCATTTGGTTGTCCCTCACTAACCTCCCTGCCAGCCTGGTAAACCCACAAAGCCTGTTCAGTCATCCGTTCGGTTGTTTCCGATGCTATGGTCACTTAGCCTTTTATTTATATATATATATATATATATATATATATATATATATATATATATATATATATATATATAGAGAGAGAGAGAGAGAGAGAGAGAGAGAGAGATTGCTTTTGAGTTAATTTTTAAAGGTGGTGCTAAGAAAGGGTCTAATTTTTATCCTTTTGCATATGAATATTCAGCTTTGCTCCACTATTTTCTGAAAAGATTGTTCTTCCATTCAGCAAATTTTATTTAAATTTTTTTCTTTATTGATTAAGGTATTACATATGTGTTCTTATCCCTCCATTGCCCTCCCACGCACTCCTTAGGCTCATACTATCACCTGCCTAGTGTCTGTGTCCATTGGTTATGCATGTATACGAGTCTTTATGTTGATCTCTCCCCTTTACCCCCGCCTTCCCCTGCTTTCCCTCTGAGGTCTGATGGTCTGCTCAATGTTTCTCTGTCTCTGGATCTGTTTTTGTTCACTAGTTTTTATTGTTCACCATATTCCACAAATGAGTGAGATCATATAATATTTATATTCCTTGGAATGACATGTTGCTTAGCATAATGCTCTCCAGGTCCATCTACTATGTTGCAAATGTTGGGAGTTCCTTCATTTTATAGCGCAGAATAGTATTCCATTGTGTAGATGTACCACAGTTTTTTAATCCACTCATCTGCTGATGGACACTTAGGCTGTTTCAAAATCTAAGCTATTGAAAATTATGCTGCTATGAACATGGGGGTTCATATATCTTTTCTGATTGGTGTTTCTGGTGTATTGGGATATATTCCTACAAGTGGAAATACTGGGTCAAATTGAAGTTCCATTTTTAGTTTTTTGAGGAAACTCCATACTGTTCTCCACAGTGGCTGCACCAGTCTGCATTTCCACCAGCGTGCCTGAGGGGTCCTTTTTCTCCACATCCTTGCCATAAACTATCATTTGTTGATTTGTTGATGTTAGGCATCCATGATGATACCTCATTGTTATTTTGATTTGCATCTCTTGGAGGATTAGTGACTTTGAACATCCTATCTAATAAAGAGGGAATATGCAAATTGACTGTAACTCTGCAATGAAGATGGCAGCAGCTGAGCTGCGATGCTTGCATTGTTGCCATGGGGATGACACAAGCGTTCTGCCTCACCCCACACATGGAGGACCTCTAAACCTGCTTCATTGCTGCTGCCCCAGGGTCTGGAGGAGCAGTGACCAAGCCTGCAGCGGGGCCTGGCACCCAGCAGCTCCTAGTCCTGTGGCTGAAGTGGCACTGAGGCTGCTGGGGCCAGAGGAGCAGAGACACAAGCCCACACAGGGTCCTGGCACCCAGCAGCCCCAAGCCCTGCAGCTGTGGTGGCACTGGGCCACTGGGGCTGCAGTGGACACACAAACCCACAGGAAATCGGTGGAAAGGAAGAAAAACTATCATAACTTTATCTCCCTTTCCACAAGATGAGAAAACTGACCCTGATTTATTTAGTTATATGGCCCACACCTTTCTATAAGCACAGGGTATGTTATGACCACTCCAAGGAAGATCTGGTGAGAATACTATCTCCAGGGAATAATGTTACTGTGGCAAATCATCTAAGAGAGGAAACAAGTTTTTGTCATATTTATTCTGAAGGTTTGAGAACATACCACCACAACATATGCCGTGTTGTTATTTTGATGATCTTGAGCTGCAGATATTTGAAAAACAGCAAATGCAAGGAGAGGATTTCACTGAAGTCTCCTGATCTGCCTAAAATTGGACCCTCCCAAATGAGCTTAAATGTCATATGTACCTTTGGTGGAAAAAGTGTCATCAGACAGCTAAAACTGACTCCTGTCACAGGACTGGAGACTAGAAGTTGATATCACACCCAAATTTTGTTACAAACTCTATCTAACCACCCCCATTCAACTTTCCTAAAAATCATTTAGTCTCCTCTAAGAAGCCTACATTTCCCATCCCTTTTCCCTAGGAAGAAGGTATTTAAATCTGGATTCTAAGCCACCTTGGGGAGTTATTCATTTTTCCCTGTGATCTCCCACACATGTTAATAAACTTTTGTTTTTCTCTTGGTAATCTGTTTTTCATTACAAGGGCCTTCGCTAAGAAATAAGAAGGGTAGAGGAAAACTGTTTTTCCCCCTCCATAATTCCATCTTTGGAAATGAAGTCCTGGGAAATCAAGTGCCAAGCAGTCCAGGCTAAGGAGAGGGCAGCCTCTAGGGGGAAATCAATGATACTGGCATCAAGACAGAGGGCACACATATGGTTACTGATAGGAGTTTATAGTGGTTCAACATTTTTGGAGGATGATTTGGCAAAGTTGATAGAAATGTTCAAGGTACATCTAAGAGTCTTCTAGGAATCTCATCTGCTGAGATAAAGCAGATAAAGCATGAGTGCATAAGCTCTGGTCAGAACTCAGGATGCCACTGCGGGCTCCCCTTCCACAATAGGAAAACCTGCTAACAACCTCCATTTTTAGGACAAAGTGGCATCTATATTAATAATAGGGGTAATATGCTAATTAAATTGAACATCTTCCAGACAACCTTCTGGACATCCTTCCGGACAAAGCCATAGTGGCAGGGCTGAGACAGAGGCAGTTAGAGGTAATCAGGCAGGCAGGGGAGAGCAGTTAGAAGGATCAGGCTGGCAGGGGAGAGCAATTAGAAGAATTGTTGGCAGGCAGGTGAGCAGTTAGGAGCCCGGAGTCCCAAGGGGACACAGATTGGAGAGCATGCAGGCCAGGCTGAGGGATCCCTCTCCAGTGCACGAATGTCATGCACTGGGCCTCCAGTGTTTTCATATGTCTCTCGGCCTTATGTGCTATTTTGAAAAGTATCCATTTAGGTCCATTGCCCATTGTTTGATTGGATTGTTTGTTTGTTTGTTTGTTTATTTATTTATTTATTTATTTATTTATTTTTTAAGTTGCATGAGTTCCCTGTAAATATTGGGCATTAAATCCTTATCAGAGATAGCATTGGCAGATATGTTCTTCCATGTAGTGGGCTTTCTTGTATACCGGGCCAGCTCAGTCAAGGGTTCAGTTAGCCTCAGCGCAGGAGTGGGGAGGGGGGGTTGGAGGGCTGCGAATGATTAAAGAAAAGACAAAGAAAAGACAGAATAAGCTGGGTGGATCTCCTGTGCCTGGCTGAGGCCACAGAGAGAAATCCAGCTAGCAAACTGAGGCTTTATATTATAGTTGGAGAAAAACAAGGTAGTGGTCAACATAGTTACAATGTTCTTGTGAGTTTCATTTGTTTTGGCAGCACTTGCTGCATCTCCCACAGCCCATTATCTACCCAGGAAAGTCATAAGGTCAAGCTCAATTATGCTAAGAGGGCTGTGTCCTCTAAGTTGGGACTTGTTTGTGGCTTTGCCAACAGGTCAGTCCCAGGCTTAACCCTATAGCCGATCCCTACATTCTTGTTTTGTTGGTTTCTTTTACTGTGCAATTTGCTATTTTGGTATAGTCTCATTTGTTTTTCTCTTTAGTTTTTATTGCCCAAGGAACTGTATAGGTGAAGAAATTACTTTGGCATATGTCTGAGATTTTGCTGCCTGTGGAATTCTCTAAGATTTTTATGTTTTCCTATTTTACGTTTAAGTCCTTTATCCGTTTTGAATTTATTTTTGTGTATGGTTTAAGTTGGTGGTCTAGTTTCATTTTTTCTTTTTTTTTTTTTGCATGTATCTGACCAATTTTCCCAATACCATATATTGAAGAGACTATCTTGATTCCATTGTATGCTCTTGCCTCCTTTGTCAAATATTAATTGAGCATAGTGGTTTGTGTTGATTTCTGGGTTCTGTATTCTATTAAATTGGTCTATATATCTGTTCTTGTGCCAGTAACTTGCAGTTTTTGAGAAAAGTGACTTTGTAATACATCTTGATTTCTTGCTACTTTGTTCTCAGGATTCCTGCAGATATTCGGGGTCTTTTTATTCTAGATTAATTTTTGGAGAGTTTTTTCTAGGTCTGTGAAGTATGCCATTGCTATTTTAATGGGGAGTGCATTGAATCTATAGATTTCTTTGGGTAGTATGGACATTCTAATGATGTTGATTCTACCAATATGTGAACACAGTATGTTCTTCCATCCCTTTATGTCTTCCTCTATCTCTTTTTTCAGTGTCCTATAGTTTTCCAAGTATAGGTCTTTTACTAATACCTCCTAATTATGTCCTTTCCATTTTGAGTGGTCTTGCTAAACTTCTAGATGATTATTTGACCATATACATAAAAGTTTCTTTTTGGACTCTCTAATCTCATCTTTTGATCCATGTCTGTCTTTATGTCAATATTCTTTTTTTATTTTGTAGATTTATAATTACTTTTGAGATTAGAATGGGTGAGTCCTCCAACTTTGTCCTTTTCAAGATTGCTTGGGCTATGTGGGATTCCTTGCATTTTTGTTGTTGTTTGTTTATTTAATAGCTCATTGATTTTTGGAGAGAGAAACATCAATGTGAGACCACAATACCAACCTGTTGCCTCTTGTATGCCTCCCACTGGGGATCGAGCCAGCAAACGTGGCATATACTCTTTTTTTATTTTTTAAATAAATCTTTATTGTTCATATTATTACAAATGTTCCTCAATTCACCAAGACATGTTTGGCTCAGTGGATAGAGTGTCAGCCTGTGGATTGGAAGGTCCCAGATTCAATTCTGGTTAAGGGCATCTACCTTGGTTGTGGGCACATCCCCTGTGCGGGTGGCTCAAGAGGCAGCTGATTGATGATCATGCATCACAACAAAACTAAATAATTGGGCTGTAAATATGTTAGTGAAATACTATATATAGAACTGCCTATTTAGAAATATATTTTTTGTTTTATTATTTGGTACATGTGTATATATATTTTTTGATAAATCACACTAATATGATTTAAGAAAATTATGAAAAAGAATATATATTTTAAAAAGGCTAGCCTTATTCATTGTTTTATTTTTGCTTCATTTTACACATAGGGAAAACACAAGCATTTGATTTTGTGTACAATTATTGCATGTAAGGAATGCAAGCATAAGCATTCCATGTAAAATCTGCCTGGTTAAAAAAAAAAAAAGAATCTTTGCAAAATTAAAATTTCGCACTAACCTGCATATTAAGTCATTAAATGAAAGCTCTTTTCAAGTTAATTCCATGCCTTTCTACATGTGAACTCCACACCGATGTGGGGAAAGTTTATACTTACATTAACCTGCTTAGACATTATTCTTCTTATATAGAAGAAAATGCACAGTTGTTTTCATGGGTTCACTTCATACTTGTGATATCTTTTTTCAGCCTGACACTAAAATTATAACTTCATAATGCAGAATTCAAACAAATATATACACACACATTTCATTTTTAGTGTTTCATTTAATTTGTTTGACCAAAGAATTTTCTAAGAAACAAACTGGCAATTGAAAAATTGATTTATATCTGTTGTTTTTTTTTTTAATATCTCTTTATGTTCATGGGTGTGTCTGTATTTGTTTAGACCTGAGACATAGGTAGAAATCTGGCAGTATATATGTTTAAAATAGGCAATTGTCTGCTACTAAGTGTAGTGTAAATTTCTATTGCCTTCTTCCTTCATTATAGTAATTCAGCTGTTGTAGCAGAAAGCTACGATGTGAACTCTTCATACTGCCTAGAACTTCACCACCAATAGCTGCTTCGAGAGGAGAAAGTGGCTTTATAACCGAATGTGACCCACAAAGACCTTTAAAACTTCAGCCAGCCTTGGGGAAATAAAACACAGGCAGCAAACAGGCTTCCCTGAGCTCCTGTGCTCAGCTGGCCCTGTGGGCGGGGTCATCAGTGGTGGGCGGGGCCGAGCGGTCTCATACTCCACCCTCCTGGCCCAGAGCCCACCCCCCTGCGCATGCGCAAGATGCTTCAGTTATGCCACCAACTGCCTGCACTGTGGTAAGGGTCACCTGGCTCGCAATGCTGTTTTTCTTGCTGATCCTCTCAGGCCTAAGCAGGTTGACCTTCGCAGACCATGGTAAGTGGGGGAACCTGCGCCACAGGAGGCCGCCCAGCACAGTGTCCCTGAGGGAGGCCAGTGTCTCCCTTCTTCCTCCAGATCCCAGGGCCAGGCTGGGGGTCCCCAGTCATGCTGTCAGAGCCACCTAGTTTCAGGGTCCTGCTGAGTCCGGTGGTTGGAGGGCTCAGAGCAGGCCTGGGGTAGTTGGCCCTCTTACCTGACTCTGTACTGGCCGGAGAGCGCGCCCTGCTTCTGGGGCGGTGGGGACCTAGAGAGCCTGGAAGGGGTCCTCAGGCCAGCACTGCCTCACCCAGTCAGGGTTGGGGTCAGCGAGTCCCAGGTGTCTCTGGACAGTGGTAGGGCAATACTCTCCCATGAGAGGGGCCTCTTCCTGGAGTCACACAGTGTGTGTGTGTGTGTGTGTGTGTGTGTGTGTGTGTTTTGGGACAGGGAAGTTCAGAGTGACATGATAGAAAAGGGCAAATAAATGAAGATGAAGGATGCTACAACATGGAATGCTCACACATGTTTGTGTTACTGCAGACTCTGAGACATCACATCTGCAAATCACAGTGCCACAGAAGCTCGGATCCACCACCAATGATGTCGATGTTTCAGAAGCGAAAGTAATTAAGAATTCACTTTACAAAATATGTTTTATTTTTACTTTTTACTGAACTGCGTGACTCAATTCATGAATACCCTTTGTGAAATTTTGTGTTCTGATTAATGTTTTTAAGAGTCATTTTTTTCTGAATGAGAGCAAGTGTTTGATAGCTTTAATTTCTTGAGTGATATATGGACATTGTGAAATTATAAAGATATTCAGTAATGTGACAGGAATCCAAGATTTGCAATATCAGTGACAGGGCCAGAGAGGAACATGAATTGCCAACTGAAAAACTATTATACACTGAGGCAGGTTTTACAGACTGAATGGTCTATCTGACTGTCTCACTTTATGGCACCTCCCCCCAAAATTCCAGTGATTATGAGTTTCTAAAAGCTATTACATCGAAAACATAAGTATCTTGAAAGGTTAAAAATCTTAGGGGAGGCCGAAACTGGTTTGGCTCAGTGGTAGAGCGTCAGTCTGAGGACTGAAGGGTCCCAAGTTCGATTCTGGTCAATGGCATGTAAGTTGGTTGAGGGCACATCCCCGGTGGGAGGTGTGCAGAGGCGGCTGGTCGATGTTTCTCTCTCATTGATGTTTCTGACTATCTCTCTCCCTTCCTCTCTGTAAAAAATCAATAAAATATATATTTTTAAAAATCTTAGGTGAGTATCACACATACCGGGATAATGGGAACAAAAAGAAAACATGAGTATCCACAAGAACAGCATAAAAAGAAAGGAAAGCATTTAGTACACCCAAACACACTTAATACACACACTCAACACACCCAACATTATGATGGGTAAGCATTTTAAAATATTCAGTTCACTAAGCACATTTAATAATTATAAATTTGTAAACTTTGGTAAATGTTCTATATTATCCCTTAGCATATTCTATATTATCCCTTCAACCAGGAATTCAACCAGGAGTTCAAGAAGGAGTTTGACCAGGGTCTGAGCCAGCCAGCCACCCGCCCACAGCCCTTCCTCCAGCTGGCCCCACCCTGATCTCCCCCCCCCCCCCCAGCCCCCCAACCTCTGCATGAATTAATGTCCAGGCCTCTACTGTAAAATAAAACAGTCGGGGGAGAAATTTTCAAATTCATTTTCATTGTGAGTCCAAAAAATGTTTTCCTCTAAGCATAATACCCTCAAAGTCTATCCATGTTGTTGCAAATGTTAAGATTTCATTCCTTTTAATTACATATAGAATGTGCCACATCTTCTTTACCCATTTGTCTAATAATGGAAATTTAGGTTGCTGCCATATCTTGGTTATTATAAGTAATGCTATGAAGACAAATACCGTATTACTTTACGTATATGTGCGATCTAAAGAACAAAATAAATGAAGAAATAAAACATAAACATAGACTCATAGATAAGAGAACAAATTGATGGTTGTCAGATATAAGGGTGGTTGAAGTGAGGCTGGGTGACAATGGTGAAGGTATTAAGAAATACAAATTGGTTCTTACAACATATTCATGGGCATATAAAATACAGCATAAGGAATATAGTCAATAATATCATAGTAACTATGTATGCTGCCAAGTGGGGACCAGACGTATCCAGGGGATCACTTCCTAAATTATATACATACGTAACCACCATGGTGCACATCTGGAGCTAATATAATATTGAATATCAACTTTAATTGAAAACTAATAATTGAGAGAAAAGAGAGAAAAATGTGTTGTTTTTTTCACATGGTGGTGGACAAATCATAAAGATATAAAGAACACTTGAAGAACAAAAATAATTATTTTATTTAATGGACATATTTTAATTGAATGATCCCACTGAATGAATGCACTGGTTTCCCCTTTCTGCTGTTGGTGAGGACTCATTAGACCCCACAGTGTATCCCACATGAGGCTTTTTTAAGGGCAAAGCATCTGGTACAGCAGGAGAAAGAGAATTCAGGCAAATATCAGGATCCAAGAAACACCCACAGTCAGCTCCCCAGGAACCCAATCTCTGCTCCTGAAACATACTGAGTCTCTGGTTTAGAATAACAGACCTGGAGGGGGCGGTGGACTTTTGCCTTGAGAGACTACTTCTTAGAAAGCTTCCAGTCACCAGGAAGCCAAGCCAGTCCTGTTTAGATAGCTAGGGAAACACAAGGAAAAGCCAGCTTTAGCCAGGGAGGTTTGCATTACTAATCTCACAGTCCTTTTTACTAAGAGTCAGACACATTCAGGCTTGGAGGCATGCCTAGAAATACAGGCAGAACTTTGCTAATCCTGCTGAAAATCAGGTCTGTCTCAACAGTAATTAATGCATATACTTCTTAAGAATATATAGGTGATTCAACAAAATTGACAAAAGCATGTTATAGAATTAAAAATCAAACACAATATAAAACTCACTATATGGTCACAATTTAAAATTTATCAAAAATACTGAAATCTGTAATTGGTAATTTAAAAACACACATGTACATCATTCATGAATTGAGGAAGATATCATCTCTCTATATAAAAGCCTAAGCAACCTTTAAAACTGGTTGCTATGACCACCAGGGGCAGAAGTTTAAACAGGAGCTGCCCCCTGGTGGACAGTGTGCTTGCAAAGCCAACCTCCCTCAGTGGGACAACCTCTTGCAGTACCTCCCTTAGGACTGCTGGCCCCAACCAAAGCTGGTTGGCCAACCTCCCATGGTTCTACCCACTGGCTGACTGCCAGCCCTGATGGTCTCCTATGGGTCCCAATCCCTCGCCAGGCCGAGGGACCCTACCTGTGCATGAATTTGTGCACCGGGCCTCTAGTACATTATAATGGATATTAAAATAACTAATGGTTGAGAATTAAAAAAGTACAAACCAAAGGACTTTACTTTTATCATGCTTTTAAGATGATATAGGGAATAATTCACAATTACAAATATCTGAAAAGCCAAAAAAGTTTTAAATATTAGAACTTAAAATTAATTATAACCTTAAAAATTTAAATATATGGCTAAAATGAAGATGTAGAAGTAATGGAAGAGAAAGTTAAGCTAGAATAGTCTGGATCCACAGTGTCAAAAGTTTATTTCTGTTAAAAATGTAGGACATATTTTGGTAAAGTAGACTAAGAAAAATGGAAAGGAGAGGAAAAATATGTAACATCAGGAATGAGAAATATAATAAAAGATTAAACATATATGCATATTAATTGTTTTTTGCAAATAGTTAAATTCATAAAAATATAATAGAGCTGACCTAAGATAGAACAAACAGCACTGATATTTTTTTCCTATTGAAAATCTAACACATCTTTAAAATCATATGACACCATCCCTCCCACAATCCCAGTATTAATCGATTCTAAGATAGAATAAAGAAGATGTATTATGTACATACTATTCAACCATAAGAAGAGGAAATACTACCAATTGTGACAACATGAATGGATATTGAGAATACCATGCTAAGCAGAATAAGTCAGAAAAAGTTAAGAACCCTCTGATTTCACTCTGATGTGGGATATAAAACCAAAAGCAACAGATGAATAAATAAGAAAACAAAAACTCGTAGAATTAGACAACAAGCTGTATAGTGGTTACCAGAGGGATGCAGGGTGGGGGAGGTAGTAGAGAGTAAAGGGGGTCAAATATATGGTGAGGGAAGATGATTTAACTGTGGATGACTTGACAATACAACATGAAGGTCATATATCATTGAAATGTACTCTTGTAAGGTATATAATCTTATAACCAAATGTCACCCCAATAAATTTAATAAAAAGAAGAAAAATGATTATAATATTTCAAATACAATTTTTTTGTACTTCCAAACTCCTGTGTGTTCTAACTCAGAAAGTTTAATTGTGCCTTTTTCAGACATAACCACCAACTAGACTACTTTTTTTTTTTTCTGAAGCTCACATGACTGGTAGTATTTCTTTTGTGCCTGGGGTATTTGGTTCAACCTTCTATTTTTGCTATTCATCCATAAAGATCATATATAAAATAGTTTATAATTTTAAAATCTGCATAGTATACTAAAAGTTAAAATATTAACCTGGTAGTGAAATGGTTTACAGTTTATAACTGTAATGAATCAATTTGCTCCAGTGGAACAAGTGTCTTGTTGATATATGCTTTCATCTGCATATTTTTAGTGGAAAAATACTGATTTATAGAGTAAATGCACATTTAAATTTTAGAAATCTGGTAGTATACTTAAATTCTTATAGTATTTTTTAAACTTCATTGTTATTGCTTACACTCTTACAGATATTGTCCTCCCTCTACTTTGTCTCCCCTTCTACCCATTCCCACACTGTGGATTGTTGTTTGTGTCTAGGTGTTAGGCATATATGTTCTTTGGCTAAGACTTTCACCTTCTTTCATCTAGTTCCCCCTCTTCCAGCTGCCAGCCTGTTCCCTGTACCCATACCTTTGTTTCTTTTTGTTCATCAATTTCCTTTGTTCATTAGATTCCACATATTAGTGAGTTCATATGGTATTTGTCTTTCACTGACTGGCTGACTTCACTTAGCATAATAATCTCCAGGTCCATCCATGCTGTTGCATAAGGTAAGAAGTCCTTCTGTTTCATAGCCATGTAGTATTCCACTGTGTAAATGCACTACAGCTTTTTATCCACTCATCTACTGATAGACATTAGGACTCTTTTCAGATCTTGGCTGTTGTAAAGAACACTGGAAGTAACGCATAGAGGTGCATAGTTTCTTTGAATTGGTGTTTTAGGATACTTAGGGTATATTCCCAGAAGTGGAATCACTGGGTAAAAGGGCAGTTCCACTTTTAACTTGTGTGTGTGTGGGGGTGGGGTGGGGGGAAACTCCATACTGTTTTCCACAGTAGCTGCATTCCTACCATCAGTGCACTGGGATTTCCTTTTCTCAGCATCCTTGCCAACACTTGTTAGTTGTTGGTTTATTGGTGGTAGATAGCCACTCTGACAGTTGTTAGGTTTGCACTAGTGGTGTATGAGTTTCTGTTATTCCACATTCTTACTAATACTTGGCATTCTCAATATTTATTGTTTGCAATTTTGTTACTTTTATTCCCTTTTCCTATTCTCTTTTATTTATTTGTCATCGCATAAATAGTGATGATGAGTGACATGTAGAATATTAATAGGCTAATTAGGATATGAATTGCAGGGATCATTCTTTAGTCTGGGGGTTGCCTTTTAACATTCTTAATTGTGTCTTTAGATGCACAACCATTTTTAATTTTGATGGTGTCTAATTAATCAACTATTTATTTTATGGTCATTCTTTTTATTGTCTATTTAATAATTATTGACTATCACAAGGTCATGGAAATGTTATCCTATAGTTTCTTCTCAAAATATCGTAATATTAGTTTTCACATATCTGTGAACATTTCTTAGATACTTTTATCATATGGAAGGGAGTCATTTTTTCCTATGGCCTTCATGTAAGTAATGGATACTCATAGGAAAAATATTATCTTTCCTTTAATTTAAATAGGCAGCTCTCTCTCCCCAAAAAGTTATCTTTTGTGGATTTATTCTAAACTCAATTTTTTCCAGGTGATATAATTGTTTTTAAACAAATAGCCCACTTAATTACTGTGGCTTTATAGTAAGTCACAGTAATTAAGTTAGTATTTAAAGTCTTTCTATTTCTGCCATGATAACTGTGGCTCAGCTGTTTGAGCTTTGTCTCACGTACCAAAAGTTTGCTAGTTTGATTCCTCTTAGGGCACATGCCCAGGTTGCAGGCTTGGATCCCCAGTAGGGGAGCATGTAAGAGGAAGTGCCCATTGATATTGCTCTCTCACATTTATATTTGTCTCTCTTTCTCTGTCCCTCCCTCTTGCTTCCTCTCTCTCTCAAATCAGTTAAATAAATAAATATGCCTTTCTACTTTTTGCTTATCCTCAGAATTTTGTGTATTTTAAGTCTTTTGTTCATATATATATATATATATATATATATTTGAAATTATCTTGCAAAATTTTACAAATAAACTGTTGGATAACATTCAAACTACAATTAAATTTTGATTGTAATAAAAACTTAATATCAATATTTCCAATTCATGATATTGATACTTCAATTCCTTAGTTCTTATTTAATTTTCTCTTCTATACTTCATAGTTTTATGTTGAGGTCTGCATATGTTATTTTTTTCCTGATGTTTTGGTAAATGGTATAATAAAGTTTCTTTTTCCAATATTTTATCTCTAACATTATAGAAATAAAATTGATTTTTGTATATTTAACTATATCAATATTTGCAAAGAATAAATCACTGTCATAAATAGAAGTTTTCTATTGTTTCCTTTGTTTTTTTTCCATTTGTTGCATTCATATCAGATGCAGAAAAGCACAGGTTTCCTCCCAAATCTTTATGCCTTTTTTTTTTATACTGTCTAGGAATCCCCTATGATGTTGATTAGCATGTAATAGTTTATTTAGTTTATTTATGCTTTTGTGTTTGTTGTGTTTTTCTTGTAGGAAGAAGCTATCGATATTTTAAAAATGACATTTGCTTTAGGTTTCATAAATGACCTTCCTTCGTTTTTAGAAGCTTTTCAAGTTTTTAATAGATCTATCTGCAGATACATATAAGTGTGTATATATCTGTGTGTCTATGTATGTATGTATACATATCTTGTCAGTGTATTAGTAGTGAAGCAGCCTTTTATTCCTTGGATAAAGACAATTTTGTCATGATATATTCTATATGTGTTGGGTTTAACTTGTGATTTTTTTTTTTACAACTTTGAAATTATGATCATGAGAAGTATTTTGCTTCCTCAGAATATAGTTGTCTTGTTGCAATACTGCTTCATATAAGTAGTTGGGACATTTTTTGACTTTTATTTTATGCATTTTTGTAAGACTCGTATTTTTCCTTATTCAAATATTTAGTGCAGTTCACCATTGAATGACTATCTCTGGAGTTGGAGATTCTTTTGTGTGAAGATTTGTAATTACCAAATTAAAAATTCTTGATAGAGTGGATTTAAACCTATTAACTTTTATTATCTCTGTATTTTTAATTACATTTTAGCTATTTTTTCAATTTAAGCACCTGTTTCCTATCAGTAGGGAGAGGAAAATGGTGCTTAGAAGTCAATCTCTATGCTTGTTATGCTAATGGCGACAAGGGTTTCACTGCTTATATGTAATTCAGTGGCCCATGTCAGAAAATATATGTGTGTATATAAATAAACATGATGTAGGGTGTGTGTGCACATGTGTATAAATATGCATGTGTGTTTATATTAAAACTTTGATTATGTTTATGTATCTAATTTCAGTAGAAAACTTCAGGTAAAGAAAAATAGGGGGCAGAACATATATGGCAAAAGTAAACAGCAATAGATTTGGCTTATACACTACTATATAAAAAAATTTAAAACTAACTAGTGTAAACTTTCAAAGCAGATTGAGATGGCCACTTTGGGTGAAAAAATTAAATACTATCGGTAAGAAATACTCTTTAAATATAAGACAAATAGATTAAAAGAAAAGAATGTAAAAATTTAAACTGAAACCCAAATCAATAAATGTAAGTTGATAAATTGATACAAGAGAAGTAGCCTGCAGGACAAGGATATTAATAGGATAAGTAATTGCATGTCATAAAAATAAATAGCTTCCTTTTTCAAGAAGGCATAATAATCTTAAAAATATTTGCATCTATTAAGAAAATGTAAAAATATGACTCAAAAATATGTAGTAGTAAAAAGTTGACAAGTCCACAATTACATTAAAGATTTAAAAACTCTTCTCTCAGTAAATTAAATAAAAAAAAAACCCACCTTAATAATCAACAGAGATATGGGAAAATTAAAGTGGTAATAGTCTCCTTGATTTTAATTGACATGTGTAGAAAATAGGCAGTGGGTATTGAATTCATATAAAATTAATTTTCTGTAATTATTGATAGGGTTCATTATGAATCTACCATCTTGATATCTGTTTTTCCCTCAATAGATTTTTTTGACTAAAGTAGAAATGCAGTATTTGATTACAGATTATAATCATGAAAATATTTTTATTAATAAACTCGAGGCCCAGTGCACTAATTCATGCATGGGTCGATTCCTCATTCTGGCCAGCAATGAGGGCTGTACAGGAGTGGAGGGGGAGCAGTTGGCTGAGGGGAAGGACCGTGGGAGGTTGGCCAAATGGCAGCAGGGAGGGACTATGGGAGGTTGGCCAGCCATAGGAGGTTTGCTGTGTGAGTACACTGACCACCAGGGGGCAGCTTCTGCATTGAGAGTCTGCCCCCTGGTGGTCAGTACACATCATAGTGCTCCGTTAGTCGTTTGATTGCTTAGGCTTTTATATATACAGATAGATTTAAATAAGTTGCCCACAAAATTTCACTAGTCAAATGGTTTTAAGGCATCAGGCAATATTTAAGAAAAGATAAGTATCTTTTTCAGAGACAAAAACATAAATCAATTCTTCAGATTTTTAATCATTTTAAGAGGTTAATGTCACTTTGTTATATAATGGACAAATAAATTGGGGGAAAGAAAGTTATAGGTCCTTACACTTGCAAAATATTTAAAATTGAAATTAGCAAATAATTGTAAAGTATTATGACCAAGTAGCTTTATTCTCTATGGAAAAATCTCTTAATATTAGGAAAATATATTCAATAAACTCACCACACTAACATACTGAGAAAAATAATGACTATATCCCACATTTACACACACATACTCACCAAATACTCACACAATATCTCACTTTGGAAAAGAACACTCAATGAGATTTACATGAATCTAAGCAAAACAATAGCACCATGAAGAAACTGTAACATGTGTCAAGCTTAATGTTATAAACAGTAAAGCACTTCATTTTAGGCCAGAGTAAGGCAGAATTCTTATTATTCCATTTTATTCATTGATAAAAATTAGGGAACAGAAACATAGAACAAGGAGGGTTTAGAAGGTAAGACAGAGACCAGCTATTGCACAGGTCAGGCTTCTGCCTTCAATAACTGGATGTTTGTGATACATTATTTGATTTCCACAATGTAGAAAACAAATTATACAGATTTATTCTCAAACAATAGAATAAAGATAGAATACTAAAAGAAGTAGCACTCAAAACAATTCATTTCCCACATACTTTGTATAGATACAAAAAAAAGTCACAAAGCACATTATGAAATTTGTAAGATGTGGGAGGCATCTTTATATGTACAATACCCTGGAAATTTCAACTTGTTGTTATCTTTCAGAATGCATCTCTAAATTATAGATGATATGTAAAATTTAAAAACCACTTATTGCATCCAATGGGTCAAAAGTTAAATAGTTAAAACACCTACAGTAGGTTGGTATACCTATAGTAATATCAGAGTAGAATTTGAATACTTTTAGAAATAAATGCTACCTTATTATTGATAAAGTGTTCAATTTATCCTGAAGATATCAACATACTAAATCTGTTTGCACCCAACAACATAGCTCCAAAAAAGATGCAGGGCATAAAACCCTCAGATTAAAAGGAGAAAGAAACAATGTCACAATAAACTTGGACATGCCCTTTTCAATAAACTACAGAACACTGAACACTAAAGGATTGAAAGTGACAATACAGAAAATTGCACCCAATGACAAAATTCCCGTTCTTTGCAAACATGGAACCTTTACCGAAATTACCTGTGTGCTACCACCTAAGAAATGGGTATGTTTTATGCTGATGCTCCAGAGTGTGTTCTCTGAGCTGCAGTCTCTGAGGGGATTTGTGTAAATTAGGGTTTGCCCTTGTGATGAGCACTGTGGAAGGTGAGGGAAAATAAATAGGGATGGGGAGAGAATCAACTGAGTCTCAACAACAGGGAAGCTGGCGTGACCCATGAAAAAATCTGGAGCTGGGGGCAAAGGGCATCTTATTATTATTATTTTTTTTAATACATTTTATTGATTTTGTACAGAGAGGAAGGGAGAGAGATAGAGAGTTAGAAACATCGATGAGAGTCATCGATCAGCTGCCTCCTGCACACCCCCCACCGGGGATATGCCCGCAACCAAGGTACATGTCCTTGACCGGAATTGAACCCGGGACCCTTCAGTCCCCAAGCCGATGCTCTATCCATTGAGCCAAACCGGTCCCGGCAAAGGGCATCTTATTAAATGTGGACTGTCCCTGAAAGTTGTGAGGCAAATCCTGAAGAGAACAGCAGGTGAAAGACTGTGAGCAGGCAGTGCTTCTGACAGTTATGGCTACTCCCTCTCACCTTCAAAGGGGACCTGCATTATATTCCTCGAATTTTCCATGGATCTGTGTTAGAAACTGCAAAGGAGAAAAAAAGATAATAAGATTCAAGTTTATTCAAGGTTCCTTAGCATTTCCAAGTTTAATCATTTTAAATTAAATTTGATCATGATACATAATAAATGCCAATGATTTATGCTCTTAATATGAAATAGATTTAGACTCCTTGAATTTCTGTCATACATTCTATGATTAAAGAGAGATAGCAATATGCTTCTATATGTATATATAATTTTGACACATGTATGATACAATCTTGGTTTACATTTTTAAAAATTATGTCTTTGGCCGAATCCGGTTTGGCTCAGTGGATAGTCAGCCTGCGGACTGAAGGGTCCCGGGTTCAATTCTGGTCAGGGGCAGGTATACCTTAGTTGAGGGCACATCCCCAGTAGGGGGTGTGCAAAAGGCAGCTGATCGATGACTCTCTCTCATCAATGTTTCTAACTATCTCTCTCCTTTCCTTTCTGTAAAAAATCAATAAAATATATATTTAAAAAAATATGTCTTTGGTTTGAAGAATTCAACATTTTTTATTATTTCTTTCTCTTTGAAAACTTTGCTACAGGTCATTTATGCCATCCAGATTAACAGGAAAATGTACACTCTCCATCTCAAAAAACAGTAAGTGGCCATTCTTTTTTCACATAGTTGTTTATAGTTTCTTTAATTTGTATAGTCACTATCCTAAATTCTGACTAAACAAAACCATGAATATTACACTTATTTAACAAGTTATATCTTCTTCATGAACCATGTCAGACTAGCAATTTCAGTGTTAATTTTGAGATTTGAAATTTAATTTTCAAGCCAAATTCTAATTTAGTGATGTCAATATTAAGGCACGTTAGATAGATTAAGATTATTATGTAACTCCTTAAAATGCAACTACAATTGTAAGAATTAAGGGTATGATTTTATTTGACTATGTTTAGCTTCTTTTGTCTTTTCGTTATTTTAAATATTTACATGATTTTAAGAACTTTATTTGACATTTTAGAATATTTTTTCTCAATTTTAATGTATTTTTAATGTCTTAAGTATTCTGTTTTTTATCTTAACTCTAGAAAATCAATATTAATAACTTTGTGTGCACTTTCCCAATTTTCTAATTATATTTCATTCTTCTATTAAATAAAACCTACCCACAATTTTGTTTTTATGAGAGTAGAAATAGGGTATTACTACTAGCAGGTCATATTGATTAATGGTGCTTATTTTCTTGCTCTTTATGCATTTCATAACTCATTCTTCAATAGATAACATTTAACAATATGTAATATATATATATATATTTATTTTATATATGTATTAGAAAAGAAAAATGTAGGATTTAACACACTCTTAATTTGTTTTTAAATATTTTAAGGTTTAAAAGTGTTTAAACTTTGTAATTTCTAGTAGAAAACATCATCTGAATGAATACCATAATGGCAAACCACTATAAAATGTTACAGCTGCATTTGGGCAGAGGGGTGGGGATTCTCTTCAAAAATCCCAGCTAACATCATGAGAAGGTCAGAGATACACTGGTTTGTATTATTGTGACATCCATTGGGTGATGCAAGTTGCTTTTTACTTCAGCAACTTGGCTTTATTTGTCAGAAGGGTATTATGCTTGACTTCAAATTTGGCTGATAATTTAGTAGTGAGATTCATAACCTTTGGGTTGCTCCAATATTTTGACACTAGAGGCCTGTTATACAAAATTCATGCATGAGGGGTGGGGAGAGGACGGGGGAAGGGATGGTCCTCTGTGCCCAGCTTGCACCCTCTCAAATCCAGGACCCCTCAGTGGATGTCCATCTGTTGGTTTAGGTCTGATCCCGTTGGGCATATCTTAACCACTCACCTGCCTGCCAGCCTGATCACCCCTAACTGCCTCTGCCTGCTGGCCTGATCACCCCCAACTGCCACCTCACCAGCCTAATTGCCCCAACTGCCACACTGCCGGCCTGGTCTCCCCACATAGCCTGCTGCTGGGTCATTTGGGTTGCCCCTCACTAATCCCCCTGCTGGCCTGGTCGCCCCACACAGCCTGTTCGGTCATCCATTCGGTTGCGATGATTGCTTACACTTTTGTATAGATAGATATTTGCTGGGTTCTGAGCCACATTTTTGAAGGCCACCATAACTTTTGGATCCTGCATGGCTACAAGAACCTCTGGATCACTAAGTATTTCATTGAGCCCAGTCATTCCTGCCACTCCAGGCATTCCTCCAGGAAATTTTCCAGGCTTCCCCTGGAAAGCCACCTGGAAAAGAGCCATAATGTGCTCCTGATTGTCTTCTGGCTTCTTCCTCCCATTGGGCTTTCTCATGTCCTTCTTGAGCCTTCTTAACCCTTTCCATTCTTTCTTTGATCTCTTGTTCTTCCTGTTTCCACTAACACTTTCTCTGATGTTCTGTAATTTTCTGGGTCATTGGTTGAACTTCTTTTACCATTGCACTAGCATCTTCATCATAATCCAATTTACATGCAAGGGCAAGATCATGGGCTGCTTCTTTCCCGAGGCACGGAAGTCTATATGCTTTCCCTCACCACTTGTAAGGATGAGCTGAATCAGGATTTATTCAATAGTTCTGTCACAGTCTCAGATTTCAGCATTTGGCTTCTGTAATTTGATGAAGACACTGGCTCTCTTGACATACAGAATGGCCACGTGAGGATTCAACTTGATGGCATCTGTGAACAAGTCTATGGCTTTCTATAGTTCACCATCATTAGGGCATCAATGGCAGCCACTTTTTTTTTTTTCATTTGCCTGATCCATCATTTTGTCAGTTATCTCTAGATTTTCATCTCCTATTTCTTGAGGGCATCAGTGTTTAGTTCAATCACACCCTCATAGTCAATTTCTAGATCACTTTCCTCACTTGATGGTTCATCTGACTTTTTGTCTTCCTCTACCTTCTTACTATTTGTTTTTCCTCCTTATTTTCTTCTGATTTAGTTTAATAAGTAGCAGGTGGTATTTTAGATACCTCCCATTCTCTCCACCCACTTCTTTGGTATGCAGAATGCTTGGGTCCTGCTTTCACATTTTCAGGAAGGCTCAGAGTTCCCTCACTTTGCAGGGGTCCATGGTGGGGAAGTGGGGGCAGGTGGTGGGCACAGTAAAGGAGGTAGTGGCAGGGTTGCAGGAACAGGCGATACCTTGGCCTATTTATTGACTCCTGCAATAAACATTCTTGTATGTATATCTATAATAAGAAAAGTGTATTATGCTAATCAGACTGGCTGTTCTTCCAGATCACCTTCCAGACGAAGCTTGGGTCTTGGGGGCCAGAGGAAAGCGGGTGCTGGTAGAAGGGGAAAGGAAGGCCTACTTTTGCATGAGTTTGTGCATTGGGCCTCTAGTTTTTATATAATATAAGTTTTGTTTCGTAGCCTTGATATCAGTAGGTTTCTGGATCAAGAGTGTGAAAATAATGACAATAGTGTTGATAATAATAAAAACAACAAAAGTAACTGGCATTTATTGAACACATAACATTTGCTGGGGATATTTATAAGCAATTTTCATGTAGTATCTGATATAATATTCACATTTTATAGTATATTAAGACTTTGAGAAACATTGCCATTGTCTTTCTGAAAGATGATAGCAATTTAGATTTTTAAAAGCCCACATGATAAAATATTTTATTTCATCATAACATCAGGTTGTATTCCCTAAAAAATTACTCTTATTCACATTTATCTGTATGAGGCTTGCCTATTCATATATTCTTCTCATTATTTATTATTTTAATACACTTTATTTTTTAGAGCAGTTTTAGGTTTATAGCAAAATTGACTGGAATGCACAGAGATTTCTCATAAGCCCCTACACTCACATATGTATAGCTTCCCCCATTATCAACAACCCCTATCAAAATGATATACTATATAATAAAAGTATAATATGCTAAGTGTCTGGTGGTCTGGTTGTCTGTTCAACCAATCAAAGCATAATATGCTAATGATATGCTAAGGTCTCTTCAACTGCTCACTGAGACATGCCCCGACCACCAAGGAGCAGAAAGTTGATTGGTCGACCAGTCACTATGATCTGCACTGACCACCAGGGGGGCAGATGCTCCAACTGGTAAGTTAGCTTGCTGCTGGGGTCTGCCCAATTGGGACTGAGCAAGATGGGCTGAACATGTCCTGGGCCCTCCCTCAGTCCCTCCCGAGTTGGCCAACTTCCTGTATCCCTCCCTGGCCCTAATTGTGCACTGGTGGGGTTCCTCATCCTGGTCTGTGCCCTCCCGCAATCCAGGACCTCTTGGGGGATATTAGAGAGCCAATTTGGCCCGATGGTGGAACAACCGGTCTCTATGATGTTCACTGACCACTAGGGAGCAGATGCTCACACAGGAATTGACCGCTCACACAGAAGCTGGGCTCATGGCTGGTGAGGGCTACGGTGATGGCAGGAGCCTCTCTGCCTCCGTGGCAGCACTAAGGATATTCAACTGCTGGCTTAGGCCCACCCAAGTGCATGAATTTCGTACACTGGACCTCTAGTATTGTTATAATTGATTATCTAAATCCACACATCATTACAACCCAAAGTCCATAATTTATATTAGATCAATATTTTATGCCTTTTTTTCTTTTGAATAATAAAAGATGAAAAGGGTAATTCTGAGAGTAATTTAAACAATTAGTGACAGATATGGAAGTGTTATGTCTGCACTATTTAAAATGAAGTGTACTGTCCATGGCTGGTAATAGTGAACTGTGTTATTTCCTTACCCAGTTCTATTTCTCTTATTCCCCAGTGCTAATTACAGTTACAATAATGGCAACATTCTTCTGTCATATTTTCAGACATTTATGTCTAGAGATCAATAAGAATCATGTTTTGAGCAATTCTTAATAGATGTAATGACTCAATACTATATATTCCAAAAACATACATATTAATATGGTGCACCACAAAAGTGCACCCAGAACTTTATCTTTTCCTGTATCTTCACTCTTTGCCATATAACTAACTGTGTGACTCTCATCAATAGATGGAATAAATACATTTCCATTACCTCCCCCCTCCCCCACTATTCAGCCCTTGAAACTGAATTCACTTATGCAAGGCCAAATTCATGATGTGTGGTGCCTCAGGGCCTTTGGTTGGAAGGGCCCTGTATTTGGTTTAATGTTCCAGTGTTGCTGTCCTGAGATTCTTAATAGTTTTAGACAAAAGGCCTCACATCTTCATTTTTACCTCAGACCCCACACTTATATGGACTACTTGATTTCTTTGGCCAAAATATTATTACTTGACTTGATTTAAACAGAGGCTTGAAAAAGCTCTCATTCCTTTATGCTTTCTTGTCTGCCATCCTCATGAGAATATGCATAGGCTAGCATGCTGAAAGATAGTTATATGTGGATGATAGCCAAGGTGTCCTAATCATTCCTAAATATGGCTGAATCCAGTACCATAGATCAAGCCTGGCCAATTAGCATAACTTCCACGGCTACCCACATGTGACAAAAAAGTGTGAACTATAGATATGTATTCTGTTGTATATCGTTGTGGTTTTGTGGTTGTTTATTATGCAACATTTTACATAATGTTACTTTTCTGAGACTCATATTGCTCTATGCCAAATGAGATTATTTTTAATATACATACAGCCTTCAAATGAATATTTATCATTTATTAATTATCCATCCATTATTTATAGCAAGGAAAGCTGTACTGTGGATATCCGTACATGACTTCCTGGGCACCAGTGAAATTGATGGGTAATAAATAAGAAAATTCTTATTGCCAAATTTTTATTTCAAAGAATTATACCAGTTTTCACTCATACCAACAATTCAAATGCATTCCTGTACACTATATTACCAACAAAATGATTATCTTTACTAATTTATTTTGTTAACCAATAGATAAGAAATACTACTTTATTGTTGTTTTAATATGCACTACATTGCTTCTTAATAACATATAATATTTTTCAAATGTTAAGTGACCATTCTAATTGAACTATAATGGCCCAGTGCATGAAACTAGGAGTCCAGTGCATGAAATTCAAGAATTGGGGGGGGAGGGAGGGGTGTCTCAGCCCAGCCTGCACCTTCTCCAATCTGGGACAAACCTCTCACATTCCAGGTCTGCTGGCTCCCAACTGCTCACCTGCCTACCTTCCTGAATGACCTAACTGCTTCAGCCAGCCAGTCTGATCACTTAACCACTCCCCTGTCAACCTGATTGATGCCTAACTGCTCTGCTGCCAGCCTGTTTGCCCCTAACCTTCCCCTGCAGGCCTGGTCACCCCTAACTGCCTTCCCCTGCAGGCCTGGTCACCCCTAACTGCCCTCCTCTGTCTGCCTGGTCTCTTCTCTCCCCTGCAGGCCTGGTCTCCCCTAACTGCCCTCCCCTGCTGGCATGGTAACCCTTAACTGCCATCCTTTGCCAGCCTGATCAACACTAACTGCCCTCCCTTGCAGGCCTGGTCCCTCCCAAAGGCCCTCCCCTGCTGACCATCTTGTGGTCACCATCTTGTGTCCACATGGGGGCAGCCATCTTGTGTGTTGGAGTAATGGTCAATTTGCATATTACTCTTTTATTAGATAGGATAGGGGCTGGTTTTCCCTGAAGGGTGTCCTAGATTAGGGTGGAGGTTCCCTTGGGGCGTGGGATGGCCTGGGTGAGGGGCCTTTTGTTGTTTTCAGGCTGGCTACACTCCCTGATGACCCAAATGGAGGCCCTGGTATCAAGGATTTATTTATCTTCTATAATTGACTTTGTAGCCTTGAATGGAATCCTGGGTTGGCCAGGGTGTGCAAGAAGTTTGGCTTCCTCCATTTCCTGGGAAACCCCAGCCTGCTCACTCTGGCCACAGTCCTCTTGGTTGGGTTAATTTGCATACTCACTACTGATTGGCTAGTGGGCATGGCTTGTGGGTATAGCTAAGGTACGGGCAATTTGTATATTACTCTTTTATTAGATAGGATGGCCTTTCCCAAGAATTTGTTTTTTCTTTTGGATTTTTATTTTTACTCATGTGTCTTTGGTAATTATTTTCAATCTGTGCCTTGTCATTCTGCTTTTCTTTCTTATCCTATATAATAAAAAGGTAATACAAAAATTGACTGTCACACCCTCACATAAGAAGCCCGCCCCCATGTGGGCACAAGAAGGCTGACAGAGGAGAGCACTTGTGGGTGACTAGGCCAGCAGAGAAGGGCAACTGGGGACCAGGTCAGCAGGGGAGGGCAGTTGGGGGAGACAGGCCTGCAGGGGAGGACAATTGGGGGGACCAGGCCGGCAGGGGAGGGAAGCTAGGGGCAACTGGGTCTGCATGGGAGAGCACTTTGAGGTGACTGGACTGATAGGGGAGGACAGTTGGGGGTGATCAGACCAGCATGGGGCAGTTAGGCGTAGATCAGGCTGGCAGGGGAGTGGTTAGGGGTTGATCAGACAGGCAGGCAGGCAGGAAATCCAGCAGTCTTGGATTGTGAGAGTGGTCCCAGATTAGGGAGGGTGCAGGCTGGGCTTAGGCACTCTCCTCGCTCCCCCTCCCCCCCAGTACACAACTTTTGTGCACCATGTATTTTATAATCAGATTTTGGGAGCTTTGGTTTAGTTTAGAGATTCCCCCTTTATCTGTTTATATATTGCAAATATGCCACCTATTGATTGTCTTCTTACTTTCTTGGTGGGATTTATTGATACAAAATTAAATTTTATTATCATCATATTTTTATTTTCCTTTCTAGATCCTCAGATTCCTCTCTTGTGCCTCTCACATCTAAATTTATTTCATAATACTACTATAGTATTTGTTAAATTCTACTTACATTTAAGATATAAATCTAGTGCTTTCAATTATTTAAATGTTTTGCATTTTTCAAGTTTTATTACTGTTTTGTATTTTTTCCCTGTTGCAATTTTATGTTAATCAGATATTGTTCAGGTAAAATAATTTCACATTATATTCTTCAGACAAAATATGCAGATGGCACATCCGCAGAAGTCCCCTTTGTTTTCCTAATTGAGTAACTGGGAAATGTGTAGAATCTATTCTTTTATTATAAATTCTTGCGATTTGATAGAGTCTACTTGATAGTGTGAATTTTCCAGTATTTGTTTCTGTATATGGTTTTATATTAATTCTCCCTTTTATATTATAACTCCTTTACATTTTTATCTTACTTTTCAGTCCCCACAGGGAAGTTTTTTCCCAGGTACTTGAACCTGAACCAGCCCAGGCCATTCAGAGTTTTATCTTAACAATGTATATAAAATGCGAATTGATAAATATGTTTTTTCTAAGAGGATCTGTCTAATTTTGTTATTTGACTGAAAGAAAAGGAAAGCTTATCAGGAATGAGAGACAACAAACTGACCCAGAAAGAGAGTTCCTGTTGACTTAAAGTACCCTGAGAATGCTCTAGTCCTCTCAATTCTGGCCTTGAAATGCCTTTTGGTATTTGGTATCCTTGAGAAATTCCAGTCTCCCTATAATATATAATGGTGTTTGATTGTTCCATGACAACCACTTTCTTCCAGGAGAAAAGAGTTAACTTCTGAACCATGTTTATCTTGGGTTTGTCTACAGAGATCCTTTAGGTTGGCTTATGAAATGTGATCATAAGCCAACCTAGTATCCCGCTTCTAAACAAAGGCTTTGAGAACTATTCTGTGATTCCCCAATTTTTTTTTTCTCTTTCTGCTAAAAGAAAGGCTTTCTCCAAGGAGGGGCCATGCCTTTTCCTGGGTTCCAGAATGAAGGTAGCATTAGCCAATCAACATCTATAGCTGTTTTAAGGCAATGAGAACACTGAAGTTGTTTTAATTGCAGCATAACTGAATAAAAACTAATGATAAAAGCATGTTTTTTGCCTTAATCAACTAATGGATACTTGTTTGTAAATATTAGCTGGCATGTTCATGCTAGCAGATGTACTGATGCTTAAATCTAAAAGAAAACTTTGTTGTTGGAATCTGGAAGCTCTGCTTTTTACTTCAGGTATAACTGGTAACTAGTTATACTGGTTATTCTTTTCTCTTATATACACACTTAGAGGCTCAATGCACAAATTTGTGCATGGGTAGAGTCCCATGGGAGACACCCCCCTCGTGGAGTTCGTGCCCCAGCTCGCGGTCCCAGCCTCTCAGCCCCATAGCCCCACTTAGCATCCCACCTTGGCCTGGCATTGCCCCCTCACTTCTCCACCATCCCATCTGTGGAGCGATCAATAGGGGCTGGGCTCCCCTGTGCCACTGCTGGTCACTGTCTGCAGGGCGATTGGTGGGTTTATCAGGCCCCCATTTGTACCCACATTGGCCTGGCGCCACCTGCTCACCTGCCCCTCCATCCCACTGCAGTCCCGCCTCTACTGATGTCCACTGCCAGCACTGTGTTGCCAATGCCTGCTTTGTTCTGTGACATCCCCTGGTGGTCAGCACATGTTATATGGAATGGTTGAACTCCTGGTCAAAAGACAGCCTGAGGGGACAATTTACTTATTAGGCTTTTATTGTATAGGATTATGCTTTTTGAATGCAAATTAGATCATGGAAAGAAGAGTCCATTTTATTGTTTGGATATTTGAGCTTTTATAATTGAAAGTAAATTTGTTTAATTTCATGATTCTGGAAGTTTCTTTTATTAATTAAATTCATGTAATGAAGTATCATTATCTTGGTTGAATTAGGTCACTTTTAGACCCTCATTTCCTGGTATATATATACAACAAGTCAGGAACATTATTTCCACATTCTTCATTTAAAAAGGTAAGTCTGCCTTTTATTCTGTGTAGATTCTATCTTTTACATGCCATTATTGAGAAGAAAGTATATTGTTTTATACTCCACAGAATTATTGGAAAACAAATAAAAATATCAACGTATAATATGGCAATTATGATGAAATCATATGGAATAGAAAAACTACTTTTTAAGTTTAAAATTTAGGAGTCACTTATTCAAGAAAGTCATTTACTATCTGGAAGTATTAGTAAAAATTTGAGAAGAAACAAACAAACCAAAAATAGATGAAGGAGCTAAAAAAGATTTTAAAAAACCCCAACACATTGAATAGTTTAAATTGATATATCCTAGTCTCTGAGTGGAGAGGAAACGGTGGAAATTGTGGATTGACCATTGAGAAAGTGAGGACAGAAAAGCATATTAGGTACAGAAACTGAATGTGTTCAGTATGAAACATTGGAATTTCAACTGTAACGCAAAACACTGGTAAAAGTGAAGAAATTTTTCAAAGAATGTGAGAAAGTTAGCTATAGTCTGCAAGGTTCTCATTTTGCCTTACTATATGATTTGAAAGAAACCAATGTTGACAAATGATTGGTCATATTCTATTTCTTTATTGTAATTGAAATATTAATATAAATCCATATATGTACAGCCCAGGGACACAGACAATAGTGGGATGAAGGCCTGAGGTGAGGAAGGGTGGAGTTAGATGGACGGTACTTGGGGGGGAGGGGAAATGGGGGACATCTGAAATGCTCTCAATAATAAAAATAAATTAAAAGAAAAATAAATGGTATCCGGCATAGAATATTACAAATCATCTACAAGTAGAAAGCACAATAAAATATTGTACATGAGGTACCTGTGTTTAGGCATTTGGCAATAGACAGATCAGGAGATTTCTCACTGAGAAACAGGACACCTAGAAGGTGAGTCTCAAATTTAACTTGACCTTCTGTCTGGGAATAATGTCTTAAGCACAGCATAAGAAGTAGAATTAAGCAACCACTAAGAGATTGGAGTTCAGGGATGCTGAAGCAGTTGGAACTTGAAGGAGACAGGACCAGAGATGGACAGAGCCTATTAAATGTATGTATTTGGGGGGAGGGTAGCTGCCTTCTGTCCTTCATTGAGGATTATGTTACATATTTGCTGGGTAAGATTCTACTGAAAGGTAGAGATTCAAATGGAGATAATACTATAGGTTAGTCATTTTTTAAAATATATTTTTATTAGTTTCAGATAAGAAGGTGGACTGAGAGAGAGAAGCATTAAGCACGAGATCATTCATCAGCTACTTCCAGCATTCTCCCTCCTTGGGGTTGAACCCACAATCTGGTCATGTTCCCTGACTAGGAATTGAATAGTGATATCCTGGTTTACAGTTCAATGGTCAAGGTCTGAGTCATGCCAGCTAGGCTAGGCCAGTGTTTTTATTACCTTTTTTGCTTCATGGTACACATAAGCTAATTACAAAAATCGTGTGTCACACCTGAAGAAATATATAGGTATAATTTTGATTCACTTACACTGCATGGATATTGTTGTGTTTGCTGTTGCCATTTTTTTTTTAACTTGACAATGTAAGGGAAAAGATGTCTCTGCCCCTGACAGAGATTTTGTCAGGTATTGCTTGTTTCAAAAATTCCTTCAACACACTCATTGAAAATTGTTGCTGTAGGTCAAACATTGTTGGAAGATAATGGATTGTTCAGACCAGGCAGCATTGTATGAGCAGGCATTCAGCTGAGATCAGAAAGGCTAATTCTTAGGAGAAGGCATCTGGAGTAATGGGTATTTTTATCACCCCATTCTTCATCCCATAGCCTGAAGCAATGAGCAGAGTAAGGAGGGTTACCATTAAAATAATTACCTTCCTCTACAAAATGCAGTACTCTAGCCCTGGCTGGTTTGGTTCAGTGGATAGAGTGATGGCCTGCAATCTTAGGTTCTATTTCAGTCAAGGATAAGTACCTTGGTTGCAGGCTCCTCCTGGGCCCTGGCCCTGTTCTGAGCTCATGCAGTAGGCAATCAATTGATGTGTTTCTCTCATATCAATGTTTGTCTTTGTCTTTCCCTCTCTCTTCCACTGTCCCTAAAAAACATCAATGGAAAGATATCCTCAGATGAGGTTAACAAAATGTAATACACTCCATATAAAAGGCTAAGCAACTGACTGTCCAATTATCTGACAGATAGCTATGATGCCCAGTGACCACCTCAGCAGATGCTCTGACCATTAGCTATAATGTGCAATGACCGCCAGAGTACAGATACTCAATGCAGAAGCTGCTGAGCTACAGTGACTTGACAGCAGTGGTTCTCAGGTGACACCCCCACCAAATCAGAGAGGAGGTAGTCTGATTCCAGGGCGCATCGCCCGAGAACCGCCCTCTTGCAATCTGGGCCCCCTTGGGGCATTTCAGAGAGCCAGTTTTGGCCCAATCCCAGAAGGGTAGGCTGAGGGTCTCCACCTGCTAGAGGTATCCTGCTCACTGGATACCTTTAAGCTGCAGGGCTGCCCCATGTACAGACCGCTGGGGAGGGATTGGGGGAAGTTAGCTCTAGCATGTGTTGGATCTATCTCACCTAGTCCTACCCTCCCAGCCTCCTTACAATTAATTTACTTTCAATGTGCCTGAATCTGTGCACCAGGGCACTAGTTCTTTATAAAGGGTTCCAACATTGTAGAGGAAGGCAATAAATGCACATAAAATAAAAAATCAATGAGAAAAAGAAATCAAGGTGAATAAGGACACATATGTAACACCCTAATCAATAAAAAAATAAAAAAAGGAAATCAATGAAAAATAAATCAATGGAAGGAGAAACCAAGATGGCGGCATAGGGCAGACATCTGAATGCAGCCTACCACAACACATTTGAATTTAGAACAGGAAAACAGGGGATGCATTGCCCTGAAGCGCCAGACGGCTAGCTGAGAGGAGGCTCTGCCATCTGTGAAGGAGAGAGAAGGCACGCTGAACCTCAGGAACTGTGAAGGTACCGAGAACTGTGTGCGAGAAAAGGTGCAGAGAGGAAGGGCTGGACCAAGATTGCTGCTGGCTTACTCCAGGCACCTGGAGAGGGCGGACAGCTAATGTGCGGCTGGCTTTCTTGTTGGAGAGGAAAACAGAATCACCCTATTGCTCTGATAGATGGTCCCAGACAGGGAAAGTCCAGACTGTCAGGCAGTGCGCAGAGATCTCTTGGAGGTGTGTGAAGCCAGAGGCCATTACTGCGGGACTTGGGGAGGAGCTGAAGGGAAAACAAAGTTTGTCTGCACCAACCCGAGACTCTGCCCCAACTGTGGCTGAGCACAGAAGCTCTCCCAGAGGCTGGCTTTCTCTAAGGAGGAACTGGCCAGAATCCAAAGCTTGTCTGCGCCTTTACCAAAGAGGTGCACGTGTCTGCAACCAATCTTCCGAAACTCTTTTTCGAAGGACTTTTCGAAGGTGAGACTGACAGGGAACCAAAGATTGTGTGCGCCACCCAGAGACCCCCACCCTATCCAAGCAGAGTACAGAAGCCCTCCTAGCTGAGACACTGCTGATCCTCACAGCCAATTGGCTTGGAGATCAACGCTTCCCAGTGATACCAACAAAAAGCAAGGCTTAACAACAAGACTGCACACACAGCCCACAAAGGGGTACACCAAGACTGTCCACCACTGGTCATTGGGAAGGCTGTGCTACTGGGCTCTACCAGAACACCTAGCACACAAAGCTATTCCATCAAATCAGGGAAACAACTAAAACGCAGACAAGAGGAAGGACACAAAGGAAGGAGATGGAGGAAAATAAAAAAATTTGACATTGAGTTCAAAACTAGAGTTATAAAGTTATTCAACAATATCCTAAAAAAGGCTGATAAAATAAATGAGACCTATGAGGATATGAAAAGGGAGCAACTAGAAATAATAAGGGATCAATTAGAAATGAAGAAAACATTGTCTGAAATAAAAAATATACAAAGTCCTAAAAACAGACTGGAGGATCGCAAAAATCAAGACAAAGATTTAGAACACAAAGAGCCAGAGGACACTCCTCTGCAGAAGGGAGAAGATAAGAGAATCCAGAAAGTTGAAGATAGTGTAAGAAACCTCTGGGACAATTTCAAGTGAATGAACATCAGAATTATGGGGATTCCAGAAGAAGAGAGAGAGCAAGATACTGAAAGAATACTGGAAGAAATAGTGACAGAAAACTTCCCCCACCTGGTGAAAGAATTAGACTTACAAGTCCAGGAAGCCCGCAGGACTCCAAACAAAAAGAATCCAAAGAGGACCACACCAAGACACATCATACTTAAAATTCCAAGAGCAAAAGACAAAGAGAATATTAAAAGCAGCAAGAGAAAAGCAGGTAGTTACCTATAAAGGAGCACCCATATGATTGTCAACTGATTTCTCAACAGAAACCATGCAGGCCAGACGGAATGGCAAGAAATATTCAAGGTGATGAATAGCAAGAACCTACAGCCAAAAATAATCTACCCAGCAAAGCTATCACTCAAAATCAAAGGACAGATAAAGAACTTCACAAATAAAAAAAAAGCTAAAAGAGTTCATCACCATCAAACCAGAATTATATGAATTGCTGAAGGGGGTTATTTAGGAAGAGGAAGAAGATAAAGATAAAAATTATGATCAACAAATACGTAACTATCAACTAGTGAATTTAAAAACCAAGGGAGTTAAAAAATCTGATGAACAATATTAACTGGTGAATATAATAGAATCAGAGGTATGGAAGGGGAGTGGAGTGACAATTTTCAGGGAAAAGGGGAGTGGGGGTGCGGGAAGAGACTGAACAAAAACTGTGCACCTATGGATGAGGACAATGAAGGATGGGGAAAGGACAGAGGGTGGAGGGGAGCAATTGAGGGGGGGAAGAGGATCACATTTGTAATAATCTGAACAATAAAGACTTATTTTTAAAAAATTAAAAAAAAGAAAAAGAAATCAATGGAAAATAAAACATTAAAGCCCAGATTTTAGTTCCTTAAAATAACTAAAAATTAATAAGCCTAGTAAGACTTCTTCAGAATAAGAAATAATTCTATCAATATTATGGATAAAAGGAGATTTTACTAGTCACAGAGAAAAATAAATATTTGAGAGTATTTTAAAAGCTTTACTCCAAGAAATCTAATAGTTTAGATGAAATACAAGTATTTTTTTCTCTGGAACACACATCCAGGTATATGATTGACAAGGCATATTTTAAGTGTATGTTTATATTTTAAAAGGAATTAAAGCAGGGGAGACAGGTGGGGGGTGGAAGAGATCAACCAATGAAGGCACAGACAATAGGATGGTTAAGGCCTCAGGTGGGGGTGGGGCCAGGGTGGTAGAGGTCAATGGGGGAAACAGGGGACATATGTAATACTTACAACAAAAGAGATTTTTTAAAAAAAGGAATTACCAAAATATTTGCCAGAATGTTGTACTATCTTATATTTCCACTGGCAATGTATGAGAAATGAGTGTCTGCATTCCTGCCAAGGTGATCACTGTTCAGAATTAAAAAAAAATAAATAAATAAAATAGAACTTCTTATATAAGTGTAGTGATATAGCCTGTGCTTCCAGGAGGAAGCACAGAGCTGGGATTTTCCATCCACTCACTCTAGGCAGAGTTAGGGTGGGGATGAATCAATGGTGTCTAGTAGCCACTGCCTGTGTTGTTGCTTGGGTGGCTAGACTGTGCTGAACTCATTGGATCTCCAGGACTCCTGTCACAGATACTAGTTCTTTGGGTCAGCCCCTCAGAAACATTAGGGCCCTGGACTTGTGAGCAAACTGCTTCCCACCCATCAGTTGGATGATAATTAGAGAATATGTTTCTGATCATAAGGCAGTGCTCTGGGGCAGAGTTTCTGGTGAAAAGATCTCCCAATTCTTCCTACTGGCTTTGGTAATAGATTTTCCACTCTTCTACGATGTGCAGGAGGCTTTCTATTAGTTTCTAGTTTCTCACATAGGGAAATTGCCTGTGAAGTGTTGCTGAATTGGTCTGTTTGTTGGCGGATGGAAGAACTAGGGCTTCTTATTGCACCATCTTCCTGCCCAAAATTTAATTTCAGTGTTCATTGTAACAAGTTTTCATAGCTTTTTAAAACTCTTTTTGATAGTTTCAACATGTGCCTCATGTCAATATTGGTATCAGTTGGTTGTATTTTCCATTTTTGCTGTGATTTTTCTTGCTTGTTGGTAGAGGGTGTTATTTTCAGTTTCATTCTTCATGTTTAAATAATCTAAATTTGAAAGCAGTCATCCAGGTTAAGTGTAGAGTGTGTTCTATTGTTCCATTGACAGGTTAGATTTCTTGGGTCTTTTGATGTTATATTGTTCCAAGTGCTCCAGATTCTCATTAGTACTTCTTTTTTATTTTTAAAAAATGTATCCTTATAGATGTATTACAGATGCTATTTGTTATTTTGATGTTGATTTGAACAATACCCTTATCAGTTATATAATTTCCAAATATTTTCCCCATTTTATGATTTGTCTCTTTCTAGATCTAATCCTTTGATCTGCACAAGTTTTTGTAATTTTAATATACTCTACTTTATTTTTGGTTGTTGTTTGTGCTTTCTGTGCCAGAACTAGGGAAAGACTGCTCACTGCCATATCCAAATTTATGGAGATTTACCCCTATAATTTCTTATAAGAGTTTTGTAGTTTCAGCTCTTATATTTGGATGTTTGATCCATTTGGACTTAATTATTGTAAACTAGAGGCCCAGTGCATGCATTTGTGCACCAGTGGGGTTTCTCAGCCTGGCCAGCAGAGATCAGGCTGGAACCAGCTCTCCAATGTACCCCTGAGGAGTACTGGATTGCAAAAGGGTGCAGGCCAGGCTGAGGGACCCCACCAGTACATGATCAGGGCCATGGAGGGAACATGTGGAGGGGCAGAAGGAGTTCCAGGGCATTTCCAGCCCATATCACCCAGTCCTGATTGGCCAAACCCCAGCAGCAAGCTAACCTATTGGTCGGAGCATCTGTCCCCTTTGGACAGTGTGCATCATAGCAACTGGTCAAACAGTTGAATATTCAGACAGTTAGCATATTAGGCTTTTATTATATAGGATGGTGTATAGTAATACCTAATATTATCTTTTGCATATGGATTTTGTTTTTCTAGCATAATTTTCTAGCATAAGTTTTTCTAGCATAATTTTTGAGACTATTCCTTATACATTGAATAATCTTGGAAGTTATGTAAAAATCTATTAACTATAGATGTATAAGTTTATATCTGAACTCATAATTTTATTGCATTGGTCTGTATGTCTCTCCTATTACAGTACCACACTATTTTGATTATTGTAATTGTAAGTTTTTATTATATAAAAAACTCTTACATAATTTTAATTGGGTTACATATCTTTTTATTAATGAGCTGTAATATCTCTTTATATATCTTAGATACAAGTTCTTTTAAAATATATGCACAAACAACAACAGAAAATAAACTGGAGTTCATTAAAATTACAAAAACTTTTGTACATAGATACAAAACAGAAATATATATAGAACAGCGTAATGGTTGCCAGATGGGGACGGGACTTGGAGGACTGGGTAAAAAAGGAAAGGGTTTAAGAAGTACAAGTTGGCATTTACAGAATATTCACAGAAATGTAGAGTACAGCATAGAAAATATAGTCAATAATCTGAAAATTATTTATGGTGTCAGGTGGATACTGAAAATATCAAAGGAAACACATAGTAAAATATCTAATATGAAATAATATTAATATAAACTGCAATTAAAAATAAAATTTACATTAAAAAATAAGTAAATGAAAGAAAATATAAGTATTATGAATCATTGCCTCTAGGCCATGGCTTGCCTTTTTATTTCCTCAATAATATCTTTTTAAAAATTAATACACTTTATTTTTTTTCAGCATATTTAGATTTAAGAAAAACAAAGTGGAAAGCACAGAAAATTTTCCTGCATCCTCTCTAATTAGTACCCTATTATTAACATTTTGGATCAGAAAGCTATTTGGTTTACAATTTATGAGCCAATCCTATCTAATAAAGAGGGAATATGCTAATTGACCCTCACATGATCACAAAGATAGAGGTGCCCACAGCCAATAAGGAGGGAATATACTAATTGACTGCCACACTCTCAAAGATAGTGGTGCAGCCAGCCACAAGATGGCAGTGCCCATGCCCCTCTGCCCTGCTGGGGCGGCAAGTGCCGGGCCACCACTCCTGACCGCCTTCAGAGTCTCCCAGTCCCCTCAGCCCCCCAGCTGCCCAGGACCAGCCCAAGGCACAGGCCAGCCTTTGATGGTGGCTGCCTAGCTGCCCAGGGAAGCCTTAGGCTTAGATAACCAGGGCTGACCGAGGCTTGTGCTGCCAGCAATGACAAAAGCAGAGGAGTGATGGTGTGTTGCCTTCTCATGTTTACCAAGTCACCTCCTGCCCCTGAGAGCTCCTGGATTGTGAGAGGGAGCAGGCCGAGCTGAGGGACACTTTCCTCTAGTGCATGAATTTTCATGCACCGGGCATCTAGTATTAATAAATTACTACTTATTAAATCTAACAGGTTACATTAGGATTTATTCTTTTTTTCTTTCTGATTCTGTTTTGCTTGTTTATTTTATATTTTTTTAGATTCAACGGTTGATTATATATATATATATATATATATATATATATATATATATATATATATTGCCATTTTATTGTTCATATGTTTATCTTTTTTTCTTCTTATTATTTTTGAAGAAATATTACATTTCATGTAATACTGGTTTGGAGGTGACACACTCCTTTATTTTTCGGTTTTGTCTGGGAAGCTATATGTCCTATTCGAAAAGGTTCTTTTAAAATTATAGAATTCTTTATTATAGCAAGGATGTTTTGGGTTGGATTTATAGGCAGATGAGTGTTAAGAGGAAATAATTATATGTAGATCAAAAGGAAATCTGGAAATCTGGTAAATAATATTGCTTAATTGGCTAAATCTGTGCATTTCATAATGTATGTACAAATCATTCATGAATGTACCTTCATGTACTCCTGTTAGAGCCATTGCTTCCACCAAGGATATGTTGCAGAGATTCCAAATTCAGTTGTGACACTAAGCACCTGTTCTGGACTCAGGTAATTGCTAATTCCAGAGATACACATGGTTGACAATCTTATGTAACACTTTAATTTTTCCAAATCCCTTGAATGATAGAGTGAAAGCAAAGAAAATATAGGCTTTGGTTGTGTTTCTTCTCATATGCTTTCCTTGTCCTCCTTTTATCTTATCTAATAAATGAGTAATATGCAAATTTATCATAACTCAACTACACCCACAAGCCACGCCTACCAGCCAATCAGGAGCAAGTATGCATATTAGCCCAACCAAGGTGGCTGTGGCCATGGAAGAAGCAGGAAGCTTGGGTTTTCCAGGCAATGGAGGAAGCCAAGCTTCCTGCCCATCCTGACTGGCCCTGCATTCCACTCAAGGGTACAAAGTTTCAACTATAGAAGATAAATAAATTCCAGCAAAAACAGCAGTAGCCATGGAGCTGGAGAAAGTTGGGTTGCCCCAACTGATGGAGAAAGCCAAGTTTCCTGGCCTGCCTTTGCGTCCATTCAAGGCTACGAAGTTTCAATTATAGAAGATAAATAAATCTCAACAAAAATGGCAGCAGCCATGGAGCTGGAGAGAGCAGGAGGTTTGGTTTGCCCAGAGATGGAAGCAGCCAAACTTCCTGGCCTGCCTTAACCTCCACTCAAGGCTACCAAGTTTTAATTATAGAAGATAAATAAATCTCAACAAAAATGGCTGCAGCCACAGAGCTAACAGGAGGCTTTGGTTTCCCTGGCAATGGAGGAAGTCAAGCTTTCTGCCCACCCTGTCCTGCCCTGGCCTCTGCTCAAGGCTACAAAGTTTTAGTGATAGAAGATAAATAAATCCCAGATAACAGGGCTTCTACTTGGGTCTCCAGGGGTGTGGTGGGCCTGAAAACCACCACAGGCTCCTCATCCAGGCCATCCCATGCCTTAAGGGAACCCACACCCTGATCCGGGACATGCTTCAGGGCAAACTAGCCAGCCCCTACCTGTGCACCAGGCCTCTATCCTATCTAATAAAAGAGTAATATGCAAATTGAATGTAACTCCAAAACACAAGATGGCTACCTCTATGTGGACACAAGATGGCCACCAGAAGATGGCCAGCAGGGGTGGGCAGTTAGGGGTGACCAGGCAGGCAGAGGAGGGAAGTTGAGAGCAACCAGGCCTGCAGAGAAGGGTAGTTGGGGGGGCCAGGCCTGCAGGGGAGGGTAGTTAGGGTCAATCATTCTGGCAGGGGAGCAGTTAGGCATCAATCAGGCTGGCAGGGGAGTGATTAGGGGGTGATCAGTCAGGCAGGTAGAATCGGTTAGGGGCAATCAGGAAGGTGGGGAAGCGAGCAATTGATAACCAGCAGTCTGAATTGTGACAGGGATGTTCGACTGCCTGTTTAGGCCCCATCTTTTCTGGATCGGGCCTAAACAGGCAGTCGGTCATCCCGAAAGGGGTCCCAGATTGCAAGCAGTGCAGTCTGAGCTGAGGGGCACACACCCCTGTGCACGAATTTCATGCACTGTGCCTCTAGTCTTTTTTATATTTTATTGTCTATCTTAAGCTTACAGTCATAAAATTTATTTAGAATAAGTCTACTAGAATAAAGAATATTCATATGGGTTAACCCTATAAGAACCACAGGAACTTGTAAATGCCATAACAGACAGATGATATAAAATTAGGTAGAAAGTTAATTTGAGTAAAATGGAATGATTTCTAGATTTAATTGTACTGTAAAAGTAACTATCAAATTTATAAAAGTTTTTATTTGGTATTGATTTATATTTCTCAAAGAGAAAATAAAAATTAATTACTTTTATGTCTTTTTATGTTTTTAAATATTCAGGGGATTATTACAGTTGGTGAACATCAGTTTTGGAATTGAACCATTGGAATCCACAGCTATGTTTGAGCATATGCTTTATCAAATAAAGAATAGTAAAACTGATTTTCTCACATTACAAGACAATTATCCTATAATCCAATTTGGAGAGCAGGCCTACAGGATTCTTGTGAAGTCAGAAGTAAGCTACCGTATTATGAAATTTTCATTTTTCTACTTTTGATAAACTTATTCTCATTGAAATTTGTTACATTTAAAAAAATTTTAAACATATTAATTACATTAAAACCTCTTATAAGATATTTAACTATTTTAAGAATATATCAATAAGAATATCTACAATAATGAAAGAGAATCATGCAAACTAACCAAACCTCCACTATGCCCACAAGCCATGCCCATCAGCCAATCAGGAGTGAGTATGCAAGTTAACAAAACAAGAGGGCTGCAGCCTCAGAGCAAGCAGGAGGTTTGGATTTCCTCAGAGATGGAGGAAGCCAAGCTTCCCACCCAACCTAGCCTGCCCTGGCCTCTGCTCAAGGCTACAAAGTTTCAATTGTAGAAGATAAATAAATCCTTGATACCAGGGCCTCCACTTGGGTTGCCAGGGGGCTTGCCTGACCTGAAAACCACCACAGGACCCTAATCTAGGCTGCCCCATGCCCCAAAGGAAGCCCCACCCTGATCTAGGACACCCTTCAGGGTAAACCAGCCAGCCCCCACCCATGCACCAGGCCTCTTTACTATCTAATGAAAGAGTAATATGCAGATTGACCATCACTCCAACACAAGATGGTTGCCCCCATGTGGACACAAGATGGCTGCCACAAGATGGCCAGCAGGAATGGACAGTTGGGAGGGACAGGCCCTCATGGGAGGACAGTTGGGGGTGATCAAGTCTGCAGGGGAGGGCAGTTAGGAGTGACAAGGCCAGCAGAGGAGGGAGGTTGGGGGTGACGGGGCCTTCAGGGAATGGCAGATCGGGGGGGGGGGGGGGGGGGACGACCAGGCCTGCAGGAGAGAGCAGTTAGGGGTGACCAGGCCTGCATGGGAGGGCAGTTAGGGGTGACCAGACCTGCAGGGGAGGGTAATTAGGCACCTGGTCAAAGGCATCTGTGGAGTGAGTAGGGTACCTCTGGCAAGTGGGGTCTCAGCCTGGCCTGCAGGGATTGGACCAAAACTGGCTCTCCAACATATCCAGTGGTCCTGGATTGCAAGAGGGTGGTTCTCAGGTGACACACCCCAGAATCGGGCTCCCTCCTTTCTGGTTCCAGGGTGCATCACACAAGAACCACCTCTGCCAAGTCTCTGCAGTTCAGCAACTCCTGCATTGAGCTTCTGGTCCCTGGTGGTAGTGTTCATAATATTGACCTGTTGGTTGGCCTGTCAGAAGGGCACTTAGCCTTTCAAATATATAGATTTTATGTGTCTTATTTTAAGTAATATTGGTTAACATTGATTAGCATATTAAATATATGTAAAGTTTGCCACTAATTCTTATTTAAATGTATAATATTAAATGATATTTAAATAATTTTTAAATGATATTTCAAATTTAAATGATATGTGATTATATAAATCATTAAATGTATAATGATATTAAATGTAAATATCAAATGACTCTAGCAAATAATCTGGCACTTTCTTTTTTTCCCATAAGAAAACACAAACATGAAACCTTATTGTATTTACTTAACACGTTGGTGTTAATATTTTTTCCCAAGAGAAAAGAAAAAGGCATCTGGACTGTCTCCAGTTTGCCCTCACAGAAAAACCATAATCTATAGTTATCAGAAACTAGTTGGTAAATTAAAATATGGTAGCAACTTTCCAGAATCTTCTTTTTCATGAAATTCATAAGAACATCATCTCCATGTCAAAGCATTCACTCTGGGGCTGCTGAAACCTAGTGGAATGACCTCATCATCTTGTGAAGAGCCTCTTGGGCCTCCTGGTTGTGTTGCTATGCTATGCCAGAGTGAGGGGGTGACAGGGTGTGATTCAGTCTGGGGGAAGGGGTAGTGGAAGGGACCTGCAGTCTGACCCTTGCAGAGGGTAAGCAGTGGCCAGAGACCCAGGGTGCCAGCAGCAGGGGCCCATCAGGTCAGCACATTGTGAGCCTCCAGGGGACAAGGCATGGAGAGGCTCTCAGTCTTTACACTTGGAATCTGTTATCTCTACCACTTCACTACCTCAGCCCCTCCGTTGGTGCGGCATGAGGAAGAGGGACCCCCATCTTCTGGGGGCCCCAGCCTGTTGGGGGCCCAGCCCTGCCGGGAACAGTGGTTACATCAGGCTGTTCAACTCACGCCCTGCTCCAGCATCCTGGTACTTTCCTCCCACTTTGAACTCCCACAATTTCTATATGACTCAGGAATTCCATTTCCAAGAACCAAGAAAAATGAAAGACAAAATTTCACAAAGACCTATACATTGATATTTATAGCAACTTTTTTTTTTAATAAAAGCTGAAGTGTCTATAAATGTTCAACAGGTAAATGTACAAGCAAGTTGCAGTGCGTATCTTCACTGGCACACTACTTAGGAAGACACTAATGAATTACTAATAATCACAACAGGGATGAATTCTGAATGAAAGAAACCAGACAGAAATGAGTACATGCCATATGCTTCCATTTATATGGAATTGTAGAGTAGATCATTGTAACCTATGTTGAAAAACAGCAGATCATTGGTTTCCTTGAGCCTGTGGCTATTGACGTGGAAGAGGGTAATGACCTCATTCTTGGTCTGACTTATGGGAATGGTTACATGGCTGTTTATACTAATACCAACGATGTAACTGTATACTTAAAATGGATGCATTTCATTAAGTGTAAGCCACAATTAAGCCACTATAAATAACTGAAAGTATAAAACTGATGAGAAAATAGAGGCAATGTTTGGGGGAAAGTTGATGGGAATTTGTTAGCTTGAAGGTTGGAGCAGAATCCTAGAGGAGGATTTTGCAACAAAGGAAGCATGGTTTCTCCCTCAGCACAGCACCAATTTTTTTTGAAGATTCCAATCATCAAAAATATAAAGTAAAAGCTTCTGATTGGCACCTGAAATATTTGTTTGGAATTTCACCTGCTTATTAGTTGGCCCCCGTCCTCATATTTTCCTGTTATCTGTATCTTTATATATCAATATTTATTTATCTTTGTGCTTGGACATATATAAGGCACAGAATTATAAACCATATAATAACATAAAAACTGTTTTATTTATCTCATGTCCTCTGTTTTACAGAAAAAATTGGATGCTACACTATTGAAAAGAATTCTGAAAATACAAATCATTATAGATAAAGCCTTGGTATGCATTATTGATACATTTCATCATATCATTGTTTTGTGTTTAAATACAAAAGGAATAAGAAACATTCTTGCTTTGCAGTACAGATATAATTTAAAGTGTTCAAAATGTGTATTTGAATACAGCAGGGAATAAACATATATCAATTGCCTCTTCATTTAAATATGGAGATCAGTATTTATGGTATTGATATTTAAATCAGTATGCAATTCCTGTAACAATGTATAACTTTGTATGTGTGGGAGGCTTCAACTACACTATAATACATTGGATTATGACTAATTGCAGGTATTTCCAATCCACCCCAATTTGTGGTTAAACTTCCTTTCTTAAATTGATTTCCATTTTAAAGTAAGTATTTCTTTTATTGCTCAATTGGTGATTCCTCTTATTGAATTTTTTTTCATAAGATTTTTTATGCTTCATAAACACTTGTAATGCCTGGTGGAAGTTATATTCTTTATAATAAAGATACAATATGCAAATTGACCATCTCTCCAACACACAAGATGGCCATCCCCATGTGGACACAAGATGGCCACCACAAGATGACCAGCAGGGGAGGGCAGTTGTGGGCAATCATGCCAGCAGGGGAGGACATTTGGGAGGGACCAGGCTGGCAGGGGAGGGCAGTTATGGGTGACCAGGGATGCAGGGGAGGACAGTTAGGGGTGACAAGGCTGGCACGAGAGAGTAGCTAGGAGTTACCAGAATAGCAGGGAGGGCAGTTCAGTTCAATCAGGCTGGCAAGGGAGGGGTGACTGGGCCAACAGGGGGGTTCAGTTGGGGGCAAGCAGGCAAGCAGGCCTGCAGCAGAGAACAGTTACGGGCAACCAGGCCTGTAGAGATCAGGCTGGCAGGGGAGGGTAGTTAGGGGCAATTGGGCCAGCAGCAGAGTAGTTAGGTGTACATCAGGCCAGCAGGGGAGTGGTTAGGTGGTGTTCAGGCTGGCAGGCAGAAGCGGTTAGGGCCAATCAGGCAGGCCGACAGGCAGGCAAGTTGTTGGGAGCTAGCAGTCCTGGATTGTGAGAAGGATCCCAGATTGGAGAGGGTGCAGGCTGGGCTGAGGGACACCCCAACCCCAGTGCACGAATTTTGTGGACTGGGCCTCTAGTATGTTAATAATGGGGAGAATTATTCATTGGAATATTTATTTAGTTATGGGAATTCTTAACAAAGCCATATGTATTGGATGTTAAAAAATCTAATTTATCTTTTAACACTAATATTTTTTCATCAGTCTCTCAATGACTGGCATAATGTTCTATTGTTCTTTTTAAGGTTCTTCATAATTTAAAGTATTACATATGAATCCTTTTCCTCCCATTTTCCTCTCCCAGCTCATTCCCACCACCCCTCTGCAAATGCCCTCACCCCACCTACTAACTGTGTCCATGGGTTATACTTATATGCATGCATATAAGTTTAGTTGATCTCTCCTACTCCCTCACTCCCCCACTCCCCACTCCCCATCCTCCCTGACTCCCCCTCCATTCTCCAGAAGTTGGATGGTCTGTTCAATGCTTCTGTGTCTCTGGATCTATTTTTATTCACCAGTTTATATTGTTCACTATATTCCATATATGAGATCATGTGTTATTTATCTTTCTCCTAGTGGCTTATTTAGTTTAGCATAATGCTCTTCAGGCCCATTCATGCTGTTGCACATGGTAAGAATTCCATATTTTTTTTACATTAGCACAGTATTCCATTGTGTAGATGTACTATAGTTTTTTTAATCCACTCATCTGGTGATGGACACTTGGGCTGATTCCAAATCCTCGCTATTGTAAATTTTGCCACTAGGAATACAGGGGTGTACTTTAAAAAAATACTGTATTGATTAAGGTATCAAATATTTGTCCTCATCCCCTCCATTCCCATCCCAAACCCCTCCCCATGCATGCTCCCACCCCCCTGTTGTCCACACTGGTTAGGCTCATATGCAGGCATACGAGTCCTTTGATTGATCTCTCTTCCTTATCCCCACTGAGGTCCGACAGTATGATCGATGCTGTCCTTGTTCATCAGTCTGTTGTTCATCATTTCCCCTAGATGAGTGAGCTCATGTGATACTATAAATACACTTATAAGAACCAAAAATGAGACAAGTAATAATGGTTATTTTGAGAAGGTAAATGAATCAGTCTATAGTGAGTTTCTTTCTGGGACAACAGTTCATTTTTTTTTTTTTTTTTTTTTTTTTTTTTTTTTTTTTTTTTTTTTAAGGATTGCAAGTCAAATTTATAGAAAAGATTCCTTTATTAACTTTTGGTCGAGAATATGTTTGTATATTTTCAGAAAACAACTCTTGAGACCATGTGGATTCCTGCAACAGAGGAATTGACAGGAGTGCTCCAGCCATGAAGACAGAAGAGAAACACTCCAGAAATGGAAGACACTGACAATGCCTTGCCATACTAGCATTCAGCAGCTGTGCATCACTGCAGGTTGCCCAGGCCCAAACTAGAGAGGGTGAACTTGCATTACCACCATTTATCCACCATCTAGAACTGAAATATCATTGCTGATTTGTACACATAAGGAACTGTTTATATACTTTCTGATTAGTGTTTCTGCTTTCTTGTGATATATTCCTAGAAGTTAGAATACTGGGTCAATAGGAGATCTATTTTTAATTTTTTGAAGAAACTCCATACTGTTCTCCATAGTGGCTGTACTAGTGTGTATTCTCACCAGCAGTGCACAAGAGTTCTTTATTCTCCACATAATAGCCAGGACTTATCATTGGTTGAATTGTTGATGATAGTCATTCTGACAAGTGTGAGATGGTACTACATTGTCCTTTTGATTTACATCTCTGGGATGATTAGTGAGTTTGATCATGTTTTCATATATCTCTTGGCCTTCTCTATGTCCTTTTTCATAAAGGGTCTAGTTATGTCCTTTGTGCATTTTTTGATTGGATTGTTTATCTTCCTTTTGTTAAATTGTATGAGTTCCCTATAAATTTTGGAGAGAGAGTAAAGCCTTGTCCAATATAGCATTGGCACATATGATCTCACATGCAGTGGGCTTTCTTAATATTTTGTTGATAGTTTCTTTTGCTGTGCAGAAGCTTTTTTATTTTGATGTAGTCCCACTTATTTATTTTCCCATAGTTTCCAGTGCTCTAGCAGCTATATCAGTAAAGATATTTCTACGACATATGTCTAATATTTTGCTGCCTATGGATACTTCCAAGATAAGTCCTTTACCATTTTGAGTTTATTTTTGTGCACGGGGTTAGTGGTGGTCTAGTTTCAGTCTTTTTTTTTTTTTTTTTTTTTTTTTGCACCTATCTGCCAATCTTCTCAACACCATTTATTGAAGAGACTATCTTGTCTCCATCATATGCTCTTGCCTCCTTTGTCAAATATTAATTGAGCATAATGTCTTGGGTCAATCTCTGGGTTCTCTGTTCTTTTCCATTGGTCTATATGTCTGTCCTTATGCCAGTACCAGGCAGTTTTGAGAACTGTGGCTTTTTAATATAGCATTATATCTGATATTTTGATCTCTACAACTTTGCTCTTCTCTCTCAGGATTGCTGAGGCTATTCATGACCTTTTTTTATTCTATATAATTTTTTTGGAGTGTTTGTTCTAAATCTGTTAAGTATGCTGTTGATATTTTAATAGATTGCATTGAATCTATAGATTGCTTTGGGTAGTATGGACATTTTAATGATGTTGATTTTACCGATCCATGAACATGGTATATTCTTCCATTTGTCTATGTCTTCCTCTATATCTTTTTTTCAGTGTCTTGTAATTTTCTGAGTACAGATCTTTTACTTCCTTAGTTAAGTTTATTCCTAGGTATCTTAATTTGTTTGTTGTAATGGTAAATAGGATTGTATTTTAGTTCCTCTTTCTGTGCTTCATTGTTGGTGTATAAAAAAGCCATAGATTTCTGAGTGTTAATTTATATCCTGGTACATTGCCCACTTCATTTATTAAGTCTATTAGTATTTTTATTTAGTTTGGGGGTTTTCTATGTACAATATCATGTCATTTGTGAATAATGACAATTTTACTTTTTTTTTTTCCAATTTTGATGCCATTTATTCCTTGTATTTTAAAAATATATATATTTTTATTGACTTCAGAGAGGAAGGGACAAGGAGAGAGAGATAGAAACACAAATGATGAGAATCATTGATTGGCTGCCTCCTGCATGCCACCTACTGGGAATTGAGCTTGCAATCCAGGCATGTGTTCTTGACCAGAATCAAACCCAGGACCCTTCAGCTGATAGACCAACACTCTATCCACTGAACAAAACCATCTAGGACTATTCTTGTCCGATGGCTATGGCTAGCACTTCCAGTACTATGTTGAGCAGAATGGGCAAGAGTGGGCATCTATCTTGTTCCTGTTCTTTGGGGAAACTTTTAGTTTTTTCCCATTGAGTGAGATGTTGGCTGTAGGTTTGTCATATAAAGCTTTTATTATGTTGAGGTATGATCCCTCTATTTCCACTTTGCTGAGAGTTTTGTCAAGAAAGGGTGTTGGATTTTGTCAAGTGATTTTTCTCCATCAGTTGCTATGATTATGTGATTTGTCTCTCAATTTGTTTATGTGATGTATCGGTTTTATTGATTTGTAGATATTAACAACCTTGTATCTCCGGAATAAATCCCACTTGGTCATAGTGTACGATTTTTCTAATGTAATGCTGGATTTGATTTGCTAGATTTTGTTGAGGATTTTAGCATCTATGTTCATTGGAGATATTATCCTATAATTTTCTTTCTTTGTAGTGTCTTTATCTGGTTATGGTATTAGGGTACTGCTAACTTCATAAAAAGAGCTTGGAAGTGTTTCTTCCTCTTGATTTTTTGTTTGTTTGTTTGTTTAGTATTCTGAGAAAGATAGGTTTTAGTTCTTCTTTGAGTGTTTGGTAAAACTCTCCTCTGAAGTCGTCCAGACCAGGGTTTTTGTTTGCTGAAAGTTTTTTTGAATACTGCTTCAGTTTCATCTGTAGTTTTATGCCTGTTTGTTTTTATTTTTTTATTTTTCCCCATTGAGTTTTGGAATATTGTATTTTTCTAGAAATATGTCCATTTTGTTGGAGTAGAGTTGTTTGCAGATTTTTTTTCTTTTTTTTACAATTCTTTGTATATCTGTGGCATCAGTTGTTACTTCACCTCTTTCATTTCTGATTTTGTTAATTTGGGTCCTATCACTTTGCTTCTTGGTGACCCTGGCTAGAAGCTCATTATTTATTTATTTATTTATTTATTTATTTATTTAATCCTTTCAAAGAACCAGCTCTTGATTTTATTGTTTTTTATTTTTTTTTGTATTTTCTTTTGTCTCTATGTCATTTATTTTTGCTGTAATTTTTATTATTTCCATCCTCTACTTACTCTGGGCTCTTCCTGTTACTCTTTCTAATTCTTTAAGTTGCAGGGTTAAAGAATTTACTACTATTTTTTCTTGTTTTTTGAGGTAAGCCTGTAGAGCTATGAATTTCCCACTGAGGACTGCTTTCATTGTGTCCCATAGACTTTGAATTATTGTGTTTTCATTATCATTTGTTCTTGGAATGCTTTTATTTCTTCTTTGATCTCTTTAGTCACCCAATCATTGTTTAATAGCATGTTATTTAGCCTCCATGTGCTTGGTTGTTGTTTTTATATTGTGTTTATTGTAGTTGATTTCTAATTTTATGCCATGTGATCTGAGAAGATGCTTAGTATGATTGCTATCCACATGAATCTAAAGAGACTTAGCCTGTGTCCCAATACGTGGTCTATATTTGAAAATGTCCCATGTTCACTTGAGAAGAATGTGTAATCTGTTGCTTTGGGGTGAAATGTTCTAAAGGTGTCAATCAATTCCATCTGATGTAGTGAGTCATTTAACATTGCGTTGTCTTTGATGATTTTTTGTTTAGGGAACTTATCCAGCGGTGTCAACGGGATATTAAAGTCCCCTACTTGATTGTTTTTCTGTTGATCTCTCCCTTTATTTATTCCAGAAGTTTTTTGTTTGTTTGTTTGTTTTTTGTTTGTTTTTGTTTTTAATGTATTTAGGTGCTCCTGTATTGGATCTATATATGTTTACCAGAGTCATATCCTCATGTTGAATTGGTCCCTTTAGTATTATGAAGTGGTCCTTCTTTTCTCTTGTCATGGCCTTCTTCAGGTCTATTTATTGGGGTCTATTTGGTCAGATGTAAGTATTTCTACCTCCACTTTTTTCTCATTTCCATTTGTGTGAAAATTTTACCCCCCATTCCTTCAATATGAGTCTATGCAAGTCCTTTGTTCTGAAGTGGGTCTCTTGTAGACAGTGGATATGTTGGCCATCTTTTCTTATCCATCCAGCTACCCTATGTCTTTTACTTGGAGCATTTCATTCATTTATTTTTGATATTATTATTGATAAGTACTTGTTTGTTGTCATTTTTATTCTTAATGTTTGTGTTTCCTCTTGCCTTTCCGTTTCTTCTTTTTAAATATATTTTTATTGATTTTACACAGAGAGGAATTGAGAGGGATAGAGAGTTAGAAACATCAATGAGAGAGAAACATCGACCAGCTGCCTCTTGCACACCCCCCACTGGGGATGTGCCCGCAACCAAGGTACATGCCCTTGACCAGAATCGAACCCAGGACCTTTCAGTCCACAGTCTGACGCTCTATCCACTGAGCCAAACCAGTTTTGGCCATTTTTTCTTTTTAGAGCAGTCCCTTTAGCATTTCTTAAATTGCTGGCTTGGTGGTAATAAACTCTCTTATCCCTTTTTTTGTCTCTGAGGCACCTTACTCCACCTTCAATTTTGAATGATAGCTTTTCTTGGTATAGTATTCTTAAATTCAGTCCCTTACTTTACATCACTTTGTATATTTCATTCCATTCCCATCCGGCCTGGTGTGTTTCCATTGAAAAATCAGTTAATAATATAATTGGGGTCCCCTTTTAGGTAACTTTCTATTTCTCTCTGGCAGCCTTTAAGATTCTTAGTTTGCCATTGATGTTTGCCAATTTAAATGTGATGTGTTTGGTCGTTGGTCTTTTTGGGTTCATCTTGTTTGGGACTCTATTTCCTTCTTGAACTTGTTTAGTTTTTTTCTTGCCAATACAGGGAAGTTTTCTGGCATTATTTCTTCAAACAGGTTTTCTATTCCTTGCTTCACTTATTCTCCTTTTGGTACCCCATTATTTGGATGTTGTTTCATTTTGTGTTGTCCCAAAGCTCACTTATGCTCTTCTCTTGCTTTTTAAGTTTTCTTTCCAGTTTCTGCTACTTTTGTATGTATTTTCCTATCCTGTCTTCTGATTTGCTGATGCGGTCCTCAGCCTCTGTTAGCCTTCCATTGTGTTCTTTATTGTAGCCATATCATTCTTCATTTCCTCTTGGTGACATTCGCATTTAGTTCCTTATAATTCTCATTGAGTTGTGTGTGTTTGTCATCCAGTTGTTTGAGCATTCTTATAACCATTATTCTGAATTCCTTTTCTGACATGTTACTTGCCTCCATTTCATTTAACTACTTTTCTGATGATTCCTCTTTTTCTTTCCTTTGGAGATTGGTTTTTTTTATTTTTTATTTTTATTTATTTTTTTTGTCTCCTAATGTTTTGCTGTAATGTTTGAATTGTTTCTGTGTCCTAGATACAACTGCTTTGCTACTCAGGTTCTTTTGGGGGTGGTGCTATTGGTGTGATCTCTCAGATCTTCTGGGCTTGGTAATCTAGCAGAGCTCCATACTTAAGATATTTGGGGTCTCTTAAAGTAGTTGGTTGTGAATGTTAGTTTCTTATTCATGAATGAAGTCTCATCACGGGTTAGCAATATGACTCACCCTCTGCTTCATTGTGCAAGCAAGCTGTTTTGGACGTGATTGTGGTTCTGGCTCTTGTGGAAAAAGTTATCTGAGGTCTCCCTGGTATGTGCTCACTGTGAGTTCCCAGAGTCCATGAGAGGAAGGAGTCTCAGGGCTTGAGGCACAGGAACTATGATTGGTGTGGTGTGACTGTTGCTGGATTGGCATCACTCTGCAACTCACTATGAGGGTCCTGAAGCCTATGACAGTTGGGGGGAGGAGGTTGTGGTTGAGGCAGAGGGACTCTGGCCAAAGTGATTTCCCACTCTGAATCACAAAGGGGTTCAGCATCCAGGAAAAGGCTGTTCAGAGGTAGGTAGTCAGGAGGGGGATGTTGTGCATCCTACTGAGGGAGCCATGTACCCTTGGTTGGAGAGGAACATGCTCAGTGGCAGCACACAGAAGGGTCCAGGAACTCTCCGAAATGGGTGAGATCAGAGTGATTGTACTGTGCCACAAGCTCCATGGAGGGAGAAGTCCCAGTTTCTGCTTTGGGGATGTGTGCCCTTCATTGGATATGGAAATCCAATGGCTGCTTACAGAGATGCCCAGGAGCTATCTTCTGGGGCAGTGGGCTCAAGGGGCCCTTATACTGTAGTGGCACTACTGCAACGACTAGATGCCAGTGTTATGGTTGCCCAGGGAAGCACCCATGGGCTGCCTGCCAGGGCTGTGGGCTCAGGGGGCTTGCATGCTGTATCAGTGCAACTGCAGTGATCAGAGGTTGCCATCTGCAGAGAGGAAGTCTGAGTTTCTGCTGCTAGGGCCTTGAGCAATTGGTTTGATATAAGTGCACCTAGTGGCAACTCAGAGAGGAACCCAGGATTTGCCTGCTGGGGTGGTGGACTCAGGGGTTCTGCACGCTGAAACCATGCTACTGCGGTGTCTGTGGGGAGGCAGCCGGGAGTGGGGGAAGTCCAAATTTCTACTGCCAGGTCCGGGCACCCTTGTTTGGATATGAGCAAGCCCAGCTGGGGCTCAAAGGGGCACCCAGGAGCCTTGAGCTCAGTAGGTCTGCATGCTTAAAAGGCACAACTGCAGTGTCTAGAAGTTGGCAGCTGGGGAGGGGAATGTTCCAATTTTTGCTACCCTTTGTCTTGGTTGAAATGATGCTTGCCTAGTGGGGGCTCACAGAGGCACCCAGGAGCCATGTGTCAGGATGGTGGGGCTCAGGAGGCCTGCACTCTGGAAAGCGTGACTGTGGTGTCCAGAGTTCTGCAGCTGTGAGGGGAGAACACTCAGTTTTTGCTGCTGTGTCTGTGGTTGGATATGCACACAACTTGTGGTGGCTTATAGGGGCACCTGTGGCACATTTGCCAGTACAGAGCATTGATGTACTCTGAAGGGCCCTGGCACTGAACCCGCATGACCGAGATGTCTGTGGGAAGGTATCCAGGAAGAAGGAATTCAGAATTTCTACTGCCAGGGCAGTGTGCCCTTGTTTGTAATAAGAGGGCACCCAGGGGGGCTCACAGCGGCACCCAAGCACTGCCAGTGGAGCGATGGGCTCGGGAGGCCTGTACACTAGAAAAGCACAACTGTGGTGTCCAGAAGTCTGCAACTATGGGCTGGAAAGACTGAGTATTTGCTGCTGTGTCTGTGGTTGGATATGTGTCCACCTAGTGGTGGCTCACAGAGTCACCTGCAGTGCGTTTGCCAGTGTGGTGCACTGATGCACTCTGAAGGTCCGTGGTGCTGAAGCTGGGTGACCAACGTATCTGTGGGCAGGTATCCAGGAAGAGGGAATTCAGAATTTCTGCTGCTGGGGCAGTGCACCCCTGTTTGTATAAGAGCCTGCCCAGCAGAGGCTCACAATGACCCGAGAGCTGCCTGTGGAGCAACAGGTTTAGGTGGCCTGTACTCTGGAAAGTTGTGACTGTGGCAGTGCGTTTGTCAGCATGGTACACTGATGCACTCTGAGGGGCCCTGGCACTGAAGTCACATGACTGAGGTGTCTGTGGGCAGGTATCCAGGAAGAGGGAATTCAGAATTTCTACTACTTCCTTGTGCCTTGTTTGTATAAGAATGTACCCAGCAGAGGCTCACAGCAGCACCCAAGAGCTGCCTGTTGAGTGGGGGGCTCAGGAGGCCTGTGTGACTGTGGTGTTTGGAGGTCTGCTGCTGGGAAGTGGGTAAGTTGCACTTACTGCTGCAGGGGCTGTGCATCTTTGAAGGTGGAGGTCCAAGGGTCTGCAGGAATGCGGGTGGGGTAGCAGGAATTTGGTTGGAGTGGCTGCCGGGTTGTGGGCAGTGTCCAAGGCCTGTCTGGGTGTTGTTGAGTTCTTAGAAGAGGCCACTCTCCCCTTCAAGATGGCATGGGCTCCATGCCCAAGTCCCACACTGCAGGGCGTGTCTGCGGTAGTAGTAGGTGCTCCCTATCCAGGAGAGCCTGGTCTGCCAGCCCCTGCTGCTCCTGCTGGATTTAATTGTCCCTCACTCATTCACACACACACACCCACACATTCACACACTCTCCTTTCACCCCCTCACTCACATCCTTTCCCTCACCTCTGTCCTGCCAGCCACTATCTTGTCTAGTCCCAAAATAAAGCTTTTAAATTAAAATTTCAATTTTTGCATGAAGAATTTAGAAAAGGAAAAAAAAAATTTCATTTTTTAAAATCATTTCCAAAGCGCTTTATATTTTTTTGTAGACCTATGCTTCTGATATTTCTGTGCAGCATGTTGCATTCTCTTCATCTTTTGTTCATCTAAGTTAGCTTTATTTCATCTACACTTTTAAATATTTTAACATACTATTTGAAACTATTTTGAAACTTTTAAAGGAGTTTTAAGAATTAGAATAATATTAAGAACACATCTATACTATCTTTACCTATTATAGATTTATAACTATTGTATCCTATTATTACTTGGGCTTTCTTGATTTGAAAGTTAGTTGTAAATTGCTTCATGGACTCCCCCTCCCACTCCCCACAGTGTGAATGTATGTAGAAGAAGATTATTAGCTTAGATAACCACAATCAAGTTATCCATCTAAGGAAAAATAAAATTGTCAAAATAACTTTTGTCAAATTTAATATAACTTTACTGCATTGTGGTTGACAATATAATATATGTGATACTATGTTTTATACCCAAAAAACTGTTTTTTTGGCCTAATATGAGTCAAGAGATATGAAACTTCCATGTGTATTTGAAAAAATATACATATTCCATTAGTAAATATAAGCTTTTATATATGTACCCCCTTTACTTACCTCCTTCTCCCTTGGCCAACAGCAAACTATTGTCTCTGTCCATGTAGTATGCATATATGTTTTTAGCTAATTCCTTCACCTTCTTTATTCACAGCTAACCCCTCCCCTTAGGCACATGCCAGTCTCTCTAGGTCCATCCATGTTGCAGCAAATGGCAAGATTTCATTTTTTAAGGATGAATAATATTCCAAAGTATATATGTAACACATCCTTAACCATTCATCTATCAATGGACATATAAATTTCTTATATCCTGGTTTTGTAAATAATGTTGAATTGACCATAACTTTTCAAATTATAATAATGCTTTGGATTTATTTGGATAAATATACCTAGAACTGGAATTGATGGTAATTCTGTGTTTTTTTTTTCTCAATTAAATTTATTGGGATAACATTGGTTAATAAAGTTATATAGGTTTCAAGAGTGCAGTTCTATGATAAATTATCCATATATTGCATTGTGTGCCAGCCACCTAGATTTTTTTTATCACTATATATTTGACCCCCTTTATACCCTCTTTCCTAAGGTAACCACCATACTATTGTTCATGTCTTTGAATTTTTGTCTTCTTGCTTTTTTAATTTGAGGAACTCCCAAATTGTTTCTCATAGTGACTGTTGATCTATTGGTGATAGCCATTCTGATGGAGTGAGTTAATATCTCACTATGGTTTTAATTTGCATCTCTCTGATGATTAGTGACATATCTTTTCATGTGCATGTTGGCCATCTGTATGTCTTCTTTGAAGAAGTGTCTATTCAAGTCTCTGCCCATTTTTAAGTCAGTCTTGTTTTATTTTTATGTTATAAATTGTACAAATTTCTTATATATTTTGGATATTGATCCTTTATCAAGTATATCATTGGCAAATGTCTTCTTATATTTAGAAGATTGATTTTCATATTTTGATGGCTTCATTGCTGTGCAAAAACTCTTTAGTTTGATGTAGACCCATTTGTTTATTTTTTCTTTTGTTTCCTTTGCTTGAGGGGACATTTCCAAAATTATATTACTCAGAGAGAAGTCAAATATTTTACTGCCTATGTTTTTTTCTATGAGTTTTAGGTTTGGGGTATGAGTTTTCAGTCTTTAATCCATTTTGGGTTTATCCTTATACCTTTTTGCAACAAGAAAATGATATAGTTTCATTGTTTTCATGTATCTTTCCATTATTTCCAGATAAGTTATTGAAGATACTGTTTTTACACCCTTGTATATTCTTGCCTCAGTTGTCATACATTAATTAACCATACAGCTGTGAATTTGTTTTTGGGATCCCTATTTTGTTTCATTGATCTATATGTCATGGAGTACAATGCTGTTTTTATTACAATAGCCAAGTAGTATAATACTAGGTAACCTGATACTTCCGACTTTGTTCTTCCTTAAGATTACTTTGGTTATTAAGGGTCATTTTGGTTCCATATATATTTTGAGATTATTCTAGTTTTGTGAAAATGCCATTGGTATTTTGGTAGGCATTTCCTTAGATTTTTAGATTGCAGTAGGTAGTATGCATATTTTAAGATATTCTTTCTATGCATGAACAGGATATATCCATCCAGTTATTCATATCTTCTTTTTTATTATTTTATTTTATTTTATTTTTATTATTTGAAGTATTACAAATAGTGGTGCATATGTATCCCTCCCCCCCCCCACCATTGGCCTCCCGCTGGCCTCCCCTACTCCCCCGTACATGCCCTCACACAAGACCAACCCCCTCCCCCCGCCCCCGTGTGTCTTGTATCCATTAGTTATGCTTGTATGCATGCATACAAGTCCTTTGGTTGATCTATTATAGTCTTCCCCGTCCCCCAATCTCCCCTGCCATCCTGCTGTAGTTTGGTAGTTTGTTCAATGCTTCTTTGCCTCTGTATCTATTCCTCCCCCCATTTCTTTCCTTTAAAAAATCTTGCCTCTGCAGGCTAGAAATAAACAAATAATAACAAGAAATGCTTGACTCCCAATTTCAATGTCCAACAGTTCTGAGTCCCTGTTTCAATGTCAAACAGTTCCTCATGTGTACATGTCAGCAATGAAAACTGGATGGTGGAAACATGGTGGCAATGCAGGTCTGACCCTCTCTGATTTGGTTCTAGGCAACCTGCAGTGATGCACAGCTGCTGACTGCTAGCATGGCAAGGAGTTGTCAGCATCCTCCATCTCTGGACTGTTTCTCCTCTTTGTGGTTGGAGCAGACCTGTCAATTCCTCTGTTGCAGGAATCCACCTGGTCTTGGAGTTTTTTTCTGAAAATATACAAACATGTTCTCGACCAAAAGTTAATAGGAATTTTTTCTATATAATTGATTTGGGATCCTTTTTATTTTTGCCCAAACAATTTTCCTTTGTCTTATTTAGACACCATGTATGTTTTTCATGGGTGTCTTACTGTTAGCATTACAAATGAAAATTAATTTTGTAAAGTAAAAATTTTCTAGATGTAATTTACTTATAGGATATTTTTCCTTACATGATATTACCCTACTATTTCCCCCTTTTTTGATTAATGAAGGCTTTTATAAATTTTATAATGCAGTCTTGATAACTTTATATAAGTCAGGCAGAGAAAGATAAATATAATATGATCTCACTCATTTGTGGAATATAATGAACAACATAGACTGATTAAAAACAACAGATTCAGAGACTGAGAAATGTTGATCAGAATGTCATACCTCAGGGAAGCTAGGGGAAGGTGAGGGTAAGGTGGAGAGATCAACCAAGGAACTTGTGTGTATGCATATGAGCCTAATTAATGGACATAGACAACAAGGGGGTAGGGCATAATTGGGGGTTAGGAGGTTATGGGGGAATAAGAACACATATGTAAAAAATAAAATGATAAAAAAATAAAATTAAAATAGAACATTAAATCTAATCCATACTAAAAATAAAATGTTAAATCTACACCATAACTTTAAGAGAAATGGTTTCATGTGACAAAGATTTTTAAATGAAACTCTCTGTAGCCTGAAAATTATTTTGGAAGGAAAGAAAGAGAAGTTTCCTTCAAAAATTGCAAGGATTGTAATTGAAAGTCAATATATTTGGCCTCTTGAACTAAAGTAATTTGTGTTTTTGCCTCCCTGACAAAGTTTATATAAAGTTACAAAAAGAAATTGGCAGCCAGTTTGAAATTAAATTGCCATGGCTTAGAGCAAAGAATATCCTTACATGAACTTATTCTACAATGTCATTATAATTTTAGATATTTTACAACACTATATTGTACAATTATCCCAACCAAACTTAAAAACTAATTTTTGGAATGTTTGGCAGCAATTTAAAAAAGGTCATGAAAGGATCTAATCCCTTTCAGAAGGAATTAGGGCACTGGGAAGGCACTTGTGCATCTATATTGGCCCCTCTTGCCTTTTTTTTTGCCAAGAGGGACCCTCATCTCACAATGCAATTGTCCTCAGCTGTTGCCTGGGCTTTCTGTTCATGCTGAGCTTGAAGCCTCATGGTGGCTGGTATCATGGATCTATCTCTTGCCCAATTGTGTGAGCTGGGCCCTCCCTGTAGAAGAAACCTGAGTTCCCTGAGATATGTGATCAGTGCTGGGGCCACGCCAGCAGGCGAGGGATCCCAAGGCAGGTGCTGGGCGTAGAGTCCACAGAGGCATAGGCTACCAAGGAGATAGAAATGAACCTCACATCACCCTGCTTGGCCCCGGAGGATGATTCCTCAGGGAAGGAACAATTGCAGAGGGGCCATCAGTTGCAGAGGGGCCGTCAGGAGAGAACTTGGGGGTCAACAGAGGTGGGGCACAGACCCTCACCCCCACAACCTTGCAGGGGCCTGAACCCTAACTAACCCCTTCAGAGGGAGGTATCCTGCCCCCATGGCTGCTTTGCTTCCCACTCCCAGCTCAGATTGGGACACAGGTGACAGACGCAGACTCTGCCAACAGCAGCTGCCCTATATCTAAATCTAAATCAGGTCTAGCATCAGGAATGCTCAGGGCCTACTCAAGAATGCAGATAATCCTTTCCACTAATATTTACAGGGTAAACTAAGATTGTTTATAGAGTATTAAATTTGACAGTAAAATAATAATCAAGTTTTCAGATTAATTTAAATAGGCTAATTGAAATAAGTGAATACTCAAGAAAATTTAATTTTACTGGACAAAAAGCTGTTCCTAAAGTAGTAACTAAAATTTTTATTGGTAGTTCCCCTCATGGTAAAATTCCTGAAAATAAAATTAACCTTAAGCAATCATATTTTTGTGCAAAAAAAATTAAAATATTCATGTCTTCTTCAATTTATTTCTTTAATGACACATAGCTTTCCAATTACAGGTGTTTCATCTTTGTAAAATTTAATCCCAAGATACTTTATTTTTTTAGATGCAATTGTAAACGGGATTTCTTTTTCTTAATTATCTTTCTATTAGTCTATTATTGGTGTATAAAAATACAACTGATTTCTGAATAATCAATATTCTATTTTGCTACTTTACTAAATTCATTTGTTAGGTTTAAACATTTTTGTTTGGTTCTTTAGGGTTCTCTCTCTTTAGTATCTTGTCATCTGCAAATAATAACAGTTTCATTTCTTCTTTTCCAATTTGCATGCCCTTATCTCTCTTGTCTGATTGCTATAGCTATGTCTTCCAATACTATCTATATTAATAAAAGGGTACTATGCTAGTTAGACAAAGTCGACCTGACATTTTCCAGTTGTCTTGCCTTCCTTTCAGACAAAGCCACTGTGGCCAGGCTGAGACAGAGGAGGTTGGGGCAATCAGACCAACATGGGAGGGCCATTAGGGGCAGTCAGGCTGGCAGGGGGGGAACAGTTAGGGGTGATCAGGCTAGTGGGGAAGCAGTTAGGGGTGATCAGGACAGCAGGGGAGGGCACATAGGGACAGGCAGGCAGGCAGGCAAGTGAATGGTTAGGAGCCAGCAGTCCCAGATTGCAAGAGGGATGCCCAACTGCTAGGCCTCTAGTTTATAATAAAAACTGTCAAGAAAAAAAAAAAAAAACAGGGTTAGATTAAAAAGACATTATCATAATAAAAGCCATATTTAATATGAAAATCTGAAAGTTGCTTTTTTAAGATCAATAACAAGACAAAGTTGTCCACTTTCACCCCCAACTTTTTTTTTTTTTTTTTTTTTTTTTAACACTAAAGGCCTGGTGCATTAAATTTGTGCATGTGTGTGTGGGTCTTTCAAGCCAGCCTGCATCCTTTCCAATATGGGACCCCTTTGGGGATGGCAGTTAGGCCCATAGAGATTAGGTCTATACCAGCAGTTGGACATCCCTCTTGTGATCTGGGACCACTGGCTTCTAACTGCTCACCTGCCTGCCTACCTGCCTGATCGCTCCTAGCCCCTCTGCCTGCCAGCCTGATCACCCCTAACTGCCCTCCCCTTCCAGCTTGGTTGCCCCTAAACATATCTGCCTTGACTCCCACCACTGTGGCTTTGTTCAGGAAGGAAGGCAGGATGACCAAAAGATGTCCAGTTGACCTGGTCTAATTAGCATACTACCCTTTTTATTAATATAGATGGATGTTGGATTTTGTGCAATGCTTTCCCTTCAATTATTGATATGATAATGAGAATTATTTCTTTCATTTTATTTATGTGGTATATCATATTAATTGAACTAGCCTTACATCCTTTGAAAAAAAATTTTACTTGATCATGGTATGTGACCTTTTTAATGTAGCACTGAATTGATTTTTCCAATATTTTATTGAGGAATTTTATATTGATGTTCTTCAGAGAGAGTGACCTGCATTTTTATTACTTTTTTGTAATATCTTTGGTTTTTTTATCAGGCTAATGCTGTCTAATAACATGAGTTTGGGAGCCTTCTTCCCTCCTCACTTTTTTAGAATATTTGAGAAGACAAGGGATAACCTGTGAAGCCATATGGTCCAAGTCTTTTGTTTGTTGATAGCTTTTTCTGCAGCTTTGATTTCATTAGCAGTTATTTATTATTATTATTATTATTATTATTATTTTCAGATTTTCTGTTTCTTCCTATTCAGACTTGGAAGATTGTATTTTTCCAGGAATTTGTCTGTTTCTTCCTGGTTGTCCACTTTGTTGGCATATAATTTTTATATCATACTATTTTTATATAATACTATTTTTATATAATCTTTTGCATTTATGTGGTACTAGTTTTCACTTCTCTTTCATTTCTAATATTTTTTATTTGAAACTTCTTTTTTTTGTGATGATTTTGAGCAAATTTCCATCAACTTTGTTTATATTTTCAAAGTCCCTGCTCTTGGTTCTATCGATCTTTCCTATTGTTTTTGTTCACACTATATTTTGTTTATCTTCACTGTGATCTTTATTATTTTCTTCATTTTACTGACTTTGGGTTTTGTTTATTGTTCTTTTTCTAGTTTCTAGGGTGTAGTTATAGTGTTTATTTGATATTATGGTTGCTTTGTGAGTTATGCCTCTCTTGCTATAAATTTTCCTCCTAGCACTACTTTGGCTGTGTGCCATAAATTATCTCAAGGTATTTTTTAAATTTCTTATTGTTAATTAATTTCTTGTTTAGTGGCATGATATTCATTATTTATATGCTTTTTATTTTTTACTTTTCTTCTGTTCTGATTGGAGAAGATGCTTGATGTGATTTTACAGTGTTTTTTATATCCTCACAAGAGAGAGAGTGAGAGAAAGAGAGAGAGAGAAAGAGGGAGAGAGAAACTCATGTAAGAGAAAAATATTGGGTGGTTGCCTACTATATGCACCCTGACAAGGGATTAAACCTACAATCTGTGCATGTGCACTGATCAGGATTTGAATCCACAACCTTTGGTCATATAGGACAACTTTCCTATCAACTGAAAGACACATTCCAGGGTCAGTCTTCTCAAATTTATTGAGACTTATTTCTGGCTCTACATGGTTTTTCTACTAAATTATGCATGTGCACATTAGGGAAATGTGCATTCTCCTGCAGTTGGGCAAAATGTCCTAAAAGTCTCAATTGAATTCATCTGATAAATGTGCTATGTAAAAGCACTTTTTCCTATTGATGTCAATCCTGTGTTAAAGTCCCCTATTATTACTGTATTACTTTCATTATCTTCCTTTATACCCATCAATATTTCCTTTATATATTTCTGAGCTCTTACATTCCATGCATAGACATTTATGAGAATGCTGTTTTCTTGTAGGATTGCTGTGTTTATCGTTATGAAATGCCCTTTGTGTCCTTACAACCTTTGTCTAAAAGTCTATTTTGTCTGATATAAGTATTGCTATTTCAGGTTTTTAAAATTTTCTATTTGCAAGAAATACATTTTTAAATCTCTACTTTCAGTCAGTTAGTGGGCTAAAAATATTTTTCTTCTTAATCTCTAATATTTATATTTTTGATCTTGTATATTCTTTAAGAAGTCCCTTAACGTTGCCTGTAATAGTAGTTCAGAAGTGATGAACTTCATTTTTTTCTTGTGTAGGAAAGTCTTTATTTCTCCTTTGATTCTAAATAATGCCCTTACTAGATAGAGCGATCTTTGTTGTGGGTCTTTGTATTTTATCACTGAATATTTTGTGCCAATCTCTCTGGCCTGCAAAGTTTCTGCTGAGAAATCAGCTGACAGTCTGATCTATTTTTTAAATAACTGAATGATTTCGCTAACTGTTTAAAAATTCTCTCTTTTCATTTAAACTTCGGCATTTTAATAATGATGTGTATTGGTATGGGCCTCTTTGGGTTCATCTTGTTTGAAACACTGCACTTCCTGGATTGTATGTCTACATTTTTTTACAAGGCAAAGGAAGTTTTCTCGTATTTTTTTTTTAAAGGTTTTCAATCCCTGTTCTCTCTTTTTCTTAAGGTGCCCCTATGGTGTGAATGTTGGTATGCTTAATTTAATCCCAGAGGGCCCTTAAACTAACCTCATTAAAAAGAAAGTATTTTTTGTCTTTCTGTTCTGCTTGAGTCTTTTCTCTGAACTTGTCTTCCAAATCATGGATTTGATCTTGTATTTCATCTAATTTGTTGTAGTTCCCCCTTCTTCTTCTTATTTATTTATTTATTTATTTATTTATTGTATTCTTCATTTCTCACTGATTCTTTTTTATGTTTTTTTAACTTCATTTTTGTTTCCAATCACTTTGTTGACATTTTCACTGAGTTCATCTATTCTTCCTCTAAGTCATCAAACATCCTTATAACTAGTGTTTTGTACTCTTCATGTGATAGATTGCTTTTCTCCATTTTGTTTAGCTCTTTCTCTTGAGTTTTATCCTGGTTTTTTTTTTGTTTTTTGTTTTTTCTATTGGGACATGCTTCTTACCTACTTGAATTACCTGACTTCCAGTGTTTGTTTTAGGTGTATCAGTTGTGTCTCCTGATTTTGGCAGGTTGGCCTTATCTAGAAGGTGTCCTGTAATGCCCACTGGCAAGTCCCCATGGTCACCTGAGCCAGATGCTCCAAGGGTTTCTTTTTTGTTGGTTAGGTGTGCCTTCCTGATTAAGTTAATCTTTGATTGCTGTTGGCCTGTCAGTGGAAGGGATTGACCTTTAGGCTGACTGGCTTAAAGGAATGGTCATGACAATAGTTTAAGGGCCCTCTTGGATTACATCAAGCATGCCATCATTTTAGATGAGCTGCTGTTCAGGGACTGTCCCCACAGAGTGGGATTTGCTTTAACAGGTGTCTGCCTTTTAGTTTTGTTTTTTGTTTTTTCTTTATTTTTTGGAGCTGATTTGGGGTTGCCTGCTATGATCTAAAGCCATTGGGTATGCTTATTCTGGGGCCTCATGAGAGGGACATTTTTGTAGGCTAAGGTCAACCACTTTCTGTGCCTTGTTGGGGCCACGTGATAAGATGCACAAAGTGATCTGCAGTTAATTGCTCCATATCCTGTGCTTGGAGGGACTTGGGTGTGACCAGGCTGTGAACTGAGGATATGCTTGGGGCTACTTAGTCAAAGTTATAGGGTCAAGGCCATCTGATGCTTGTTTGAGGTTTTTGAACCTTTGAAAGATTTTAAGAAATACTTCACCATAAATCAGGGTGGGTGGCTTGGGTGAAAAACTGTTGGATAGGTTTAGGAAGGGTTTGTTAATCTGGTGGGGTAGGGTTTCAAGGAATCAGCAGGGTAGAACAAGTTATTAGCCAAATTAATGGAGAGGTTAGAGTTGGCACCTGGGTGTACCTGCTAGGTAGATAGAGAAAGAGCTCAACGAAAGAACAATAGTGTCTTCTCCAGAGAGACCTGTCCTGACCTCTGGTCCTTCAACTCTCACCCTAAAGCTAGTTAATTCATCTCCTCCTTGTATGTCCCAGCAATTTGGCAACTTGCTGTCCTAATGCTGGTGTTCAGAGAAAATGAATTTGTGAGTGAGTGGGTCTATTCCCAGTCCCTTAAAAAAAACAAAACCCTGCAGCTTTTAGATCTCCAGCCATTTGTATTTCACTCAGCCACAATCTCCACTAGTTTTCACTGCCAAATGTTATAGGGACTTCTCTTCCGGATCCCGGTGTCCTGGACTGGCAGTTCAGTGTGAAGTTGAACCTTTTGCTCCTCATAGGGAACCTCCATAGCTTAGAAACCCTCTCCTTGCATAATTGCTACACTGTGGGTATGGGACCAGCCTGTTCAGTATTTCTTTTTCTCTTACCCATTTTGCCATAGCTTCCTCTTTTTATTCTAAGTCAAGTCATAGGACATGTGTTTAGCTAGTCTTCAGGAGGTTCCCTTTGATGGATGTTCTGTAATTTAGTTGTAATTTTTATGTCATTGTGGGAAAAGGCAAGCAAAGCATTTATCTATCCTGCCATCATGACAGTGAAGTAGCCATATTTATTAATAATTAAGGGAACTATGTAAAATCCATACTATGATACTTACTTTCTGTTTATAATTTTTAAAGTTTATTTTATATAATTTGTTGCTATGCTTAGTTACCAGCAAGTTTAGAATGCTTCTATCTCTCTGATGAATTGAATATCAATATTTAATTATATTGGTAAATATTATATTTATTTTTAGGCTTAAGTTTTTATAGTAATGTAAGAATTATGTTAATTAATATAACTATCATATTATGTGACAACTGCTTTTTGTCTAGTAATTTCCTGGTATATAATTTCATATTTTTAGTATTTCTATGTGTTCATAAAGTAGGTGTTTTCATTTTAATTTGCACATGGTATCTTTTTTATAGCCTTTGCTATAGCATAGTATTTATAGATTCTTAGAATGTTACATTTTGATGCTTAATTTTTGCATGTGTAAATAGGAAGATAGAAATAATCTCATCACTTTAGTATTATTTATTAATGAGTAAAGGCTGTATATTTATTAAGTATTTGATAAATCTTAACCTGTTTTTGTCTTTCACTTAGTCACTTATTATAGTATTTCATATCTATTGAAATGTGGTAACTTAGTATTTTCACTAATGATTAAGAAATAGAACTTGTCTTTCAGTATGATTATATGGGCTCTGAAGTGGCTGTTGCAACTGAGAAAATTGTCCAAATCTTTAGTCTTATCAACACTGTAAGTGTTTATGTTTTGTATTCTAAAAAAATAAACATTCTCATTTATACAATAACATTGTTTGTATGAATTGAATTAACATTTTTATAAAAGTATAGTCTTACCAACCTGTTTCACTTCCAATGGGATTCACTCCAAATTACAGTAAATTGAATATATTTGCATTCTGTATAGAGATATAATGTTATATCTGTGATTGTCTAAACTGTATATTATGCATCTTCTGTTTTCAGATGTTTTCCCAGCTGGAACTGACTGTTATGTTAACATCCTTGGAGATCTGGTCAGATAAAAATAAGATTTTATGTACTGGGAATGCTAATGAACTACTACAAAGATTTGTGTCATGGAAAGAAAACCATTTGTTTCAGAGGGCCCATGATATTGCATTCTTGTTGATGTAAGTTGCTTATCTGCATTGATAATAGGGTTTATCAAATTATATTTTAGCTATCAAAACTGCATACAAATGTTAAGTATAATGACAAAAAAGAATGTATGAGTACAATGTTGACAAAGTACAAAGTAAAAATATCAGATAACAAGGTAACATAAATCATGGTGGGCCATTATTCTCAGAGTAGACTATTTACCTGTGGAAATGTAATGAACTGGAAATTACAGGAAGTCTTGGGATATACATGGGCCCCTGAATTTTTAAAGATTTTTTAAAATGCAAATAACTGAAGCCATCATTTTAACACAAAATAAATAAAATAAGTTAAGAGAATGCAATAATTGTATATAAAGCTGGTCACAATCCACAAGATTAAAATGGTAATGTGCTTACCTCTGGTATTCCTGTATTGATCTACGTTGTAGCTATTTAATTACTTGCAGTATACCTTTAAGGGATTGTGTATAGATTTTTGTTTTGATAATTTTGTTTTAATAATTTAATTATTTTAGATTTTAAAAACTCATAATTTTGAAGTCTGAAAGAATTATAGAATACACATATAAATCTATTGGTGTATCTTGTACAATCTAAGGTGAGATTTGGGACTTTAGGAGCAACTTGAAAAAATGAAATAAATGAGGGCAGTTTGTACATCCTATTTCTCTTTTTCTTAGTGAGTCTACTGAATATTTTTGCTATGATACGTACTATTTGCCCTCCAGTGCAAAATTTTTATATACTTTAAAGGTTTTGCTATGTGAAAATCAGGCAGTAAGACTTCCTGACTATTACAACCTAGAATTATATCCTCCCAGAAATGACAACAGTGTTGCTTAAATGGTTGTAAGTATTAGACACTGCTATGTTCTGGGATGTGCATCAGATAATGTTGAAGCATTTCTTAGAACGTGACTTTGTAGAAGCTATATGAGGTTACCCAAATAAAAAAAATGATTAAATGCATTGGAGTAGATATAAAATATTCACATTTTAACAAATAGATAGCTTTATTGAGAAATCCAATTCTTAAAAAAAGTCATTAAATTATTAATTATTTAAAATGCATTTTTTTCTCAATAAGATTTTTATTATTTAGTTATAGGGATTATCCAGATTATGTGGGAGCAACATATCATGGAAGGGCATGTGATCCAAAGCGTGCTGCAGGAATTGCTCTGGTATGCATTTTATTCCCATCTCTTCAGTAGTTATGTACCCTGTTGAAAGTTAATATCCACTTCAAGGAGAAAAAGTACATGTAGTGTATCTACCACACCAGTTCGATAGAATTTTAGAAAGTGGGTTTTTTTATATATAGAGTATGGAAATTCGAATGGTATAATACTAAAAATGGTTTTTATTATGGTTAAATGCATATAAAATATAGTATCTTAACTATTGTAAGTACATACTGCAGTAGTGTTAAGTTTATTTACATTGTGATAAGCTTATCTTCAGAGCTTTTCATCTTTCATAACTGAAATTTTGTACCCTTTGAGCAACATGGTCCTTTTTTCCAAACCTTCTAGCACCTGACAAGCACCATTTTATCCTCTGCTTCTCTGAGCATGACATTTTCACATTCCATGTATAAGGGAAATCATGTACTATTTGTCTTTTCCTGACTTATTTCGCTTAGGGTTGTATTTCCCTGCTATCTCCATGTTTTTGCAAAGGCAGGATTTTATTATTTTATGGCTGAATAATATTTCATTTCAGCTACCTTTGCATATCTGTATATATAAAAGTATAATATGTAAATTGACCAGACAGCCTAATGACCACTTGCTATCATGTGCACTGACCACCAGGGGAAAGATGTTCATCACAGGAGCTGCCCCAACACTCAGACCCCAATTGCCTTATCAGGTTCCTGTAGGGAAACCTCTTGATCCCTCATCCCAGCTGGCAGGCTCTGATCACCAGATGGGGAACAGGGAACCATGGATGGGTGGAGGTGTACTCAGGTGGTGCCAGACCAAGGTGGGTGCAAGCACACACAGAGGGCGTCCGGCATTGGTGGTGGGAAGTGGGTCCATCTGCAAGCAGCTGGGGAAGATGGGTCCTAATAACAGGCCAGGCCTAGAGACCCTACCAGTGCAGGTATAATTTTATGCGCTGGGCCACTAGTGGTATAATATAGGGGTATATAAGTATGCATATGTGTCTGTATGTGTAACAGTGTGTGTGTGTGTGTGTGTGTGTGTGTGTGTGTGTAACATTTTCTTTATCCATTCATTTGGCAATAGACACTTAGGCTGTTTTCATACCTTGGCTATTCTGAATAATGCTTCAATGAAAGGGCAATATAGATATCTCTTCTATTTCAAATATGTTTGATATATACTAAAAGTGGGTTTGCTGTATAATATGGTAATTCTATTTTTAATAATTTAATAACTGCTTACAATATTATAGTTTATAATCTCAACAGTTTATATTGCATCATGAAAACATCACAAACACTCGTTATTTTCTGTTTGTTTTTTATCTTCACATGAACTGATGACATATTTATTGATTTGAGTGGAAGAAAGAAAATGGGGAAGAGAAGGAGAGAGAGAGAGAAAGAGAATGAGAGAGAGAGAGAGAGAGAAAGAGAGAGAGAGAGAGAGAGAAAGATATGGATGTAAGAGAAAAACATTGATTACTTGCTGACTCAAACCCAAAAACCTTGCTATATTCCCTGATTGGTAATCTAACCTGCCACCCTTTGATGCATGGGATGATGCTCCAACCAATTGAGCCCCCGAGCCAGGGCATATTCTGGATTTTTAAATCGCAGTCATCCTAATTGATATGAGGAGATAGCTCATTGTGGTTTTATTTGTATTCCTCTGATTATTGGTAATGTTGAGCACCTTTTCATATGCCTTTTGGATTTTTATATATCACCTCTGGAGAAATGTCTATTCAAATCCTTAGTACATATTTAAATTGAGCTATTTTATTTTTGTTGCTAAGTGGCAGGAGTTCTTTATATAATGGTTTTAACCCCTTATCAGACACATGATTTGCAAATATTTTCTTCCATTCTGTAGGTTGCTTTTGCACTCCATTGATTTTGCCCTTAGAAACACAAAACGTTTACGTTGGGTGTAGTCCCATTGGCCCATTTTTGCTTTTGTTGACTGTGCTCTTGGCATTATATCCAAGAAATTATTGTCAAACTCAATGTCATGAAGATTTTCCTCTATGTTTTATTCCATTTGTTTTGTAGTTTGGGTCTTACCTTTAGATTTTTAATCCATTTAAAGTTACCTATTGCATATGGTATAATATAAGGGTCCAAGTTTATTCTTTTCTGTATTGGTATTCATTTTCCCATCACCATTTATTGAAGATAATTATCTTTTTTCCACTTAGTATTCTTGCTGAACAAATGATCTTTTCCTCCTTCTGTGGTCCTGGTAACCTTCTCATAGATAATTAGAACATATACTGTAAGGGCTAATTTCTTGGCTTTCTATTCTATTTCAATGATTTATAGATATATCTTTAAGTCAGTACCACACTGTTTTTATTACATTAGCTTTGTATTATATTTTGAAATCTGTAAATTTGGTTCTTCTACTTCGTTCTTCTTTTTTAATATTATTAAGATTCCATCTGAATTTTGAGATTATGTTTCTTTCATAATACTTGATGTTGATAATAAATGACTATGTTACTGGTATATGTACTTACTATGATATACCCTTTATCATTATATTGTAGGGTACTATTTCTACTTATACAAATGAATTTGCTGAGAAACATTATGCCATTTTATACCACTACCATCCTGCTACATCTTGTTTTGCTGTATCTCTTGATTGCATCATTTTTTTTGTGTGTGTGTGCTTGACCTAATCTCATATTTTATTGTTCATCAAGGCCCCTGAGTATACAACATCACTGTTGCTTATAAGCACCCACTTTGAATAATTGATCTGGTAACAAAATTAAGAGTGATTAAGTACTACAAAGGAGAAAAACTTATGATGATTATGGTTTGGCAGTGAGGCCCATTTCATTCTACCACAGCCTGATCTTGAAGAACAAGAACAAAGTTACAGAAGCTGTGAAAGGGTCTCTTCATGGAAGGTAGCAAAAGTAACAAAGGAAACTTCCAATGACCTGTGATGAAGACCAGACACAGAAGTGTATCTCTCTCTGCATCATGGTGGTCATGGCCAAAGCAAAAAGTTTGTTTGTGATGCTAAACAGAATTGGGCCCAATTTAAATGTTGGATTTACTGTCAGCTCTATGTGGTTTCAATAATTCCAGAATCATTATTCACTTTATAATATACAAGTAAGTGATGAGGGTGCCAGAGCTGATATGAAGACAGATGAGTAATTCTTGGAAACGCTAGGTGATCTGATTGCATAGAAAATACTCAAAATGGGCAAGACCTCCGATTCTGGAAATAGATGCTTGAAAGGACTTTTATCCATAAAGAGTCAAAGTCAATGCCAGGTTTAAAGACTTTTAAGAATAGGATAATAGTTGCTTGGGCAATGTCACAGGCTACAAATGGAAATCCTTTGTAATTTGGCACAGTGAGAAACATGGCCTTTTAAGCAAATCAATGAGCACATACTGCCTTGCCCTACAGAAACAATAAGTCAAGCTCTTCTTGCAGGGTGCCCTCCTGAATTGCTGTGCCAGCAAAATGGAGTACTGTTTTGGGGGAAAAACAAACAAACAAACAAACAAAAAAACCTTTTGAGATTTTGGTGATTACTGATAATGCTCCCAGACGTGGTCTTTTAATTGGTGATCATTATCTTAATGTTATAGTGATGTTTCTCCCTTCAAATACCACCTATTTGATTCTTCCAATGGGTCACAGAATTATAACAGATTTTAAGGCCTGCTATCTAAGGAAGTCTTTTGCCAAATTATTGCTTCAAGTGTAGGAACCACTGAGAAGACATTGATACCATTCTGGAATATTACAACATATATGATGGAATCAAGAACCTAGCTTGGACTTGGGGTGATGTCATGAATGTATATGTGACATTGGGAAGAAAACACTCAAGAGGTTCCTCTATGACTTGAAAGATTTTGCCAAGGAGGGAAGGTCACAAAATGCAACAAGGCTGTGGTTGACATTGAAAACTTCAACCTGGGTGTGGTTGAGGATGGCATTGAGGAATTCCTAGAGATGATTTCTGAGAATTTGGAGGAACAGCATAACTGAAGAAGTGGTAAGAGAAAAGAAAACTTCAGGAGAAGGAAAAGAAGAAAATCCCCCAGAAAATTTAGTGTTCAGGTTTTAGCAGAAGCTTTTACAGACAGCAACAAACTCATTAAAAAATTTGAAAACATGGTCCCCAATACCAAAAATGTTTCATTAATAGAGAGGGATGTTTATCCAATTTGTTGACCTACAATTTCCATGGTATTCTCTTATAATCTTTTCTAAAATGTTTGTGACATTAGTTGTAATGTCCCAACTTTCTTTCTTTATATGGAGCCTTAGCTCTTCTTCTCTTGGTTACTCTAGCTAACAGTCTGCCAGTTTACTTGACCATTTCAAAGAACCATCATTTTGTTTTTGACTCTTCCTATGTTTATCTCTAATTTTATATATATTTATTTTCAGAGATTCATTTTGTTCTTTTATTTTTAATTCTTTTAGGTTTGATGTTATGTTTTTCATTTGAGATATTTCTTGTTTGCTTGTGTTTTTTTTTTTTTTTAATATGGTTTCTACTTGACTTTGAAGAATGAAGAAGGGAGAGGAAGAGATAGAATCATCAATGAGAGAGAAACTTTGATCAGTTGCCTCCTGCATGCTTCCCTCCATGGATTTAAGCCTGCAATCTAGGCATGTGCCCTGCCCAGAATTGAAACAGTGATCTGTTGGTGAATGGGACAGCAAGGAACTAACTGAGCCACACAGTCTAGGGTTCTTTATTTTTTAATGCATGTGTTTACAGCTAAAAATTTTCCTTATAGCCAGGCTTTTGGTGGATCTCATAAGTTTAGGTATGTTCTACAATATTTTAATTTTTACTTTTATGAACATATTTTCTAATTTCCCTTTCACTTTCTTTGGGTTCATTAATATTTAAGAGTATATTGTTGAAGTCTCACAGTCATGTGAATTTTCAAAAATTTCTTCTCTCATTAAGTAGAAGTTTTCATTCTATTGGCATTAGAAAAGCTACTTTGTATAATTTTAATATTTTCAATGTTGTGAGACTTGTTTTATAGTATAACAAGTGGTCTGTCCTAAAGAATGTTTGTGTAGTCTTGAAGAGAATGTGGTATATTTTGTTCTTATTGCATGGGACATTTCATATATATTTATATAGATAGTGCTAACAAGCAAATCTGTGATGAAAAAATGATAAGAAAGCAACAAACCATCTTTCCTTAAGCTATTGATAAAAACAAAATTGATTTCCAATTTAACTTTTAAGAATTTCTGTATTTTCCCAAGCATTCACTGGAAAAATAATATAGTGACTAAAACAATATTTATTCTCAAAAATTTTTAAATTGTTTGCATTTCAAGAAATAAGGTAACAAAAATACAAAAAGAGCGTTAATTTTGTCTGTTTCTTGTCAATGCCATTTGGACTAAAAATACCATTTCTTAAAAAAATAAAACATAGCACAATTTACCAATTATTTTTCATGGTATATTCTTAAATTTGTGTTTGCGTTTAGGTAGTATGCCCACAAAGATATTAATTGAAATGATAAAAAGGACTGAGAAATAACTTAAGCAATACTGTGTTGTTTTGTTTGTTTGTTTGTTTGTTTGTATTCAGTATCCAAAGAGGATATCTTTAGAGGCATTTTCAGTTGTTCTGGCACAGCTGATTGGAGTTAATCTGGGATTAAGATATGATGACATCTATAATTGTTACTGTCCAGGAACTGCATGCATTATGAATCCTCAAGCCATGTAAGGTGTTGTTTCTGTAGACTCTTATGTAGTTTTTGGTGAAATGTTTGTAGTAGTCTTTGATGTATAATTGCTTGCAATATAACTTATGGGTAAGAAGATTTTAATCAAATAGATATGTTGTTATTTAAAGATTATTAAATACAACTATTATGCAATATTGTAGAAATGTGCTTAATATTTCTATATTCAATGTGACAGTCCACAGAGAAAGAATTTGTTGTTAGTGACTTTTTAGGGGTGGCTATCATCTTGAAGTGAAATTTATTTATTCATCTTGAAAATGTAATGAGCAATGACTGTGTTGCAGGGTTGTGTGCTTGCCTTACCAATGGTGAACCAGGTAAGTAAAGTCCTAAATATCGTATATTAGTGCCTTAGAGACAGGAAAGAAAAAAGTGGCCATAGAATCAACAAAATATAAACATACTGCGACAGATGCCCAGAAGGAGGTAAATAGGGAATACATGGGGAGAGGAAACTTTCTAATACTAGTAATGTGTCCGAGGAAATAATTCTGTAGGGGCCTGAAGAGAAGGAATGAATCTATTTACCTAAAGAACTTATTGAATACCATTCAGGGATGGGAGGCGAGTGATATTTGAATGGCTACAATTTCCTCATAAAACAGACTTTTATGAGGAAATTGAGGGGGAAGGGGGATAACAATGAAAACCAAGAGACATAGGTTAGAGTATCAGGACATATATTCAAGGAAAATGAAGTGAAATGCAAAGAGGCTAAAGAACACTGAGTCAGAGGAAGAAGTCCAGGAGTAACTAACATAGGGTATGTAGGAAAGAGCCTGATCATGTAATCATGATATGAGAGGTGGGATTATACGATCAGTGTAGCAAACCACATTTTTAATTGCTTTACACAGTATGGCTAATAAAAATTATCTTAAAATAAATGCATAATACATCAGAGGGTAAATATTATAATAATATTGGGGAGATGACCATTATAATTACAGCAATTTATTAAGATTGAGAGAAAAAGAAATGGCACGAATTATTTGTAGATTACTGGATATCACAACCTAACAGTGAAAAGGGCAAATGTTTTAGGAAAGGAAAAATTGGGAAATCCTGAGGCAGTTTTAAATGCTATATCGGGGGCTCTGAGTCATTTATTAGAGTTAAGTGCATAGTATATAGATCTGGGTCTCTGAAGACAAGGGATCTAGAATGTGTAAGCCATCGGCATGCTGATGGAAATTAAAACCATGGACAGATCATTTAGAAAGAAGTGGAAACTAGTTAAAGAAGTGCCAAAAGATGTAGCTTTGTGGGCTTGTCATTGAAAGGAAGACAATATTAGAATTAGAGAGGATGGCTCTATACTTAGGGAGGACTATGTTTTAAGAAAAGGGAGAAGAAGAAAGTCGCATGGAAATTTAATTCCCCCAAGTCTCTGACAAAATAAAGAGGGAAACAAGCATAAAAGCATATTCTGCATTTCCCAAACTGGAACACACCAAAGATACAAACAGGTGGGTTCATTTCACTAACAAAATAAGAACCTCATAAAGTACTTGCAGGAGGAAATAAAATTAACAAAGGGATGTCACTCATTTGTGGAATAAAATGATCAACATAAACGGATTAACAAAAATAGTTACAGACACTGAGAAGCATTGATCAGACCCTCAAACATCAGATGGAAGGCAGGGGAGGGTGAGTAGGAGGGGACTTGTATGCATGCATATAAGCCTAACCAATGAACACAGACTCTAGGGGGTGAGGGCATGAGTGGAGAGGGTGGTGGCAATGGGGGAATAAGGACATATATGTAATACTTCAATCAATACAGAATTAAAGTAAATTATCAGTGTGGGATCTCTAAAAAACTCAGACCTGAGAGCTCAGACATCATTGACTCATCTACTTAAATAGAACTTTTGTGTGTCAATCACTTGTATTTTAACATATTATAACTCATGTCACTTTAACTTTCTCTACTTGCATTCTACTACAATTCCATTATGTTAAATTATAATATAAATGAACTCATTGCTTAATTTTCTATGACTTGTATTAAAAAATCAAAGCACTCTCCCCTCCTTCTTGTTTTTCTCTAACTGGAGTTGTGCAGAATTAATAGTGCAATGTTGAACAGTGTTACTTTGATAGTGATTTTACTCTATTTATCTGAAGAATGTAATTTAATTTTAGACGTTCCCATGGTGTAAAGTTGTTTAGCCATTGCAGCGTGGATGAATTTAAACGTATAGTTTCACAGCCTGAATTGGAATGTCTTCAGAATCAAACCAATTCAAAAGTGGTGGTCCAAGGAAGAGAAGAACTATGTGGCAATGGAATTGTGGAATCAGGAGAGCAATGTGATTGTGGCGTTGAAAAGGTTAGTGTCAATCATCAATGGCATAGCTAAAGCCTTGTTTTTCTGCTTATCAGATAGTGCTATAAATAGAGATGTGATACACAAGGGAAGGGCTTTTTGTCAAATGTTGCACCATTTCATCAACTATCTAAGATCTGGAGATATTAGGCATGTGAGTATGGACTCTTCCTGAATTTGAAACATTTGAAGAATTTTAGTATGGAGTGAATGCAGCGTGGATTAAATACAATTCTGTTTGTTGTGCAACCATTAGTAGCAACACTCACCTTTATGTTTCATAAAACTAGCACTCACAATAACATAGTCTCCTAAATCATCTCCTGAATTCTTCCCAAGTGAGTACTGGTTCCCAAAGTTATACAATTTATGTTGTTTACCTCCTCATCGCTTAATTTCAGTATTTGCATCTGGGGAACTTCATTTATTTTAACTTCATTGAACAGAATTGAATAAATCATAATGCATTATTAATTATTGTTATATTTATTTCTTACTATCTTTTTCTCAATTATGCTTGGTAAGATAATTAATCAATGAATTTTGTTGTGACTGTCTTCATGTATTTAGCCATTGTGATGTTGTGAATGATATAGATTTTCTAGAAAATATGAAGACTCTAATTATTAGTGAAAAATTCTGTATAAATTGTTTGCATTACAAATGTAAGAAAATACTCAAAATCTCTATTTTTATTAATTTTTATTGTCTGACTTCTCAGCACTTGAGGAATTATATTGATATCTCCAATGATACAGTTATATTTGCCTACTTCTCACTAGAATTTACTTAATTCATTCTTTATATTTTGAAGCTGTTTTATATGGTATAAATTTTTTACAATAGTTATACATTCCTAGATATTTGCACTGTCACATAGTGAATCATCTCATCTCTAAAGCTGCTTTCTGTTTTAAAGTCTGACATATGTACCTCTATCTCCATCACTATCTCTGTCTCTGTCTCTGTCTCTATCAATTTACACACACTATATTCATTTCATTTATCATGTCCCCAATATTTCTCTATTATCATTTGGTGTTTCTATACTATTACCTTCAATATCTACATTTTTTTATTTATTATTTAATCTGTATTTTATTTATGAGATTATTACCTTAGACATTGTTGTGATTAGTATTTTTATTATATTTTTATTTTTACCATGCTTATTTAACGTTTAACCGTATCTGTCATACCTATTCCAAAATAACAGTGTTTATTACTCAACTAGTTTATATACAATGTTTGTTAATATTTCATTTCTGTTACCTTACACTTTATAGTAAAAAGTACATTGAAACATGGTTGCTTTATTTTACCTACCATTCCTTTATTTATTTATTATTTTTTTTAATTTAATAAGTCTTTATTGTTCAGATTATTACAATTGTTCCTCTTCCCCCCCCCCCAAAAGCTCCCCTCCAACTGGTTCCCACCCCACCTTCTGCCCTTACCCCCCCACTGTTCTCATCCATAGGTGTACGATTTTTGTCCAGTCTCTTCCCGCACCCCCACATCCCTTTCCCCCTGAGAATTGTCTGTTCACTCCCTTTCTATGCCCCTGATTCTATTATATTCACCAATATTTTCTGTTCGTCAGATTTTTTTATTCACTTGATTTTTAGATTCACTTGTCGATAGATATGTATTTGTTGTCCATAATTTTTATCTTTACCTTTCTCTTCTTCTTCCTCTTTTTAAAGAATACTTTTAGTATTTCATATAATTCTGGTTTGGTGGTGGTGAACTCCTTTAGCTTTTTCTTATCTGTGAAGCTCTTTATCTATCCTTCAATTCTGAATGATAGTTTTGCTGGGTTGAGTAATCTTGGTTGTAGGTTCTTGCTATTCATCACTTTGAATATTTCTTGCCACTCCCTACTGGCCTGCATAGTTTCTGTTGAGAAATCTGCTGACAGTCATAATTACCTTGTAGGTAATTAACTGTTTTTCTCTTGCTGCTTTTAATATTCTCTATTTGTCTTTTGCTCTTGGCATTTTAATTATGATGTGTCTTGGTGTGGTCCTCTTTGGATTCCTCTTGTTTGGGGTTCTCTGTGGTTCCTGGACTTGTAAGTCTATTTCTTTCACCAAGTAGGGGAAGTTTTTGGCCATTATTTCTTCAAATACGTTTTCAGTATCTTGCTCTCTTTCTTCTCCTGGCACCGCCATAATTCTGATGGTACACTTGAAGTTGTCCCAGAGGCTCCTTACACTGTCTTCATATATTTGGATTCTTTTTTCTTATTGCTTTTCCAGTTGAGTATTTTTCGCTTCTTTGTATTTCAAATCTTTGACTTGATTCTTGGGATCCTCAAGTCTACTGTTGGATCTCTGTACATTGTTCTTTATGTCATTCAGTGTATGTTTAATTCCTAGTTGGTTCTTTTTCATATCCTCGTGGGTCTTGCTAAATTGATCAGCATTTTATAGAAAATTCCTGGAAAACCTTACAATGGTGGTTTTGAACTCTATATCCAGCTGTTTGCTTTTCTCCATTTCTTTCATTTGTAATCTGTTTCTTTGTCTCCACATTTTGGCTGCTTCCCTGAGTTGATAGAGTGGCTTTGAATGCTAAGTGTCCTATAGGGGGCCCAGTGGTCCAGCTTCTCCAGTTACCTGAGGTGGATACTCTTGGTGCACTCCTTTGTGGGCTGGGTGCACAGTCTTGTTGTAGTTAAGCCTTGATTGTTGGTATAACTGGGAAGAATTGGCCTCCAGGCCAATTGACTGTGAGGATCAGCTGTGTCTATGCTGGGAGAACTTCTCTGCTGGAGACACCCTCATGGGAGAAGACTTGCAAAAGCCTCTGTGCTCACCTTGAATAGGGCGGAATATCACGGTGGAGCAGACAGCATTGGTTTCCTGTCAGCCCTGTCCTAATTGGCCCCTGTGTCTCAATGTCCCATGGTAATTACTGCAAGCACCTCTGAGGGAAAGCTGCCCTTGAGTTTCCATCTGCTTCCAAACAGTCCACTTTCTCCCTGAATGAGTCTGGGTCCCCAGACTCTCCCCCGGAATGGAATTCAGTGCAGTTGGGAGCTTTCGTCTCCCTCCTGCTTGAGAAAGCCAGCTGCATAATCAGTTGCTCACCCTCTCCACATATGCACCTTTGTATCTATGCCTTCCGCAGTTCCTCTGAGTCTCAGTGTGCTTTTACCTTTCCTGACAATCCAATTTCATCTCATGTGAGTCTGGGACCCCAGAATCTCACCCAGAGCAGTCAGGAGCTTTTGTCTCCATCCCACTTGAGAAAGCAACCTGCACACTCAGTTGCCAGTCCTTTTTGTGCTCATGCGTGCATCTCAGTACCTCTGCCTCCTGTAGCTCTTCAGTCTCAGTGTGCTTTTCTCTTTCCTTCTAGTTGTAGAACTTCCACTCAGCCAGCCTTCCTGTGGGTCTGGATGATGTCTTTTAGTTGTAGTTTTGAAATTGTTGTGGGAGGCATCAGTTTAGGTGTTTACCTATGCCGCCATCTTTGTTTCGTTTTTAGTTTTTTATATATGTCATAGATTCCTTCTAAAATTATTTCCCAACACTATATTTTAGGACAAAGGTTCTTGAAGGGAAGTCCTCTACCTATGATTGTTTAGTAATAAATTTTTTTCATTCTCATCATTTCCTTATGATCGATAATACACATGAAGGAAGTATATGAAATATGGATGGAGAGTGTAATGAATTATAAGCACCTGGATAATTTACACTTAGGCCAAAAGAAATTATACTGATACCAAAGAAGTTCTTTGTGTGTCCTCTCTCAATAACATGCCTCTTTCCCTAAAACCATCATATAGAATTTGATGGTAATTATATCATTACTTTGCTGTTCATCATAGTTTTACATCCCGCTTTTTGCATCTTTATGCAATGTGTTTTTTTGACTGCTTACTACCTTTATACAATTTACAATCATGTGGTTTATATCATTTAGTAAATTAGTCTTTCACCCAATATTGTACTTGTCATGTTTATCAGTTTCCTTAAAGTAGATATAACCCAATTGTTTTCTTTGTTCTTATTATTAATTTTATGAATATTAAACATGTCCTTTTAGTGTTCACAAAAACTTAAATTTATCTTACTCCTTGACTATTAAAATTCATGCAGTTATGACTGTTTTTGCACATCCCTGCTATTATACACGTGCCTGTATTTCTCAAGGGTGTATACCACTAGGTGAATCTGCTGTGTCAATAGGTATATATGTATACTAGTGGCCTGATGCACAAAATTCATGCACCTTGAAAGGGAATTAATTAGAGGAAATATTTTAAAATTGCTATTTGCACTTTCTCTATAATAGGAATGTGAGAGATGAAAGGAAATGAGTAAAATGTATATGAAAATAATACATAATTTTATAAATTAATAAATAATGACAAAATGATATAACAACAAAAACATGATATAAAACAAAAGTGATGTAAATAATTATTGATAAAGTGAGTAATCTTATTCTAATACTAGAGGCTCCTTGCAAGAAGATTCGTGCAGTAGGCCTTTCTTCCCCTGACTGCCAGCATGGGTTTTCCTCTGGCACCTGGGACCTTGCCTGCAGTGGAGCCAAGTCTTCAGCCTTCAATCTTCAATCTTCTCTTGGGCAGAGCCTTCAGTCTTTGCTCGTGCTGGTGTATGCAAATTAACCTGCTATTTTGTTTTGTTAATTTGTATACTCACTCCTGATTGGCTTGTGGGAGTCGTGATGGTATAGTCAATTTGCATCTTTCTCTTTTATTAGTGTAGATCTCCTTGTATACCACAATCAGAGTGAAAATACTTTCAGAGTGCTTGACTAATTTCCCTGTGATGAAATATTTATAACTTTAACTGTAACGTCACATGCTCTTCGAACTCGAGAGAAAGCAACATATAACTAACCATGTCCAAAAATGGGTACAGGTAAGAATATTCTTACTCTGTCTAGAGTTTGTCCATGTGATTTAGTAAGTCATTGCTAAAGCTGGCATCATGGAAACCTGTCGTCAAATTAATGTAAATGGGGAGGCCAGTGTCAGATAGGGACAAATCAATTCTTGGTATCAGAACAACCTCTGCCTCTGCAGATCCTTGTTAATACTTCAGCTTCGATAATGTTAGGTCATAATCCTTTGATTATAAATCTAGTACCATTACCAAGACCCCATTTACTATTAAGGTTTCTCAGTTGCATGATGATTGCACCAATTTTCAATTTTAATTTATGACATGGCATTCCTGAAGGAGCAATATCATTAAGAAGTTTGCTGGGAAAATTTTCCTTTTAAGCATCCTCTGGTGAGTCAATTGAATCAACACTCAAATAGGTGTGAAAATTTCATCGAGTGTATTCAAATTCTCTTCATTTAATTTTTGAACTTGCTCATTTTTTGGACAAAGAATCACACATTTAGATATATTTTTAATATTATTTATAGATATATTATTTCCAAAGGGAGCTTCCTGGGGGATTTCAATAATATCCATTCCTAAATGAAAACCACTATCAAGTTTGCCATCTCCAAGTTTTACTAATCATTCACTATAAGCAGAATCCTCTGATTGCATATTTGTTTTAAGAGACAACTTTCTGAAACATCCCCAAACATCACAGTACTTTAAACTCATTTGTACTATGGCTGATCACATAGCATGGTAGTGTGGTACAATATAGTGGTACAATACTGAGACATTGTCAAAAATCCCCTCCGAGAAGGAGAACTTTCCCAACAAATGCAACATTAAGATTCATAATTTCTCTTAGTAATCTGTCTATGGTGTTTGTAGCATGACCGAATGCCATGGTGTATTCGTCAATAATAAGAAGTTGGGCCTTTTTAGTGGTTTTAGCAATTTTACTGTTAATATTGAGTCTAGAAATTGAAGTTTCATTTAATGGAATTGGTAATTTATATTGGGAATGAAAGGTTCTTCCACCAAGAAGTAACTTTGCAGCAATTCGTTTAAATGCTGTAGGTAAACTGTACCACCATGAACTATAATATAATGTATTAAAACTTTTCATAGATATGTTTATCCACTGCCACCTGGACCATCCAAGATAAAGCATTTGGGGTGTACAGTTTTATCTTCGATGGCTGAAGTTAAAGTCTGTAAGTCTGCCAACTGTTCTTTTTTCAGAGGACTTATCAAAACTTCTGTCTGTTGTCGCTTGTATGATTCACTACATGTATTTGCATTCATTAATAAAGGATAGTCCGGAAGTATGAAATGTGAACATTTCATTCCATGCAATGTGAATACCTCTTGAATTTTGTTAGGGGCATGCATTTCACAGTTCACACAGGCACCTTCTCTTTGGTGTAATTTCCAACAGAAATGTTCAATAAAATGAGATTTATTATCATCCCATAATTTTTCTGTAGCACAAGGACATCCAAACACACATCTGTATACAAAAAGTTGCTGTAGTTGTTTGGGCATATTAAGGATGATTGCAATGCCAATCGTATCTTTTCATATATTGTCGTCAAGAATAATCCTCCGTGTTTAGCAGCTTCACAAACTGTATCATAAATTATGCTTCCTACAGTTTACAGATAATCAAAACTTATTGCACCTTTCCATGCAGAAGCAAAAGTCTAAGGTAATATCGTTCTGGTTGTCTAAAGCTCACAGTGAACAGTCTACCTAATACTTTATTCCCACCCTTACGGCGTTTTGTCCACAAAATAATTATTAAACACACTAGCGGCCCAGTGCATGAAATTTGTGCATTTGGTGGGAGAAGGGTTCTGAGCTTGGCCTGTGCCCTCTCACAGTCCAGGAGCCCTTGGTGGATGTCCAAGTAATGGCTTAAGCCCGCTCTCCATGGGAGAAGCTCCTGCTACCACCACTGCACTTGCCAGCACTGAGCCCAGCTCAGGGCTTCTGGCTGAGCGTCATTCCCCCTGTGGGAGCACACTGACCACCAGGGGAAGCTCCTGCATTGTGTATCTGTCCCCTGGTGGTCAGTGCATGGCATAGTGCCAGGCCATTCTGCTGCTTGGCCAATTTGCATATTAGCCTTTTATTATATAGGATTACACAATACTTCAATGTCTCATTTTCCAATATATGACAGTCACTTTTAAAAGTATGTTTAGGCTGCCTGTCTGGTGTTTCTCAGTGGTTGAGCACCAACCTATGAACCAAGAAGTCACAGTTCGATTCCTGGTCAGGGCACATGCTGGAGTTGCAGGATAGATCCCCAGTGTGGGGTATGCAGGAAGAAGCTGATCAATAATTCTCTCTCATTATTGATGTTTCTATGTTTCTCTCCCTGTCCCTTCCTCTCTAAAATTAACAATAAGAATATATTGAAGTATGTTAAGGCTAAATTTTATAGTCTTTTGGTATTACCAAAACAATTTAAATATTTGTAGAAAAAGTAAACACTTATTTTTACAATAGTTTATCAGAATTACTACTGGGTCCACAAACTATGAGAATAACAAAAGACCTACTTTTTTACTTCCTTTTAAATTCCAATTATTGAATCATAAATGGTACTCTATTGAGATGATATTTTATGCAGAATATTTGGTGAATTATATTGAATTGGTAGCATGATTTCTTCAGAGCTCTTAATTAGAATAAATCCTATTTCATTTTTCAGGGGTACTGAGCTGTAGAATTAGATCTTGATGGCACTATTTAGCTTCAGATGGTATTATGACATAATGGAGATTAGCATTTACTCTGAAATTGAAGAAACCAAGCTCAAATAATAAGTGACTTTCAGTGCTAGAAAACACTTATATTTAACTCCACCTGTGCATGAAACTTAAATGTAGAAATCAACTAATTTACATAAGTAACAACCAATGTAAGAATTAGAATCTTTCTCAAGATTTTAGAAGTTTCTTTCATTCCCCTTTCTGACTACTACCCTCAGAATTTCTTAATTTTCTGACCTTCATAATCATTGATAGTGCCATCAGTTCATGAAATTCATATCAGTGGATTTATATGATGTATTCTCATTTGTGTCTCACTTCTTTTGCTCAGTATAATATCTGTGAAATTAACTCACATTATTCTTCATACTAGGATTTTATTCTTTTTCTGTAGGTGTGTAGTATTATATTATTTGAATTTACTACCATTCTTCCATTTTCCTGTAGGCAGATTTGTAAGTTGTTTCTAATTTTAAAATATTATCAATAAAGGTATGCTAGACATCCTTTCTCATATGATTTTGAGGACCTATATGCTCATTTATTTTGGATATATAAAAGTAATAAATTTAAATGACTCATGCTGTAGGTATATGTTTAGATTTAGTAGATACAGTTTTGCATCCTTTTTATCAAGTTTTACAACCACCTGCAGTGAATGAGAGTTCCAGATCCTGAAGATACTTGCCAATAATTAATATCATAAACCTATTTATGATAATTTGTTATCTTGGTAAGTAAGTAATGTGGGAATAAGTTTGACTTTACCTGGATAGATGATTTTGAATATATTTCATATTTTTTGACATTTGGATATTATTCTTTATCAATTCTTGTTTATATTTGTGTTTTCATTACCTGAGATGCCTTGATTTTCTCTATATTGCTGAAGGATATTTTCATTGGAAATAGGACTCTGTTGACAATTCTTTTATTTTTAGACTTTATGGTTTCTAATGGAAAACCTATTGTCATGAGAATTACTTTTTTCTTATAAAGTGTTATTTGTCATTCAGAACTTTCAAGATATTTTTGTTTTTGTTTTTATTTTTATTTCCCAGAAGTCTGACTATGATGTGGGTGTTGATATCTTTGGGTTTGTCTCATCTTATCTTTGCTCACCTTCTTAAAATTGAGAATTTCTGTCTTTTTACCAATTAGAAGAGTTTTAAGCCATTATTTCTTCAAGTACTCTTTCAGCTCCATCTCCTTAATTTCTTCCTGGACTCCAAATGTTGTAGTTTCTTTCCTTCCTTCCTTCCTTCCTGTCCTGAGACTGACCACTCCCCACCTCCCCTTCCTTCCTTCCTTCCTTCCTTCCTTCCTTCCTTCCTTCCTTCCTTCCTTCCTTCCTTCTTCATTCTTTCTTTTATTGTTGTTGTTATGACTCGACTGGTTCCTATGGTTCTGATCTTTTCCTGTTGTTGTTTTCAAGCCCATGTTCTCTCTATGCTCCTTGGATATTTTTATTGTTATATTTTCTAGGTCCCTGAGTGTTTCCTCTGTCCCATCCACTCTGCTTTGAGCCTATTCACTGAGTTATTTATTTCAGTTATTATATTCTTCTGTACTATACTTTTCACTTGTTTCTTCTTTATAGCTTCATTTTCTTTGCTGAGACTTCTTATTTACTTGCCGTACTACCCCCCACCCCCACCCCATTTAAGGATGTTCAAAATCACTCATGTAAAGATTGTTGTTTTTTTAAAAATATATTTTTGTTGATTTTTTACAGAGAGGAGAAAGGGATAGAGAGCTAGAACTGTCAATGAGAGAGAAACATGGACCAGCTGCCTCTTGCACACCTTCCACTGGGGATGTGCCCACAACCAATGTACATGCCCTTGACTGGAACTGAATCCGGGAACTTTCAGTCCGCAGACTGATGCTATACCACTAAGCCAAACCGGTTTTGGCTAAAGATTGTTTTGATGGCTGCTTTAAACTTATTATCAAATAACACTTCATCTCTACTATGTCAGTGTTAGTATCTATTATCTTTTTATATTTAATTCTACATCTTTCTGCTTCTTTGTATAAATAGTTTTATAATTGAATCCTAGAAATTTTCACTATTATGGAACTCTGAATAATTTTCAACCATGTTTTATCTGGCTTTGCTTTGATACTGCCCTAGTAAGGGAGGGTGAGATGTCACCTCATTATTTCAAGAACAGAATAGAAGTCCAGATTCCTCACTTGGCCCAAGGTTTGTAGGTGTGTGTGATGGGTGCGGGGTGGAGTGGCATAAGTGTTCATTATCTTTATGAGATGGTGTGAGTTCTGGCTCCCTGCTATTCTTCTGCCAATATCTCCCCATGTGGAAGTATAGGTCTGTCTTATTTCTATTTCTTAATGTTTCTCTTTTCATGATCCAGGACTGAGTCCCACCCTGACTGACTCCTGCCTTGACCGACTCCCTCCCAGGACTGGCTTGTCCTGAGACTGACCACTCCCCACCTCCCCTCACCACCGACCCTGGACTGGCTGCTTCCCGGGACTGACTCCCATGTGGTGCAACTGGGACTGGAATTCACTCCTGCCCTGACTGACTCCTGCCCTGACTGTCTCCCACCCTGACTGACTCCCACCCTAACTGATTCCCGCCAGGGTTTTCCCCCTACCCCAACATCACCACAGGCTCCTGCCTGGTACTGGCTCCCACCGTGACTCCTGCTTGGGACTGGCTCCTGCCTGGAACTGGCACCCCCGTGGGACTGGCTCCTGCCTGGGACTGACTCCCACCCTAACTCCTGCCCTGGACTCACACCCCTGTGCCTTGGCTCCTTCCCGGGATTGACTCCCACCCTGACTGACTCCTGCCTGGGACTGGCTTCCACAAGCATGACCTGACTGATTCCCACCAGGGACTGAACCCTGCCCTGCATGGCAACATAGCATTGACTTCTGGTTGGTCATCCTTTGGTTGTGATAGGTCGTTACAATCCTGGGATTTTATAATTAAGATTAGAGGCCCAGTGCATGAAATTCATGCTTGGGGGCAGGGGTGTCCCTCAGCCCAGTCTGCAACCTCTCCAGTCTGGGACCCCTTGAGGGGTGTCTGACTGCCCATTTAGGCCTGATCCTGGATGGGTCTAAATGGGAAGTCAGACACCCCTCTCACAATCCAGGACTGCTGTCTCCAAAGCACTTACCTGCCTGACTGATTGCCCCTAACCACTTCTGTCTGCCAGTCTGATCGATGCTTAAATGCTCCCCTGACAGCCTAGTCACTCTAACAGCCCTCACCTTCACCCTTAACAGCCCTCATCTGCCAGCCTGGTCACCCCTAACTGTCCTCCCCTGCAGGTTTTGATGCCCCTAATGGCCCTTCCCTGCAGGCCTGGTTGCCTCTAACTGCTCTCCCCTGCTGGCCTGGTTTCTCCTAACTTCCCTCTCCTGCAAGCCTGGATCCCTCCCACTGCCCTCTCCTTCAGGCCTGGTTGCTCTCAATGGCCCTCCTCTGCCAGCCCAGTCACCCCTACGTGCCTTCCCCATGCTGGCCTAATCACCCCCGACTACCCTCCCTTGCAGGCCTGGTCTCTCCCAACTACCCTTCCCTGTCAGCCATCTTGTTGGGGGTGGCCATCTTTGATCACACGGGGGCGGCCATTTTGTGTGCTGGAGTGATAGTCAGTTTCCATATTACTCTTTTATTACAATAGCTAGGATAATACTGTGGAATCTCCCAATAATAATTACGTGCATCGGAATCTTCTTTATTCAATAAGAACCAAGCCATCAAAGTTGAGTTATGCCTTTTAGTCCTATCAATAACTTCAGCAAAATCATCAGTGTGAATATATAAATTCTGGTCATTTGACAAACGAATAGCTAATCTTGTGATTGAATGAGATTGGTCATGAATTTACACTGCAAAAAGTCTCCAAACAGCCTCAGGAGCACTCACATACCTATAGTCAATGAAGTCCTGTACTTCATCATGATTGATAATACTTTTTTCAGAAATTTGAATGTTTGCACAGTAATGCCCTTTACAGATATATTTAAATAAATATCTGACACTTTTAATATCGATGCACAGACTTCTACATTTATATGACAGTTATATCTGAGGCACAAATACGGGTTAAGGGATAATTCAAGTGTTTTCGACAACTTTATATCCAATAGAAATGGTACTACTAGATCTTCATTTCTATTTGAGATACACATCAACATTTCCAATCATTGCATTTTGAAATTCCTTTGGATATCCCTTTGAACATTTTTCATTTTCCATACATGGACTATTTGGATTTTGTATTCCACATGGCCCATGTACCATATTTGATTTTACAATTTGAAAAAGTCAAGAACACTGGTCTTCATCTGGAATTTCTGTCTTAAGTATATGGTCAATGTCATCTTCTGTTTATAATTTGGATTCACTATCTAATATCAATAATATGTGAGTATGAGGCAGTCTGCATTTCTAAAATTCAATGATAAGAATGTTAGTTATTATTTTGCCAAAGAAATTGAATTTATATATATATATATATATATATATATATATATATATATATATATATATGATTTAAAAGAGCATTCAGCTTAATATTAAAAACTCTGGCTACCAAATGAGATCTGTTTTTAATTTTTATCAGCATTGTAAATTGTTTCTAATATTTTCCCATTTGGAGTTGCATGTTGTGGTTATGAATATGTCAGGATTGCCATACTTTGTTACAATTGTCATAGCATATGATATTGGTGCTGCATATTTCTGGGACTAGCCTCAAAAGATGATGGAAGTATTATCATTTTACCAATTGCCACATTGTCATTTTCACATCTAGATTTGAGATAATCCATCAAACCACTATATTTTTCAACTCTCAGCTTAGATTGATTTGCTTTGATGAAATTTATTCAATTGGCCTCCATTTTTAAATATAAATCCAAGAGAAACTGTTGAGTTAATTTTAGTGCATTTAAAATAAGATTGAACGTGTCCCGTACAGAGAGATGAAATCCACAATACTACATTTGTTTGTCTTGTGTCCTTACATTTTGTGTAGTATTATTGTTGAGTACACTGTTGTCTCTGAGTCTGAATGCAATACCTGTTCCCTAGCCTTTTTCACCATGTGGAAAAAGAATAGGAAATGTCATTGCATCTAATATAGGATACAGAATACTGATTTGTTTCATTTTAGTGGCATTCAGATTATTGGGATTGGATTTACCATGAATGAGTAAGTCCCTTTCAAAAGGATGTTCTCCATCTTTGTTTCTGAATATGACAGCAACCTCAGTTACATGGGGAGAATTATATCTGCCTGGATCACTGTTATGATCATATTTAATTGCCATTGTTACTTCTGTGGGATCAATACCTTTTGCTGCTGCTTCAGATTGGGCTTCTTTTTCTGCCTCATGTAGCATCTTGTACAATTTTATTAATTCATTTATTTCATGCATGAGGTTGTTGATGTTGATCATGATTCTTTCTGAGCAGCCCTGGTTTTCAGGCATTGCTAATCTTTTACTTGTTACTTCGGCTGGTATCCAAAATATAGAGGTGAGCAAAATTCCAAGAAACACCATCTGAAGGATGTAAAGTTCCAGTACAGTGATAAACTTGTCTGTGTATTCTAAAACAGTATGGCCCATATCCTGATAGCAATGCAATATTTGCACCCATGGGAGCAAAAGCAAAAGAATTATTTATGGAATGAATATTTACCATGAAATTTTTACTGTCAGAATCTTCATTTGTCATTAATCTTTTTAAATAGGCTGGGTATTCTGGAAAATTTATATCATTTGGACAGACTTTACCTTTGCTACAACATTAAGTAAGTTTCCCATTGGATGGTTATTCATCAGAGAAATTTAGTGATAGGCAAAATTGACATCTAACAGTCATTCCACCACAGCTATGTTTGAGAATTGCATCGTCTTCTAATCCATTTTCGCTAAGAAGGCAGTTCCTACCAGTATTGGTAGTACTTGTTGATGACTGTTCTATAGACATATTCTGTCATCTCCACGACCTTCTTTCAACTTCAAAGGCATGTTGGTCTTTAGACATTTTCTGTCAATGATGCCAGCTTTTTTCAGCTTCAGAGAGATGCTTTTCCAATAGCTGCTCTTCAGATACATTTTGTTGCAGGTGCTGCCTTCTTTCAAGATCAAATGCATGTTGCTCTTCAGACATTTTCTGTCAATAATGCGGGCATCTTTTGGCTGCAGAGCTACATTGTATCAATAGTTGTTCTTTAGACATAGTCTCATCTCCCTGTTGTCATGGTTTGAAATGGAGGTGAATGAGAGTCCTGGCTGTCAGGCCACTGAGTGCTGCCTGACCCAACAGCATTCTGGCTGATTCTGTAGGGGTGGGACTTCCTCCTCCCTGCTGTCAGTCCCCACAGCAGTGATGAGGTAGCTGGGGCAACCAAGGAAGCCAAGCCTTCCGCCTGCTCCAGCCAGCTCTATGGTTCTGGCTGGTGCCACCGTCTTTGTTTCATCAATTTGCATAGTCCCTCCTTATTGGCTGTGGGAGCCGCCATCTTTATCAGGAAGTGACAGCTAATTAAAACTTTGTATTGAGGATATCTTAATGATTTGGGTTTTCTTATGCTTGAATGGTCTTTTAATATCTCTTACACATTTTGATCAGTATTCACTTTTTGAAGTGTCAGTGGTTTATCATCAATATTGTAGAAGACGCATATGTATGCTGTTTCTCCAATAAACTATGTTTTCTTGGCATGAGACCAGTTTTGTAGGGAGGGATTTTAGTGTTCTTGTCATTTAGGTAAAAAGTAAGTGGGATACTTCTGGTTTTGTTTTTACAGATGGACAATCTCTTATTTATGGTTTTTATCCCTGAAAGAGGTCGTTTGGTTTATATGGAACTTTTGGGAGTTTTTTTTCCCCCCCAATTGATTTGCATTGTTTTGTAAAGAGACTGTAAACAGAATGGGTATATTTGCAGACTGATTTGTTGTTCCACTTACATATGCATTTATATCAATAGTTTGATTCTTGTGTGTGCCACAACTAGGGAGCAAACCAGCAACCTATCGTATATGGAAAACACTGGAACCATGTGAGTAACCCTGACAGGGCCCTTGTTCTAGGTTTTTAATATGGAATGCTAAGTTGTTTATTTGGGATTTCACTTGTTTCTTGAGATAGGCCTTTACTGACATAACTTCCCTCTTATTACTGCCTTTTCTCTCTTTCTCTATTTCTTTTTCTTTTTTGCTCAATCCCTCAACTCCCAACCAACCTCCCTGACCACTCCAACCACCCCATCACACCAGAGGTGAATGCCTGCTCTCTATTGATGAATGTGTTTCTATTTTGCTTGGTAGCTTGGTTTGTTCTTTTATTTTCACATATTAGTGAAGTTATTATATATGGTGCTAGAGGCCTGGTGCCCAAAATTTGTGCACGAAGGTTTGTGCCCCGCAGCCTAACTGCACCCTCTCCAATCTGGGACCCTTTGAGGGATGTCCACTGTGGGATTGGGCCTAAAAGGGCAGTCAGACATCCCTGTCATATTCCTGGACTGCTGGTTCTCAACTGCTTGCCTGTCTGCCTGCCTGATTGCCCCTAGTTGCTTATGCCTCCCAGCCTAACTAATGCCTAACCACTCCTCTGCCGGCCTGATTACCCTAAATGCCCTCCCCTGCTGGACTGGTTACCTGTAACTGCTCTCACCTGTAGGCCTGGTTGCCCCCAACTGTCCTCCCCTGCAGGCCTGTTCTGCCCCCAACTTTACTCCCCTGCAGGCTTGGTTGCCCTCAACTGTCCTCCCCTACAGTTTTGGTCCCTACCAACTGCCCTCCTCTGTTGACCTGGTCACCCCTAAGTGCCCTTTCCTGCAGGCCTGGCCCCTTCCCAATTGCCCTCATCTACTGGCCTTATCATCCACAACTACCTTCCCCTGCAAGCCTGGTCCTTCCCAACGGCCCTGTTCTTCCAGCCTAGTTACCCCTAAATAGCCTCCCCTGCTGGCCTGATTGCCCCCAACTGCCCTACCATTGCAGGTCTGGTCTCCTCTAACTGCCTTCCCCTGCTGTCTTGGTCCCTCTCAACTGCCCTCCCTTTCAGGCCTTGGTCACCCCCAACTGCCCTATTCTTCAGGCCTGGGTACTCCCTCTACTTTCCTCCCCTGCTGGCCTGGTGCCCCCCAACAACCCTCTTCTGCTGGCCTGATCACCCATAACTGTCCTCTCCAGGTAGCCATCTTGTGGTGGCCATCTTGTGTCCTCATGGGGGCGGTCATCTTTGATCATATCGGGTGGCAATCTAGTGTGTTGGAGTGATAGTTAATTTGCATATTACCTCTTCATTATATAGGCTTTATCTTTTACTCACTGTCTTATTTCATTTAGTATTATGCTCTCCAGGTCCATAGGTAAAATCTTCTCCCATTTGGAGCTAAGCAAATGATGACAACAATTTTCTCTGAAACATTTTTTATCATTCCAAAATATTGTAATTTAGAAACTTATATTTTGTCACAATCATAACTCATTATACATTTGCAAAATTGTTTCCACAGAAGACTGGATATGAAAATGTTACTTATAATGTATCCAATAAAAAATATAAATGTAGAAATTCATTGTGTATGTATATGTTTATAAAACCAAGGGGATTGAAAATTAATTGCAAAGAATAATTAACAGTTCAATTTCTTGAGCATGGAATTGTGCATAATGTATTTCCATTGTCTTCTATACTGAAAATATAATTTCAAACGACACAGTACTATAAGTAAATACAGAAGTAAAAATTATAGTGTAATTGTATTTAATTTAGAGACAAACATTAGTTTATTTTGACAAATAAAATTATCAATTTGATAGCAAATTCTAATTATTTAATTTGATTGTATTTACTTTCAGGACTGTGCTTTTAAAAAATGCTGTCATTTTGAAAATTGTACACTTACTGAAACTGCAGAATGTGGCAATGGACCATGCTGTGACAAAAAAACTTGTCGGGTAAGCTTTCTAATTATAACTGTTTACCTCATGAAATTGTTGTGTTCTTGTGCATTCTTTCTACTTCAGTTTTTAAAAAAATTTGTTTGTACACATCTTTCACCTATGCTACTTCTTGTACCCTATTCACACACTGTTGGTTTTAGAATTTAGATAATGTCTTTAGGTCTTTTTCTCCATACTATTTAGCTCCACTACTCACTGTATTTTTTCAATTTCTACTCAAGATCCATCTAGCTACTGCACTAAATATCAATTCCAGATTATTTGGGTGGGATGAATTCCTGGTGGTGCTGCCTAAGTGAAACTCTTTATCATGAAACAATTTACGACAAAATTAAAAATGAGCAGCTAACACACAGTTGACATGCAATGCTCCAATAGAAGACAGTACTTTTAAAAATCTGATTTTGAAAATACTAGAAAAAGGAATCCATGTAGAATATGTAGCATATAAAACAGTGAAGTTTGCCTTGGTCAAGGACTCCTAGTCTAGAAGTGGAGGATTAAACTGACTTCCTTGGGAAGTTTTCCATTCACGTTTTTCTCTGGAGTCACATCTGAGTGGAAATTGGTTAGGGTTTGTTTTCTGTGATTTGCATCATATAGCACCTCATTTAGTGTCCCTTTCAGGAGTCTATGACAAATATAAAAGTGGGTTCAAGAGAGATATTTTCTGTTTCAATGCAATATCTCACAACATTATTCTGCTTTGTTCTATATGTGTTCATTTTCACTCTGTGGGCTAGTAATTAGAGCCAATGATCAGTTATATTTAAGGCACATGAGTAGAGAGGCGGGGCTTCTATTTCTTAGCAGTAAATCTTGTTGCTTTTCTCTTCATTAGAACTCTCATCTTGACCTTTATCTCCAAACCAGTGCAATATAGCTTTTCTAGACAGTCCATGGCCATTGACCTACATCCCAAGTTCTTTAAAATGAAGATAATCACTACATTTGGTTGAGTGAAAATTCACAGTACAAGTTGCCATGGAGAGCTTTAGGGCAATAGCTAAAAGTACTTTGTTCGTTCACATCAATTTTATGTGTGTTAGGAAATAGAGCTTTGCTTTTGCTCTCATTTAAGACTGCTCTCCTTTATTGGCCATAAGTGTAAAAGTCTTCCCATTTTCTTCTCTTCTAATTTCAAGTAGGCTAATTTATACCAATGCATTTTCAAAATTTAGCAATTTTATCTAATATTTTATAAATGACTTTTCTATTTAGATAGAAACAAATCTAAGTGCAAAGATATGGCAGACAATGATTTAACCAGCTGTTTTACTGAAAAATAGCAATGAATAACTTGTTTCTAACCAGTATATACACATTCCTATCTGCAATTACAAAATTAATTGGCACTCTTAAATATACATTATGTAGTGGTCAGTTGTATCTTTTTTTAAAAATTGCATAAAATGATTATTATGAATTTCTTATATATACTTTATCAGTGAAATTTTTAACGTTATGTGCATTGTATCTATATGTGGACTCTAGATTGAAGCTTGGTAACAATTTGAAATAAAGCTTGCTTCTAATACTGTTTTTTTCACTCCTTTGATATAGTATAATTTTGATGTATAGTGGAACCACAAAGGTGAAAACTTGTTGATACACAGCTTTTGTTATTTAAATACCAAGAGACTAAAATATCTTTTGCCATTAAATGACTTTACTTTTTAGAAGAATAAGCTCAAGAGTTCTTTTATTTTCTAAATAGTGGTTAAAAAAGAAAACTATCAACATATTCTGAAATTTATTTTATGATGAAAACAAATCAAACCATAACCAACACTTAGTACTTTAGTATTTTATTCTATTACTAGGGCCCAGTACAGGAATATATTCAACTTGAAAGGTACTGTGGGCCCCAAGGCAGCCATGCGTTCAGGGGCGGGTCTCAGTCCATCCTCTGCACTCCAGCCCAGTCTGTTCTCTGCTGGCAATACCACTTCCATGGGCTGATGGTGCTGGCCCAGCTTGCTCCTGCTGATGGTGTGGAATGATTGGGGCTGGTGCCAGCATTGTGAATGAGTTAAGGCTCCTGCACTGACAGCAGGTTTGAAGGGATCCAGTGCAGGCAGTAGGTGTGAGTGCTGGGTGGAGCTGTGGTGCCTGGATGCAAAGAATTTCCAGTAATCACCAGAGCCTGGCTTCAATGACAGCAACTGTCACCATACCTGGTATGGTGTCCGCACCCACCGGCTCCACAATCCCGCTGTGGCCAACACCCACCATGTTTTGGTCAGTGCATATCATAGCGACTGGTTCAGTTGTCTGGTTGTTCTGCTGTTCAGTCAATTTGCATATTAGGGGTTTATATAGAGAGATCAATCAGAATTTAAATTTAATTTTATTCATCACCAGTTTCGGATGTAGAGCAAAGTGGTCAGATAACCATGCACTTCACAGAGTGGACTCCCTGTGGCCCACCTGCCACCATACCCAGTTTTCTCCACATTTTTTACTATATTCCCCATGCTGCAAACTGAATCTCTCTGGCTATTCTGCAGCTACCAATTTGAACTGTTTAATCCTTCACCTTTTCTACCCAGTGCCCAGCCCCTCTCCCCTCTTACTGACAGCTGTCAGTCTATATTCATGAGTCTGTTTCTATTTTGTTTGTTTCTTTAACTTGTTCATTAGATTTCACATGCAAATATGTGAAACCATATGGTATTAGTCTTTCTCTGACTGGCTTATTTCAATTATGATAATACTGCCTAGGCCCAACCTTGGTGTCACAAAAGTTGTATCTTGATAATGGCCAAGCAAAAGAAAACAAACAAATTCTTATGAAGCTTAGGTAAAGATGAGTATTACTTAGTGCTCAGGGGAATATTTCAAACAGGAACAATGCAATTCTTATCCTATATATCTATTGCATATCTTTGCAAATTTGTTGATAATTCTCAAACACGATTTCTGCATGTGTAACAGAGATAGCTCATTGTGCTTCCTGGTTGTCTAGTCCACAATACAATATTTCAGAAGAGTAGAGAGATCCTTTCTTTCCCAACATCTGTCTCTATGCTTGGTAATAGAAGAAACCATGACTGATCCTTCTAGATTAAATTTCCTCCACTGTTCCATTCCCTGTGTCTAAAGTATTCTGATTATCATCCCTAGTCAGAGCTGATTCAAAATTCATAACCTCTCTTGGTAGAGGTGGGGTATGGCATGAAAGAAAAATTTCTTAAAATTAAAATGATATCTACTCAGCCCTATTTTAGAAACATGATTAAGACTACTATCTGGATTTGGACAGAATTTCCGGAGTCTAGTTAGTCACAAGAACCCAAAATTGAAAAACAAATATGCATACCTTGATAGTAGATATTTTCTATTGATCTTGAAGTATTTAGTATAACCATAGCATTACAACTATGAATGCTTTCACTAACTAGATTCTTTTTAAAAATTGAGTTGAAAATTTATGGACTTCTAGGTTCTTTCTGATCTAGTTTTCTGGAACTTTTAAATAAGATTTATAATTTTATTTAAGTAGCTAAAAATGTAATAGAATCTAAATCAGAGTTATAAACACAATGCTCTCACTTAAACTTTTTACATTTTTGGTTGATACTTTACAAAAATATTTGTCTCAATTATATATATTGAAAGAAAGAAATCAACAGTGCTCTTTGTTTGAAACAATTAGGTTCAATCATGAAACCTGAGCAACAACCTTTGAAAAGACTTCATCCTAGAACCTCTGCTTTGGTAACAGCCTCCTCCTGCCCCTTACTCTGTCACTAAAATCCACTTTTAATTTACCATTGTTCTCTCATTTGAAATTAGTAGAAACAATGAGAGAGCTCAACACTACTTTAAAGTCAATGAAACATTTTCAGATGGAAAAAAAAAAAAGACGCTGACTTAAGTGTTTAACATTTCTGCTTCTTTCAGAACACCACATACATACTTACTTCTGAATTTGGTGTTGGGTGTGAGAACATGATTTGGTGCTGTTATGTTCATGTTCAATTAAACTTCATGATAGGTTAGCATAGAATAAATTATTTCAAAAGTAGGGTGTCCTGCTCAGTGGATACTATGCACAGTGGCGGTGCTTATGTCAATAGTATCAGTCAAGAATGTGAGTTATACTGCTCCTGCTCCAGTACTGAGTAGTATGTGATCTTTGATATTTCATTTAACCTCTGATGATTCTTAACTAATAATGACAGTTTATGTAAATTATAATAGCAGATAATAATACCTTGCTTGGAGTAGTGTGGTAAGACTTGATTCATTGCCATGTGGGAATCAATTCAAGTCATTTGAATAAAACGTATTACTCCTGTCCCCCTACCCCCATTTTTTTTCCCCTCACAGTTACTCCCAAGAGGACGTATATGTCGGAAAAGCATTGATCCATGTGATTTTACAGAATTTTGCACCGGAGCATCTGAGTATTGTGTTCCAGACATGAAATCTATTGATTTAGAACCATGTAACAATAAAACCGCCTTTTGCTATAAAGGGATATGTCGAGATCCAACTAGACAGTGTGTGGAGTTATTTGGAAAATGTAATAGCTGCGTGTGTTTTTCAGGGTTCATTTTGGAATTGTGTTTTTCTAAAGTCAGAAACTCACCATAAAAGCCACAAAAATATATTATTTATTTAAATCCAAATTTGAAAATAAAATTGCAAATCCAAATACCTTTAAATTATGTCAAGAGCAAAGTGAGCTCAGTAAATATAAGACAACGAGAAGAGGACATTGGGCAAATTTCATGTGATTGGTATACAGGCAGAAGATTATTAAAATTGTATATCAGAAAGTAAACGAGTGACTTTAAGTCATTTCTGCAAGACGATGCCACATTTTCTCTTCTCCAGTGGGTATTTTTTGGGAGTGTTTCTCATTCTGGAAGAGCCAGTAGGAGACATCAAATACTTGTAGTATATGGCATTGATTGGATTTTGCTGCTGTCTAGATGTCTCTGTATTAATGTACTACACTTTAGTTTTAAGTTTTGTAAGATGAGTAATTGGAACTTTTTATTTTCAGTTGCTAGAAGTGGAACGTACCTCTGTTCAGAAGAAGTGAATTTCCTGGATGATAACTTTGGAAGGTGTATTGGAAAGGACCGATGTCCTTATACGTGTGTATTTTAAAATCTATCCATTTTCCAAATGCATGAATGTGTTTATGTGTATGTGTTTTCTGAAATGAGCCACTTACTTCAAGTGAGAGATGAATTTAGTACATATGGATGAATTTATATGTTGGATTTAATAATATAGTGTATGCTCTGAATAGCTTTGGTGTTATGATCTGAGGAACATTTTGAATTATGCTCATATTTTAAATCATTATTTATCTCACAAATTGTGTCTCAAAGTGACATATGGGGAATTTTCTCTGCTTTATATTGCCAGTAACACTCTGTGTGGAAAGCTAGTTTGCGACTGGACACATACACTTATAACGGAAAATAGAAATTATGATATTCAATATACTTACCTTGCCGGCCATATATGTATGTCAGCAGGTACAAGACCATATTCACAAATGACAACTCCAGATAATACATATGTAACTGATGGTACTATATGTGATGAAAATAAGGTAAATATAAATTTTACTTGATATTATATATGGTGTGTGTGTGTGTTTGTGTGTGTGTGTGTGTGTGTGTGAATGTCTGTGTGTGAATTGTATATGAAGAGAGAGAGGGAGAGAGAGAGAAAGAGAGAGAGAGAGAGAGAGAGAGAGAGAGAGAGAGAGAGAGAGAGAGATTAAGATTATTTTATTTAAAATTTTACAAACTAGTTCCTGTGTCTTAAGAGTCAAAGATCATAATTTCTGTTGTTCAAAGGAACACTTGCTTTCCCATCATTTTTTATTATGAACTTTCTAATATATATTTGAAATGGGTTTCTCACACCTGAGGCTAGAATTTGGTCTGCAATAGTTTATGTAAACAAAGGGCAAAATGATTCAAATAATGTGCAAAAAGGGTAGAATGGAGCAGAGTACTAAGAACAGCAATAATAACAACAAATAAATATTTAGACTAGCAGTAATGATGAGAGTGAATATGGTTATAACCAAAGTAAATCATTTATTTGCTTATTAGCTTATTTCTCCAAAGCATAATGTATTTGTTAAAAATGTGGCCCTTCCATAAGAAATAATGTATTTGTTAAAAATGTGGCCCTTCAGTAATAAAATGGAATCTAAGCTTTACTTAATTTTTCTTAAAAACTTTAAGAAACATTATAGATAAGTGATTTTTAAACTATTACTACTAAAACTTGTTGAATGGAAAAAATGCATGATTATCTTACCATGTTTTTTTTTTGTTTGTTTGTTTTTTTTACTCCTCACCTCAGGATATTTTTCCATTGATTTTTAGAGACAGTAGAAACAGAGGGAAAGACACGCAAAGAGAAACAGGGAGGTGAGAGAGACACATCCATTGATTGCCTCCCCACTTCCCAGGCCAGGGCCAGGGGTTGAGCCTGCTACCAAGGTAAATGCTCTTGATCAGAATTGAACTCAGGATGCTTCAATTGCAGGGCCAAAGCTTTATCCACTGAGCCAAACTGGCATTATCTTATATTTTAGGGCATTCTCTTATATTTTAATGAAATTATTTCTATTGAGAAAAAGCATTGTAAGAAATGAAAAATAAGAAAAAGGCAGTGAGTAAACATTTTAGAATGACAGAAGACATTTTTACATGAAAATAATATTCACAAAGGAACATACTGGCTCAGACTACATTGTCCACAAAATAATGTTTAAGAAAAAAAATCTTATAAGAGTTTCCTTGAGCCAAACCGACAACAATTGTTGGGAAGCAAAACCTAAAATGATGGAGAAAACATTCTGGGAATAGCAGTTTTATTGTTGATTTGTGCATCAGAATCAGAGACCTTAGGGGTGGTTACCTGAAATTCATTGGTAGACTGGAGAAAGCAAAGCTGGGAAATCTCTGAGATTGGATCAAGAGTAATACAAATAGACATACACTTCCTTTACCTTGGTGGGTATAGGAGAGTTGATAATGAACATTTAGAGCACATGGAGAGGGTATGCAGGAACAAGATAGCAGTAAGTTGTTCTCTGGTCTCTAGATCTGGTGCAGTAGTTGTGCTGTGAGGGGTCTGGAAAAGATTGCTCTGACATTCCAAAGGTATGTTATTTTAGATGCAAAAGGACAATCTACAGGCTCAGTTAAGATAAAGACCTTTGATAAGGAACATACTAGCCTAGGACATGAATACACACCAAAAAATTCCCTTTTAGTTAGAAATTTTAAGTTTCAGACCATTTGATGTGGTTACTTTATATCTCTGAGTTTATGAGACTGATCATGTATGCCTTCCCTGAGCTTGTCAAGTCTAGTATGTGGCTTCCTTTTTGTCACAACATTATAAAGCAATATATGTCTCCCTTCAAAGGTAATTTAAAACAAAGTGGAAAAATGTTTAGTATAAATAAGTCAGAGTATATAATCTAATTTAATCATTCTTTAACTAGAAAAAAAGCAATAAAAATTATTAGTATATTAGAATAACATAAAAAAATAACTAAAATTAAGTTAACATTGATGTTAGAAATACCCTTCAAAGAATCTAAAGTGGCCATCATTAACATGTGTCAATGAACACTTGCAAATTTGATGGATACTAATGAAATGATAGAAAGTTCCAGCAAGGAGATAAGAAGACATAAAGAAGAATCACTTAGAAACTTTAGAATTGAAACATACAACTATCAATGTAGAGTGGGGCAAAAATACATTCACAGGTGTTTGTACGGAACATAATACAATGATACTATATAATAAAACCCTAATATGCTAAGTGTCTGGTTGTCTCATCAGCCATTCAACCTAAGGCTGATATGCTAATGATATGCTAAAGCCACTCAATCACTCGCTATGATGTGTACTGACCACCAGGGAGTCGACTGGTTGACCAGTTGCTATGATGTGCGCTGACCACCAGGTGGAAGATGGTATGTGAGCTTGCTGCTGGGGTCCAGCTGATCAGGACTGAGACAGGCTGTAAACTCCCTGGAACCCTCTTGGCTGGCCAACCTCCCGTGTCCTTCCTTGGTCTCCCATTGTGCACTAGTGGTGTCCCTTGGACTGGCCTGCAACCTCTTCTAATCTGGGACCCCACAGGGGATGTAGGAGAGCCGGTTTTGACCCCATCCAGGCCAGGGGACCCCACTGTTGCACGAACATGTGCACTGGGCCTCTAATTAATAAATAATAATACAAAAATGAACCTTGTGTTTCCTATCCTCACAACTGTAGACATACTTGTGTCCCACCCTGTATACAAAAACTCAGTAATGGTCTCAGGAGCAGAATAGTGGGGACAACAGAAAAAAAATCATTGAAGCTAAAGATAGAACCCTAAAAAAATACCCAAATTGAACAACAGAGTGAATGAAAAGTTGAATAGAGCCTCAAGGACATGACGAGTTTTAAGAAAATATATAATACCCAAGACATTGGCATTCTAAAATGTAGGATAAAGAATGTAAGGATGGAAAAGTATTTGAGAAAATAATGCCTAGAACATTTACAAATTTGGCAAAAGGCATAAACCCACAGATGAAATAAACTGAAAGAGAATTATGTAGGATCAATCAGTGAAATCCATGGTAGGACACAGCATAATAAAATTTTGGAAAGTTAAAGACAAAGAAAGAGGATCTTAAAAGTAGTGAGAGTGAAATTATATCTTATGTACAGGAAAAACGGTTACAATAATGGAAATAAAATAATATGGGAACTAGACATACATATGCTACTGAACATTGCAATTAAGTAGTCTTCTACCAACCTATATAATAAAAGGATAATATACAAATTTACCAAACAGTGGAATGACTGTTCACTCTGATGCACACTGAACACCAGGGGGCAGTCGCTCAATGCAGAAGCTGCCCCTGGGTGGTCAATACACCCCCACAGGGGGGCACAGCTTAGCCAGAAGCCTGCTTATGGCGGGCAAGTGCAGCAGTGGTAGTGAGAGCCTCTGCTGCCTCTGCATCAGTTGAACACCCACTGAGGGCTCCCAAACTGGGAGAGGGCGGAGGCTGGGCTAAGGGATCCCCTTCTCTGAGTACAGGAATTTCATGTACCTTGCGTCTAGACTTCATAATAATGGAATTCAGCTAATGTTCTGTGGGAATTGAATCATGCATTTGAAAGTCCTCTGGTTTCTTTCATGGAAGATGGCGACCGAACAGTCGGACTTGTTCTGACTCGGGTCCCAGAACAGATAAAACTAGCATCTGAGTCGCTCAGGGAATGTTGATTGGCAGCTGAGGTGCAGCGGAGTTCTCAAGGAAGCTAGGGAGCGATCCGCTGGACAGGATTTCCTGGCTCGGTGGCCAGTACTGCCGGGGCGGCGGCGGCGGTGGCGGCGCTGCGAGCTGCGTGCTGCGGCTCTGAGGGTAGGCCCTGCCATCTTACCAGGAAAGGAGTAGCTTCTCTGAGGCCTGGAAAACCCACAGCGGAGAAGTCCATCCAGCAGCTGAGAAGCCCGAATTGGCGCAGGCGCGTGGATTCAAAGGAGTTCTTAGGTCACCCACAGAAAGGTCAGAGTTTGCGGGAATAGCCTGAGAAATCGCGGTCCCTCGGCGCACGCAGCTACGGTAGCCGGGGAGCTCCGGCCCCGCCTCCATGGAGCGCCCACAAAGCTGAGCCCTAAGAAGGCTGCAGCGACATCTAGTGCTGGGTTTGGCATAAGCTTCCCCAGAAGCGGGAATTTTTTTTAAAAAACGCCAGGGGACACGGGACAGCGTGTTAAGAATCGCGGCTGTCCCGCCAAGGGCGGAACATCTGGACACCTCGGCGCCTGATCCCCTTCACCCCCTAGCTTCGGAATACTAGGGAAGGACTGCCTAGTTGGGCATATCAGGGGAATTTGCAGGGAGAAATTGCCTTCCTGGAAACAAGGGATCAGAGCCAGAAGAGATACTCTGGGAGCCAGCTGGCACCCTGCCAGCTAGAGCCATAGAGAAAGAAGGCCAGAGCAACCAAAAAGACTGGGAGGTCAAACCGGAAATACTGACACCTAAGAGCTGAATTACAAACTGCCCTTTTTTTTTTTTTTTCTTTTCTTTTCTTTTCTTTTGTCTTTTAATTAATCAAAAATAAATGGACACAAATAACTAAGATATAGCCTACTTAAAATTAAGGATTACCTTACAAAACTGAGGTGCAGTGGAAAGCTGGGAACTGCAAGACTGTCTGGTCCGAGAATCAGAAGTGCCAAATACATTAATTGAGGAAGTGAGTGACCACTACTGGTCATTTTTATGCTAATTTTGCTATTCTTTATTTTATTTTCATTTTTTACATCTTTTATTTAATTTTCATTTTTCATATCTTTTACTTAAGAAACAATTTTTTTTCTTTTTTCCTTACTTGATTTTACCTTTTCAATTATTACATTTTTCAATCTCTATCATCACTATTACTACTGCTATTTTGCAATTTTTTAAATTTTTATTTTTTATTTGTTTTCTCTCTCTAGTACCATTTTATTTTTTCTTTATTTTACATTGGGAGTAACCTTCATTCTATTTTAATCTCTACTATAGCATCATTCAACCCCATCTCAACTCAACCTTTACACCATCTCTCTCTTACTAAACTTTACCCTTTAGTCTACAGTTTATCCCAGCGTTTTTCAACCGCTGTTCCGCGGCACACTAGTGTGCTGCGAGATGTTGCCTGGTGTGCCGTAGGTGCAGACAAGACAAGAATTTTATAATTTTTCACTATTTTGTTTACTTAATATTTCATAATAAAGTAATTATAAAATACTTTCTTTGTGTTTATTTGATTCCTATTCAAGAGAATTACTTTATATATAGTCAATATAGGCACAGAGTTAAATTTTTTAACATTTTCTAATGGTGGTGTGCCTCGTGATTTTTTTTCATGAAACAAGTGTGCCTTTGCCCAAAAAGGTTGAAAAACACTGGTTTATCCTATCCCTTTCCGGCTTTAGTTTTTCCTCTATTCTTTCTGTATACCCCCTGCTAAAGCTCTCACTATACTTATAGACCTAAGTTCCAACCCCTGATCCAAGTGTATAAATACCAATCTCTGCACTATATTAACTAGTTAAAAAAAAAAAATCTGTTCTCCCCTTTATCCTTTTCGCATTGTTTGTGTGAAGGTTGATTATTGTGAATTTTTATGCTTTTTAGTGAAATTGTTATGCTTATTCCTGTATTGTTATTGTTGCTTTCTATGTTTTTTTAAATCCTCTGTTTTTGTTTGTTTCTTTTACTTCTGTATATCATAGCCTTACTTAATAATAGTGGATATTGTAGTTTGTATTAATCTCCAAGTATTGTTACTGGCATTGGCTGGGTTCAGAGGTTGTTCTATGGCAATTTTCTCCACATATATATAGTTTGTTTCCCATTTCTCTTTTATTTTTCTTCTTCTTCTTCTTCTTCTTCTTCTTCTTCTTCTTCTTCTTCTTCTCTCTCTCTCTCTCTCTCTCTCTCTCTCTCTCTCTCTCTCTCTCTCTCTCTCTCTCTCTCTCTCTCTCCCTCTTCTTTTTTTCCCTGTTTTCCAACTTCATTTTGTCATTACTTTATTTTCTTCTTCTTTTTCTATCTCTTTATCCCTCTTTTTTTTTTAATTTACTTAATTATTTTTAATTTTAATTTTAATTTTTTTTTAAATTTTTCTTTATTTTATTTTTACCTTTCTTCCTTCTCTCCTATCCCCTAAGTTGCCTTTCTCTAGTGGTCACCTTTATTAGAGGTTATTAATATCGTAAATACATTCCTGTTAAGTGCCTCTTGTGTTGTACCTGGTAGTGTTGTATTTTGTACCTCAAAATCAACGCAGGAGAAGGAATACCACATAACCAGACATCCTGAAAAGAGAGGCCATGGGGAGACAAAAACATAGTCCGCACGTGAAAGAAAAGCAGGCATCACCAGAAAAGGAAGTAAACGAGTCAGAGGCAAGCAGCCTACCAGAGCAAGAATTCAGAGTAATGATCATAGGATGGCTAAAAAGAATGGAAGAGAAATTTAACAATAGCCAAGAAGAAATGAGGAAGAACCATGAGGAAATGAAGAAGAGCCATGAGGAACTGAAGAAGAACCAAGAAGAAATGAAAAGTGACATCGCTACCATGAAGAACTCAATAGAAAGCATCAAGAGTAGACTAGATGAAGCAGAGGACCGCATCAGTGAGCTAGAAGATGAGATGGAAAAAAATACCCAAGTAGAGCAACTTCTAGAAAAAAATATTAAAAAGCAGGAGGAGAGCCTACGGGAGCTTTAGGACAATACAAAACAAAATAATATTCGAATAATAGGGGTTCCAGAAGGAAAGGAAACTGAGGTAGACATGGAAAAAGTATTTCAAGAAATGACAGAAAACTTTCCTGAAATAGAGAAGAAAAAACCCACACAAATCCAAGATGCCCGCAGAGTCCCAAGCAAAATGAATCCGAGAAGACAGACTCCAAGGCACATTGTAATTAAATTGGCAAACAACAACGACAAAGTAAGAATCTTAAAAGCAGACAGAGAGAGACAGAAAGTTACATACAAAGGAACCCCCATCAGACTAACAACTGATTTCTCAACAGAAACTCACCAGGCCAGAAGGGAATGGGATGAAATATACAAAGTCATGCAAAGGAAGGGTTGAATCCAAGAATACTGTACCCAGCAAGGCTATCAATCAAAATTGAAGGGGAAATCAGGAGCTTCACAGACAAAAAAAGACTGAAGGAATTTATCTCCACCAAACCAGCAATGCAAGAAATGCTAAAGGTTCTACTGTAAAAATAAAGAAATAAGAAGTGAAGAAGGAACACGGGTATAGAATAAAAATGGCGTCAAATGAGTACCTATCAATAATAACCTTAAATGTAAATGGATTAAATGCTCCAATCAAAAGACATAGGGTAACAGATTGGATAAGAAAACAAGACCCATACATCTGTTGTCTACAAGGAACCCACTTCAGAAAAAGACATGCACACAGACTGAGGGTGAAGGGATGGAGAAAAGTTTTCCAGGCAAATGGAAATGAAAAAAAAGCTGGGGTAGCAATACTTATATCTGACAAATTAGATCTCAGAGTGAAGGACATAACAAGAGATAATGAAGGCCACTTCATAATAATAAAGGGAACAATCCAACAAGAAGAAATAACCCTGGTAAATATATTGTATATGCACCCAATACAGGAGCAACCAAATACATTAAAAAACTGCTGGAGGACATTAAGGGAGAGATTAATAGCAATACAATCATAGTAGGAGATTTTAATACCCACTGTCACCCTTCGACAAATCATCTAAACAAAAAATCAGCAAAGAAATATCAATCCTAAATGACTCACTAGACCAGATGGAATTAATTGACATCTTCAGGACACTCCACCCCAAAGCCACAGAATATACATTCTTCTCAAGTGCACATGGGACATTCTCAAAGATAGACCACATTTTGGGACATAGGCAAAGTTTCTTCAAATTCAAGAAGATAGAAATCATATCAAGTATCTTCTCAGACCATAATAGCATAAAACCGGAAATTAACTACAATAAAAATAATCCAAATAAATCAAACACATGGAGACTAAACAGCTTGCTATTAAAGAAGGACTGGGTTACCAGAGAAATCAAGGAAGAAATTAAAAACATCCTGGAAACAAATGACAATGAAAACACAACAATCCAAAATCTATGGGACATAGCAAAAGCAGTTTTGAGAGGGAAGTTCATATCCTTACAAGCCTATTGCAAAAAACTAGAAAAAATAGTAACAGATGATCTAACTCTACAAGTCAAAGAGTTAGAAAAGGAGCAACAAGAAAAGCCCAGTGTAAGCAGAAGGAAGGAAATAACAAAAATCAGAGCAGAGATAAACGACATAGAGACCAAAAAAACAATACATAAGATCAACAAAACCAAGAGCTGGTTCTTTGAAAGAATAAACAAGATAGATGGAACTCTAGCCAAGCTAACCAAGAAACAAAGAGAGAGGACCCAAGTAAAATCAGAAATGAAAGAGGTGAAATAACAACAGACCCCACCGAAATACAACGGATTGTTACAAAATACTACGAACAACTCTATTCCAACAAACTGAACAACCTGGAGGAAATGGACATATTCCTAGAAAGATACAAACTTCCAAAACTCAATCAGGAAGAATCTAAAAATCTCAATAGACCAGTGACTTGGGAAGAAATTGAAACAGTCATCAAAAGGCTTCCAGCAAACAAAAGCCCAGGGCCAGATGGCTTCACAGGAGAGTTTTACCAAACATTCAAGGAAGAACTAAAACCTATCCTCCTCAGACTATTCCAAAAAATTCAAAAGGAAGGAACACTTCCAAACTCCTTCTATGAAGCCAGCATCACCCTAAAACCAAAACCTGATAAAGACAACTCAATGAAAGAGAATTACAGGCCAATATCCCTCATGAACATAGATGCCAAAATCCTCAACAAAATTCTAGCAAATCGGCTCCAGCAGAGCATCACAAAGATCATACACCATGACCAAGTAGGATTTATTCCAGGAATGCAAGGTTGGTACAATATCCGCAAATCAATAAACGTGATACATCACATAAACAAGATGAAAGATAAAAATCATATAGTCATATCAATTGATGCAGAAAAAGCATTTGATAAAATCCAACACCCTTTCCTGATAAAAACTCTTAACAAGGTGGGAGTACAAGGATCATACCTCAACGTAATAAAAGCTATATATGATAAACCCACAGCCAACATCATACTCAATGGGCAAAAACTAAAACCATTCCCTCTAAGAACAGGAACAAGACAGGGATGCCCACTATCGCCACTCCTCTTTGACATAGTACTGGAAGTACTAACCATTGCAATTAGACAAGAGGAGGAAATAAAAGGCATCTAAATTGGAAAAGAAGAAGTAAAGTTATCCTTATTTGCAGACGACATGATATTGTATATAAAAAACCCAAAAGACTCCATTAAAAAACTAATTGGCTTAATAAATGAATTTGGCAATGTAGCAGGATACAAAATTAACACCAAGAAATCTATGGCATTTCTATACACCAACAGTGAGTTTATAGAAACAGAGACAAAAATAGCAGTTCCATTTACCATCGCACCAAAAAAATTAAGATACCTAGGAATAAACTTAACTAAGGAAGTAAAGGACCTATACGCGGAAAACTACACGACACTGAAAAAAGAGATAGAGGAAGATGTAAACAGATGGAAGAACATACCATGTTCATGGATTGGTAGAATCAACATCATCAAAATGTCCATACTTCCTAAAGCAATCTATAGATTCAATGCACTCCCCATTAAAATACCAACGGCATATTTCACTGACCTAGAAAGAACTCTCCAAAAGTTCATTTGGAACAATAAAAGACCCCGAATAGCCACAGCAATCCTGAGAAAGAAGAGTAAAGTAGGAGGTATCTCAATACCAGACTTCAAACTGTATTACAAAGCCACTGTTCTCAAAACAGCCTCATACTGGCACAAAAACAGACATATAGATCAATGGAATCGAATCGAGAACCCAGATATCAACCCAAGTCACTATGCTCAATTAATATTTGACAAAGGAGGCACAAATATACAATGGAGTCAAGACAGTCTCTTCAATAAATGGTGTTGGGAAAATTGGACAGATACATGCAAAAGAATGAAACTAGATCACCAACTTACACCATATACAAAAATAAACTCAAAATGGATACAGGACTTAAACATCAGACGGGAAACCATAAAAATACTAGAAGCATCCACAGGCAACAAAATCTCAGACATATGCCAAAAGAACTTCTTCACTGATACTACCCCTAGGGCAATGGAAGCTAAAGAGATAATAAACAAATGGGACTACATCAAAATAAAAAGCTTTTTTACAGCAAAAGAAACCATCAACAAAACAACAAGAAAGCCCACTATGTGGGAGAACATATTTGCAAATGTTACCACTGATGAAGGTTTAATCTCCAACATCTACAAACAGCTTATACAACTAAATAAAAGGAAGATGAATGATCCAATTAAAAAATGGGCAATGGACCTAAATAGAATATTTTCAAAAGAAGACAGAAGGCCAAAAGGCGCATGAAAACATGCTCAAAGTCACTAATTGTCCGAGAGATGCAAATCAAAACAACAATGCGGTACCATCTCACACCTGTCAGAATGGCCAACATCAACAAATCAACAAATGACAAGTGTTGGCGAGGTTGCGGAGAAAAAGGAACCCTCGTGCACTGCTGGTGGGAATGCAGACTGGTGCAACCACTGTGGAGAACAGTGTGGAGTTTCCTCAAAAAACTGAAAATGGAACTCCCATTTGACCCAGTAATCCCACTTCTAGGAATATATCCCAAGCAACTAGAAACACCAATCAGAAAGGATATATGCACCCCTATGTTCATAGCAGCACAATCTACAATAGCCAGAATTTGGAAACAGCCTAAGTGTCCGTCAGCAGATGATTGGATCCAAAAACCATGGTACATCTACACAATGGAATACTATGCTGCCATAAAAAAGAAGGAATTCTCATCATTTGCAGCAACCTGGATGGAATTGGAGAACATCATGCTGAGTGAAATAAGCCAATCAATGAAAGAGAAACACCACATGACCTCACTCATTTGTGGATAATAAAGAACATTATAAACTGATGAACCATAAGATAGATATAGAGACAGTAAAGCAACAAGCAGACTGTCAAATTACAGTGGGGAGGATAGGGAGATCTGGGGGAGATAAGAGATCAACCGAAGGACTTGTATACATGCATATAAGTACAACCAATGGACACAAAACTCTGGGGAGGGAGGGGATATGTGGGAGGGAGGAATGGGGTCAAAAAAAATCAATAAAATATATTAAAAAATAAATAAATAAATAAATTATTTTATTATTTAAAAAAAAAAAAAAGAAAGAAAGTCCTCTGGTTTGTCCCAACAACACTATAAGGCTTTACAAAGTCCTCATTTCTCTAGGAGTGGTTCTCTACCTGGGGAAGTCTGATCATTAGCTCATGCCCAACTGGGCAATATCCCCATAGAAGGAAGAGAAGAAAAGAAGAGAGAAAGGAAAAAGGAAAGAAAGGGAAGGAGGGAGGGGGAGAAGGAGGAAAGGAAGGAAGGAAGGAAGGAAGGAAGGAAGGAAGGAAGGAAGGAAGGAAGGAAGGAAGGAAGGAATACTTTGACTTTACCTGCTTTGTTCAGCAGGAGCTTTAAGCTGCCATGAGGTTTTACTCCCACACTTTTGTATTAAACTAATTTAATTGGAAGCTTTGTCTGTGTGACTGGATTTGTGTCATGACAGTCTTCATTTATAAAGCTGGCTTTTAGGCCATGAAACTTTCAATAGTTTAATTGGATAAGGCTTATTCTATAGCAAATCACTTGAGAAGCCTGAATTCTGTCCTCATCATTTATTCAGTTGCTTTAGGGAAAAAAAAAATATCTCTATATCTATCTGTCTAACTATCTATCTATCTACCCTAACCAGTTTAGCTCAGGGGATTGAGTGTCAACCTGCGGACTGAAGGGTTCCAGGTTCGATTCAGGTCAAGAACATGTACCTTGGTTGTGGGTACATCCCCAGTAGGATATATGCAGGAAGCAGCTAATTGATGTTTCTCGCATTGATGTTTCTAACTCTCTATTCTTTTCCCCTCCTCTCTGTAAAAAAAAATCAATAAAATATATTTTAAAAAAGAAAAATATATGCCCTTCTAAATTTTGTCCCTGTGGATAAAATGTATTGTGCTGACTGCATTGTGTCATTTAGTGGAATAGGTGTGTAGGGAGGATTGAGAGCTAACTAGTTCTGTGGTTTTGTGGACAGACTTTCATTAATAATAGCACATTTTATCCATTCTTCCCAATTCCGCCCTTTCAGCTCTCCCTGTTTTTCCATGTGACTCTGAGGTCACAGCTCCTCTAGAGCACTGTGAGGATGAACAGCTAGGTTCTCTCCTTCCCTTGGCTTCCAGCACCGGTTTTCCTCCAGCCAGAGTCTGCTGCCTTTGCTGCAGACTCAAGCCAGAGTCTGCCATCTTCATCTTCGCTGCAGACTCTGTAGTCTGCAGTCTTAGTCTTCACTGTGGCTGGAGTGATGCTCCTGTAGATCCCTTCACCCCCTGCTCTCCCTCTCATAGCAGGTGTTCTGCCCTGCCTGGCCACTCTGTCCTTGGAGCAGCTGGGCGACCACCACCTTTATCCTACTAATTTGCATATCCCCTCCTGATTGACTGGTGGGTGTAGCAGATTGATGGTCCATCTGCATGTTTCTCTTTTTTTAGTGTAGATTCATATGTTTTATGAAGACTGGGGGGGTCTATGCAGGTTTACATTTATGTATGCAAAACAAAGCAGAGTACAGGAGTGTGTAAATAATGTAAATAATCATAACTTGCATGTCCTTTTTTCCACTGTAAACTGACTTTTGCCTTCTCCTGTACATATTTTGTGCATCGTTTTGTATCAAGAACAATTGTTCAACTCTGCATTTTCTGATTTTCATTCTTGATGCTTGTTTTTAAAATTTTAGGTTTGTTTTAATGGAACCTGCCGTTTTATTACTGAACTCAAAGACATAGCATCCTGTAATTCTTCAAAACTGTGCAATGGACATGGTGTAAGTAATGGCTACTCTATTTTTATGTATAGTTATTTTTTAAAATTCATGTAAGTAATAATGAGATCCACAATTATTTGATGTGGAAATTTCTTATGGAAAATTGCAGTCAAATTAGAAAATCCATTTTCATTTTGTATACATATGTACATGGATTATGTGTTTGATCATCTCTTTCTAGGTCTCCTGAGTTAGTAAGCTTTGAACTCTGTACAAAATGGTATATAAAGCATAATGTGTTATTATAATGTTAGATCAAGATTGTAAAATTTTGAAAATAGATTTATTAAAGATAATATATATACAATTATATATACATATAAAATTGTGTATAGTTGAGTCTGTGTTGTAATATATATATGTCACCGTGCAAAATATATTTTTATTACACATAATATTTATCTTATATAATAAAAGCCTAGTGTGCTAAGTGTGCAACCATTCATTCAACCATTTGATCATCTGCTAGGATGTGCACTGACTACCAGGAGGCAGATGCTCCAACCGGTAGGGTAGCTTGCTGCTTTTGTCTGGCCGTTCAGGACTGAGTGAGGTTAGGTGGACACTCCATAGAGCCCTCCTGTGGTCCCTCCCTGGTCTCTAAAATATTTTTTCTAGTTAATTTCCTTTCAATGTGCAAAAATCCATGCACTGGGCCTCTAGTAGTCTAATATTTTTTTGAGTGAGAGCAGGATGTTTTGTGTATTTCAATGTTTTATGCACTTTAATGGCTTCAATTTGTTGTTTGTATGTCTGTTCCACTATATATTTTAAGTCATTCACTATTGGACTTTGTTATATTGTTAATTTTAACTTAACTATTGTAAATAGTGGTTTGATGGACATTGTTGTACATTTATTTTGTATGTTTATCTGATTTCTTTACTTGTTATCAATAATATCTGATGGGTCAGATGTATGCCCCTTTAAATTTTTCCGTAATATTATATTGTCTTTAAGAAACAGTGTACCAGTTTTTGCTTCCACTTATTTTGTATGAAAAGGTGCATTTCCTCTAATCTGGCCACACCCCAGTTTCTCAGTTTTTCAGTCTTTTCTAACATGGTAAATCCATTGCTGATTTGCATTTATTTAATAATTAATGGTAAAGTTCTTTACTCTGTATGCATACTCATATTTACCATTTGCATTTCTATTTTCCCATCCATTCTGACACTTTTTATTGGGGTATAGAAGTTTTGGAAACTTTGGAAAATTTCCAAGCATGCCTTTGGTTTTAAATTTGTGACTAGTGTCTTCTGACATATTGATCCTTCATATTTTATACTGTAATAACTCTTGAAAAAATTGACCTTTTTAAGGGTCCTGTTTCAAAATGTTCTCTCAAATAACTTAAATGTCCTATTATTTACATTTCTTTTCTGTTTCTTTCCTTCTTTTTTTAATTTTAATTGAATTTTTGCATGCACCTACTTCTAGATTCCCTCATCTACTTCTAACCCTTATTTCAATTCATTTAACCAGCTCACATTTATAGATATTATCTAGCAAAACACTCTTTATATTTGTGTCTGTTTAAGCAAATTCTTCCTTGAGTTTGTCCATAATGTTTTTGGTAAATGTTTGCCCTTCTCACAGCTATTTTTTATCTAACACAATTCATAATAAATTTAAACTTCCACAATGTTATAACATCTAGCCTCCTATTTTCTATGCTTTTCTAGAATAAGATATTTCAGTTGTGCCAAAAATGTTATCTACTTGTATTTTAAAATACAGTGGTGCCTCGCATAACGAACGCCTCGCACAGCGAACTTTGGACAGGTTTTTCATGAAACCATCGGCCCAAAAGCAGAAAATGGAAGAAGATGTGCAAGATTCGGTAGACTCTACTTAGTCTGTCTTAAAATTAAAAAAATGTGTGTTTTTTTTTTAAAAAATTATGTTTTTAGATGTATCTAAATAAAAATAATAACAAAAATTTATCTTTTTTTATGTCATCTTAGCATATTTTATGCTACAGAACGAATTATTTTTTTTAACATGTATTGTTATGGGAAAACGCATTTCACATAACGAACTTTTCGCATAACAAGCTTGCTCCTGGAACGAATTAAGTTCGTTGTGTGAGGCACCACTGTACAAAATACAATTAATAGAAAATCTCTGTTTTATAAAAAGATATTGCATGGACATTTATTTTGTAAAATTTGTTTTAGAAATTATTTCCACATTAAAATAAACGCTCATCTAATATGCTAAATTATAATACTTTCACAATGTGCATTGGAGAATAATGACTAATATTGCATTTAATTTTTTATTGCACATTTAGTATTCTTATTCTTCGTTTGGTTTTGTCTTAGGTTTGCAATACTAACTTGAATTGCCAATGTGATTGGGGATATTCTCCTCCAAGTTGTTCCCCAGCACAAGATTCACCAGGAGGAAGTATCGATGATGGGTTTTGGATTATCTCCAAGGGTTAGTATCTTGATCAATGAGCTCCAACAGAACTGCCTGCATATACATTAACGTTCTACATCTCCACCATTGATGTGGCTATTGATCACCTGGCATGTGGATAGTGCAACTAAGAAGCTAAAATTTCTATTTTACTTTACTTTATTGAATTTAAATTTAAATAGTCATTGTGGTTACTCTATTACCCACCCAGTGCAGCTAACTCTAAATCATACTTTTAATCAAAATGGTATATGCGCCGAAACTGGTTTGGGTCAATCGTTAGAGCGTCAGCTTAGGGACTGAAAGGTCCCGGGTTCGATTCCGGTCAAGGGCATGTACCTTGGTTGCGGGCATATCCCCAGTAGGGGGTGTGCAAGAGGCAGCTGATCGATGACTCTCTCTCTCATCAATGTTTCTAACTCTCTCTCTCCCTTCCTCTCTGTACAAAATCAATAAAAATGTATTTAATAAAAAAACAAAAAAAGCAAAACAGAATGTTATATGCGCTTATAATTCAAATATAGAAGTGGACATTTCAATAGGCTTTTCCCAAAATTAACCATGCTTACTCAAACATTTATATTCATATGGCAGAGTTTCCTAGGTGTTATTAAATTATAGAATAGGTGATAGTTGTAGTATATAGTTTATATCTCAAGAATTAGCTATTATAATGTGTTAGTTCAAAACTAAGGTGCATTTTAAAAGGTGACTATACTAAAAAAAAGTTTAAAAAATAATAAAATCTTTCATAACCATAGCATATGAATAGGAGATAGCACAAAACATTTTTCCATGTATTTGGTGAACATTCATAAGCAAATGTAGTATATTTGATTTTTCTTCAAAATGTATAAATCTCAGAGTGTTTATTTCCATTAATGTCTTTCCACCATTGGCACGTTGTTATGTATTTTATTTATATATTATAGTATATCACTGACAATACGTTGTTATTTGCATTAGGCAGGTGACAGAGTATTAAATATTTTTAATACAAATATTTACATTTGCCCACAGATTTACTGTTCTCTAAGGCTTTTCAACTCTTCTAGCACATTAACAGTTTTCTATGGGTCATTTCCTTTCATCCTGAAAAACTTCCTTTTGTATTCCTCATTTTGTGTCAGTATTTAGTCTTTGTCTTTAACGTGTTTTTTATAATGTCTAAATTTGTGGAGGGTATTTTTACTGGAAGTAGATTTCTACATTAAGAGTAGTTTTCTCTCAGATATTCAAAGATATAATCACATTGTACCCTGCCTTCCATTTTTTGTTGAGAATACCACTGTCATTCTTCTTATACATCTCAATAATATAAAGGTTTTTTAAAATTCTTTGTCTGAGTTTCAGACATACTTTCTACTTTTGATTTTCAAGTTTCACTATGATTTACCAAGATGTGTTTTTCTTTGAATTTATCCTGCTTGGATTGGCTGAGATTCTTGAATCTATAGCTTGATGTATTCTCGGATTTTTTAAAAAATACTAGTCATTATCTCCTTTTTAATATTTATTTTTATTATACATATTTGGCTTTAAAAATTTACACACTTTAGCATATATCTATGTGGAATTCAATTCTATGGGTACAGAAAAAAAATGAGCAGACTTGTTTTCCCATTAGCTGTCATTATGATACACAATAGACTTATCACCCCAATCCTCTGACTTCTCCTTTGCAGTCATCTTCTACTGTTAATTCCTGGAAAGAAATTACCTGTTCTCTGTTTCAGATATTTCTAATTTTCATAATATCACATGCATTTCTGATTCATTTCTGTTGTCATAAATTTGAATCATTCATTTTTAAAATAACCTATGGAAAAGATGTTCTATAATTTGCTTATCAATTCACTCTTTGAAGGTTACTTATGTTTTTTCAAGGTTTACAAATAGAGAATAAATTTGACATATATGTGCATTTAAGATTTTTGTACACATATACATAATATATAGAATATACTGTACATGTAGAATACACGTATATTTTCTATATTTGATGGGTAAATACTTAGGGATAATATTGCTGTGCCATTTACTAAATGTACTTATTTTAGTGAGTGCACTTTTAATTTTATAAGAAACATCCAAACTATTTTCAAAAGTGGATGTACCATACAAAATCTTCCCCCCATTCATTGATGAGAGATCCAATTTCTCTGCAGAGATAGCCCTCAATTCACAAGGACTTAGATATCATTTTTTCTTGGTTTTGTTCAACTTTGCTTTGTCAGTTTTAGATATGTACTAATATCATGTTGGGTTTTTATTTGACTTTTTATATTGAAATAATTTTAGATTCACAATAAAGTGCAAAGAAATGTAGACAGATGTGTACCTCCTCAGTCAGCCTCCATGACTGGCAACATGGTGCAGTACTATAGTACAATATTCAAAACCTGGAAGTGGACATTAATAAAAGACATAGACCTTTTTCAATCTACCAATATATATGCACTCATTTGTGCATGTGTTTGTGTTTTGTGGGTCCACCTGTGTGTGTATTTAGTTCTGTGCAATTTTGCCACAAGTTAAAATTGGTGTAGTCATCACCACAATTGAGATGCAGAACTGTATCATTACTACATGTAGTATTATCACTAAACTAATATTAGTCCTTTTTATAGCTACACTGATCTCTTCTTCCCTCCTTTCCTAACTCCTGGAAATCCCTGAACTTCTCTGTCTCTAATTACATCCTTTCATGAATGTTATATAAGTGCTCTCATACAATTTGTGTCTCCTTAAGATTGACTTTTTTTCCTCTTGCATAAATTTCATGAACTGAATATAGTTGTTGCATATATGAACACTTCATTTATTATTGATGATTGGTTTTTCTTTGTATGGGGGTATCAAAAATTATTTAATTATTCACCCATGAAGGACATTTGGTTGTTTGCCAATATTTAGCTTTAGGTGTCATGATTAGATCTGCAATGAATATTCATGTGGAAGATTCTAAATAAAAGTAAAATTTTAATTATCTGGGAAACATGCCCAGGAGTGAAATTGATAGGTTGATAGTAAGCCTTTTATAGTTTTAAAAGTGATTGCCAACCTATTCCAGAGTTGCTGACCTTTGACACTTACATAAATAATAATTAGAAAGGTACAATTAATAATCATGAAAAATATTTTATTCTGTGAAGAATAATAAAATCCTCAACATCAACATGGATATGCATATAAACATGAATGACCCATTTTTTTGGCATCTTTACCAATCAAGTAGATGTACAATAGTATCTCATGTGGTTTTTGCACTTCCTGAGAAGGTTATAATGTTAAATTTATTTAATGTGTTAATTTGGCATCTGCATATAGTTTTTAGCAAAACATCTGTTCTGCGGTCTTTTTTCTGCATTTGTCTATATTATAAAAGATTATAAAATACTTTCCTCCATCAATATCCTTTTCTTTATCATTATGAGTAGTAAAATAAACTGTCAAAATTGTCAATTATGTTCAATAGAAGCTAGCAAAAAGATTGAAATGGACCACGAGGCTGTTTTCTTGGAAGTTGACGTTTTACTTTAGCCAACAAAAATCAGAAAACTTCAATTTTGCAATGGAATAATTTGTGAGACTAGACATAAATTCTCACTTATGTGGTCTAATGATTTTCCATAATGATGCCATGGCCACTCAATGCAGGAAAGGAAAGCCTTTTCAGCAAATGGTAATGGGATAGCAGATATCAACAAGCAAAAGAATACACTTGGGGAAGTAGAAGAAGATGGCTATCGCCAGGATGGGAGGGAGGGAAAGAATGTGAGAGAGTGAGGGAACAATAGAGGAAAGTGTAGATGTGTGTGGTGTGTGTGTATGAGCTAGGGACAGTTAGATTCTGCAGGTCCTCCAAGGGGCTGCCAATCCAGGCAGTCTTAGATAGCAGAGCCCCGCACACAAAGCAGACACTTGTGGGAGGCCAGTGAGGGTACAGGGACCACACCATCTTGAGAAACAGCACTGCTTGAGACTGGGATCCTGGCCTCAGAACTACCCAGTTGGGTCTCAGATGCAAACCAGGACCCTGAAGCCTTTGGGAACAGAGAACTGCGACCACAGCTTCAGACCAACAGACAACAAGAATCCAGACTTTCCCGCGGCAGATTTCTGTGAGTCAAAGAGCCTATCCGCTCCCTGTAGGATCCTGGGTAGCACTATAATAACTGATAGACCCGCCCCTTGCTTGGGCCTCAGTGCCCGATGGACATTTGAGCTTGGGAGCATGCACACAGAGACTGGAATCTGCTCCCCACAACACAATTGGGCAACCAAACTGGAAGCCCACACAGGGTAACAGTGCCACCTAACTTTGATTCTGGACAAGCACACACTGAAGTATGTTTTCTGCAGTGCAGGCACGCCACAGTGCTACTGTACAACCTAGTCTACCCTGGTGACCAGGACCCAGATTCTCCAGGCAAGAGGTATCACTGAGCACCACTGATTTTCCTGTTTCTTACCGTGTGTGCCTGGAATCCCTGACTAACAGCTCATTCACACTAAGAGCCAGTGACTCTAATTCTTGGTGCACGCACACATGGGGAAGTTGCACTAGGCAACAGAGAATCTGATACTCAATTCAGTGAGAAGCTGCACTAGGCAACAGAGAATCTGATACTCGATTCTTGGTGCAGACACTGGGAAACTGACTCCTGGCACATGCTAGGAGAATCAATTTTGGCACACATCAAGAGTACAGTGCAGGCGGGGTCCATGATTCTAAGTGCGCACATGAGACCATACTGAACGCTGGTAGCACTGACCCTGGGCGAGCCTGGTTCTCACCAATCCATGGCAGCCACACATTCTAGTGTTGGAGCACTTCAGGGACACTCAGGTGGTGCGGAGCTCCCACAGCACATGGCTCAGGTCCACACAACTCAAACTCTGAACCTACTGGTGATACTCAGAATGGGGAAGTGACACAATCTCCAGAGGAAAGAAAATGAGTTGACAAGAAAAAAAAAAAAAAAAAAGTGAAATTGAAGCATGCAACATGACCAGAAAAAAGACAAATCAGAGTAATGGTTGTGTAATTCATACATCGGATAAATGAGAAAATCAACAACCTATGCAAGAATCAGGAAGAAATGAAAAGTGATATAGCTACAATAAAAAACACCATGGAAAGTTTCAATATTAGACTAGAAGAAGCAGAGGACCGAATTAGTTAGTTAGAAGATCAGGTACAGAAACAAGCCCAATCTGAACGGCAACCAGAGAAAAAAAATTAAAAAGCAGGAGGAAAGCCTAAGGGAGCTTTGGGACAACATGAAACGAAGTAACATATGTATAATAGGGCTGCCAGAAGGACAAGAAGAGCAGAAAGGATTAGAAAATATATTTGAAGAAATAATGACAGAGAAATTCCCAGATATGGGGAAGAAAAAGTTACACAAGTACAGAGAGTCCCAAGCAGGATCAATCCCAAAAGATCCACACCAAGACATGTCATAATTTCAGTGGCAAATATTAATGACAAAGAGAGAATCTTAAAGGTGATAAGAGAGAGACAGCGGGTTACCTAGAAAGGAGCTCCCATCAGATTATCAAATGATTTCTCAACAGAAACACATCAAGCTAGACAGGAATGGAATGAGGTATACAAAGTGTTGGAAAGCAAAGAACTGAATCCAAGAACTTGATATCCATCAAGGCTATCATTCAAAATTGAAGGGGAAATCAGGAGCTTTACAAACAAACAAAACAAAACAAAACAAAAGGCTAAGGGAGTATATCATCACCAAACCAGCAATGCAAGAAATGCTAAAGGGGATTCTATAAAAAGAAGAAATAAAAAGGTGAGAAGGGCCGAAACCGGTTTGGCTCAGTGGTAGAGCTTCGGTCTGCAGACTGAAAGGTTCCAGGTTCGATTCTCGTCAAAGTCATGTACCTGGGTTGCGGGCACATCCCCAGTAGGGGGTGTGCAAGAGGCAGCTGGTCGATGTTTCTCTCTCATCAACGTTTCTAGCTCTCTATCTCTCTCCCTTCCTCTCTGCAAAAAATCAATTAAATGTATATATAAAAAAAGGTAAAAAGGAACACAGACACAATAATAGATATTGACTACAAAAAGGTAACTTTCAGTAATAACTTTAAACGTAAACAGACTAAATGCTCCAATCAAAAAACTTCAAGTGGCTGAATGGGAAAAAAAAACAAAACAAAACAAAAAAATCAAACAAAAACAAAACAAAACATGACCCATATTATGCTGTGTACCAAAGACCTACATCAGAACAAGGGACTCACACAGATTGAAAGTGAAAGGAAAGAAAAATATATTTCAGGCAAATGGAAATGAAAAAAGTAGCTGGGGTAGCAATACTTATATCTGACAAAAAATAGGCCTCAAAGTGAAGGCCATAACAAGAGATAAGGAAGGCCACTTCATAATTCTATAGGGATCAATACAATTTGTCCTTAGGAAGCCCTGATAAACATATATGCACCCAATGCAGGAGCACCCAAATATATAACAAAACTCCTGGAAGATATCAAGGGAGAGATTACCGACAATATAATCATAGTAGAGAACTTTAATGCACCACTGATGTCACTGGATAAATTCTCTAGACAAAAAATCAGCAAAGAAACAGCAATCCTAAATGAGTCACTAGATCAGATGGATTTAACTGACATCTTCAAAATATTGCATCCCAAAGGCCACAGAATATATGTTCTTCTCAAGTGCACATCGGACATTTTAAAAATGTCCCCCCAAAGTCTCCCCAAATTCAGGAAGATCAAAATCGTATCAAGCATCTTCTCAGACCACAATAGCATAAAATTAGAAATAAACTATAATAAAAATAATCAAAAAACTCTTGGAAGCAGATAGCATGCTATTATGTAATGAATGGGTTACCAATGAGATCAAAGAAGAAATTAAAAGCATCTTGCAAACTAATGACAACAAAAACAAAGCAATCCAAATTCTATGGGATACAATAAAAGCAATCCTGAGAGAGAAATTCATTGCTCTACTGGCCTACCTCAAAAAGCAAGAACAAATGGTAGTAAATCATTTAACTCAACAACTCAAAGAATTATAAAGAGAGCATTGAGAAAAGCCCAGAGTGAGTAGAAGGAAGGAGATAATAAAGATTAGAGCAGAAATACATGGCATAGAGACTAAAAAAATTAATACAAAGATCAATGAAACCAAGAGCTGGTTCTCTGAAAGGATAAACAAGATGAATGAACCTCGAGCCAGGCTAACCAAGAAGCAGAGAGAAAGGACTCAAAAAAACAAAATCAGAAATGAGAGAGGCAAAAATAACAAAAGACCCCATAGAAACACAAAGGATTGTTTTTTTTTTTAAAAAAAAAAAAAGTACCATAAACAACTCTATTCCAACAAATTCGGTAGCCTGGAGGAAATGGACATATTCCTAGGAAAAAATACAACCTTCCAAAACTCAATCAGGAAGATTCTAAAAATCTCAATAGGCCAATAACTATGGATGAAATTGAAGCAGTCATCAAAAATCTCCCAGCAAACAAAAGTTCAGGGCCAGATGGCTTCACAGGAGAGTTTTACCAAGCATTCAAGGAAGGACTAAAACCTATCCTCCTTAGGCTATTCCAAAAAATTCAAGAGAAAGGGACACTTCCAAGTTCATTTTGTGAAGTCAGCATCACCCTAATACCAAAACCAGATAAAGACAAGACAATGAAGAAGAATTATAGGTCAATATCCCTCATGAACATAGATGACAAAATCATCAACAAAATTCTAGCAAATCGGATCCAGCAATACATCAGAGAGATCATACACTATGACCAAGTAGGATTTATCACGGGGATGCAAGAATGGTACAATATCCACAAATCAATAAACGTGATTCATCACATAAACAAATTTAGTGATAAAAATCACATAATCATTTCAATTGACTCAGGAAAAGCATTTGACAAATACAGCAACATTTTTTTTTTTTTAGAATATATTTTATTGACTTTTTACAGAGAGGAAGAGAGAGGAATAGAGAGCTAGAAACATCGATGAGAAAGAATCATCTATCAGCTGCCTCTTGAACAACCCCTACCGAGGAGATGCCTGCAACCAAGGTACATGCCCTTGACTGGAATCAAACTTGGAACATTTCAGACCGCAGGCTGATGCTCTATCCACTGAGCCAAACCGGTTTGGGCGTCCAGCACCATTTTTAATAAAAACTCTTAGCAAGGTGGAAATAGAAGGATCATACATCAACATAATATTATAAAATTCATATATGAAAAACCAATAGCCAATATCATACTCAATAGACAAAAAACTGAAACCATTTCCATAAGAACAGGAACAAGACAGGGATGCCCACTCTCACCACTCCTTTTCAACACAGTACTGGGAGTACTAGCCATTGCAATCAGACAAGAAGAAGAAGGAGAAGGAGAAGGAGGACAAGGAGGAGAAGAAGGAGAAGGAGAAAGAGGAGAAGAAAGAGGCATCTGAATTGGAAAAGAAAAATTAAACTGTCCCTATTTGCAGATCTCATGATATTGTACATAAAAAAAGACTCCATCAAAAAAACTAATAGACTTAATAAATGAATTTGGCAATGTAGCAGGATACAAAATTAATGCCAAGAAATCTATGGCCTTTCTATACACCAATAGTGAACTTACAGAAACAGAGATTAAAAAAACAATCCCATTTACCATCGCACCAAAAAATTAAGATACCTAGGAATAAACTTAACTAAGGAGGTAAAAGACTTATATGTGGAAAACTACAGGACACTGAAAAAAGAGATAGAGGAAGATGTAAACAGATGGAAGAACATACCGTGTTCATGGATTGGTAGAGTCAACATCAATAAAATGTCCATACTACCCAAAGCAATTTATAGGTTCAATGCACTCCCCATTAAAATACTAATGGCATACTTCACAGACCTAGAGAGAACTCTCAAAATTCATCTGGAATAAAAAAAGACCCCGAACAGTCACAGCAATCCTGAGAAAGAAGAATAGAGCCAGAGGGATTCCAATACCAGATTTCAAGCTGTATTACAAAGCCACTGTCCTCAAAAAAGCCTAGTACCTGCACAAGAATAGATATATAGACCAATGGAATAGAATAGAGAATCTGGATATTGACCCAAACCTCTATCTATACTCAATATTTGACAAAGGAGGCATGAACATACAATGGAGTCAAGACAGTCTCTTCAATAAATGGTGTAGGGAAAATGGACAGATACATGCAAAAAAACTGAAACTAGATTACCAACTTACACCATACACAAAAATAAACTCAAAATGGATACAGGACTTAAACATAAGAAGGGAAACCATAAAAATACTAGAGGAATCCATAGGCAGCAAAATCTCAGACATATGCCAAAAGAACTTCTTCACTGATACTGCCCCTAGGGCAATGGAAGCTAAAGAGAAAATAAACAAATGGGACTACACCAAAATAAAAAGCTTTTTTACAGCAAAAGAAACCATCAACAAAACAACAAGAAAGCCCTCTGTATGGGAGAACATATTTGTAAATGTTATCACTGATACAGGTTTAATCTCCAACATCTACAGAGAGCTTATACAACTTAATAAAAGGAAGATAAATGATCCAATTAAAACATGGGCAATGGATCTAAATAGAATCTTTTCAAAAGTAGCAGAAGGAAGACCAAGAGACACAGCGGTACCATCTCACACCTGTCAGAATGGCCAACATCAACAAATCAACAAACGACAAGTGTTGGTGAGGATGCAGAGAAAAAGGAACCCTCGTGCACTGCTGGTGGGAATGCAGACTGGTGCAGCCACTTTGGGAAACAGTATGTAGTTTCCTCAAAAAACTGAAAATGGAACTATCATTTGAACCAGTAATCCCACTCCTAAGAATATATCCTAAGAAACTAGAAAAACCCATCAAAAAGGATATGTGCACCCTTATGTTCATAGCACAATTTACAATAGCTAAGTTTTCTGACTGGATCAGAAAACTATGGTACACAATGGAATACTATTCTGCCATAAAAAAGGAATTCTTATCATTTGCAGCAACCTGGATGGAATTGGAGAACATTATGCTGAGTGAAATAAGCCAGTCAATGAAAGAAAAACACCACATGTTCTTACTAATTTATGGATAATAAAGAACATTATAAACTGATGAACAAAAAGATAGATACAGAGACAATAAACCAACAGATTGTCAAATTACAGTGGGGAGAGAAGGCAGATATGGGGGAGATAAGAGATCAACGGAAAGACTTGTATGCATGCATATAAGCATAACCAATGGATGCAAAACTCTGGGGAAGGAGGGCATGTATGGGAGTGGGGGGGGTAATGGTAAGATATGTACTTATATAATACCTTAATTTAAAAAAATGGGGGGGGGGGACTGGAGATCAGAGTAATGGGGAGCTGTGTCTCCCTTTGGGTTGAAAGAAACTGCACACACAGTTGCCAACCGCTAGCCTGATTTGCATGCCTGGGTACCTCAGCTTTTCCGTGCTTGTGCAGGTCTCAATGCTCTTTTAACTTTCCTTCTAGTTCTAGAACTTCCACTCAGCCAGCTTTCCTGTGCTTCTGGGTGATAGATGTTTTGTCTTTTAGTTGTGGTTTATGTGTGGTTGTGAGAGGCAGCACATACAAGTATATACTTTATATCACCATCTTGGTTTCTCTCTGGGATTTTCTTAGTGCTTTTTTCCCAGCAATGCCTAAGCTCTGGTATCTCATTTTCAATCACAAGCCAGTAAGAGCTGCCTTTGATTAGCTTCAGATTAGACCTCTACCATGGACACCTGGGAGGCTATCACCACACTTCTGGGTCCCTAATCTATAGAGCAGCTGTGCTGCACCCTGCAGTTTCACCCATTTCTGCTGCTGTGAACTCTGTGCTTTGCCTCCTTAACTCAGTGAAGAGCTGCACTTGCCTAGGACTCCAATTCTCTGCTGATGTCAGTAAATTCTCCATAAGTAGAGTAGAATTTTCATAAAGTCAACATCGTATTTTTCTTACTTCTGATATTATAGTTTGGCATGTTCTTTTGATTTCCAGAAATCACTTCCTCATATAGATTGTCTTATTTTTATATTCTATATAATAAGGAAATAATATGTAAATTGACCCTTATGCCCTTACAAGATGGCTGCCTATGACCAGGCCAGCAGGGGCATTAATGAGGGACAATCAAACGACTGAACCGCATGCTGCATAATGCAACCAGGTGGGCTTGGGTGCCATGAGGGGTGACCAGATCAACCGGGGGGGGGGGTGACCAGGCTGGCGGGGGGATTAGTGAGGGACAACCAAATGCCTGAACAGCAGGCTGCATGGGGAAACCATACCAGCAGGGGGTGGGGGAGCCATGCGGGTTGACCAGGCCAGCAGGGAGGGCAGTTGGGGGGACAAGACTGGAAGAGGGGGCAGTTAGGGGTGACCAGGCTGGCAAGGGGGGTGCACTTGGGGTAACCATGCCAGCAGGGGGGACAGTGAGGGGCAACTAGGCCAGCGGGGGTGGGGGGGCAGTTGGGGATGACCAGGCAGGCAGACAGGTGAGCTATTAGGAGGCAGCAGTCCACGCATATGAGAGGGATGATCAACTGCTGGGGATCAGGCTTAAACCAGCAGTCGGACATCCTCCAAGGGGTTCCGGATTGTAGAGGGCTCAGGCTAGGCTCAGGGGACCCCCACCCCCATGCACAAATTTTGTGCACTGGGCCTCTAGTTTTTATTATAAGAGGGCTAGTCCGGCAGCACTTAATGAAAAGATTTCGTCACAGCTAAAGTGGAAGCCCTACCTTCCTTAGGGTAATGGATATCTCTCAATCCAATAAATAGGTGAAATTTCTTTAATCAGTACATGAGAAGAAAGATCCACTTCCAATATGATATTGTGAGTGAAAATGGACTAATAGAGAATTGACCTTTTCTGATGGAGGAAGCAGGAAAAGGAAAGTTTTGAAATTACTGAGTTCTCCCATAATGTAAGGCTGTAGCATTTTTGGATGATTTCAACATTTTTGCATGTATTTTCCAATTTATTTCCTAATTATATAAAACATTGTGAATCACTTTATTTCTGTTAAGTCACTTCTTATCAATATGTAATTGGATTGTGTTTCTCAGTTATTGAACTTTTCTCTTTTGGCAGGGTGTGGCATTAATTTTATATACATTTAATATTATCACAGTTAACATTTAATTATCACAGAATGTCAGTGATTACTTAATTTTATGTATTTTAGTTGTCTGGATTATTTCTTTTGTTAAATTGAACCGAGTTTAGTTTCCAGAGATTTAAATTTTTTTCTGTAATGTATCATATCACCTAGAATATCTATTTTTCTACTTAATATAATCTAAATTGGAATAATATCATTTTATATAGGTACTATGGAAATTTAATCTAGCTTACTATTATTAGTTCAATTACTATTATTAATTCTGTTTCAACATTCAATTATATCAATAATTTTTAATTAAATCATTTTTTTGAAATTTCTTTTGTTTGCTCCTATTTTCAATGAAAGATCATATTAGGTAGTAATATAAATTTAATGTGTTCGAAGCAGCAGTTCACAGATGGGAATATGGTAAAAACATGAGTATATAGAACACAAATAAAGAGTATATATAAAATTATTTTTTGTGATTTTTAACTTTTTTTATTTTTTATTTTGATTGATTGATTAAGGTATTGCATAGGTGACCTTATCCCTCCATGGCCCCCAAATTCCCTAACTCATGCCCTCACCCCCCTGCTGTCTGTGCCCATTGTTTATGCTTATACCAGTATGCATGCATACAAGTCCTATAGTTGATCTTTTCCCTTTACTCCCACACTCCCCTACCTGCCCTCTGAGTTTTGGTGGACTGATCGATGCTTCTCTGTCTCTGGTACTGTTTTTGTTCATTAGATTATGTTGTTCATTATATTCCATAAATGAATGAGATCATGTGATATTTATCTTTCTCACTGGCTCATTTTACTTAGCAAAATAGTCTCCAATTCCAACCATGCTGTTGCAAATGGTAATAACTCCTTTTCTATTGCAGTGTAGTATTCCACTGTGTAGAAGTACCACTGATTTTTAATCCACTCATCTGCTAATAGGCACTTAGGCTGTGTCCAAATCCTAGCTATGGTAAATTATGTTACCATGAACATAGAGGTGCATATATCCCTTCTGATTGATATTTCTAGTTTCTTGGGATATATTCCTAGCAGTAGGATCACTGGGTCAAATGGGAGTTCCATTTTTAGTTTTTTGAGGAAATTTCATACTGTTCTTTACAGTGGCTGCACCGGTCTGCATTCCCACTAGCAGAGCATGAAGGTTCCTTTTTTCTCCACATCCTCACCAGGACTTGTCCTTTTTTGATTTGTTGATGATAGCCAAATCTGACAGGTGCAAGATAGTACCTCATTGTTGTTTTGATTTGCATCTCTCAGATGATTAGTGACTTTGAGCATGTTTTCATGTATCTTATGGCCTTCCTTATGTCCTCTTTCGAAAAGTATCTGTTTAGGTCCGATCCACATTTTTTGAATGGGTTGTTTATCTTCCTTTAAGTGGCATTGATATATATTGAATGACATAAGTATATAATGCACTTTGTGGCATAGTCACAGAATACTGGAAAAACCCTTTAACACTTTTAAATTCATTCATTCCATGATTATACAATTGGAATCCCAAGTTTTTATAAATCAAAATTCTATTATGCTTTAAATATTATTTTTGAAAATGTTAAGATGTACTCTCATGTTTTCAGGAACTGTTATGAACTTGCCAATAAAAAAACGACATTCTGCTCCTCATAAAAAAGTCCTTCGGATCAGTTTCTTCATTTTTCTACCTCTCCTTATTTTATTTGCCATCATTGCTCTTACGTGGAATAAAGCGAAATTTTGGAAAATACAGGAGACAATAAGTGAAGGGTAAGTAAAATTATTATTTCTTATATTTATATTGGAATGCATTTTGGTAATAATTCAAATGTAACTGAGAATATTACAAGTAGAAATTTTTGGATGGATTGGATTGATGTGTAGGAATACTGAGACTTATTATGTAATATTTTTCAGATTGTAAGTAGATAGGTATTCTTCATGTGCATAGATGTCCAGAAAAAAAATTGAAGCTACTCAGTAAATACTCAATGCCTTTCAAATAGGAAGCTATTCAGGTAAATTGCTTTAGGAGGTTTTATTTATTTCCTAAGAAACCCCACATTCAGATTAATAGAGATAGGGAAGCCAGTTTTGTGAACAGAATATATAGAAGGTAAGAAGAACATAAGATAGCAAAGAATGATGGAGAGAACACAGGATACTATACATTTTACAGATAATAAATATTGCTCAAGTGTTTCTAAAGTTAGAATGAAGGTAATTGTACAACTTTATTATGTAACAATAACACCAATACAGCCACAATTTTCTTAGGAAATATGGAAAAATGAGAATGGAGAATGAAAGATAAATAAGTGGATCTCTTAATTCCATACTAAAGTACAATTATTCTCATTCTTTCTTGTTTAAAATATGTTTTCATTGATTCCAGAGAAAGAGGAGACTAGACGAAGACAGAGAGAAAGGAGAGAGAGAGAGAGAGAGAGAGAGAGAGAGAGAGAGAGAGAGATGAGAGAGAAACATTGATTAGTTGCCTCCTACACACAACCTGACCTGGGAGGACCTGGAAATCTGGGCAAGTGCCCTGCATTGGCTGTGCTCCTTAATTTTGGAGAAATAAATAAATAAAATAATTATAGAAAAAGGTATCAACACCTCTATCTCTCAAGTTAGTTAATTTTACTTATAAACATCTTAGCAGCAACTAATTAAATTCAATGTAGTCATTCTGCCTGATTTATGTAGACATTTACATAATCAACAAACTATTATAAATGGACTTGAATGAATATCTGGCATCAATCTTGTGCTCTTGCTTAAGACATCTTGGACAAATCTGAATAGTTGTTGGAAGTAAACCTGGCTTTTAAAAGAAATGTTAGAGATGCAAGTCAAAACAAAAATGTGGTACCATCACAGACCTGTCAGAATGGCTCATATCAACAAATCAACAAATGACAAGTGTTGGTGAGGTTGTGGAGAAAAAGGAACCCTTTTGCACTGCTGGTGGGAATGCAGACTGGTGCAGCCACTGTGGGAAACAGTATGGAGTTTCCTCAAAAAACTGAAAATGGAACTCCCATTTGACCCAGTAGTCCCACTCTTAGGAATTTATCCTAAGAAACTAGAAAGACCAATCAAAAAAGATATATGCACCCCTATGTTCATAGCAGCACAATTTACAATGGCTAAGATTTGGAAACAGCCTAGGTGCCCATCAGCAGATGATTGGATCAAAAACTATGGTACATCTACACAATGGAATACTATGCTGCCATAAATAGGAATTCTTATCATTTGCAGCAACCTGGATGGAATTGGAGAACATTATGCTGACTAAAATAAGCCAGTCAATGAAAGAAAACACCACATGATCTCACTAATTTATGGATAATAAAGAACATTATAAACTGATGACCAAAAAGTTAGATTAACAGACAGTAAAGCAACAAACAGACTGTCAAATTACAGTGGGGAGGGTAGGGAGATACGGGGGAGATAAGAGATCAACGGAAGGACTTGTATGCATCCATATAAGCATAACCAATGTATGGAAAACTCTGGAGAGGGAGGGCATGTATGGGAGTTGGAGAGGACAATGGTAAAATATATACACATATATACCTTATAAAGAAAATAAATAAAAAGTAATTCTTGTTTAAAAAAAATAAAAGAAATGTTATAATGGGGAATGATTAATCATAACTAAAACTGGTCTTGACAATGTATGTTTTAGAGCAACACTAAGGAGCTTCAGGGTTGCAAGGATAAGTAGTTAGATAAGCATTAGAAAGACCAAATGTTAAATATTGATACTAGTGGCCCATCGTGCGATATTGCATGCAGTAGGCCGCCTGCCGCTTCCATGGGAGCCAGCAGGAGCCACAACTTGCTGCTAGGAGCCGGGCTGCTTCCCAGAGAGCTGGCAGGAGGGAGCCATGCTGTTTCCATAGGAGGTGGAAGCAAGCCACCAGGGCCCTAGGGAGGTGGGAGCTGCTGGAGGGAGCCGTGCCACTTCTGCTGGAGCCAGGAAAGACGAGTGCAATTCCATGGGAGGTGGGAGGGAGCCACTGCCTGCGGAAGCAGAGTTGGGGGCAGACCTAGAGGTGCTCCTTGCATCTCTGGTGACCAGTTGCGCAGACAGCCCTGCCTCTCACAAAATGCAGCCCTGCCCACCCGTGGTCATTACTGTGACACTGTAATGGACAATTTGCATATTCTCTCTCTCTCTCTCTCTCTCTCTCTCTCTCTCTCTCTCCATATATATATATATATATATATATATATATATATATATATATATATATATATATATGTGTGTGTGTGTGTGTGTGTGTGTGTGTGTGTGTGTGTGTGTGTGTGTGTGTAGATAGATAGATAAATAGATAGATAGATAGTATCACTGGCTGGAATATAGAAGACAAAGTGGATCTTGACATACATTGTTTGAGTAATTAGTACAAATATACCTTTGTTACTGTTCTTGATTTTGCTTAAGATTGAAATGTTTCCAAACCTAAAACTAATATTATTTATTTTATACAGGTCTATATCAGAAAACAGCAGTAGTAACAGCTACACAAGTCATACACTGAATTAAAGGTGAAATGAAGGAATCAAACATTCCTCTAAAATATCATTGCTGAGATAGTTTCTTTAATCTTTGCAATATCTAAACATGAGACATAATTTTCAATGTTTCTCCACCATCATTCCTAGTTGCCAGTATCTTATACTAAAACTAAAGCTAATTCAAATATTATTTTATAATCTTCAGAAGTAGTTAATGTTAACTAGTATTAGTCAGTAATTTATTTGTCAACCATTTTTCTTTTTGAAAAAGGAATGACTTTGAAGAGATTTAAATATATTCTTAAAATAGTTATAAATTATCATGTATCCTGTTCACTCACTTAATGTGCTAATTGGTAGACTTACATGGATCATTTCCAAATATTTACTTTTCTTCCTCACTAAAATTCCATGGTTATGTTTATTCTTGTTTCATAAATGAGTAAACAAACAAAAGAATTTAAATAATCCCCATGTGTATAGAATTTTAGTAAGTTTTGGAGTTGGAGTTTAAGACAATCAGACTCAAGGGTTTAAACTAAAAACTCCACAATTTTTACACAGATAGGCTATTACATAAATAGGGGTGGATAATGGAATGTACATTTAGTGAGGACCTCTTAGATGTCAAAGAAAATGTTACATGTACTCTCCAAGGCAGAAAGATAATTACATTCTCCAAAATAGAATAAAGTAGGCATTTGTATATAGTTTTTTAAATTTTAACTCATATACATAAAGAAATCATGTTATGAGTTCTACTATTTGGAGTAAATGCAAAAATGCAAAAATTCAACCAAGAATGAGTGAGAACAGTGTTCATCCAATAAATTGCATGCCATTCCTCTATATCAGACTTTGAGAGTTAAATTATTGTATCTGTTTCCTCATCCTCTACCAGAGAACACATTTATAATTCCTAAGCAGAATGTAAATTAGTCTTATTTCTGACTAGACCAATCTGTACTTCTTTGATCACTCAATTGAAATCTAAATCTCAGGTGAGAATTTTGGCACTTGGCTCACTATCTTTCAAATCCTTTAATCACAGTCTCATCCTCATGCTGGATAACCTTCCCAAAAACTAATCACCACCACCCAACCTCACTTATTTTCTTCTAGAGCTATAAACTGATCTCTAATTTTTTCCATCGCTTAAATTATGTATTCACTATGTTGCTTTGGGTGATATTTTTCTTGTTTTTTTACAGTTTTCTCCTGCTACACATACATGATGGTTACATTAAGGTTTTGCTTCAAAATTTTCAAATAATGGGTTAGGCAGTCAGTCCATAAACAAACACTTTTCATAAATTGATTATATAGTGTATTGGAAGTGATTAATCAGAAGGGAAAGATTAGGGCAGTAGGGGTAATTGGGAGAGTTGATGTTGATGAAGGAATTTGGTAGGAAGTTTCTAAAATATGGTTGACTTGGTAGGCTCTGTTGAGCAAGTGATATTTAAGCAATCTTTAGATGTTTGAAAGAAGTCCCAGGGATTCACAGGGTCATCTCAGAAGAGAGAGTGCAGGCAATAATGGAGGTCAGAGAGACACCTCAGATAAGGTCTCAAATTTCCTTTTTTAAAAAATTTAAATAGATGGCCGGGACCAGTTTGGCTCAGTGGATAGAGCGTTGGTCTGCGGATTGAAAGGTCTCAGGTTCGATTCTCGTCAGGGCATGTACCTTGGTTGCGGGCACATCCCCATAGGAGGTGTGCAAGAGGCAGCTGATCGATGATTCTCTCTCATCGATGTTTCTAGCTCTCTATCCCTCTCTCTTTCTCTCTGTGAAAAATCAATAAAATATATATTTTTTAAAAAAGAATGAAAAGTTCTAGCACAAAGCTAGCCCCTGGAAGTGTTCAAAAGATTGTACTTTATCCCTGTCTTTGAGGAGCTTATTATCAAATTAGAAAAAATTGACTTTGTTGTGAAACAGTGTCATGTAATCCTGATTTGACAAGCACAGCTGGAACTCAGAACGTGGAGAACAGCCTGGAGAGTATGGGATACACAGGAAAGATATGACAAGGGCAGGTTTGGAAGAAAAGAAAAGATCAAAAAGTTACATGAGATAGATGTAGAGTTTATTAAGTAGTGAGTGATGGTTATATTTGGATGAATATATTTGTTATTCTACAAAGAATTATGAAGACTAAAACATTTCTGGCAAATGATAATGACACCTTTTACTGAACACATATTATAGAGTAGGCTAGAAGCACTCTGGTGTTGGAAGGATGATGTGCAGGGGAGTGAAGTGTGAGTTCTGTTTTGAACATGTGTATGTTCTCTTCATGTTCTCTTCACAGAGAACTCTTAGAAGTATTCCTCCTCTGTAGACAAAAATAGATCAATTAATCATTGTTATTATTTATTTCTTCACATATTTTCATTTTCAGTGTTATCCTCTCTGTTTTTCTTGTTGGTGATTTTATTTCACCCAGATGAAGCATGGGGACTGTGTATGTGAGATATTTTATCAATACCAATTTATAATGTAATTTTAATATGGCTAGCACAAAGAATTTAGGAAAAGGAAATGGGTTTACAAATTTTGTGGAACAGGCATACATTGTGACAGTATTACCAGTGTCTTATTATACCAATGAAATTCTATATCTAGATAGATACGTAGTAAAATTAGTTTTATTAAGTTAAAATTTAACATTTCTATTTTCTATACTATTGTTTTTACAGCAGTGCCTGGGCAATAATGTCAAAAAGCCATAGGTTGGAGAAAAGATATTACCAAGAAGCTCACATTAACTGGCCTGATGCAAAAATGAAAAGAAAAAAAAATCTGCTCTCTTTTTTCTCCTTATGTTATGGCTTACAGCTTTCAGATTCACAAACCAAAATAAATCCTGCGAGCAAAAGTATGTAGGCTTGTGTCTGCTGATTCTCCTACTGGGGTCCTTTAGTGGGAAATAAGTGGTTTTGCCTCTTTTGAAAGAGGGAGGCTTTTACATCCCAGGGAGGACATTCCTTTGTCCACTGCAGCTGCTGCCCTCAGATGCCCATGGCCATGCTAACTGCTCCCATCTCAAAAGAGGATACCTACAGTCCACATCTCTGCAATAGCTTGTGATTCCCTTCCCCATCCATCCCAGGCTTGGGATTTGAAGTGTTGCCAAGTAAGCCCAGCTCCAAGCCCCCAGAGTGTCACTAGCATCCCACTCATCTTCAAGGAATTGCTCCCACTGAGTTCCTGGTCATAGATAACTATTCTGTCTCCAGGTAATACTTTCTTAGCCTCATGTAACTTGAGATCTAGGCTGTATCTTTGTCCTTTTGGGGACCCGGGTTTACTACTTTTTCTTTACTTGAAGCTGAGCTTTTCTGGGTAAGATTTTCTTGCTTTAGTGTTTGTTGCCTCTTCCCATCAAACTCTTACTGCGATAGGTGCACTTCTGCTCAACCCATTATACATGGATTAGAAACCACCAGCCTCCCTGAAGATAATTAGGAAGTGGGCATTCTCTAATACGCAAAGATGCTCCTGAGTCAGGGGTGGGGTATACTTTTATAAATGTCCATCAATGGTGGAGGTAGTGATGATTTTGCCAGAGTAATTTTAGAAAACTTAAAACTTAATTTTAGAAAACTCAAAGCCAGTCTGCAGTAAGCAATGGCTTTTGAGAACTTACCTCTGTCATTAAAAGATTTCATACTAGAGTATACCTATGAAAGTTTTAATTGGGTTGGTTATTTTATTGCTATTGAGTTCCTTATATATTTTGGATATTAATCCCTTATCAAATATAAAATTTACAAGGATTTCCTGGCATAATATAGCTGGTCTCTTCAGTCTGCTAATTATTTCTTTTGCTGTGCAGAAGCTTTCTAATTTGATGCAATTCCATTGCTTATTTTTGCTTATGTCACCTGTGTTTTGAGATCACATCCAAAATACCGCTGCCCAGCCTGAACCGGTTTGGCTCAATGCATAGAGTGTCGGCCTGCAGACTGGAAGGTCCTGAGTTCAATTCCGGTCAAGGGCATGTACCTTGGTTGCGGGCACATCCCCTGTGGGGGCTGTGCAGGAGGCATCTGGTCAATGGTTCTCTCTCATCGATGTTTCTAGCTCTCTATCCCTCTCCCTTCCTTTCTGTAAAAAATCAATAAAATATATTTGAAAAAAAAATACCGCTGCCCAGACTATGATCAGAAAGCTTTTGCCTATGTTTTCTCCTAAGTGTTTTAGAGTTTCAGGTCTTATGTGTAAGTCTTTAATCTATTTTGAGTTTATTTGTGGATTAAGAGGCCAGATCAGGGTCCAATTTTATTCCTTTGCATATGAATATATTGTTTTCCTAACACCATTTATTGAAAGGCTTATACATTCCCCAATGCGTGTTCCTGGCAGTCCTGGGCTGCTCCCACCTTTTCGCTATTGTGAATAATGCTCCTGTAAACATTAGTGTACAGATATCTAATTAAGACCATGCTTTCAATTCTTTTGTGTGTATTCCCAGAAGTCAGGTTGTACTGGTCCATCCATATGGTAATTATTCTATTTTTAAGTTTTTTGGGTAATGTTTTCACAGTGACTGCATATTTTACATTTTACATTGACACCCTTTGTGCACAAATATTCCAATTCTTATACATCCATACTAGCACTTAATATTTTCTGTTTGTTTGTGTGTTATTTTTTTGTACCCTTCCTCATTGGTATGAGGTGACATGACATTTGATCTGCATTTCTTCAATGATGACTGACGCAGAGTATCTTTTTCATATATCTTGTGGCTATTTATATATCTTTTTGTTGAAAGTTCTGTTCAAATCCCTTGGACAATTTGACTTAGATTATTTGTTGTTGTTCTTTATGTTGTAAATTTAGCAGCTTCTATATAATCAGAATTTTAATCCCTTATAAGATTATAATTTGCAAACTGAAATGTGATTTGCAAATATATTTTTTTTCATTGTGTGGGTTGCCTTTTCACTCTTTAGGGTCCCTTGATATGCAAAAGTTTTAATTTTCATGAAGTTCTATTTGTCTGTTTCTCTTTTATCTGAGCCTTTGATGTCATATTAAAAAAAAAATCATTACCAAACCCAACTAACTTTGTGGAGTTGTTGTTGCTTTTTCTGTTTTCTTTGAAGACTTTATTATTTATTTTCTATACTATGTCTTCTACTAGAGACCCGATGCATAAAATTCATGCCTGGTGTGGGGGGGTCCCCTCTGTCCAGCTTTTACCCTCTCCAATCCAGGACGCTTGGGGAATGTCCAACTGCGGGTTTAGTCCCAATCCTGAAGATTGGGCCTAAACTGGCAGTCAGACATCCCTCTCATAATCTGGGACCGCTATCTCTTAACTGCTCACCTGCATGCCTACCTGGTTGCCCCTAACTGCCTCTGCGTGCCTGCCTGATCACCCCTAACTGTCCACCCTGCTGGCCTGGTCGCCCCCAACTTTCCCTCCCCACTGGCCTTGTAGTCCTTTAGTGCCCCTCCCCCACTGGCCTGGTTAGCACTTACTGCACTCCCTGCTAGAGTGGTTTCCCCCAACTAGGCCCCCCTGCAGACCTGGCCATCCCATGCTGCCCACTGCTCAGTCATTTGGTCACCCCTCACTAACTCCTGCCAACCTGGTCACCCCACAGAGCCTGCTGCTTGGCCCTTTAGTCACCTCTCACTAACCCCCCTGCCAGCATGGTCACCCCCAATGGCCACCCCTGCAGGCCAGGTCGCCCCATGCAGCCTGCTGCTTAGTCATTTGGTTGTCCCTCACTAACCTCCCTGCCAGCCTGGTAAACCCACAAAGCCTGTTCAGTCATCTGTTCGGTTGTTTCAGATGCTACGGTCGCTTAGCCTTTTATATATATATATATATTGATAGATAGATAGATAGATTGATTGATTTTGAGTTAATTTTTGAATGTGGTGTTAAGAAAGGGTCTAATTTTTATCCTTTTGCATATGAATATTCAGCTTTGCTGCACTATTTGCTGAAAAGATAGTCCTTCCATTCAGCAAATTTTATTTAAATATTTTTTCTTTATTGATTAAGGTATTACATATGTGTTCTTATCCCCCCATTGCCCTCCCACGCACTCCTTAGGCTCATATTATCATCTGCCTAGTGTCTGTCCATTGGTTATGCATGTATACAAGTCTTTATGTTGATCTCTCCCCTTTACCCCCCGCCTTCCCCTGCTTTCCCTCTGAGGTCTGATGGTCTGCTCAATGTTTCTCTGTCTCTGGATCTGTTTTTGTTCACTAGTTTTTATTGTTCACCATATTCCACAAATGAGTGAGATCATATAATATTTATATTCCTTGGAATGACATGTTGCTTAGCATAATGCTCTCCAGGTCCATCTACTATGTTGCAAATGTTGGGAGTTCCTTCATTTTATAGCGCAGAATAGTATTCCATTGTGTAGATGTACCACAGTTTTTTAATCCACTCATCTGCTGATGGACACTTAGGCTGTTTCAAAATCTAAGCTATTGAAAATTATGCTGCTATGAACATGGGGGTTCATATATCTTTTCTGATTGGTGTTTCTGGTGTATTGGGATATATTCCTACAAGTGGAAATACTGGGTCAAATTGAAGTTCCATTTTTAGTTTTTTGAGGAAACTCCATACTGTTCTCCACAGTGGCTGCACCAGTCTGCATTTCCACCAGCGTGCCTGAGGGGTCCTTTTTCTCCACATCCTTGCCATAAACTATCATTTGTTGATTTGTTGATGTTAGGCATCCATGATGATACCTCATTGTTATTTTGATTTGCATCTCTTGGAGGATTAGTGACTTTGAACATCCTATCTAATAAAGAGGGAATATGCAAATTGACTGTAACTCTGCAATGAAGATGGCAGCAGCTGAGCTGGGATGCTTGCATTGTTGCCATGGTGATGGTGCAAGCGTTCTGCCTCACCGCACTCATGGAGGGCCTCTGAACCTGCTTCATCGCTGCTGCCCCAGGGTTTGGAGGAGCAGAGACACAAGCCCACACAGGGTCCTGGCATCCAGAAGCCCCAAGCCCTGCAGCTGTGATGGCACTGGGGTCACTGGGGCTGCAGTGGACACACAAACCCACAGGAAATCGGTGGAAAGGAAGAAAAACTATCATAACTTTATCTCCCTTTCCACAAGATGAGAAAACTGACCCTGATTTATTTAGTTATATGGCCCACACCTTTCTATAAGCACAGGGTATGTTATGACCACTCCAAGGAAGACCTGGTCAGAATACTATCTCCAGGGAATAATGTTACTGTGGCAAATCATCTAAGAGAGGAAACAAGTTTTTGTCATATTTATTCTGAAGGTTTGAGAACATACCACCACAACATATGCCGTGTTGTTATTTTGATGATCTTGAGCTGCAGATATTTGAAAAACAGCAAATACAAGGAGAGGATTTCACTGAAGTCTCCTGATCTGCCTAAAATTGGACCCTCCTAAACGAGCTTAAATGTCATATGTACCTTTGGTGGAAAAAGTGTCATCAGACAGCTAAAGCTGACTCCTGTCACAGGACTGGAGACTAGAAGTTGATATCACACCCAATCTTTGTTACAAACTATGTCTAACCACCCCCATTCAACTTTCCTAAAAAATCATTTAGTCTCCTCTAAGAAGCCTACATTTCCCATCCCTTTTCCCTAGGAAGAAGGTATTTAAATCTGGATTCTAAGCCACCTTGGGGAGTTATTCATTTTTCCCTGCGATCTCCCACACATATACATGAAGTGCACATGTTAATAAACTTCTGTTTTTCTCTTGGTAATCTGTTTTTCATTACAAGGGCCTTCGCTAAGAAATAAGAAGGGTAGAGGAAAATTATTTTTCCTCCTCCATAATTCCATCTTTGGAAATCAAGTCCTGGGCTGAACAGTGAGGTTGGCTCAAGTGCCAAGCAGTCCAGGCTAAGGAGAGGGAAGCCTCTAGGGGGAAATCAATGATACTGGCATCAAGACAGAGGGCACACATATGGTTACTGATAGGAGTTTATAGTGGTTCAACATTTTTGGAGGATGATTTGGCAAAGTTGATAGAAATGTTCAAGGTACATCTAAGAGTCTTCTAGGAATCTCATCTGCTGAGATAAAGCAGATAAAGCATGAGTGCATAAGCTCTGGTCAGAACTCAGGATGCCACTGCGGGCTCCCCTTCCACAATAGGAAAACCTGCTAACAACCTCCATTTTTAGGACAAAGTGGCATCTATATTAATAATAGGGGTAATATGCTAATTAAATTGAACATCTTCCAGACAACCTTCTGGACATCCTTCCGGACAAAGCCATAGTGGCAGGGCTGAGACAGAGGCAGTTAGAGGTAATCAGGCAGGCAGGGGAGAGCAGTTAGAAGAATCATTGGCAGGCGGGTGAACAGTTAGGAGCCAGGAGTCCCAAGGGGACACAGATTGAAGAGCATGCAGGCCAGGCTGAGGGATTCCTCTCCCATGCACGAATGTCATGCACTGGGCCTCCAGTGTTTTCATATGTCTCTCAGCCTTCCTTATGTCCTATTTTGAAAAGTATCCATTTAGGTCCATTGCCCATTGTTTGATTGGATTGTTTATCTTTTTTATTTTTTTTTCTTTAAGTTGTATGAGTTCCCTGTAAATATTGGGCATTAAATCCTTATCAGAGATAGCATTGGCAGATATGTTCTCCCATGTAGTGGGCTTTCTTGTATACCGGGCCAGCTCAGTCAAGGGTTCAGTTAGCCTCAGCACAGGAGGGGGGAGGGGGGGTTGGAGGGCTGCGAATGATTAAAGAAAAGACAAAGAAAAGACAGAATAAGCTGGGTGGATCTCCTGTGCCTGGCTGAGGCCACAGAGAGAAATCCAGCTAGCAAACTGAGGCTTTATTTTATAGTTGGAGAAAAACAAGGTAGTGGTCAACATAGTTACAATGTTCTTGTAAGTTTCATATGTTTTGGCAGCACTTGCTGCATCTCCCACAGCCCATTATCTACCCAGGAATGTCATAAGGTCAAGCTCAATTATGCTAAGAGGGCTGTGTCCTCTAAGTTGGGACTTCTTTGTGGCTTTGCCAACAGGTCAGTCCGAGGCTTAACCCTATAGCCGCTCCCTTCATTCTTGTTTTGTTGGTTTCTTTTGCTGTGCAATTTGCTATTTTGGTTTAGTCCCATTGTTTTTCTCTTTAGTTTTTATTGCCCAAGGAACTGTATAGGTCAGTGATTCCCAAAGTGGTCTATATCGACCCCCAGGGGTCTATGACAACCTGCAAGGGGTCTACGTCAGTGAAAAAAAAATTTGGGGGTCCATGAAATGAAAATGGGGGTCCACGATAGTGGATCTCAACATACACTGATAGTACCTATTTACTTACATCATATTATCTTATAATATAAAAACATATACATTATTTATAAAAGTACCTATGAAGTAAAAAATTTATTATATATGTTTATAAAATTGTGTAAGTTGTAGGATAAAAACCTGCACATAATGATATACCAGTATCATCTTGTTACAAGCATACGCGCAGTAAACATTCTTGCCAATTTTTGTCTCAAAGCTTCGCGAACTTGCACCGACTTGTTCAATTCGTCACTCTATAAATATGAATGTGAGAAAAATACGTTCATTCGTTTCCTGAATCTTGAATAGGAAAGTGCTGAGAAAATATTTTAAAAAAATATAAACTGGTAGTTTATCATACAAATTATAGTGAATCAGTGTTATTTTGTTTGAGAATGCCAGAGAAAAGTAGGTACATTATTTTGAAACTAGGTTTGATGATGTTTTGACTATGGTAATACCACCGTGGATAATTAACCCATATGGTGAAATAGAAGAAACGAATGTCATAATACAAGAGGAACTGACTGAAATAAGTACAAACGAAGAACTTAAGTTTCAGTTTAAAAACGGATATCAGCAATTCTGGCTGCAAAAAAACATACCCGTTACTTATCCCGTATTATGGAATATAGCGAGGAAATTTTTTATTTCCTTTCCATCGTCATACCTTGTGGAAAGGGGGTTTAGCGCTGTTACCAATCTCCTAACGAAAAAAAGAAACAGACTGGACATCATTAGCCGAGGAGATTTAAGATTAAACCTTACAAAATTGACACCAAATGTTGATAATTTAGTATTAAAGCATCAGGTTCATCCTTCCCACTAAAAACATTTACTTATTGCTTAGTTTATTTTATGTTACGTATATTTTATATAACAGATACAAAATTTTATTTTGAGTAGTTTTAATTTAAATTCAATAAATAAATGTATAAAACTTAACATGTGTTTTTATTTCAAGTTTTTAACACTAAACTTCACTACAGTTAGAAATTTACAAAAAAATCAATATCAGGTAAGTAGGGGGTCTACCCAAAACCGAAAAACAAGGGGTCTATGGCACAAACAAGTTTGGGAACCTCTGGTATAGGTGAAGAAATTACTTTGGCATATGTCTGAGATTTTGCTGCCTGTGGAATTCTCTAAGATTTTTATGTTTTCCTATTTTATGTTTAAGTCCTTTATCCGTTTTGAATTTATTTTTGTGTATGGTTTAAGTTGGTGGTCTAGTTTCATTTTTTCTTTTTTTTGCATGTATCTGACCAATTTTCCCAATACCATATATTGAGGAGACTATCTTGACTCCATTGTATGCTCTTGCCTCCTTTGTCAAATATTAATTGAGCATAGTGGTTTGAGTTGATTTCTGGGTTCTGTATTCTATTAAATTGGTCGATATATCTGTTCTTGTGCCAGTAACTTGCAGTTTTTGAGAAAAGTGACTTTGTAATACATCTTGATTTCTTCCTACTTTGTTCTCAGGATTCCTGCAGATATTCGGGGTCTTTTTATTCTAGATTAACTTTTGGAGAGTTTGTTCTAGGTCTGTGAAGTATGCCAATGCTGTTTTAATGGGGAGTGCATTAAATCTATAGATTGCTTTGGGTAGTATGGACATTCTAATGATGTTGATTCTACCAATATGTGAACACAGTATGTTCTTCCATCTGTTTATGTCTTCCTCTATCTCTTTTTTCAGTGTCCTATAGTTTTCCAAGTATAGGTCTTTTACTAATACCTCCTAAGTATGTTCTTTCCATTTTGAGTGGTCTTGCTAAACTCCTAGATGATTATTTGACCATATACATAAAAGTTTCTTTTTGGACTCTCTAATCTCATCTTTTGATCCATGTCTGTCTTTATGTCAATATTCTTTTTTTATTTTGTAGATTTATAATTACTTTTGAGATTAGAATGGGTGAGTCCTCCAACTTTGTCCTTTTCAAGATTGCTTGGGCTATGTGGGATTCCTTGCATTTTTGTTGTTGTTTGTTTATTTAATAGCTCATTGATTTTTGGAGAGAGAAACATCAATGTGAGACCACAATACCAACCTGTTGCCTCTTGTATGCCTCCCACTGGGGATCGAGCCAGCAAACGTGGCATATATTCTTTTTTTATTTTTTAAATAAATCTTTATTGTTCATATTATTACAAATGTTCCTCATTTCACTGAGACATGTTTGGCTCAGTGGATAGTGTTGGCCTGTGGACTGAAAGGTCCCAGATTCGATTCTGGTCAAGGGCATGTACCTTGGTTGTGGGCACATCCCCAGTGGGGGTGGCGCAAGAGGCAGCTGATTGATGATTCTCTCTCATCGATGATTCTATCTCTCTATCCTTCTCTCTTCCTCTCTGTAAAAAAATCAATAAAAATATATTTAAAAAAAACCCACAAATGTTCCTCATTTTTTCCCCTTCCATTGCTCCCTTCCACCAGGTTCCCACCCCACCCTCTGCCCTTTACCCACCCCCATTGTCCTCATCCATAGGTGCACAGTTTATGTTCAGTCTCTTCCCACACCCGCCACTCCCCTTTTCCCTGAGAATCGTCAGTTCACTCCCCTTCCATATCTCTGATTCTATTATATTCACCAGTTAATATTATTCATTTTTTAACTTCCTTGGTTTTTAGATTCACTTGTGTTTTTGTTTGTTTGTTTGTTTTTTAATATATTTTATTGATTTTTCTTACAGAGAGGAAGGGAGAGGGATAGAGAGCTAGAAACGTCAATGAGAGAGAAACATCGACCAGCTGCCTCTTGCACACCCCCTACCGGGGATGTGCCCGCAACCAATTTACATGCCCTTGACCGGAATCGAACCTGGGACCTTTCAGTCCGCAGACCGACGCTCTACCACTGAGCTCTCTCTCTTTTACTGGGACCCCCATAATTCTAATGTTGGTTTGCCTGAAGTTGTCCCAAAGGTTTCTTACATTATCTTCAACTTTCTGGATTCTCTAGTCTTCTTGCTTCTGCAAAGGAGTGTCTTCTGGCCCTTTATGTTCCTAATCTTTGACTTGATTCTTGCGATCTTCCATTCCCGTTTTTAGGACTCTTAGGCTTTTACTGCTCCTCTGATTTTCCTTCTAGTTTTCTCTTTCCTTCTAGTTGTAGAATTTCCACTCAGTCAACTTTCCTATAGTTCTGGATAATGTCCATTTTGTATTTTAGTTGTATTTTTTTAAATTGTTGTGCGAGGCTGCAGTTAGGCGTTTACCTATGTTGCCATCTTGGTTTCTCTCCTAGCATATACTCTTGACAAGGAATCAAATAAGCAATCTCCTGGTGCTCTGGATGATGCACACAACTGAGCCATACTGGCCAGGGTGAGATTTCTTGAAATTTGACATAAATTTTAAGATGACTTTTTTATTTGTGCAAAAGTCATATTTTTGTACATGTAACCTATAGATTTCTGAGGGTAGTCCTGGCATCTTTATATATTGTTTTCCAACTTTTGAACATAGGATGTCTGTTTGTTTGTTTGTAGTTTTAATTATACCTCTTTCACTTTATTATAAGATCTTGTTCTTTTTTATATATGTTTTTATTAAGTTTAGAAACATTGATGTGAGAGAGAGAGAGAGAGAGACATATATGATAGCCTCCAGTATGTAAGTGCCCCAACCAGAACTCACAACCTGAATATGTGCCCTGACTGGGAATGGAACTGCCAACCTTTTGATGTATGGGATGAAGCCCAATCAACATAGCCACACTAGTCAGGGCAAGAATTTATTATTTTTTATGGTTTCCCTTCTTACCTGTAATTCCTTTAACCATTTTGAGTTTGTTTTGTGTATGTTGCAAGTTGGTGATCTAGTTTCTTTTCTTTTTTTTTCTTTTTTTTTTTATGTAGCTGACCAAATTTCCCAGCACCATTTATTGAAGAGACTGTCAAGAAAATTTTCTTAATTGCAACTATTTCTGTAACATCACTATCATTGATATTGGTCCCAACCTTCTGTGGCACTGTAATTTGCAGATGAGGTGTTGTAAGAGTCTGTAGTGAGGAATGTGTGAGCATTCCACACATGCATACATTGTGCCACTCCAGGAAGAGGCCCCTCTCATGGGAGAGTATTGCCCTACTACTGTCCAGAGACACCTGGGACTCACTGACCTCAACCCTGACTGGCTGAGGAAGTGCTGGTCTCAGGACCCCATCCAGGATCTCTCAGGACCCCACCACCCCAGAAGCAGGGCGCCCACTCCTGCCAGTGCAGAGTCAGGTAAGTGAGGGCCAACTGCCCCAGGCCTGCTTTGAGCCCTCCAACCACCAGTCCCACCAGCTGCAGCTTGATCTGAAACTAGGTGGCTCTGAAAGCACACTGTAAGATCTCGAGCCCAAAAGGCAACATTCAATTGGCCCCGGGGACACTGCTGGGCGACTGTCCTTATGGAGCTCCACACCCCCTTATGATGTCACTAGGAGGTTGTCCCTGCCCACAGCCCCACACCAACCAGTGCTCACACAAGGGAAGTCTGCCTCCTGCCATAAGCTTTATTTCCCCCATACTGATATTTTAAAGGCCTTCAGGGGTCACTTTCTCCTATAGAAGATGGCCGTTGTCTGTGGAGTTCTTGGCAATACTGAGTCCACATCATTGTTTTCTGGTACAATGATTGAATTGCTGTAGTGAAGGAAAAAGAAACAGAAATTCACGATATGGTTAGCAGCAAACAATTGTCTATTTTAGCCACATCTATTGCCATGTTTCTACTTAATCTTAGGTCAAGCCACACACATACAAGCATAAGAACTAAAAATAAAAAATCAATATTACCACAAATAAGATTTTTTTCTTAGAAAACTAAGGAGTCCTAATAAGCAACTAAACATTAAATGTGCATATGTATTTTATTTAGTATTGATTTATAATAAATAGGAAGCAAAAAAATCACAACTTTAATAATTCTCAAAAACAATTGAATTGTTCAGGTTGCCCATGTTTGTTTCTTAGAAAAATCGAAGGCTTAGGGAAACTAAATGAAAGTCTAAATGTAAAAATTTCACAAATAATATGGAGTTCACACATTGAAAATCAAGAGTTAATTTATAAAAGAACTTTTTTTGAATATACAGGCTGGTGACTTTTAATTTCATTATATTTAAATTTGTTTTATGATAATTTTTATTGTGGTAAAATACATATAACATAACATTTACCATCTTAAGCCATTTTTAAGTTTATAGGTCATTACTATTAAGAATATTCACATGGTTGTGCAAACATCATCGCCAACAATCTGAAGAACTTTTTGCAAAACTGAAACTCTATACACATGGGTTTCTCCCATTTCTCTCTTCTCCAAACCCTGACAACTACTTTCTACTTTCTCCAAGAATTGGACCACTCTAAATATCCCTTATAAGTGGATCTTTAGTATTGATCTTTTGTGACTGGCTTCCTCCATCCAGCATAATGTCCTTAAGGTCCACCCATGTTGTAGCTTGTGTCAGAATTTCCTACCTTTCCAAGGCTGAGTAATATTCCATTGTGTGTGTATACCACATTTTGTATATCTAGTCATCTGTTAATGGTCAGTAGCTACTTTATTCCCATCTTTTAGCTATTGTGAATAAAGCTGCGTGCAAATATCTTTTCAAGACCTTGTTTGCAATTATTTTGGATATATAACCAGAATATTGATAAAGTAAAAAAAAGGCAACCCAAGAAACTGTAGAAAATATTTGCAAATTATATCTATGATAAAGGATCAATATATAGAATACATCGAGAACTGCTACAACTGAACAACAGCAACAAAATTAAATAACAAATCTGATTCAATAATGGCCAAAGTACTTGAATAGACATTTCTCCAAATAAGATATACAAATAACTTATGATCAAATCAATAGATGCTCAACATCACTAATCATTAGGAGATAAAATAATGCAAATAAAAACCACATGTACTACTACCACCTCCCACCCATTAGGGTGAATACTATAAAAAAACAAACACAGAAAATAAACTGTTTTTAAGTGTGTGAAGAACTTGGAGATCTTGATCACTGTTGGTTGGATGTAAAATGAAACATACTCCAGAAAATACAGTGTGGTAACTCTTTAAAAATAGAAAAATAGAATTAACTTTCATTTTTAAAGGATTTTTTTACATTTAAAAATGTATCACCCATAACTTTGGGACAATACAAAACAAAACAATATTAGAATAGTAGGGGTTCCAGAAGGAAAGAAAACTAAGGAAGGCATAGAAAATTTGTTTGAAGAAATAATGATAGAAAACTTTCCTGAGATAGAGAAGAAAAAACCCACACAAATACAAGAAGCACGCAGAGTCCCAAGCAAAATGAATCCCAAAAGACTGATGCCAAGGCATATTATAATCAAATTGGCAAACATCAATGACAAAGTAAGAATCTTAAAAGCAGCCAGAGAGAGACAGAAAGTTACATATAAATGAAACTCCAGCTGAAACCGGTTTGGCTCAGTGGTAGAGCGTCAGCCTGCAGACTGAAAGGTCCCTGGTTATATTCCGGTCAAGAGCATGTACCTTGGTTGCGGGCGCATCCCCGGTGGGGGGTGTGCAAGAGGCAGCTGTTCGATGTTTCTCTCTCATTGACGTTTCTGGCTCGCTATCTCTCTCCCTTCCTCTCTGTAAAAAATCAATAAAATATATTAAAAAAAAAAAGAAAGAAAGAAAGAAACTCCATCAGACTAGCAACTGATTTCTCAACAGAAACTCACCAGGCCAGAAGGGAATGGGATGAAATATACAAAGTCATGCAAAGGAAGGGTCTGAGTCCAAGAATACTGTACCCAGAAAGGCTATCAATCAAAATTGAAGGTGAAATCAGGAGCTTCACAGATAAAAAAAGACTAAAGGAATTTATCACCACCAAACCAGCAATGCAAGAAATGCTAAAGGGTCTACTGAAAAATAAAGAAATAGGAAGTGAAGAAGGAACACAGGGGTACAGAATAAAAATGGCATGAAGTAAGTACCTATCAATAATAACTTTAAATGTAAATGGATTAAATGCTCCAATCAAAAAACATAGGGTAATGAATGGGATAAGAAAACAAGACCCATATATCTGTTGTCTACAAGAAACCCACTTCAGAAAAAAAGACACACACAGACTGTGGGTGAAGGGATGGAAAAATGTTTTCCAGGTGAATGGAAATGAAAGAAAAAAAAAGCTGAGGTAGTAATACTTATATCTGACAAATTAGATCTCAAAGTGAAGGACATAACAAGAGATAATGAAGGCCACTTCATAATACTAAAGGGAGCAATCCAACAAGAAGAAATAACCCTGGTAAACATATATGCACCCAATATGGGAGCACCCAAATACATTAAAAAAAAAACTGCTGGAGGACATTAAGGGAGAGATTAATAGCAATACAATCATAGTAGGAGATTTTAATACCCCACTGTCACCTTTGGACAAATCATCTAAACAAAAAATCAGCAAAGAAATATCAATCCTAAATGACTCACTGACCGGATGGAATTAATCGACATCTTTAGAACATTCCACCCCAAATCCACAGAATATACATTCTTCTCAAGTGCACATGGGTCATTTTCAAAGATAGACCACATGTTAGGACATAGGCACAGTCTCTTCAAATTCAAGAAGATAGAAATCATATCAGGCATCTTCTCAGATCATAGTGGCATAAAACTGGAAATTACTACAATAAAAATAATCCAAATAAATCAAACACATGGAGACTAAACAGCATGCTATTAAATAAGGATTGGGTTACCAGAGAAATCAAGGAAGAAATTAAAAACATCCTGGCAACAAATGACAATGAAAACACAACAATCCAAAATCTATGGGACACAGCAAAAGCAGTTTTAAGAGGGAAGTTCATATCTCTATAAGCCTACTGCAAAAAAAGAAAAGAAAAAAATGGTAACAAATTATCTAACTCAACAACTCATAGACTTAGAAAGAGAGCAACAAGAAAGGCCCAGTGTAAGCAGAAGGAAGGAAATAATAAAAAATCAGAGCAGAGATAAACGACATAGAGACCAAGGAAACAATACATAAGATCAACAACACCAAGAGCTGGTTCTCTGAAAGGATAAACAAGATAGATGAACCTCTAGCCAGGCTAACCAAGAAACAAAGAGAGAGGACCCAAATAAACAAAACCAGAAATGAAAGAGGTGAAATAACAACAGACCCCGCCGAAATACAAATGATTGTAACAAAATACTATGAACAACTCTATGCCAACAAACTGGACAACCTGGAGGAAATGGACATATTCCTAGAAAAATACAACCTTCCAAAACTCTATCAGGAAGAATCTAAATATCTCAATAGACTAGTGACTTGTGAAGAAATTGAAACAGTCATCAAAAAGCTTCCAGCAAACAAAAGTTCAGGGCCAGATGGCTTCAAAGGAGAGTTTTATCAAACATTTAAGGAAGAACTAAAACCTATTCTCCTCAGACTTTTCCAAAAAATTCAAGAGGAAGAAACACTTCCAACTCCTTCTATGAAGCCAGAATCACCCTAATACCAAATCTAGATAAAGACAACTCAATGAAAGAGAATTACAGGCCAATATCCCTCATGAACATAGATGCCAAAATCATCAACAAAATTCTAGCAAATTGGATCCAGAAGCACATCAGAAAGATCATACACTATGACCAAGTAGGATTTATTCAGGGAATGCAAGGATGATACAATATCCGCAAATCAATAAAAGTGATACATCACATAAACAAATTGAAAGATGAAAATCATATAGTCATATCAATTGATGCAGAAAAAGCATTTGATAAAATTCAACACCCTTTCCTGATAAAAACTCTCAACAAGGTGGGAGTACAAGGATCATACCTCAACATAATAAAAGCTATATATGATAAACCCACAGCCAACATCATACTCAATGGGCAAAAACTAAAACCATTCCCTCTAAGAACAGGAATAAGACAGGGATGCCTACTCTCACCACTCCTGTTTGACATAGTACTGGAAGAACTAGCCATTGCAATTAGACAAGAAGAGGGAATAAAGGAATCCGAATTGGAAAAGAATAAGTAAAGTTATCCTTATTTGCAGAATACATGACATTGTACATAAAAAACCCAAAAGACTCCATCAAAAAACTAGTAGACTTAATAAATGAATTTGGCAATGTAGCAGGATACAAAATTAATGCCAAGAAATCTATGGCCTTTCTATACACCAATAGTGAACTTACAAAAACAGACACTAAAAAAGCAATCCCATTTACCATGGCACCAAAAAAAATTGATACCTAGGAATAAATTTAACTCAGGAGGTAAAAGACGTATATGTGGAAAACTACAGGACACTGAAAAAAGAGATAGAGGAAGATGTAAACAGATGGAAGAACATACCATGTAAATTGATTGGTAGAATCAACATCATCAAAATGTCCATACTTCCCAAAGCAATTTATAGATTAAATGCACTCCCCATTAAAATACCAACGGCATATTTCACTGACTTAGAAAGAACTCTCCAAAAATTCATTTGGAACAATAAAAGACCCCAAATAGTCACAGCAATCCTGAGAAAGAAGAGTAAACTAGGAGGGATCTCAATACCAGATTTCAAGTTGTATTACAAAGCCACTGTTCTCAAAACAATTTGGTACTGGCACAAGAACAGACATATAGATCAATGGAATAGAATAGTGAATCCAGATATCAACCCAATCTGTATGCTCAATTAATATTTGACAAAGGAGGCATGAATATACAATGGAGTCAAAACAGTCTCTTCAATAAATGGTGTTGGGAAAATTGAACAGATACATGCGAAAGAATGAAAGTAGATCACCAACTTACGCCATTCACAAAAATAAACTCGAAATGAATACAGGACTTAAACATAAGAAGGGAAACCATAAAAATACTAGAGGAATCCACAGGCAGCAAAATCTCAGACATATGCCAAAAGAACTTCTTCACTGATACAGCCCCTAGGGCAATTGAAGCTAAAGAGAAAATAAACAAATGGGACTACACCAAAATAAAAAGCTTTTTTACAGCAAAAGAAACCATCAACAAAACAACAAGAAAGCCCACTGTATGGGAGAACATATTTGCAAATGTTATCACTGATAAAGGTTTAATCTCTAACATCTACAGACAGCTTATACAACTAAATAAAAGGAAGATGAATGAGCAATTAAAAGATGGGCAATGGGAATCTTCTCAAAAGAAGACAGAAGGAATGCGAAGAGGCACATGAAAACATGCTCAAAGTCACTAATTATCTGAGAGATGCAAATCAAAACAGCAATTCAGTACCATCTCACACCTGTCAGAATGGCCAACATCAACAAATTGACAAACGACAAGTGTTGGCGAGGTTGCGGAGAAAAAGGAACCCTCGTGCACTGCTGGTGGGAATGCAGACTGGTGCAACCACTGTGGAGAACAGTGTGGAGTTTCCTCAAAAAACTGAAAATGGAACTCCCATTTGACCCAGTAATCCCACTCCTAGGAATATATCCCAAGAAACTAGAAACACCTATCAGAAAGGATATATGCACCCCTATGTTCATAGCAGCACGATTTACAATAGCTAGGATTTGAAAACAGCCTAAGTGCCCGTCAGGAGATGATTGGTTCCAAAAACCATGGTACATCTACACAATGGAATACTATGCTGCCATAAAAAAGAAGGAATTCTCATCATTTGCAGCAACCTGGATGGAATTGGAGAACATAATGCTGAATGAAATGAGCCAGTCAATGAAAGAGAAACACCACATGACCTCACTCATTTATGGATAATAAAGAACATTATAAACTGATGAACCAAAGGATAGATATAGAGACAGTAAAACAAGAAGCAGACTGTCAAATTATAGCGGAGAGGGTAGAGAGATCTGGGGGAGATAAGAGATCAACGAAGGACTTGTATGCATGCAGATAAGTACAACCAATAGACACAAAACTCTGGGGAGGGAGGGCATGTATCGGGGGGTGGGGGGAATGGTAAGATATGTACACAGATAATTTAATTTTAAAAATGGTAAAATAAATAAATAAATAAAATAGAAAAATAAATAAATAAAAATAAAATATATCACCCATGACAATTTTATGTATGTACCTTACAATCAACATTTATAGAAAAAATTTTAAAAATGATTGCTTTTCCTGTTTGTCAAAAAAAAAAAAAATATATATATATATATATATATAGATATATATATATATATATATATATACAGTTAAAAACTATTTTTCATGTTTTTCTCTAAATAAGCAGCAGTTAATAATTAACATAATAACATATAACCTCAAAATAGTCAAATCTGTTTATTTTACTAAATTATTTGCTTCTTAACCATGCTTTTGTTGTGATATAATCAATTTTATATATTATCTATATATATCATCTGATATCACTGATGATACATAGATTATATGAATGATATGTATTGATGCATATATAAAGTGTTATTTTGACATATATTAATTATATATCACAAATTTTATGTATCATCTATATATAATCATTTATATATAGTTTAAATATATATAATTTAATATACACTGAGTAGCCAGATTATTATGTGTTCAGAGATCATAATAACCTGGCACTCAGTGCAACAATACAAATTGTTGATATATAGTATTGATGGCATGATAAATATTAGTCATTCTTGATTTTTACTAAATCCCTGATGTTCAATTAATTCACCAAGAGAGAAAATATTATTTAAATTATTTACCTATCATTTCCTGATTGGAATGGCTCCTTTTATAATTTTTTAAAGTGTACAATAGCAACTTTGCAGAGTGCCTTCTCACACTCCCAAACCCCTTGGGGGATGTTGGAGAACCAGTTTCGGCCCAATCCCCACAGGCCAGGCCAAGGGATCACACCTGCTGAAGGGATCCCTGCTTACTCTGCAGATGCCTGGGAGGGTCCTTGGGAGGTTGGCTCCAGAGCGTGTCCAGCCCATCTTAGTCAGTCCCGGCCCACTGGCCACCTTCTAATTAATTTATTTTCAATGTGCATGAATCGGTGCAGGGTGTCACTAGTTTTATAATAGTTTCAGGTGAACAACATGATGGTTAGAAATTATATAATTTACAAAGTTCTAAAACCCACTCAGCACCATACATATTCAGTTACAAAATAGTGTATAGTGACTATTTTGTAACCACTAATTTGTACTTCTTAATCTCTTCCCCTTTCACTAAGACCCTACACTGTTCCTACTTAAGAACTCTCAGTTTGTTCTCTTTATCTGTGAGTCTTCAAGAGTTATTTTTTTAATGCTCACTATAAGCCTAGTAATAGGTCTGGGTTACCAAAAAATGAAGGATACCCTCCTTGTTTCAAAATAATCAGGGCTAACAAGATACCAGAAAAGTATAAGATATAACATAGCTAGAAACTATATATTCATTGTTAGCATGATATACAAAGTTCTCTTGGAATATATGATAATTTTCTTCTACATATAGCTACAGAAAGTATGTCACATTTGAGATTTGAGTCATAAATGGATAAATAAATGACTTGTACAAAGTCAGAGCATTTTCTTCTAAAAGTAACATTAAGTCATCCAAGAGGTGTTTTTTTTTCTAAATTATTGTTAAAATTCAATACTATTTTATATTTATTTCAAGTTTACAGCATAGTGGTTGGACATCTATATAATTTACAAAGTGATTCCCCCCAATAGTATCCACCTGGCACCATAGAAATTATTACAATACTAGAGGCCTGGTGCATGAAATTTGTGGAAGCGGGGAGAAGGGGCTGTGTCCTTCAGCCCAGCCTTCACTCTCTCCAATCTCGGACCCCATGAGGGATGTCCGACTGCCCATTTAGGCCCAATTTAGGTAAGATCAGACCTAAATGGGAAGTTGAACATCCCTCTCACAATCCAGATCTGCTGGCTTCCAACGGCTCTCCTGCCTGCCTAACAGCTTCTGCTTGCCAGCCTGATCACCCCCTAACCACTCCCCTGCCAGCCTGATTGATGCCTAACTGCTCCCCTGCCAGCCTGATTGCCCCTAACTGCCCTCCCCTTCAGGCCTGGTCCTCCCAACTACTCTCCCTTGCAGGCCTGGGTCTCCCCCAAATCCCCTTCCCTGCAGGCCCGGTCACCCCCAACTTCCCTTCTCTGCCAGCCTGGTCACCCCTAATTGCCCTCCCCTGCAGGCTTGATCACTCCCAACTGCCCTCCCTTGAAGGCCTGGTTCCTCCCAACTGTCTTCTTCTGCTGGCCTGATCAGCTCACAACTTCCCTCCCTTGCAGACCTGGTTCCTCCCAATTGCTCTCCCCTTCTGGCCATCTTGTGGTGGCCATCTTGTGTTCACATGGAGGCAGCCATCTTGTATCCACATGGCGGCAGCCATTTTGTCTGTTGGAGTGATGGTCAATTTGCATATTACTCTTTTATTAGACAGGATTAGATAGGATAGAGGCTGATGCATGGGTGGTGGCTGGCTGGTTTACCCTGAAGGGTGGCCGGGATCAGGGTGGGGTTCCCCTTGGGGCATGGGGTGGCCTGGGCAAGGGGTCTATGGTGGTTTGCAGGCAAGCCACATCCCCCAATGACCCAAGCTGAGGTCCTGGTATCTGGGATTTATTTATCTTTACAATTCAAACTTTGTAGCTTTGAGCAGAGCCAAGCCTCCTGCTTGCTCTGTGGCCACAGCCATTTTTGTTAGGATTTATTTATCTTCCATAATTGAAACTTTGTAGCCTAGAATGGAGGCCTAAGCTGTCCAGGGTGTGAGGAAAGCTTGGCTTCCTCCATCTCCAGGGGAAACTCAAGCCTCCTGCTCTCTCCAGCTCCATGACTGCTGCCGTTTCTGTTTGGATTTATTTATCTTCCATAATTGAAACTTTGTAGCCTTGAGAGGAGGCCTAGGCAGGCCAGGGTGTGCAGAAAGCTTGGCTTCCTCCATTAGCGGGAAAACCCAAGTCTCCTGCTCACTCTGAGGCTGCAGACATCTTAGTTGGGTTAACTTGTATACTTGTTTCTGATTGGCTGGTGGGAATGGCTTGTGGGTATAGCAGAGGTATGGTCAATTTGCATATTACTCTTTTATTAGATAGAATTATTGAGTATATGCCATATGTAGGAATTTACATCTTCATGACTATTTTTTCATCTGTCAATTTGTATTACTTAATCCCTTCACATTTTTTTCACCCAACCCCCAGTTCCCTCCCATCTGGAAATCATCAGGTTTATTTTTCCTTTATCTATCAGTATGTTTTTCTGTTTTGTTTATTTGTTTATTTTGTTCTTCAGATTTTACATATCTATACTAATAAAAGGGTAATATGCTAATTAGGGTGGATATCATCCAGACTTCCATTCTGACAAAGCCACAGAAACTCAGGTGGCTGTGATGCCTGAGGCTCATGGCAGCTGTTGGCTCATGGAAGCTGTGGGCTCACAGCAGCCATGGGCTGAAGCAGCCATGAGCTCTGGTGGCTGCGATGTCCAGGGCTCAGGCAGCCATGGGCTCAAGCAGCTGTGAGCCCCGGTGACTGTGAGGTCCAGGGCTTAGGCATTGCAGCCACCATGGCCAGCAGTGGCAGCAGCAGTGGGGTGATAGAGGTAGTGCCTTCCCCTGATCTTCCCTTTTGCCTCCCATAGTGGAGTGGGCCTAAACCATCAGTAGGGCATCCCCTGGGGGCTCCTGGACTGAGAGAGGGACAGGCCAGACTGAGTCTGGCACCAGGCCTCTAGTAAGTAAAATAATATAGTATATTACATTCTCTCTATCTTATTTCTTTTAGCATAAAATTCCTCTATGTCCATCAATACTGTTGCAAATGTAAATATTTTGTCGTTTTTTTTTTTACGACTAATACTCCATTGTATATATGTACCACTTCTTTATCTATCTATCCATGGATGTATAAGTAGGCTTCTTCCATATCTTTTCTGTTGTAAAAAATACTGCAATAAGAATAGGGATGCCTTTATCTTTTCAAATTCATGTTTCAGATGTCTTCATATAAATACCCAGAAGTGGAATTGCAGATAGTTCTATTTTTAATCTTTTGAGGAGCTTCCATACTATTTCCCAAAGTGGCTGCAACAATTTGCATTTGAGTTTCCATTTCTCCATATCAAAGTTTGTTGACTTACTGATAGCCAATCTGACATTTGTGAGGTGATACCTTATTATGGTTTTAATTTTCATTTCTCTGATGATTAGCGTAGTTGAATATCTTTTCATAAGTCTATTGAGCATCTGTATGTCCTATTTGAAAAAATGTCTATTCAAGTCCTCAGTCTATTTTTTAATTGGATTGTTGTTAGGTTTTTTTTTGTTTTGTTTTGTTTTTGTTTGTTTGTTTTGTGTGCGTGCGTGTATGCTTAGGAGCATAAATTCTTTATAAATTAAAATAAAAATCTTTATTGTTGAAACTATTTATATATATATATATATATATATATATATATATATATATATATATATATATTCCTTTTTCTCCCATTTACCTCTTACAGCCTGCCCCCCCCCACCCAAGGCCACTACCACTCTATTGTCTGTCACCTTGTGTTATGCATCCAAGTTCTTTGATTGATATGTTCCCACACACCGCTCTCACCTTCCCTCTGAGATTCGATAATTCTATTCCATACTTCTATGTCTCTAGAGCTATTTTGTTCAAAGGTTTATTTTGTTCATTATATTTCACATAAGAGTGAGATCATGTGATACTTGTCTTTTTCTGACTGGCTTATTTTGCTTAGCATAATACTTTCCCATAGATAGAGCATTGACCTGTGTCCTGAGTGGTCCTGGGTTCAATTCCAATAAAGGGCATGTACCGTGGTTGCAGGTCAACCCCCAGCCTTGGTGCATGCTGGAGGCATCCAATCAATAGTATCTTTTTCATATTGATGTGTCTCTCTCTATGTCTTCCCCTCTCCCTTCCACTTCTCTAAAACTTAATGGAAAAATATCCTTGGATGAAGAATAATAATAAAATAAAGTTTTGTTCCCCTTTAAAAGATACCTCGCTATAAATTTTGGATATTAAGCTCTTATCATATCTATTATTGGCAAACTAGAGGCTTTATGCATGAAATTTGTGCACAGGTTGTGTGTAGGGGGTCCAATCCAGGACCCCCATAGAATGCCTGACTACCGGTTTTGGCCTGATCCCTATGGACCAAAACTGGCAGTCAGATATCCCTTTTGCAATCTGGGACCACTGGCTTCTAACTGCTCACCTGCCTGACTGCCTGATTGACCGTAAACCCTCTGCTTGCCTGCCTTATTGCTCCTAACTGCCTTCCCCTGCTGGCCTGATTGTCCCTAACTGCCCTCCCCCACCAGACTATTGGCTCTTAACTGACCCCCCTGCCAGCCTGATCACCCCTAACAGCCCTCTCCTGCAGCCTGATTGCCCCTAACTGCCTCTGCCTTGGCCCCTACCACCATGGTTTTGTCTAGAGGGAAGGCAGGATGATTGTAAGATGTCTGGTTAACCCGATCTGATTAGTATATTACCCTTTTATTAGTTTAGATATATCCTTCAGTTTAATAGGTTGTCTTCTGATATTGTTGACAGTTTCCTTGCAATGCAAAAGTTTTTTAGTCTGATATAGTTCCATCTGTGGTTTCTTTTTCTGTGTTTTTTTTTCCGCCTTGCCTGTGGAGATATAGCAGGAAATAATATTAAGAGAAATGCCAGAGGTTTTACTCCCCATGATTTCTTCTAGGAGTTTAATGGTTTTGTCTTACATATGCATTTTTGTCTATTTTGAGTTTATTCTTGTATATGGTTAAGAAGGTAGTTTAGTTTCATTTATCTGTCCAATTTTCTCAACACCATTTATTGAATAGACTGCCTTTATCACATTGTATATTCTTGCTTCTTTTCTAAGATATAAATTGACCATATATGTATGAGTTCTATCTGCACTCTCCATTCTGTTAATTGATCTAGAGGCTCAGTGCATGAAATTTATGCACAGGGAGTGGGAGTTGATCCCTCGGCCCAGCCTGCACCCTCTCCAATCTAGGACCCCTGGAGGCAATCATACAATTGATTGCACCCTCTTGCAATCCAGGACCACTGCCTCCTAAACACTCACCTGTATGCTTGCCTGATCACCCCTGCTGGGCTGATGCTCCTAACTTCCCTCCCCTGCCAGCCTGATGGCCCCTAACTGCTCTCCCCTGGCAGCCTGATCTTCCATAACCACCACTACCCTGCTGTGTGGGTCCTGGGCGTGTGTATCTGGCTCTCTCCTCTTTCCTGTCAAAGTTTGGAGTGCACTGCAGGATCCAGAGTCAAGTTCCCATCCATCTGCACATACCTTAAAATTGCACCAGACCCAGACTCGATGGCCCCACCTCCATTGGGTGAGACCTGGATCTGGTTAGCTCCACTCCCATCAAACCCCACCTAGGTATCACGTCCCTGTCCAGCACCAGGTGGAGACACAACCTTCTGCTGATTGGTCATAACCATGTGAGGGCACGACAACCATTTGTATATTAGTCTTTATTATTAGAAATGTTTCTGTTTTTATGCTAGTACCATGCTATTTTGATTACAATAGCCTTGAATTATAGTTTGATATTAGGTAGCATGATACCAACAAATTTGTTCTTTTGTTGTTGCTATTCAGGTTCTTTGTGGTTCCATATAAAATTTAGAATTATTTGTTCTTGTTTGGTGGAAAATGTCATTGGTATTTTGATAAGAATTGCTTTAAGTAGTATGGGGCATTTTAATTATATTAATTCTTATCCATTATCATGATATAGGCTTCAGTTTATTTGAATCTTCAGTTTCTCTCTTCAGTGTCTTAAAATTTTCTGAGGATAGCTCTTTTACCTAAGTGGTTTAATTTATTATATTTTTATGTAATTAAATGAATGGAATTGTTTGGGTTTTTTTTCATTTCTATTTTTGTTAACATGTTATTGGTGTGTAATAATGCAATTGATTTCTAAATATTAACTTTGTTTCCTGCTATTTTGTTGAATTAATTTATCAGTTCTAATAGTTTTTTTGTGGAATATTTGGGATTCTCTCTAACAGTATCATGCCATCTGTTGTAAATAATTACAATTTCACTTCTTCTTTTTTAATTTTCATATATTTTACTTCTCTTTCTTATATGATTGCTGTGTCTAGGACTTCAAATACTGTCAATGTATATAAAAGCCTAAGCGAGCGTCTGACTGTTTGACCATCTGACTGATAGCTATGATGTACAATGGTCACCATGGGGTGAATGCTCAACGCAAGGCTGCTGAACTGTGGTGACTTGGCAGCTTCGGTTCTCAAGTGACACACTCAGAACCAGAAAGGAGGGAGCCCAATCCCAGGGTCCATCACCTGATAACCACCCTCTCGCAATTTAGGTCCCCTAGGGGGATGTCAGAGAGCTGGTTTCAGCCTGATTTCCACAGGCCAGGCCAAAGGACCCCACTGGTTCATTAATCTTTGCACTGGGTCTCTAGTGTTGAATAAAAGAGGTTAAAGTAGATAACCTTATTTTGTTCCTGATCTTAAATAAAAAACTTTCAGCTTTTCAAGGTGGAATATGATATTAGCTGAGCGTTTAATATATATATCCTTTATTATGTTGAGGTATTTTCCCTCTACTACCACTTTACTGAGATTTTTTTTTATCTTCAAGGGATTTTGTATTTTATCAAAAGCTTTTCTGTATCTATTGATAAAATCATTTGATACCTTTCAGGGTTTTGATATGATAATCATGTTAAATGAGTTCATGATATTGAACCTATCTTACATCCCAGGAAAAAAATTCCACTTGATCATGGTATAGGATCTTTTAAATAGATTGCTGAACTCAATTTAATATCTTTCCATCTGTGTTCATGAGGGATATTTGCCTATCATTTTTTTTTTTAAATAATGTCTTTGATTTTGGAATCAGAGTAATGGTGTCCTTGTAAATTAGTTTTGGAGCTTTCTCTTCTCTGTATTTTTTTTTTTTAATAGTTTGAGAAGTTATTCTTTTTTTTATTTTTGGTAAATTTCACCTGTGAAGCCATTCCTTCCAGGACATGTGTTTCTTGGTATTATTAATTTGATTTCCTTGTTTTTTCAAATAACGTATCTATTTCTTCCAGATTGTCCAATTTGTTGACACATAACTATTTGTAGTATTTCCTTATCCCTTTTATTTCTTTGTGGTTCATGATTTGTTCTCATGTGTGTATTGACCTATGACCTTGAGCATTGACCTATGAACCAGGAGGTCAAGGTTTGATTGCTGGTCAGGGCACATGCCTGGGTGGGGGACTCGATTCCAAATGTGGGACATGCAGGAGGCAGATGATCAGTGATTCTTTCTCATCACTAATGTCTTTCTCTCTCTCTCTCTCTCCCTCTCCTTTCCTCTCTGAAATCAATTTAAAAATAAATAAATATGTAAGAAATTAAAAAAAAAATCCTATCCTCCTCACTTGCCAAGTCACATGGTTTCTCTCTGTACAGGAAATGATTTTTAAATGACTTGTGTTTCTCCATTTAGTATTATATTTTATGCATATAAATAAAATTCACATCTATACTTATCTTTGTATCTAAATCTATGTCTATATAACTATATGGAATATAGTGTATTTTTCTCTGATTAACATTCTGTAAAACATACCTTTTTACTATTTCTTACACTTAAAAAAATTGAAGTATCGGTGATAACATTGGCAAATATATTCTCCCATGCAGTAGTCCTAGATCAACAAAATTTTTTGTGATTTTGTCAAATAGTTGCATAATTTCATCTTTTACTACCTTTAATCACTGTGCTATATATTAGATCCCCAGAACTTACTGATTTTGTAGCTGGAAATTTGTACACTTAGACCAACATCTCCCCAATTTCTCCAATCTCTAACCCCTGATAACAAATGGGAGTAAATTCTAATGAGTACAAAATTTATATCAAAAGATATATATACTAACAATAATCTATAAGAAATCAAAATTATAAAAATGCCATTTATATATTTTTTAAAATAACAGATAGGTAAACTACAACAATTTTTATAATATAATATAAATTTATGACACTGGTCAATGACCTGTATAATTTATGATAATAAATTATTTGTATAATCATATTTACCTGTCAGTTTCTGGGATCGTTTTGTTATAGAGTTTCCTGATTTCATTTAGATTCTTGATTGCAATGATGGAATATATACAAAAGGGCAAAGCAAGGAAGAAGCTAAGAAAATGCCAGTTGTTCTGATGTGTATTGTAGTCTTTTTTAATAGCAACTATAGTTAGAAATAAAATGTAAGAGCTCAATAAGATATGCACTGAATTTTTAAATACATTTATATTTCTTTCAATTTAAATATATATACATATATATGCAATATGCACACGCACACATATATAATACAATTGAAATTTTAATATCTTGCAAGCTCATATAGAGACAATAAAAGAACATGTAAATCACAAACTAAAATTACAATGATAGCCAAAACCGGTTTGGCTCAGTGTTAGAGCGTCAGTCTGCGGACTGAAAGGTCCCAGGTTCAATTCCGGTCAAGGGCATATACATTGGTTGTGGGCACATCCCCGGTAGGGGGTGTGCAAGAGGCAGCTGGTCGATGTTTCTTTCTCATCGACATTCCTAGCTCTCTCCCTTCCTCCTCTCTGTAAAATATCAATAAAATATATATATTTTTAAAAATAAAAATAAAAATGAAATAAATAAAATAAAATTACAATGATAATTTAAAAAATGTATTTCTTGCTTTTATTTTATGCATATTTGTTTAATTATTCTGCCACTTTGGACACGTTTTGAGTATTGCTTACTACATTCAACTTATTTATGACATTTATACCTTCAAAGGTAATACATTAATAAGGCTTACATTACAAATATAAAAATAAATGTTTTGCAAAAACAAAAAACAAAACAAAACAAAAAAACACACCTATTCTCACCTGGTGGGCATGGCTCAGTGCTTGAGCATTGACCTATGAACCAGGAGGTCAAAGTTTGATTGCTGGTCAGGGCACATGCCTGGGTAGGGGACTCAATTCCGAATGTGGGACATGCAGGAGGCAGATGATCAGTGATTCTCTCTCAGCACTAATGTCTCTCTCTCTCTCTTTCCCTCTCCTTTCCTCTCTGAAATTAATTTAAAAATAAATAAATATGTAAGAAATTAAAAAAAAAATCCTATCCTCCTCACTTGCCAAGTCACATGGTTTCTCTCTGTACAGGAAATGATTTTTAAATGACTTGTGTTTCTCCATTTAGTATTTATATTTTATGCATATAAATAAAATTCACATCTATACTTATCTTTGTATCTATATCTATGTCTATATAACTATATGGAATATAGTGTATTTTTCTCTGATTAACATTCTGTAAAACATACCCTTTTACTATTTCTTACACTTAAAAAATTGAAGTATCGGTGATAACATTGGCAAATATATTCTCCCATGCAGTGGTCTTTCTTATTGTTTTGTTGGTGATTTCTTTCACTGTGAAAAAGCTTTTTATTGTGGTGTAATCCCATTTGTTTATTTTCTCTTTTGTTTTCATTGCCCTAAGAGCTGTATTAGAGAAGAAATTGCTTCGGCATATGTCAGAGATTTTGCTGCCTGTGGATTACTCTAGTATTTTTATGGTTTCCTGTCTTATGTTTAAGTCCTTTATTCATTTTGAGTTTATTTTTGTGTATGATGTAAGTTGGTGGTCTAGCTTCATTTTTTTTTTTTTTGCATGTATCTGTCCAATTTCCTTAACACCATTTATTGAAGAGATTGTCTTGACTCTATTGTATGTTCTTGTCTCTTTTGTCAAATATTAATTGAGCATAATGGTTTGGGTCAATTTCTGAGTTCTCTATTCTATTCCATTGATCTATGATACATGTCTGTTCTAGTGCCAGTACCAGGTTGTTTTGAGAACAATGGCTTTGTAATACAGCTTGATATCTACTTTCTTCTTCTTTCTTGGGATTGCTGCAGCTATTCAGTGTCTTTTTTCATTCTAGATGAACTTTTGGAGAGTTCATTCTAGGTCCATAAAATATACTGTTGGATTTTAACAGGGAGTGCATTGAATCTATAGATTGCTTTGGTTAGTATGGACATTTTAATGATGTTGATTCTACCAATCTGTGAACATGGTACATTCTTCCTTCTGTTTATGTCTTTTTCTATCTCTTTTTTCAGTGTCCTGTAGTTGTCTGAGTACAAGTCTTTTACCTCACTATTGGTGTATAGAAATACAACTTAACAAAAGGAAGACAAACAACACAATAAAAAATGGGCAATGGACTTAAATAGATACTTTTCCAAAGAAGACATAAAGAAGGCCAAGAGACACTTGAAAACATGCTCAAAGTCACTAATCATCTGAGAGATGCAAATCAAAACGACAATGCAGTACCATCTCACACCTATCAGAATGGTTATAATCCACAAATCAACAAACGACAAGTGCTGGTGAGGATGCAAAAAAAAAAAAAAGGAAACCTCATGCACTGCTGGTGGGAATGCAGACTGGTGCAGGCACTGTGGAGAACAGTATGGAGTGTCCTCAAACTACTGAAAATGGAACTCCCATTTGACCCAGTGATCCCACTTCTTATAATATAGCCCAAGAAATCAGAAACACCAACCAGAAAGGATATATGCACCCCTATGTTGATAGTGGCACAACTTACCAAGCTAGGATTTGGAAACAGCCTAAGTGCCCATTAGCAGATGAGTGGATTAAAAATCAGTGGTACATCTACACAATAGAATACTATGCTGTGGTGAAATAAAAGGAATTCTTACCACTTACAACAGTGAAATAAACCAGTCAAAGAAAGATAAATATCATGTGATCTCATTTATGGAATTTAATGAACAACATAAACTGATGGACAAAAACAGATCTTGAGACAGAAAAGCATCGATCAGACTGTCAAACCTCAGAGGGAAGGTATGGAGGGTGGGAGTAGGTAGAGAGATCAACCAAAGGACTTGTATGCATGCATATAAGCCTAACCAATGGATACAGACATTGGGGGGTGGGAAGGGGAGGGCATGAGTGGGGGTGTGGTCGATTTCTGAGTTCTCTATTCTATTCCATTTATCTATATATCTGTTCTAGTGCCAGTACCAGGCAGTTTTGAGAATAATGGCTTTTATCAAATATTAATTGAGCAATGGAGGATAAGGACGTATTTGTAATACCTTAGTCAATAAAGAAAAAAGAAAAAAATAGAAATATTATACAATTCCATTATTACTTATGAGTTAAATTTTTACTTAAGTATAATATCTTAGAAATGCAGGAGGCAAGTGTTCTGTAATCAGCCATGGAGGGCCTCTGGCTGGGTAGGGCAGTTGGGAGCCATGAGATCAGCTGGGGAGGGCAGTTATGGGGCATGAGGCTAACAGGGAAGGGCATTTGGGGGTGACCAGGCAAGCAGGGGGGGCAGTTGGAAGTGAGCAGACTGGCTGGGGGGACACTTTGGGGTGAGCAGGTAGAGTGGCTAGGGATGATCAGGCAGCCAGGCAGATGAATGGCTAGGAGCTAGCAGTCCTGGATTGGGAGAGGGATGTTCGACTGCCTAAGCCCAATCCCACAGGGACATCCCCTGGTAACTGGACATCCCCGGAGGGGTCCAAGATTGGAGGATGCAGGCTGTGGAAGGGACTCGGGGAGGTTGGCCAGCTGTGGAAGGTTGTCTGTGGGAGTGCACTGACCACCAAGAGGCAGCTCCTGCATTGAATATCTTCCCCCTGGTGGTCAGTCAGTGTGTGTCAAAGTGACTGGTCGACCAGTTGTTCCAGTCATTCAGTTTTAACGGTCACTTAGGCTTTTATGTATATCGATATGACTAGATAGAACTTATTCCTAGACTGCAAGGTTGCTTCAACATATGTAAATGAATAAACATAATACATCATATTAATAGAATAAAAGATTAAAGTTACATCATCTTCTAAATAAAGGTAGAAAAAGCATTTGTCAAAATACAATATCGTTTTATAATAAAAAGCATTGTAAGATTGGGGATTACTGCAGCATATCTCAACATAATGAAGGCCATATATGAGACACATACTGCTATTAAGATCTCTTCCATCTTTTTATTTATTTACTTATTTATTTTTTAATATATATTTTTATTGATTTCAGAGAGGAAGGGAGAGCGAGAGAGATAGAAACACCAATGATGAGAGAGAATCATTGATTGGCTGCCTCCTGCATGCCCCATGCTGGGGATGGAGCCCACAACCCAGGCATGTGCCCTTAACAGGAATTGAACTTGGGACCTTTCAGTTCACAGGCCGACGCTCTATCCACTGAGCCAAACCAACTAGGGCTCTGCCCACTTTTTAATTCATTATGTTTATGTTTTCTTGGTGTTGACTACTGTCTTTATAAATTTTAGATATTAACCCCTTATCAGATATATCATTGGCAAGCATGTTTTTCCATTCAGTATTTTGTCTTTTTGTTTGTTGACAGTTTCCTTTTTTGTGCAAAAACTTTAGTTTGATGTAATCCCATTTGTTTATTTTTCCTTTTGATTCCTATGAGTTAAATTAATTATAAACTAACAAAGGAAAACCAATTCTTGATGTCCCTACTGAGTTGGAAACACTATCAAATTCCCATTGCTTCCCACAGATATCATTGCATGATTCTTCCATAGGTGAACCAACTCTAGTTAGTTAAAACTGGATTCATTATCTTATAATGTATCCATCCTCAGATTATTTTATGCAAACATGATATATCATCATTATACATTCTTTTCTATGTGCCAATTATGACAGGTTATGCTTTATTCATTGTGACTCACAAATATTTGATATCATGTGGCAACTTATTTATCTTCAATATCATTATTTACTTCAGGTTTTATAAGTAAGGCAATTGCATTACAAATAATTTATCTTAATTCAGATTCACATTATAACACCCATTTTCCACAATGTTACATGAGTAGACTTTCTGAAATATGGATCTCAATTTTATTGCCTTACCAGATACTTAATAACAGGTTTGTGGAGGAAAGGTATTAATAAATAAATGAATGGTTGAATCAATAAATAGTTTATGGCACTTGTGTTTATTCATGAGAACAAGAGAAAGTATAAAATGTGATTTGGTATTTTTAAATAAATATATGTATTTATATTTTGCCAAATGTTATTTTCAAAATGTAATTCAGAATAAACATCGTATGTTTTGGTTGTTTTTTAATAACTTACAATTTTTTTATATTTTGGAATGCAAATCATTTGTGTGGTGCTTGTTCTTCCATATTTGAATTTATTTTGAATTTATATTATGATATTTATTGAACTTTAAGAGTACAATACTCTAATTTTACTAAGATTATTAAAAGTCAGTGTCTCTGAAAAAATTCTCATCACAAATTTTGTTTGACAATAACTTAAAGCTACTCTTCATAACCTTTAATTACTCAGAAGATAATGAAAGATATGACTTGGCAGTACATTTCTTTATTTCATAAAAGAAAATTCTATTTTTGTTTCAAAGTTTAATTTTTACTCACCATATTTCTGAACATTTCCATCATCAATACTTCCTCCTGGTGAACCTATTTGAAATTCACAATATGGAGGCCGATAGCCAGGAAAGCAATGGCAATTGCCCAAATTATTACATATCTGAAATATAAAAACATATAATCACTAAAAATTATGTTAGGCAGTATATATTAGTATCATGTTAGTATAAGTATATGCCTAAATTCAAAAGAGTAAAATCATTATTTTTTAAAGTTTATTGAGAATATATTCTATCCTATTCTTTTAACAAGGATACATTCTGAGAAATGCATGGTTAAATTATTTCATCATTGTATAAACATCACAGAGTACATTTACATGATCATAGATGGTAGATAGCCTACTACACATCTAGGCTATATGGTATAGCCTACTGCTGTTAGTCTATAAGCCTATACAGCACATTAATGTGCAAAACTACACAAGATCAAATCAGGCACAAGAGAAAATGATACAATCAAGAAATGTGATAAACACAAGATGCATAAGGCTGCTGCCAGTATGTATGGCATGCTGTTTTACAGCAAACATTTTTAATAAGTAGAAAGAGTACTCTCTAACATCATGATAAAAAGTATAGTGTAATAAATACATCATTCAGTAATGTAGTTGTTTATTATGATTCTCAAGCATGTACTACATGTAATTGTGGTATACTTTTATACAACTATCAACACATTAGACTTCTCTATACCAGCAACACTACAACCTGTGAGTAATGCACTATGCTATGAAGCTCCCATGGCTAAGACATCATGGGTAATAGTAATTTTTCAGCTCCATTTAATCTTATGGGACCACTGTCTCAGATGCTGTCATTGACAGAAATGTTGTTACGTGGTGCATGACCGTAATATGAAAAATAGGTTAGAAAATGTAGTGACGATTTTGACAACATAACAGTGAATGGCATCCCTACCTACATGATAGTATATTTCTGGCCTCTACATTTTGACTGTTTTTAATAACTACTTTGTCTTCCTGATCATTTTTTAAAATTATTTTTATTTATTTAACTGTAGTTGGTATATAATCTTATATTGGTTTATTAGCTTCAGATGTACAATAGAGTGATTTGACACATTTTTAAACCTTACAATGTGACTACCCCCCTAATTCTAGTAATCAACTGGTTCAACAAAATTATGTGCATGGCATTCACAGAAGAAAGCATATCATTGGGTGATGTTAGAATTTTTCACAAATATTATATCAATTTATTTTCAGAATACTTGCTTTCCCCACTTCCATATTTAATTTCTTTAATTTCTACACAAAATATTGCGATAGTTAACATTAATTGACTTGACCACTTTAATTTCTTGTCCCAGCCCTTTTCAGAAATTCAACACTATTATGAAACCATGTGTTTTTCATTTTAAGTGAATATATTTTCCAAAGTAACATAGATGCTAAAACTTGTCAAATGAACTATAAAATAAAACTTCATGATAAGCTTGCATCACTAACAGTTTACATTCTGTGCAGTTTATATGCTTTTCTATTTGAATGGTCTATTGTTAATTTTCATTTTAAAGTAAAATTTTGTGAAAATAAAAAATTAAAGTACATAGAATTGAGTCTTCACTAACTTCCAGTCCCCACTGCTAAGCATTGTCTGCATTTCATTCATATATATTCATATATAAACATTGATACCATATCCACAAACACATCAACACACATTTCACGCATTCATACGTTTTTTTGCCAAACTAATATCACTAATATTATACCATGAATCCATTTTCCTATCTTTCTGTATAGACATAGGACTTGCATATTTTTTTAAAAATAGACTCATAATATTAAATTGTATAGATATTTAATATAATTCTACCGATTCTGTGTTCTGTCCATTTACAGGCATATTAATAAATTGTTTGTGTTTGAAGGTTATCCAAATTTTAAAACCTTTCTTCCTACATATAAAAAGTGATTTCAATAAAATGAGTTGGAATTACACCCAAAGTATTTTAAATATCCATACCTCTGTCTTGGGATAGTTAGTACACTTATTAAAATCTTTTAATATAAAGTTTTGAAATTAATATTGTAATATGATTTACTTATTTTAATTATAATCCATAATTGTTTTCCCTCTCTGAATTAATTTGTGATTATAATATAGAGGTTTCTATCATTGTATTTTGACTAATTTACTGAAAGAAAAATGTGGTCAGCTAGAGCCGAAGCAATAATCAATAAATAATATCTTATAAGTATTACTAGATAAAGAATTACTTGAAATATTAGACTGGATGTGAAAATTGACATTCTAATAGAAGAAATGAAAGAGAAACCACAAACCTTAGGTACTTGTAAGGTCAGCTACATTCTGCAGAAAGTAAGGGGAATTAAACTCCCATCACATTACTTACTCTCTGAAAGGACTGAAAGCAACAGAATAGTACAACAGAATTTACAAGTTGGGAGAAGGGACCTGAAATGTCATAATCCTATAACAAGAAGGGGGCATCTTTTGTAAGGTGGCGAACATATTTGCATTGTTGATAAGCAACATCTCTAAATGTATAACCTCTCACATACATTTTCTTCCTACTTTTTGAAAAAATATTTCAGCTCCTCACCCTCCCATTAAATAGAAAAGCAATGTCATATTAGAAAGAACATATTTTCTAGAATAGCAAATCTCTGTGTATTATGATTTCATCTCTAACAATTTTTAGGGGGGGGGGGAAGAAGCTGCCCTTGGTGGTTTGGCTCAATGGATAGAGTGTTGGCCTGTGGACTGAAGGATCCTGGGTTCAATCCTGGGTATATGCCCGGACTTATGAGCTTAATGCCCAGTAGGGGCCATGCAGGAGGCAGCCTATCAATGATTCTTTCATCATTGATGCCTCTATCTTTCTCTCTCTCCCTCTCCCTTCCTCTCTGAAATAAATGAAAACATGTATATTTAAAAATAAGCTAATGCATAGAATCCTTCAGGGATCTCAAAGTCAAAGTAGCTACACAAAACACAAATTAGAAGTGAAAGGTGAACAGTATGGAAAAGTATAAAAATGGTTAAGACTTAAGTGTGTGTGAAGGATTAAATACTTTTACATAAGTTTGGTATAAGGACAGAGGAATAAGGACAATAAAAAATGTTAGAATTTCAATGTAATTAGTTACAAAAAACAAAATAAAACAATAAACACAAAACAAAACAGTAATACCGTAGAATTTCTTTTTTATTTGGGCAAGGGAAAATAAAGAAATTTAATAGTAGTTCATTTAAAATGAAAGGAAATGTATAAAGGGGTAATGTAATAAATAAATAATAGGTGAAAAAATAAATAAATCTAGACAACATAGATTTACATGGTTTAAACCATGGTAAAAATGAATGAGCTATTAAACCATGAAAAGACATAAAGAAACCTTAGATGCAGATGATACCATAATGATAGGCACATGTAACTAAACAGTTGTCCAAACTCAAAGAATATATAATACCAAAGGTGAACTGTAATATAAAATATGGACTTTAGGTGATTATGATGTGTCAATGTAGGACCATCAATTGCAACAAATGCAGCACCTGACTGCATAATGTTGATAATAGGAAAAGCAATGCATGTGTGGGACCAAGAGATATATGGATATATGTAAAATCTCTGTTACTTTCCCCTCAATTTTTCTATGAACCTAAAACTGCTCTAAAAAGTTATTTTTGTTTTTAATCCTTAACTGAGAATATTTTTTCTCATTGATTTCCAGAGAATAGAAGAGGGAGAGAAACATTGATGTGAGACACACATCAATTGGTTGCCTTCTGCATGCATTGAACCTGCACCCAAGCTACGTGCTCTTGACTGGGAATCAAACTCAGGGTCCTTTGGTCTAGGGGCAGACACTCTAACCACTCCTCAGTATTGTACTGAATTTTCAGCAGGGCTAAAAATATAATTTTGGCAATAAAAAAGGTAGTTTATGAATGAAAAATAAACAATATTTATTAACTGACAATATATCACAATTAATGAAATTTCTGAACAACTACATGCTTATAAAATTGAACTGTAATCCTATGTAATAAAAGCCTAGGTGGCGTCACACCCTCGTGTGATACCCTCACATGACATTGCCACAAGATGGCTGCCACAAGATGGCCGGCAGGAGAGGGCAGTTGGGGGCAATTGGGGCTGGCAGAGGAGAGCAGGGGGCAATCAGGCTGATAGGGGAGGGCAGTTGGGGGTGGTCAGGCTGGCAGGGGAACAGTTAGGCATCAATCAGGCTGGCAGGGGAATGGTTAGGGGGCAATCAGGCTGGCAGGCAGAAGTGGTTAGGGGCAATCAGGCAGGCAAGCAGGTGAGCAGTTAGGAGTCAGCAGTCCTGGATTGTGAGAGGGATGTCTGACTGCCAGTTTAGGCTCAATCCTGCAATCAGACATCCCCCAAAGGTTCCCAGATTGGAGAGGATGAAGGCTAGGCTGAGGGACACCAACCCCATTCACGAATTTCATGCACTGGGCCTTTACTTGTAAATAATAGAGTTGTTGAGATTCATTGAGATTTAAACACTGCTTCCCCTAGATTCAGTTAAATTTAATTTGACATTTTCATTACTTTTAAATAGTTTTCTTTTTTCAAACATTTTAATTGTGAAATATAACATGTAGAAAAGTAAAAAAATATATAGAAATGTTGTCTTATTTATTTCTTATATGTCCTATTTCACAGTAAAAATCTTTAACAAAAGAAAAAGTACATTAAAAATCTAATATAAAAATTGAGCTTAAAATAGTGATAAAGAAAAATGTATATCCTATAAAACAAAGTATCAATAATCTATAACTTTGTTTTGAGATCTTATAACAGATATTAAAGCTGAGGCTGACAACAGATCACTGAACAAAGGAAAGCAAAAGATAAGGCCAACAATTTTAACTATAGAAAAAAAACAAAACATAGCCCAGACAGTGTGGCTCCATGGTTGGGTATTTACCTATGAACTAGGAGATCACAGTTAGATACCTGGTCAGGGCACATGCCCAGGTTGTGGGCTTGATCCCCAGTAGGGGCATGCAGGAAGAAGGCAGCTGATCAGTGATTCTCATAATTGATGTTTTTATCTCTCTCCCCCTTTCCCTTATTCTCAGAAATTAATAAAATGTTGTTATGTTTTTGGCATATATATATATATATATATATATATATATATATATACCATTTATATATAATTCAACTTATAAGGCTCTGGAAATGACAAAAATTATAGGACAGAAGAATATATTAGTGGTTGTCAAGCACTGGGGGGGGGTGGTGCAGGGAGGAAGAGTTAGTGTGACTATAAAGAGATAGAATTAGAATTTTGTAATGATGGTATAGCTGTGTATCTGTATTGCAGTGGTTGTTATACATTCTACACATGTTATAAAGGTCATGGAACTATGTGAACAAACTATACTCGTGTTAATTTCATAGTTTTCATATTGTACTACAATTATTGAAGATGTAACTATTGGGGGAAACTAGGAGAAAGGTACATGGGACATCTCTATACTTATATATTTGCAGTTTCCTGTGTATATTTAATTACCTCAAAATAAACAGCAAAAAGAAATAAAAAGATAACAAGTAAGATAAAAAAATAACAACAACAAAAAACAACACACAAAGAATATAGGTACCCTTTGTTAACAGCCCATAAAAAAAAAACTGAGAACAATATAGTGGCATTTTATATCTTCTAATTTGATCACTTTTAAATTTATAAGTTGAATATTGAAAAATTTGGTAAATATGGGATCATTCATATAATGTTGACTACATACAAAAGACCAAATTATAAATTTTAAGAAGTGAAAGTAAGGTTAAGTATGAAATAATGACAAATTTGTATTACCAGACTAACATAGATAATGTTGAGAAAAAATAAAAAGTTTTGACATGAAAATATATTTCCTACTAGAAACCTCTTCATAGAAAACAAACAAAAAATTCAACATGGCAACATGATTTTTAAGTATACTCCCTGTAAAATATTATACAACCATAAATTTTAGTTATGAAGATTATGAGGATGAACAAAATATGTTAATATAAAATATGCATTTATTTGCATTAGGTAAGAATAAGTGTTTTTAATTTAAACATGATACTAATGTATAAGTTTAGGGTGCTTACAATAAATTCAATACACAATTGGTGTATAATTGGCTTAATAGTGTTTGGATTTTCTTAGCTTATTTTCTTTATGTAAGCTAGTTCTAGGCAAGCTCAGTTTAAAAGTAATGTAGTCTTCCAATTCTCTCAAGTAGGATATATTTTTTACTTTGAATTATCCAGAAAAATAACATGCAGTTTAGTACTACAAAAAGAAAAGTCACTTACCCCATTCCCTTTGCATTTTGTAGTGGGATTACAGTTGTATCTCTTTGAATGAATTTCTCTGCAGGTTTTATTTTCACAATACTGAATAAAAAAAGTCCAAACATAGAATTGTGTAATCATTTGCAAATTTGATATAGAAAAAAATTGTTATCTATGCATAACACATGCTCATGTTGAGATTTTTATTCCATATCTGGTTCTAGTACAATGATATTGGCATACCAATACTAAATTCTAAACAATATGAAACTTAAGAAAAAAAATATGAGGGTGTTTGCTTTAACATAGCTTATGTAATGATATAATATAATTTGGGTTTGGGCTTTTACAATTGTTAATGTTGTGTTATAAATAATTGGTTGGATTAATGTTAATGATTTGCTTCTCAAAAATTGGAAGAAAATGTATTAACTTTGTTTGGCTTTCAAACATGAATTAATATTTTGGATTATAAATTACAGTGGTGCCTCACACAACGAACTTAATTCGTTCCAGGAGCAAGTTTGTTATGTGAAAAGTTCGTTATGTGAAACGCGTTTTCCTATAACAATACATGTTAAAAAAAATAATTCGTTCTGTAGCATAAAATATGCTAAGATGACATAAAAAAAGATAAATTTTTGTTATTATTTTTATTTAGATACATCTAAAAACATAATTTTTTAAAAAAAACACACATTTTTTAAATTTTAAGACAGACTAAGTAGAGTCTACCGAATCTTGCACATCTTCATCCATTTTCTGCTTTTTGGCCGATGGTTTCATGAAAAACCTGTCCAAAGTCGTTTGTTTTTCTCTTTTCTCCAACATCTGCCGGAAATACGGACAAGAGTATCGGAGTAAAGATCGTTGATCCTGTTTGCTTCAGCTGAATCCGGATACAGTGTATTGAGTTTAACTTAAAAGGACGACTGCCGTGATACGTGCGTGATTTAATTCGTAATGAAGAACGATTGCCGCGATACGTGCTTAAGTTAAGCGCAGTGACTAACGACTGCCTGCAGTGCCTGCGCGGAAGGATGCAGTACATCGGCAGCGATCATTGAAGCTCGGGCGAAGCGGTCGTGGAAGCTCGGGCGACTTCGTTGTGTGAAACGAAGTTCGTTGTATGAATCATGAAATGAAGTTCGTTGTGTGCAGCGTTCGCTGTGCGAGGCGTTCTTTATGTGAGGCACCACTGTATCATGAATCTTTATTATAAGAGTGATCAGAGTCATCTGGCAAGAATAATATTTTAACTTAATTTGTATCCATTCTAAAATCTTTGTTATAATAGTGGTTAATCCAGTGATAATTAGCCATGTTGACATGTAACTCTTTGTCTCCTTTATTTATTTTTTTATTAATTATCCTACTAGTTTATTTTCTTTAGATTTTCCTAAAAATACACAGGGAATGAACACCAAGAAGTGGGATCTTTAGAGCCATGTTACAATAGAACCTGCCTACAGAAATAAGTCAGTCAGAAAAAGTTAAGAACCATGTGATTTCACTCTTATGTGGGCTAAAAAATTAAAAGCAACTAATGAACAAACACGAAAAACAAACAAAAACTCATAGACTGCCGAAACCGGTTTGGCTCAGTGGATAGAGCGTCAGCCTGTGGACTGAAGGGTCCCAGGTTCGATTTCGGTCAAGGGGGTGTGCAGGAGGCAGCTGGTCTATGTTTCTCTCTCATCGATGTTTCTAGCTCTCTATCTCTCTCCCTTCCTCTCTGTAAAAAAATCAATAAAATACATATTAAAACAAACAAACAAAAACTCATAGACTTCAGTATGGAGATTACTAGAGGGAAGGGGGGTGGGGCAGTAGCAAAGGTCAAAGGGAGTCAAATATATGGTGATGGAAGATGGTCTGCATCATAAAAATGTACCGTTGAAACTTATACAATTTTATAAACCAGTGTCATCCCAATAAAAAATAAAAAAATAAACTGCTTACCACAGCAAACAAGTTTTCCAAGGGGATAGGATTGCTGAGCCCAGGTATAAGAATTGGCTAATTGATTTGCCATGTCAATGTTTTATTTTATTTTTAATTCAGCAAGTGTTGAATGCCATTTACATGTAACATTCTGACTTATAATTGCTTTAGATCTCAGAGCCATTATGTTTTCTGAAAAGTGTGCCCTCATACTTCCAGGCTAACTAATCCTCAGGACCATTTCTGTTCTCCCTTTATTTTATGCTCATATGTATGCATGGATAAATGTATGCATAAGCTTGTATATTATGACTGTAACAATGCTTTCCCAGAACAGTCTTCTTGTTTACTTCTTCCAGTCCTCTCACATTTACATTTTGGTCAAACATATAAGAAGATGATTTAAGAAATATGAAAGCTCAATTATGTCTCTTTGTGAAGCAGGGAAATTTGAAAACTCAAAATTAGAATTTTATGATTTAAAGCTGTTAGAATTCAAAGATCTAAAACAAAGTCATCTGTCAGTGCAATCTTATGCTTAAAATACATACATATTTCCCCAAATAAGGGCTGATGACAGGTTAACTGAACAAAAGTTATTGGATAACTGAGATTTAGTTTAATTACCTTTTCAATATCATATGGGAAATAAGTGACAGTACCAGGTTGAAATCCATTCAGTATAATCGTGATAGTCATCATTGAATATAGTATCAGATAATTATATACTTTATTAAAGCTAAAATATACAAACATGTTTTGTTACCATTTGTGTGCCACACACAGTACCATCAGCCACATAGCCATAATCTCTTGTATCTGATCTCATTGATAATCCAGTAGGGATGGATAAGCATAGATGCCCTTGAGTATATGAATAAACTGCATACTGAATATTATTGTTATAATTATTTTTCTGTGGCCAAACACAAGCTAATTTTCCACAGAGAACATCCCTAGAAATAAAAAGCAGAAAATTTCTCATAATTTCTTCTTTTAATGATACCAAGTATCAAATAAGTGTGATATTACATGGGCAGTAGCATAAATGTTATTTAATTGATGGTATAAAGCCAGGGGGGGAAAGTCAAAATAACATCTTTGGTGTAAAACTTAATACAATTTAACTAATTAGTTTTGTAACACAATTGAAAAGTATACACAGCTCAAATGTATAGACATGATGCATTTCCTATTTCAGAAATAAAATTTGTTGTCTAGCTTTCAGTTGTATTAGAGCAATCATCATATTTTATTACATTTTGGGGTGAAATTCATCACCTGTCCTCACTTTGCTGTAGATAGCCCAGTCTGGTCATTTGTTACTCAAGATTTTCTAAGAGTAGCCGATTGCCTTTATATACTCTTTGTATATCATTAGAGCCTCCTCTGATTATGATCTTTACTCAGGACAGCTCTGTAGTACAGACTTTTTATTTTTATCTAAAGATTATTCCAACATGTTGATACTTTCAATAGTTCTGTACTCCTCTCTTGAGAATTAAGACATGTTTAGGTCTCCTTTATACCACAGCATACCAAAGGATGTCCCATAAACAGTTTATTTTGCAAATTATAATCTATCATTGGGTAGAACACTGGCTTCTCTAAGAGGCTTATAAAATTTCTAGTCTGTGGCTTGGAAATAATCTATGTTATTTCTTGCTCTTGTAATCACTCATCTCTATCACGTTCATCCTCAATGGAAACAACCATTTCTTAGGTATTGGTATGGTCTGTTGAACATTTCATGATTATTTTTCCAAAAGTCTCCCCTTAGGAAATTTATTCACTTAGGGAATTATTCATTTGTCTTTAAAGATCATTATGGGTTCTTTAATATAGCAGGTATTAGCTTAATGCCATCATTAAGTGAAGATTGAAATGAGGTCTAGTGCCAAAACCTAAATCTCTTTCCAAGCTTCTCTCCCTATGACATAAGTTTTCTAGTTTCTCATATCTAGATAGTTTAATTGTGGCTCCATTCTGTTTCTATAAATTACACCTTAAACCAGCTTTGCATGACAAGTCTCTTTCTAGTATGGCCATGGGATACACAAAACTCCAAAGTCCACTCACTCAAATTTTGCATTTGTGGTTGAATTCCTGGTACTGCCTTTTCTTTTCTGTAAAGGGGTCACAATCATATAGATAAATAGATAAATTATGCTATTGACTTCCAGTCTCTTCTAGTGATTTTATTACAGGAAAATCTTCAGCTCAGATGAAGTCCAAGTACCTTCCACCTTTCTTTTTCATTCTTTCATAGGTAATCTTAGACCAGGGCAGTAGACATGCCCCTCGTCACCTAGGAGAGAGATGAAGTGTGGCTGGTTTACCACCGTCTCCTGTCTCTGTTGGCATGCACTATATTGTAGCAGATCTGCCTGATCACTGGTGTTCTGTATTGTTATCTAATACAGGTATGACTGATTAACCCTTGTCTTTTAGAGATTATACAGGGCCTCCTCATGAGATTTCCCCTCAGCAGAACTCACCTTATGCTTTCTTCCTTCCTTCTTTCTTTCCTTCCTTCCTTCCTTCCTTCCTTCCTTCCTTCCTTCCTTCCTTCCTTCCTTCCTTCCTTCCTTCCTTATTTTTCTTTCTTTTCTCCTTCCCCACTTCCTTCTTTCTTCTTTCTCTTTCTTCCTTTCCTCTTGTCTCCTCTTATTTCCTCTCCTCTTTTTTCTTCTTCTTTCTCTTCCTCTGATTGAATTTTACTCTCCTGACTCCTAGTTCATTAACTTTTCTTCTGCTTGATCAAGTCTTCTGTTGGACCTCTTTATTGAATATGAGGACCGATGCATGAATTTGTGCATGGGTAAGGTTCTACTGGCTTGTCCTGATGGGAGCCAGGCTGGCCAGGGGGAGGGTGGTTGTCTGGCTGGCCCCACCCCTGATTGGGATGGGCGGGGAAATGGGGGCAGGGCTGGCTGGCCGCATCAGTGCACATCATAGTGACTGGTAGTTCCATGTTCTGGTCACTTGGCTTTTATATATAGAGATTTCATTTTAGTTATTACATTACTAGCTTAGTCAACCTCCTATCTATTACTAATTTGTGATTCTTTTATTTTTAATACTCCTGTGAAATTCAGAAAGTGTTGTTGTGGGATAGGCACTTTCTTTCTTAGATTTCATAATCCCTTTTATTCTATAGCTTATTCCAGAACTACATATTCAGCTATTCATAGGTATTTTAATATTGTATATGTCATAATGTGGAAACAAACAAGCTATTGTTCACACAATCATATATTTTTAGTCAAAGCACTTGCTTTATGATCACTATCATGCATTGACTTAATAAAAATGCCATTTTAATTCTCAACATGTAACACCAATTCCTGTTTTTTGTTTGTTTGTTTGTTTGTTTGTTTGTTTGTTTTTGGCAGTTTGCATCCACTTCCCTGATAATAAGCATCAACCCTCTTTTAATCTAAACCCATTAATTGAATTGAATCAGGGAAAAAATAAGGGAAATAGAAAACTGAATTATATAGAAGGAAAATACATATAATATTATTTCAAAATATTCTCCTGCCATATGATTTACCTTCCATTTACTATTTGGTGTCTCTTAACAAGAAATGCAGAATTTAATGAAACAAACATTTTATATACATACTTTGGTTCACAAGGTAATGGTTGGGAATTTTTAAAACCACAGTTTCCAAATCTATCACGAAAAGAATTAATTTCTTCAAAACAGGCAAATGGAGCACCTTGAGCACCTTAAAATGCAAACACATTTGTTATTATTTTTAATCCAAATTAAAAATTTTGTTGATAAAAAACTAATAAATTGCTTATTGAATAATCAAAATATCACAATCTTAATTATACTTTCCCCCCTATATTTATCTTATCAATTGTTTTACCTAATAGAAAGCAAAAAGATTTTATCTATTGAAGTAAATTATATTGTTGTTAAAAATTTGCTTCTCCTCTCTGTGGTCATGCATACTTCCTTGTCCAAAGGGTATCAGACTTGATAATTTCTCTGCTTAATGAAATGAGATATTTGAAACATGTCACTTATGAGCAAAAACCTGTGGCACAGCACCATACAATTGAAAGGGAACTTCCAACTCCCAGATTTTCCTCAAGAAAATCCTTTGTACTTCTTCCATTGTCATAGTACATACAAGATACAGTTTGTCTTCTACTTTGTAGGGGATGTCAACTCATGCCTCTGACAACTGGATTCCTGAAAAGTTTACTGATATGACTGTTCCTGAATATTCCCAGTGTTAACTTACTGCTTTTTGTAGCACATGTCTTAGACCACCCACATGCTAGTTATACTTTGCTTATTTAACCAGGTTAGTACAAAATCATTGTTGAACTGGATTAATATAATACTTTCTGGGATATCCAAATGTCTTCAACTACATTATGACTGAATAAACATGTGTGTTGCTCTGGGAAGTGTGTGCCCAGGTGGGTGAGGTGTATTTGTGCAGTTGAGACAATTCTGAAGGATTAAGGAGACAACTGAAGAATAATGGCAACTGGAAATATTTTCCTTGTCCACTGCATCTTATTTTTCTTTTAGCGTTCTTTTTTTTTTATTTTTAACTTTAAACTACACTTAGAGAAATAATTTTTATATTTGTTTTGTGTTTACATATTCATGTCTTTATCTCTTCATCATAAGCACCATATACACATGACTATGTTCCTCTTGTTGAAAATTACCAACTCTCTGCACATACACATTCAGTATATATACATATTTTAATGGAAAAATATGATTAATTTAATTAAACATCTATAATTCCTTTAAAGGTCTAAATTAACAAAATAAAGCAAACTTTTAATTAAACTATTTGTTAATTCATATAAATCATATATTAGACTGATTAATAACTAAAAATATGTCAAATGTCAACTAACTCATTTCTGGGTCAAATATTTGTTTATTAAAATAAGGAGTATGCCCTTATTATAGTAAAAATTCATGATTTACTGACTTGCCATTCTAAGCTCCATGTAAATTAGGAGTTGTAAACACAATTTTTACCCTGGAAGTTAATTACCAAATACAAAAATCAAACCATGAGAAAAAAATAATACAATACTACCCTGGAAAAACCTCAAACATTTCTACAAAAAAATGACCTTCTTTAATTCAAATTTAATTTTTACTGAGATTGTGATTCAGATTTTTTCCACTTCTTGAGTTGTGTGACATGTATTATATCTAATAGAAGGATCCGATTTTGAAGTAAAATATATGTATATATACAAGAAAGAGCAACACCTTTTCCAAATAAGTTGACACACTGATAATCAGTATTTTGGCATCGTCCCTTATAACAAAATGCAGTTCCCAAACTACACAAGTGGCCATTCAATGCATAAGTGTCAGGAACACAATCACTAGAAGTTCCATTGCAGTATTCTGTAAAATCACACTCTTGATCGGTACTTTTTCTACATGGAGTGCCTGCTATTGATATCTAGGAGAAAACAGAAAAAGAATATTATGTTCTGTAAATAACTATCTTCAATTATTTACTGAAGAGTTTTATCAGATTAGATATGCCTGATAATCAATACTTGAAAGAGTCACAGAGTTATTTAACTAAGGCAGTTAGTTCTCAGAAGGAAATAGTAGGTACAGTACCGGTGTTCATTATGAAGCATGTAGAAATGTAACTGTCTCAAAAGGATCCTTTGCAAACTGCTTTGTGTTCTATTTTGGGACGTGATGACAGAAAATTGATATCTACTAGGTGTTTTGTCACCAAAAAGGGTTTATTTGGGAAAGAGAATGGGTTGCAGCCCAGCACCTGCAGACATGACAAGCCATGTGCACACACTTTACCCAGTAAGAGAAATTGGAGAGGTATTTATCCAAAGGAAGAGGAAATTAAGGGAAAGTTAAAACCATAGAGCTTTATTATGAGTATAGAGTGCTTTCTAGAGAGTTTGTTCTCGCATAGTCTTGCGAATATGTACAAGACTTCCATAGCCTTAGCTCCTCCCATAGACACTTTAGGCTGATTATATTCTCCTTTTCTTTTTAAAATTTTAAATGTCTTAAAATATTTATTGGTGAAAGTCTTACATATATCCTATTTTCCCCCTACACTGACCTCTTCTAGCTTGCCCCTGTCCCCGCCCCAGGCCTTCACCACCCTATTGTCTGTGTCCATGGGTTATGCATATCCAACTATAAGAACTAAATATATACACTATTCAGCAACAAAAGAACAGTGAACTGATAAACACCACAATGCGATTGAATCTCAAATATTTTATACGAAGATGCCTAATGACAATGTTTACACATATTATATGATTAATTTATGTTATATTCTTGCAAAATCAAAATTAGAGATGTGGAAAACAGATCTGTAGTTATAACGTTTCATTACAATAATTTCATCATTGCCAACAGTTCTATGGATGAAGGTATGGATTAACTACCAAAGGACACAGAGATATTTGGAAAGTGATGATGAAATCTTTTATCCTTGATTGTGGTGCTAGTTATGACTGAATATGTTTAGTGAATATGTTTAGTGAATATGTTTAGTGAAAACTTAGAAGTATTCACTAAAATAACTTTAAGACATTGTATCTTAATTTAAAGATGGATAAAAACTATATCAAACATTTATGATACAATTTATCAGAATTGAAATTTAAATATTTTTCTTTTCTTTTTTTTTTAAATATATTTTATTGATTTTTCAAGGAGAGGAAGAAAGAGGGATAGAGAGTTAGAAACATCGGATCAGTTGCCTCTTGCACACCCCCTACTGGGGATGTGTCCACAACCAAGGTACATGCCCTTGACCGGAATCGAACCCGGGACCTTTCAGTCCGCAGGCCGACGCTCTATCCACTGAGCCAAACCGGTCCCGGCTATAAAATATTTTTCATTATGAAACTTTTTAATTCAAACATATATCTTGAAATATCATATCAGTGTATGTATATTTTGCTTGCATTTATTAACTCTTTCACAATGTAAAGTAATTAATGTAACCATTCCAATACTAATAAATATTAAATTTGCCTTTATAAGTTGCTGTTGCCAACAGTCCTGTAATTAATATTTTCCCTCAGCTTCGCATATACTTGTATGATTCTAGAATAGATACATAAATTAAAGAGATAATGATGGTGATCACTTAATTTGATAACTTATATTCTATTCAGAGATATGAAAATATTCATAAAGGAATTATAGAAATGCAAAATTCCACAAACAGGCCGAAACCGGTGTGGCTCAGTGGTAGAGCGTTGGTCTGCGGACTGAAAGGTCCCAGGTTCGATTCCGGTCAAGGGCATGTACCTTGGTTGCGGGCACATCCCCGGTAGGGGGTGTGCAAGAGGCAGCTGGTCGATGTTTCTCTCTCATCGACGTTTCTGGCTCTCTATCTCTCTCCCTTCCTCTCTGTAAAAAATCAATAAAATATATTTAAAAAAAAAAAAAATTCCACAAACAATATCCAAGACTATCTCTTCCCTCTCCTTAGCCAATATCTGACATTGCTAAATTTAAGATTGATATTTGAATGTCTGCTTTATGATACAGCATTATTATGTTTATTTAGGTTTACCTTAGTTTCTGAAAAAAAAGCAATGTGCACATTAAACAATTGTATTTACATTTTTGTAAATTACCTGGGCCCTCTATTTGCCTCTGCGTGTGTGTGTGAGTGTGTGTGTGTGTATGTGATATTTGCCTTTTACTTGTCAATATGTGAGCATTCTTTGCATATTCTCTGTGCTACACACTTGTCTGCTATTCATGGTACAATTTTTTACAATTAATAATTTACTATTTATTTGACTTTTCTTGAGTTGAGTTTTTGACATAATAATGTATATGATTATTCTACTCTTTATATGATTAATTTAGAAACTGGTAAACTGTTTTCAACATAAGAGAATAATCAGTGCCAATTTGAGATGCTTTCTTTATTTCACAGTTTTCTTTACATGTTTGTGGTTATTTATTCATTATTTTGTTCCACTGAATTACTTTGACATTCTTTCATCAATTCTACATTAATTTAATCAATATAGCTTGCTATCACCACATTCAATTTCCTTTTTATAAATATTGGAAACTTACCTGACATTCTGGTGTACAACATAGTCCAGAGCCACATTTTACTGAGCCTTTCAGTTTACATGTGTTATAATCACAGCAATTCTTAAACTGACATTCCTAAAATATCAGAAGAAATAGTATTCTAGTTAGCCATTTAATAGCTCTTGTTTCTTAATCTTAACTTCTACTTAATACTCTTCTTTCTGTGTTCAATTTTTCAATAATGCCCTATACTATAGCTAAGACTATCCAAAGGCATATCCAACTATAAGAACTAAATACATAACATCTAAAATAGCAGTTTATTAGTGATATTAGTAAAATGTTTGATAGTTATATATTTATAACTATTAATAAATTGGTAAGTAATTAAGTTGGTAATTAATTTAACTGCCAACATGGAAATATACCTTTGGGGGGGAGTTTTCAAAAGAAAACTTGCCCCAATTGCCTTTTTAGTAATTTGTTTACTAAAGTTTCCCTTTGTGAATAAAGTTAGTAGAGGTAGACAACATATATACTAAAAATATATTTAATATATTAACCATGTGTTATATTTTACTATAATGCAAATAAACAAAACAGGATATGTCAATACATATTTTTAAAAGGTAAAATGGCAGTCAATTATCATTGAAATTCAGTAATAATGAAAATAATGTTAAAAACTATTTTCCATGTAAATACATTGTATTTATAAAATTTTGAAGCATTATTACATTCTTAACACTTTTTTCTAATTTACTATTTGTTAGAATATTAATATATTGACAGCACATTTTAGGTATCTTTACTTATTTCATCATTAAGTATAAAATATCAGGATAAGTATATATAAGTATATATATTTATATATACTTATATACATAAATATATATATGTATATATATATGTTTTAAAATGTATTTGTTATTAAAGTATAGTCAACATACACTATCATAATTGTTTCAGTCATACAACATAGTGATTTGACATATACTTTCATATGTGCTCACCATAATAAATTTTAGTAATATTTTATCATGATACATGATTGTTACAATACTTACTATTTTTTCTATCTACATTCCCATGTTATTTTGGGGGAATATAGTTATAAAGTTTAATAGTATGAAAACAAATGGTGGTCAGTTATTTTTGTAGGTCAACACAAAATTGAAGTAACTTCTGGGGAGTAATCATGCAAAAACTTTATTATATTTAAGTAGAGGGGGATTGTTAAATATTATACATTAATGATATTAAAGTAGACAAAATATGTGGTCCTAAATGTTGAAAAAAGCATGCTTTGAATATTTGGTTGGTGGAACTAGAGTTGCCTGCATACCTATATTCAGAAGTGAGCAAATAGAAAATCATTCTGAAACTTGAAAATGCAGGAATAGTTGTGAATGATTAAAAAGAAATATTATAATGTTTCAGCATTCTTGCAACCCACAAGAGATAGGAAAATGTGAACCAAATTCAGGAAAAGTTTGTAAAGAAAAAAGAGTGAGGTCATATGAGTTAGGCATTAAATTGTGTGGAAAAATGAATTTATTTAGCCTATATATTTAAAATCACTCTGCTGGGGGGAGGATAGGGAGATATGGGGGAGATAAGAGATCAACCAAAGGACTTGTATGGATGCATATAAGCAAAACCAATGGATGAAAAAACTCGAGGGCGGGGGGCCCATATATGGGAGTTAGGGGTAATGGAAAGCTATGTACACATATAATACCTTAATAATAAAAAAGTAAAAAAATAAAAAATAAATAAAATCACTCTGCTTGGATAATTAAGAACAGTGTGTGCAAAATAAGTTTTCATGACTTATCTTAGCAATTGAAGATTTGAAGATATGTGGGAAAGTGATTCATGTATCTAATTTGTCCCCATTTTCATATCTTAGTTCTATATTGAATATATAATACTAGAGGCCTGGTGCATAAAATTCATGAATGTGTGGGTGTGTGTGGGTGTGTGTGTGTGTCCCTCAGCACAGCCTGCACCCTTCTCCAATCTGGACTGCTGGCTCCAAACAGTCGAGAGCTATTATAACTGACATATAATAATTGAGCTATATTAACTGGACATCCCTCTCACAATCCAGGACTGCTGGCTCCCAGCTGCTCACCTGTCTGCCTACCTGATTTCACCTAACCACTTCTGTCTGCCAGCCTGATCACTCCCTAACCACTCCCCTGCCAGCCCGATCAATGCCTAACTGTTTCCCTGTCAGCCCAATTGCCCCTAACTGCCCTCCCCTACTGGCCTGGTTACCCCCAATTGCAGTCCCCTGCTGGGTTGGTCACCCCTAACTTCCCTCCCTTGCCAGCCTGATTGCCCCTAACTTCCCTCCCCTGGTGGCCCGATTGCTTCTAACTGCCCTCCCTGTCAGCCTGGTCACCCCTAACTTCCCTCCCTTGCAGCCTCATTGCCCCCAATTTCCCTCCCTGGCAGCCCGATTGCTTCTAACTGCCCTCCCTGTCAGCCTGGTCACCCCTAACTCTCATCCCCTGCAGGCCTAGTTACCCCCAATTGCCCTCCCCTTCTGGCCCAGTCACCCCTAACTGCCCTCCCCTGCTGGCCCAATTGCCCCTAACTGCCCTCCCTGCTGGCCTGGTCACCCTTAACTGTCCTCCCCTTCAGGCCTGGTTGCCCTCACCTGCCCTCCTCTACTGGCCATCTTGTGGCAGCCATCTGTGTCCACATGGGGGCAGCCATCTTTGACAACATGGGGGTGACAGTTGATTGGCATGTTTCCTCTTTATTATATAAGATACTTGCATATATCTTCCCATATATACCAAGATAATCACTTATTAGAAACACAAGAAGTTGTGCTCAAATTTCAATCTTCATTACTCACCTCTTCACTGCCACAGTCACATTCTTCATTAAATTCCAAAATCCCATTACCACACACTGATTCATTTTTATATAATGGTTGAAAATTTGGAAATTTCTGAAGACATGTAGCATCAGATTTTGAAACAAGATATCTATAGTCATGCATGCTACAGTTGCTAAAGATCTTTACACCACTGGAACCTCTAAAATGAAATTCCCCAGGTAAATAAATTGGAGGGCAGGTTAATAAAACCACATCTAAACAATACTCCATATATACTGACATGCATTGCAAAGTAGCTCAAATGAAATACTTGTACCTTTTCAGAGATTAAAGTTAACCAAGATTAAATTTTAATTATCACTGAGAATGTTATCATTACAAATGTATCTTCCCAAGAAAGAAATATGGTATAATAGTTAAATCTATCTATTATCCATCCATCCCTATATACATACATCATACACCTTTTCCCCCACCTGATATGCTCTTCTCTTCTGTACACAAAACTTCCTTATTTCAGTCAGGTGTTTGCTCAAATGTCGCTTTCTAAAAATGTTTTTCTTAACAACATTATCTAAAACTAGTGGTTCAGTGCATGGATTCGTGCACATTGAAAGGAAATTATTTAGAAGTTGGCCAGCAGGACAGGACTGGACACGAAGAGCTGGACATGCCTTGGAGCCAACCCTTGGTGGTTTCTCCCCAGTATCCATGGAGTGAGTGGGATCTCCCTGGCAGGTGGAGTTCCTTGACCTGGCCTGTGGGAATTGGGCTGAAACCAACTCTCCAACATCCCCCAAAGGGTGCTGGAATTGCTGTGGTACCGGATGTGGAATGCAAAGGCAAGTGTGCAGTAAACCAGATTCAGGATGACAGTGCTTCAGCAACAACATAACCCATGGCCGAAGGTAAAATCACATGGCCCAGAAACAAATTGGCTCCCTCCTCTCCAGTTTCAGGGTGGCATCACCTGAGAACCGATGCTGCCAACTCACTGCTGATTGGCAGCTCCTGAGTTGAGTGTCTGCCCCCTGATGATCAGTGCACATCATAGTGACCACTACCATGGGGGAAGAACTCTTAGCATATTAGCCTTTTATATATAAACTAGAGGCCCAATGCACAAAATTTGTGCACTGGGGGGAGGGGGGTCCTTCAGGCAAGCCTGCATTTCTCTCGTCTGGAACCCCTGGGAGGATATCCCAGGATCAGGCCTAAACCAACAGTCAGACATCCCTCTCATATCTGGGACTGATGGCTCCTAACCATTCAAGTGTCTGCCTGCCTGCCTGATTGCCCCTAACAGCTTCTGCCTGCCAGCTTCATCACCCCCTAACTGCTCCCCTGCTGGCTGATTGACACCTAACTGTTCCCCTGCTGACCTGATCACTACCAAATGCCCTCCTCTGCTGGCCTGGTCACCCCCAATTGCCCTTGTCTTCAGGCCTGGTCAACCCCAACTGACTTCCCCTGCTGGCCATCTGTGGTGGTCATCTTGTGATGACATAGGGGGCAGTCATCTTGTGATGACGTGAGGGGGTGATGGTCACCTAGTCTTTTATTGGTATAGATTATGTCCCTTCTCACATTCTAATTCCTTTCAGTGGGATTTACAACTTTCTGGAGTTGTATATCACTTTGACAAATTTGTTACTGAGATATCTCATCATATACAATACACCTTTCCTATTTATGATGTGGAGTTGAACATAAAGAATAAAAAATTCATCACATCTGTAAACAATCTCACAAATATATAATGTGAAATTAATTAGGAATAAAAAATGGCTTACACTGCTTCACGGTTCATTATGCATGTAGCTCTTGGACAAGAACACTCATTGGTATTGTTATATGTTAGGCCTATCTTGAGGCCAAGTAATTGAGCTATAATAACCGAAAATCCTTCCAACGTTATTGCATCTGTATACTAAAATAAAGAATATTGAAGAGAAAACTTATTGTTTATAAGAAGAAAACAAAAGCAGGTAATAAACTAATACATTTTTATTCCTATAAAAATTGATATTTGATATCTTCCTTTCAGCATATTTTACAATACTTTATTTTGATATGTCATTGATATGAATATTCATACTAGTTAATTCATTATGAAACATAATATTATGTAAAACTATCAATATTCTCTAGTTTAAAAACTGGCCTACCCAAATTCCATAGACTTAAGCTCTTAGAATTTTGATGCAATCAATACAAAACACATTGGACCCAACCAGTGTGGCTCAGTGGTTGAGAATATACCTATGAAGCAGGTGGTCATGGTTCAATTCTGGTCAGGGAAAATGCCCAGGTTGGGCTCAATCTCCAGTGTGGGGCATGCAGGAGGCAGCAGCTGATCAATGATTCTATCTCTCGTTCTCTTTCCCTTACTCTCTAAAATCAATAAAAATATATTTTAAAAATATATAAAACACATTTATCTTCCTCACTAAAGCAATTAATCTAATTAGTGAATATTAATTATTTCAGCATACACATATGTCAAATACTAAGATAGAAGATGGGACTGTAGTTGCATTCAAAAAAGGACCATGCTCACACCTGAAGCTTATATTAGAGAAGAGGAGAAAGATAATAAACAGGAAATTCACAATAAACTTTCCAAATATAAAGAAATAATGAAAAGTACTCTGAAGGAATAGAAGTGTTCCTGTAGAGAATTTTGAGGAGTGTAACTATTTAGTTAAGGTAATGAGAAAAATGTATGTGTGGAATTGATATTTAGGCTGAGATACAAAACTTGGAAAATGATCTAGCAATATGAATAGGGGAGAGTGTTTATATGAGAAACTATTCAAAGGTTGTAATATAATGAGTGAAGTAAAGAAATAACAAACACTAAAAGGAATAACAGAAGTTAGAGATATAGGGAAACCATGATATAAAATGATTAGGAATGAGAAGTTATTTAAAAAGGTTGGTTGCAGTGCATATTATTTAATTTTGATAAACTGTGACACCTTTCTTGTCCCTTTAATGATTACAAGCAAAATTCTTAAAACTTCCCTAATTTTCCACATCAGCTGAAATTTATACTAACATTTAAGTAACTCATATCTAAAAGGAAAAGGAAAAGATTGTGTGTACGTATGTGCCTATATGTGAATGAAAACATGGAATATCATCTAGGAAAGTAGAAAAATTAGTTACTAGGCTTCCTGTTATCCTGTAAGAGTTAAGCTTGAAAGAAAGAGGAAAACCTCAGTATCAGAATTTGCTGGAATATTAAAGCCAGAACAGAACCCTGATGCTCAACCAACTGAACCACACTGACCTTGGCAGCACAGTGGTTGTCTTGGTGTGGGTGGTCCGTAGAAGGAGGCATGATTCATAGGTGTCTTCTGAAGTGTCGATAATATTTTATTCCTTGATCTCTGTGATTTCTGTACCTATGTATTAACTATGTTATATACTATGACTTGTGCAATGTTCCCTTTATATGATGCACTTCAATAAAGCTTAGAAATGAACGTGAAGTTATGTGCCAGGAGGAAAAGTTTAAAAAATAAATAAATAAAAAGGAGAAAAAGGATTCAAGGGGTCTATTTATGCAAAGAACTGTTTATCCAGTCTGTAAAACAAATTGTATTTATAATAACTAGGTGTGCATTACTTGATAAAAATAAACATTTTAAGTAAAAGTAATTGTAGTAAAGTTATATGTTTCAAAGTGTATCTGTTCTTTAAAGAGCTATTGGAATAGTTCTGAAGTGCTACATAAAATTAGAACAATTCAGAAAAACATGTAGTTAATGGGTATACATACTTGTAACAATAGTATGAATATATATATATATATATATATATATATATATATATATGGAAAACATAAATTAATAATTTTTGCTATTTCTTGAATTTGAAGGAGGCATACAAGAGGCTTTCAATTTGATCAAATGATTTGTCCTTAGAAAATCTAATGCAAATGTTAGTATCCCTTTATGCCTACCTGGTGAATGGATATATTAATGCTTGGTAATAATATTTTCTCATTTTTGAAATCTATATTTAAATAAGTTTCCTGAGATTAAAATAATATGCCAACAATATAATAATAAACATAGAGAAAAAAATCAAGTTATTGTACACTACTTAACTATATATAATAAGATTTATAAAATATAATATAAAGAACAAATATTACATACCACAGCAATATCAGCATCATAGCTTTTATTGCATATCATGCCAGAAAATGTTGCTCCCATATATTTAGGATGTATCCTGTAACTACATTATTATAACATAGATTTTTTATTAAAATAATTATTCATAAAAATTTATTCATTTATTTATTAAAATCTTCCATAAAATTTAAAATAATTTTTCAAATATAACTTTTTGGTGTGGATAATATGTATTATACAAAATGCTCAAATATTTACAAATTACAATTTACTTCATGTTTTTATTACATTTGTATTGATTTCAGAGAGGAGGAAAGAGGGTGAGAGAGGTAGGCACATCAATGATGAGAGAATCAATGATTGGCTGCCTCTGCTGGGGATTGAGCTCACAACTCAGGCATGTGCTTTTGGCTGGAATCAAACTAGGACTCTTCAGTCCATAGGCCAATGCTGTATCCACCCATCCAAACCGAATAGGGCTACAGTTTAATACAAATTATCTTTCTTAATTTAACTCCTAGACTTAAATTAATTTTATTATCTCAAATTCTCCTCAGTTTCTCTTATTTTGTATTCATCGTTTTTATCACTAAAAGTTAAAACAAAAAGGACTTTTCTTCCATAAATTAATGTGGAAGAAAAACATCTTGCCTCTCCTAAAGATGAGCATTTTTAAAAATTAAATATTACCAAAAAACAAGTTCTTCTTTGTCAAGCAGTACACACCAAGTGTGTTAACATATTTTAGGTAATATTAACAGAATAGTGTCACTCTTTGCATCATTAATAAGCTAAGGCTTACAGGTATATATTCTGTGGTATAATTGATATCATAAAAAATGTGAAAGAAAACACTTTTCATATAAAAATTACCCCCAAAATATACTATTATGTAATTGATTCATTTAAAAAAAATAATCATTTTCTAATTTCACTATCACCTCCATTTTAACAGCTGTGTTTTATTTAATGTTTTCAAAGGGCCTTCTGGAATGTTGAAAAAAAAAATAAATGCATTCAGTTACCAAATTAATAGAATTATTTATGTATATATTTTATTAATGTAGAACATTATGCTTACATAAGTAAGAATGTTATGTCATGGGGCCGAAGGATAAGATAGTCCCTTTTCCATGCCAAAAATCTTTTTGATAACTCATCAACATCCCCGTTGGTAGAAATTTGGTTTTTATCTGACCACAATTCCAAGGAGGACAGTATCACAGTCAATTTTAATTGAGTAAACATCTAGAAATAAAATGTATGTTATATTTATTTAAGTAACAAATTATTACATCAGAATTAATAAAAATAAAGAAAAGTTTAGTGGGTTACTTGTGATGAATTAAAGGCCTTTGAGACTTTAATTTGTTATAATAGAATGGAAATTCTTTTTCTTAATTTTTTCACAAAATTATAAATGTAGGAAAGTTAAAACTTACAGTGTTCACAAGGCCAATAATTTGGATAATTTTCTGTGTTACAGCCATCATTTCAGACCCCATATAATCATACTGAAAAACAAATTTTTTGCAGTTTCTTTAAAATGTGAGTGATAGCAAATTTTTAGGTGATTGTATCATGATAACATCAGGAAGAAAAAAAAGAATTTTTCAAACAATTTAAAGCATACTAATATAAAGAAGATAACACAATAAAAGAAAACAACTAAAAACTGTACTTGGGCATTCAAAAGACATTTTCATTTATATATTTTATCTAGCTAGCTAGCTAGCTAGCTAGCTATCATCTATCTATCTGCACTTGTCCCCCATTCCCTCCCACTTTATCTAACTTCACCCAGCCTCTGAACCCCTGCCTCTGGCCATCACCACACTGTTGTCTGTGTCCATGGACTATGCCTATACATCTTTGGCTAATCTCTTCACCTTCTTTCTTCTGTTCCCACCATCCTCCGTGTTATATATTTAAAAGACACTCTTGAAATCCTCAAGAAGTACTAAAGTGACTTTATAGATTCTTAGTTATTATAAAGGGACTTCTTGAACTAGGAACTTTCTATTGACACAGATGGCATCATATTTCTGGTTGTATGCTTACTAAATAAAAAAGGAGCAAATAAAGAAACATTAAAATATAATTGAAATGATCAAATATATCTACAGGAAAAAGACAAATTACAATGATGGAAAGCGAGAATTATATGGATTGAAAGATTCAAAAAAAGTTTGATAAGTAATAAAATGAAATAATGTAAAGGAAAAGTGGAAAGTTGTTCTCCATAAATGCTAAATTCTTGAGAAGACATATACTCCTTTTTTGAAGTTCAATGAATACAGCTGGTCTTTGAAGTCATATTTGGAAAAAGCTTAACACCTCCATACAAGTTGCCAATTAGACAAATACAAAATATGGAATTCTATCAAATCTGAAAAATCTGTGTATTTTGTGCATTCACAATTATCATGGTTATTAAAACTGGTGTACTGCTTACAAATGTTGATAAAAGAAATAATGTAAAATTAATTACACATTTCTGTTTGATGAATTAAAAATTGAGTGTATTTTAGACAAAACATTTTCCTTGTATTAGCAAAATATTGCATTAAGAAAGTACTGTAAAGGGGGTTGGCAAAAGTAGGTTTATAGTTGTGACCATGGGAAACACAGTCTTTATTATTGTATTATTATTATTATTATTATCATCATAACTTACATGTATTTTTCCATATGAACAACTGTAAACCTACTTTTCCCACCCCTGTCCATGTGAAATATAAAACACAAAAATAAGAAAAATCCTTATTTATGACTGTTTGTGAATACTCAAGATCATCAAATTGTAGTAGAAAAATTTTTATACTAAAAGTCATCATATTTGTAATACATCACTAGTTCCCAATGTTTGTTTTATAAGGACAACATTCTGACTATTTAAGGAAGAAGACATACCAATGCTGAATTAGTATAAACTAATACATATCATCAAAAAATGGAAAACAAAATGGGCACAATTTATAAGAAGAATATAAAACCCTCACAATAATAATTCAAGATATTCCATAACTGATGGAATCAGAGGCCAAAAACAGAACAACATAGTAAAATATCTCACTCATTAACATGTATAGAATACAGCATCCAACTTTAGAACAGAATATAATAAATCTTTTGCAAATTCATATGAAACATTAACAAAATTAGCCATATACTGAGTCAGAAAGAAGTAACAAAGCATCTCAAAGAATTTACATCATTCAGATCATGCTCTTTTACCCATATGGAATAAAATAAAATATGAACAACAAAAATATAATTTGAAAATCCTCAAATACCTTAAATATAACCAATACAATTCTAAATTACCCAGGAGTCCAACACACACTCTCTCTCTCTCTCTCTCTCTCTCTCTCTCTCTCACACACACACACACACACACACACACACACACACACAAATTTGAAAATTATTTTTAAGAACACAGTATAGTTTTTTCAAAAAAAAAATGTTTGCTTTATGATTCAGGGATCCCACTTCTGGGCATATATTATATAAAAAAGAAGAAGAAGAAGAAGAAGAAGAAGAAGAAGAAGAAGAAGAAGAAGAAGAAGAAGAAGAAGAAGAAGAAGAAGAAGAAGAAGAAGAGGAGGAAGAAGAAGAAAGAAAGAAAAGAAAAGAAATATAATACTAGTTTGAAAAAATAATTCACCCCTATTTTCATGACAGTATTATTTATAACTAGAAGCCCGACGCACAAAATGTGTGCAAGGGGCTCGGCTGTCGCAGCTGTGACTGCCTCAGCCCTCCCAGCCCCAATTTTGTTTGGAAGGTCATCAGGACTGTCGTTCCGCTGTTTGGTCTAATTAACATATTAGCTCTTTTATATAGGATACCCAAGATCTGGAAATAGCCCAAGTGCCCATCCAGAGATGAGTGAATGATAAAGCTGTGGTACATTTACACAATGGAATAATACTCAGCATAAAAGAAAAGAAAGAGAAAAGAAAACCTTACTTTTGCATCAGCATGGATAGACCTGAAGATTATTATGCTAAATGAAATAAGACAGGGAAAGACAAATACTATATGATCTCACTTATATGTGAAAACTAATAAAAATAAACTGACAAAATAGAAAAAGTTTTGACTACCTGGAACAGATTGACAGCTATAGAGGGGATGGAGGTTGGGAAGCTGGATGAAAGAATTTGAAGGGATTAGCCAAAGAACGTATATGCATTAACTCATGGACACAGAACACAGTGTGATGTTAGCTAGAGGGAAAGGGGTGTGATAGGTGGGGAGATGGGGTAAGGTGGGGGGTTGAATTGTGATGGAAAGAGACTCTACTTGGAGCAATGGGTGCACAATGCAGTATTCAGATGTTGTTTTGTTAAGTTGTACACCTGATGCCATCCCAACAAATTCAGTAAAAAAAAAAAAAAAAAAAAAAATGCCTCTATTTGAAAATTTTAAATGAAAGCAAACACATAAATATTGATGGAAATAGACATATCAAAATTTATGTAACTATAAACAAAAATTTGTAGATCAAAAAATAAAAAAATCAATTATAAGAAGAATAAGTTGTGAGGATCTAAAGTATAGAATGGTGACTAAAGATAATTATATGGTATTATATACTTGAAAGGAACTAAAAGTAGATCTTTTTTAAAAAATATTTTTATTAATTTTAGAGAGACAGAAACATTGATGAGAGAGAAACTTCAATCAGATGCCTCCTGCATGCCCACAACCAAGGCATGTGCCCTGACCTGGAATTGACCCATGACCGCTTGGTTGATGGGTCAATGCTCAACCACTGGGTCACACTGGCTGGGCTGAGAGTAGGTCTTAAGTGTTCTCACCATACACATACATAGACACACAAAAAAAAAAGAAGGAAGGAAGGAAGGAAGGAAGGAAGGAAGGAAGGAAGGAAGGAAGGAAGGAAGGAAGGAAGGAAAAAAAGAAGAAAGAACGAAAGAAAGAAAGAAAGAAAGAAAGAAAGAAAGAGAGAGAGAGAGAGAGAGAGAGAGAGAGAGAGAGAGAGAGAGGAAGAAAGAAAGAAAGAAAGAAAGAAAGAAAGAAAGAAAGAAAGAAAGAAAGAAAGAGGAAAAAAGAAAACTATGTGAGATGATGGATTTATTATATTGATTTTGGTAATTATTCCATAATATATGTGTATATCAAATTATCATGTACACTTTCAATATATACAATTACATATTACAACTATTCGAGATAAAGTTGAAAAAGTAAGATCATAAATACCTGGTATGTTCAAAGAAAAATAAGATCATAAATTTGTAAGATCATAAATACCTGGTATGTTCAAAGAAAAATAAGACCAAAGACGCTACAATAAGGCAAGACTGCTAGAAAATGAGGTCAAAGAGATACTGGGCTGACTGAAATAGACAGTGTAACACATTTTAGGCTAGTTTTAGCTTTTAGTAATAATTAATACCTAAATCAAAGTATCTTTATTTGGAAGTAATAAAATAATTCCAAATTTTTAATTTTGTGCTTTGAAATTAAGAAAAATTTCATTAAGTTTAAAGAAAAAAAGAGTGACAGAGTGAGAAAGAAAAGAGAGACAGGATTGAGGGATGGAAAAAAGAAAAGAGGGAGGGGAAGAGGAGATGGTTTGACTTACCAAAGCTTTTTCCACTATAATATGCATTTCTAGATATTGGGGTAATAGTTTTGAAAGAGTTTTTTCCTGGGGAAAAAAATGGATTGAGCAAATGATAACATACATTAAATTTGTTAAATACAAGAAGTAGTATGTAAAGAAGGCAAACAGAATGCATAAAATATCTTCATAAGGATTTTTTAAGGTTCAATTTTTTATTTGCATATATTGTAATAGATGACAAGGGAATGCTCACTTTGATTTTAAGAAAACAAAAACAAGTACTTTAAAAAAACTAACAAGTCAGAGAAAATTGACAAATTATTCTTATTGCAGTCACTTGGACTTAAATATAAAAATTAGCTACAAACAAAATATTCACTTGAAAATATATTCTAAATGTATTGATATTACTATAATAGAATATATATCCAGTGAGCCTGTGAGAGTGATGAAGGAGTCTAGGTACACTGTATTCATACTAAATGGAAAGAAAATGAGTGGAAATATTTTATTGTCTTCAACTCATGCAAATCTACATTATTAAAAGAACTCTTGAGATTTTTCATGAATTGTCCTCCTAAAGACTATGGGAACACCAACTGTGTCACAATAAAAATATTTCATTTATTCAGCAAAAAAAATTTGGGAAAATTTTGAGAACTCACAGTCTACACAGGAATTCAGATAAATAGTGTGACTTGTACTATCAACCTCATGGGTGCACAGGAAAGAATAGAATGCACAACAGCAGAAATGATTCTGTAGTCCCAGGGCATAGACTTTACGTTCCTTCTGATGTGATCATATAATTCTTGACTGTGCCAGCAGTCAGCTATAGATCACCAGCTTATTACATCATCATTCGGCACTTTAATGGTAATTTTTATGTGGGCTACTACAATAGTATATCTTAAACATATTAAAATGTTATTTCACATATATAAATTTCAAAGGAATCAAAATTTCATTCTTGACCCAAGCATATCATTCACTAAATATAATAGTAAAAAAGGGTCTGTTACAAAATAAACAAGCAAACTGGACTCAATGGGGAGAGCCTACGTTTAAATGTTTGCTTACACTTCCATAGGAAATTGAAATATGCCTGCATTCCATACACAAGGTGGAGCAAAAGTAATTTACAGTTGTTTATATGGAAAATAATACAATATTTAATAAATAATAATACAAGAACAAACTGTGTGTTGCATACTAACAACTGTAAGTTTACTTTTGCCCAAATGTGTGGGTTGTTGTCATTCTGTCAGTCTGTATGACTACATGTATATATGCAGTGTTGTAGGAAAAAAAGTTCTCTTAATTTTTATCAACCCTTACTAGCCTTATAATAATGGTGATCATAAGATTTGATATTTAAACTGAAATAATGTGCAGCAGAAAAGGGGGCACTAAGATAATTAAAGTTATTAAAATTGATATTTAGTTAAATTTTATTAGTTCAAATCTTTCTACTCAAAGTTATTTCTAAAACTATATATATAAATATACAAAGCCAAAACTTTTTAAACCTTTTCATTAAAAATAACACATCCACATGGACAGCAACATCGTGGCAGAATCAACATCAACAAGTTGTATAATTATAATGAAACAAAGGATCCCCTGTTCAATGCAGAGACATCTGAGAGATCCACACATCAGTCCATCTGAAAGTGGGCATATTGGAACAGTAAGGGAGTCAGGTTTGGGGAAGAAACATCCCTCCCTACAAGTTCAGTGTGGTGAAACCTGGTGGCAATAGCAGAGATGTAGAGGATTTATGATGGCCATTGCTGACAAAAAGAGAAAGCTGTGGTCTTGTGGTAGCCATTACTGATTTAAAGGCAAAACTTCAAATCCACATACCTACATCCTCTAGCCCACCCATTGCAGCAGAACCCAATAAAAGTGGGACCTATTGAAGAAGCAGAGGCACACAATGGTAATAGGAGGCAGTGCCAGGAGTTCCCAGGCCCAGAACCTCATTACCCTCTATATCCCACCATAAAATGGTTGCCCCAAGCAGCAACCTAGACACAGAGTGGACATATAAGACTCCGGGAATTACAGGGTATTTTCCATGGCTGAGGCCACACCACATCACCAAGATTCCAATGCTATTAAGAGAAAGCAAAAACTTGCACGATAGCATCATTTACTGAAAAACAAATGAAGGACCTCTGTTTAGAAGCCTGCTGAATTGTTAAAAGCAAAGAGTAACTAAAAAAGACTTCATTATCTCAAATGTATAGGAACAGAAATAATCCATCAAGTATCATGAATAACCAATGTAAAAAGTTAACAAAGAAGGAAAATAAAGTCTTCAAAAACCAAACTCAAATATAGGGAAGATTGTTATTCAAATTACAGGATTCAAGAATACAGTTATGAAACAAACAAACAAACCTCAACAAGATATCAAAACACTCATAAAGGCTGTTCAGTGATCTCAAAAACAAAATTAATAACCAAAATATGTACTTTACCAAAGTGATTGTAAGTATTATTAAAAAAAAAAAAAGAAACAGAAATTCTTGAGCTAAAGAACTCAATAAATGAGATGAATAATTAAAGCATGTGAAACAAAGCAGGTCACATGAAAGATGTAATTAGTGTTCTTGATTGAAACAGAAATGGCTCAGGAGGAAGAAGAGAAACAACAAAAAGAAAAAAATAAAAGAGTTCTACAAAAACTATATGACTCCACTAGAAACAACAAAGTAAGGATTATGGGTATAGCCAGAGACAAAGAGAGGGAGAAGGGAACATAGAATGTATTCAAAGAAATAATTGATAAGAATTTCCAAACCTATGGAAAGTGTTCAAATACAAAAGCCAAAAGAACACCTAATTATTTCAATGAAAAAAAAAATCTCCAAGACTCATTATATGAAAACTGACAAAGAAAGAATTCTTAAGTCATCCAGGGTATAATACACTGTACCCTGCCAAGGAAATCCCATTAGGCTATCATCAGATTTTTATAGTGGAAATATCACAAGGCAGGAGAGAGTGGACACAAATATATTCAAAATATTAAAAGAGAGAACCAATCAACCAAAAATAATATATCCAGCAAAGTCACCCTTTAGATATGAAGGAGAAATAAGTGCTTTCCCAGGCCACAAAGTTGAGAGAATTCACCACCAGAGGACCTGTATTACAAGAAATGTTAAAAGAAGTTCTTATAGCAGAATCATAAAAAAAAAAAAAAAAAAAAAAAAATGGTATACAAACTTTGAGTAAATGACAAACAGAAACTTACAACTCGCACGGAAACCAAGATGGCTGCCTAGATAAGTATCTAAGCTGCCGCCTTGCACAACAATTTCAAAACAACTAAAAGACAGAATGGATATCATCCAAATCCACAGGAAAACTGGTGGAGTGGGAATTCTACAATTAGAAAGAAGGAAAGAGGCTCATGGATCAGATTGGGAACCACAAAGCACTGAGGTAGAGAGACGCTAATGCTCAGAAAGGTGGCCGAATGCCTGGCTGGCGGGAGGGGAAAGGAAGTCCCCAATTGCACTGAACCCTTTCTGACTGTACTGAATCCCAACCCTGGCCGAAACTCCGTGGACCCAGACTCATACATGTTGAGTCCGGAGAAAGGCACCTGGAGACTCAAAGACTGGGAGAGTGGAGGAACCAGGAGCCGCAGTGGGCAGGGTCTACAGTCATGCTCGTGCAAGTGAGTGCACACAGAGAGGTCTGACCGCAGAGGTTGCCTGCAGAGGTTGCTGCGGCCTCTCCAGAGTGGAAGGAGTCAGAGCTCTAGACTACAGAGACCCAACCCAATTCCTGGCTAGTCCCTGGGACACCCATGCTCTTGAATGGGGAATCTGAACGGTCAGGTAGAAACTCAGGCAAGCGCACAAGGGCAGGACTGACGGGAAGCCAAGATTGTCAGCTTAGCCCTGAGACTGCACCCCATCCAAGCCGAGCACAGAGACTTTTGCAATTTTGCAAGTCTGATCCTATAAGACTATCTCAAATACAGAAGGTATCCCAGAGTAGATACAGCTGATACTCACATCCAATGGGCCTGGAGGTCAATTCCTCCCAGTGATACCAACAACAATCAAGTCTTAACTACAACAAAGCTGTTCACACAGTCCAAAAAGAGGAGCACCAAGTGTCTACCTCAGGTAACTGGGGAAGCTGACCCAGTGGGCCATATAGGACACCAAACACACACAAAACAATCCTACCAACTCTGGAAAGCAGCGAAAATGCTGAGACAAGGAAATAGATCTCAAACGAAAGAGATGGAGCAGAATAATAGACTGGATATAGAGTTCAAAACCATGGTTATAAGGTTTTTCAAAAATTTTCTAGAAAAGGCCGATAAATTTAATAATATTATACAGAAATCCAACAGCAGACTGGAGGAACACATGAATCAAGTAAAAGATTTGGAATACAAAGAGCCAAAGGAACTCCTCTGGAGAAGCAAGAAGAAAAGAGAATCCAGAAAGTTGAAGATAGTGTAAGGAGCTTCTGGGACAACTTCAAGCATACCAACATCAGAATTATGGGGGTGCCAGAAGAAGAGAGAGTTCAAGATATTAAAAACCTATTTGAAAAAATAATGTCAGAAAACTTCCCCACCTGGTGAAAGAAATAGACTTACAAGGACAGGAAGTGCACAGAACTCCAAACAAGAGGAATCCAAAGAGGACCACACCAAGGCACATCATAATTAAAATGCCAAGGGCAAAAGACAAAGAGAAAATCTTACAAGCAGCAAGAGAAAAGCAGTTGGTTACCTATTAGGGAGCACCCATATGACTATCAGCTGATTTCTCAACAGAAACTATGCAGGCCAGAAGAGAGTGGCAAGAAATAATCAAAGTGAAGAACAGCAAGAACCTACAACCAAGATTACTATATCCAGCAAAGTTATCATTCAGAATTGAAGTGCAGATAAAGAGCTTCACAGATAAGAAAAAGCTAAGGGAGTTCATCACCACCAAACCAGTATTATATGAAATGCTGAAAGGTATTCTTGAAGAAGAGGAAGAAGAAGAAAAAAGATAAAAATTATGATCAGCAAATACATATTTATCAACAAGTAAATCTAAAAATCAAGTGAATTAAAATCTGAGGAACAGAATAAACTGGTGAATATAATAGAATTAGGGGCAAAGAAAGGGAGTGGATTGATAATTATCAGGGGGAAAGGGGTGTGGGGGTGCAGGAAGAGACTGGATTAAAATCGTACACCTATGGATGAGGACAATGGTGTGGGGGAGAGGTAAATGCAGAGGGTGGAGTGGGAATTGGGTGGAAGGGAGCTATGGGGGGGGGGAAGGAGAAACAATTGTAATAATCTGAGCAATAAAGATTTATTTTAAAAAAAGGAAAAGAAACTTACAACTCTACTTCAAAAAGAGAGCATTAAACACTTAATTATAACATAAAAGTTAAAAGGGGGGAGAATTAAAAGTAACCTACTGCAATTTGGCAATGAACACACAACATAAAAAGGTATAATGAGTGTGTGTGTGTGTGTGTGTGTGTGTGTGTGTGTGTGTGGCGGGGACGGGGGGCGGGGGGAAGATAGGAGGAGTGAAGGATACAAGTACAGGTGAATGAGTTGGTCCGAAGGTTGTGGGTTATTGTTAAGCTGATTAACAAGTACAGGTGAATGGATATGAGGCAATTAGAAGAAAAAGGACTATGGTATGTATGAGATATTTTACAAAAACCTAATAGTAACCATAAAACAAAAATTAAGAGTTGAGGCATGAAACATAAACAAAAGAGGAAACAGAGAAAAAGTCATAGGAAACTACCCAACTAAAGTAACAGACAAAATCCCAAGAAGCTAGAAATATCAATCAGAAAGAATATATGCACCCCTATGTTCATAGCAGCACAATTTACCATAGCTAAGATTTGGAAACAGCCTAAGTGCCCACCAGTAGATGAGTGGATTAAAAAAAACTGTGGTACATCTACACAATGGAATACTATGCTGTGATAAAATATAAGGAATTCTTAACATTTGCAGCAACATGGAAGGAACTGCAAAGCATTATGCTAAGTGAAATAAGTCAGTTAGAGAAAAATTAATATCACATGATCTCATGGGAAATAATGTACAACATAAACTGATAAACAAAAACAGATCCTCAGATGGAAGTAAGGGAGGGTGGGGGCAAGGGGAAGAGATCAACAAAGGAACTTGTGTGTATGTATATAAGCCTAACCAGTGGACAAAGACAATAGGGGAATGAGGACATGAGTGGAGGTGGTGGACGAGGGTGGGGGTGGGGGGTGGGGATAGGTGGGCTTGGGAGGGAAATGGAGGGATAAGGACAAATATGTAATACCTTAATCAATAAAGAAATTTTAAAAAATAAACAGACAAAAACCCGAGAGGAAAAAACAAAAAAACAATGGAGACACAGAGCAACCAGAAAATAAAAGATAAAATGGCTGCAAGTAAATCTTCATCTATACTAACAAAAAGGTAATATGCTAATTAAACCAGTTCAACCAGATATCTTCTGGATGTCTAACTTCCTTCTGGAAAATGCCACAGTGGCAGGGGCTGAGGCAGAGACAGTTAGGGGTGATTGGGCTGTCAGGGGAGGGTAATTAGGGGGCAACCAGGCCAGCAGGGGGCAGTTAGGGTGCAGCCAGGCTGGCAGGTAGGGCAGTTTGGGAGTGACCAGGCCAGCAGGGGACCATTTAGGGGACTACCAGGCCAGCAGGGGATCTGTTAGGGGGTGATCAGGCTGGCAAGCAGAGGCAGTTAGGGGCAATCAGTCAGGCAGGTAGAGTGGTTAGGGGCAATCAAACTGACAGGCAGGCAAGTGGTTAAGAGTCAGAGGTCCTGGATTGCAAAAGGGTGAAGGCTGGGCTGAGGGACATCCCCTCATGCATGAATTTCATGCACTGGGCCTCTAGTATGTCAATTATGCTAAATAGAAATAGATTGAACTCACAAATCAAAAGGCACAGAGTAGCGGGATGGATTAAAAAAAAAAAATTAAGACCCAATTGTATGTGCCTTCAAGAGACTTATCTCAGCTCCAAAACCAAACATAGGCTCAAAGTGAAGAGGTGGAAGATGATACACTAAGCAAATGGCATCCAGAAGAAAGCAGAAACAATAGTACTTACATCAGACAAAGGAGATTTCAAAACAAAAAAGGTACCATGAGACAAAGATGGACATTTTAGAATGATAAAGTGGACAATTCTTCAAGAAAACATAATACTTCTCTCTCTCTCTCTCTCTCTCTCTCTCTCTCTCTCTCTCTCTCTCTCTCTCTCTCTCTCTCTCTCTCTCTCTCTCTTCCTTCTTCCTTCCCACCCTCCAATTTGGCAGTGCCAAAATATAGAAATCAATTGCTAACAGATCTAAAACAAAAATATGATACCAATACAATTATAATATGAAATATGAATACTCCATTGGCAACAATGAATATATCTTCCAAACAGAAGATCAGTAAGGAAATATTGACCTTTAATGATACATTAGAGCAAATGAATTTAATTAATATTACTATAACTTTCCATGCCAAAAAGACAGAATATACATTTTTCTCAAGGGCACTATAGTTAGGGATAAACTATATGTAGGTGTACACAACTAGTTTCAATAAATTTAAGAAAGTTGAAATTGTACTAGTATTTTCTGACTACAATGATATGAAACTGAAAATCAACTACAAAAAAAGAGCTGAGAAAAACCACAAATATATGTAGATTAAACAACACGTTACTGAACAACTTTTGGATCAAAGAAAACAAGGTATCAAAAGTTACATAGATACAAATGAAGCTAAAAGTATAAGATATAAAAACTTGGGGGAGTCATCAAAAGCAGTACTAAGAGGAAAGTTTATAGCATTATAGGCCTACCTCGAGAAATAAACACAAAAATTCTCAAATAAGAAATCTAACATTGTAACTTAAAGAATCAGAAAAAGAATAACAAATTAAGCCCAAAATCAGGAGAGGGAAGGAAATAATAAAGATCAAAATAAAAATAAATGAAATCAAGAACAAAAAGACAGTAGAAAAAAATAATAAAATAAAGAGCTGGCAATTCAAAAAGATAAAATTGACAGACCTCTAGTTAAACTCATTAAGAAAAAAGAGAGAAAACTCAAATGAATAAAATCCAAAATAAAGATAAGATGCTACAATGGACACCAGAGTGGATAACCAACAAGAAATTAACAGATTTTGAAAGGGAAACAAGCTTCCTAGACTAAATGAAGAAGCATTAGAAAACCAAAAGAGACCAATCTCTAGTAAGAAAATTGAAACAGTAATCAAAAACCTACAAAAAACACAAAAATCCAGGATTAGATGCCTTCACTGGTGAATTGTACCAAACATTAAAAGAAGCAATTATTTTCAACCTCATCCAAAAAATTAAGGAAGAAAGAGTATTTTGTAACTTATTTTGTGAGGCCAACATTACCCTGACAGCACTATCAATTATACCAACGTGCTCATAATAAGAGTGCCAGGAAGTAAGAAGATAGATAAAGAGGTGAAATAATTCATGGCCAGAAATTTCTCAAATTTAGTGAAACATATTTATTTAAATATCCAGGAAGCTCTATGAATTCCAGCTAGGATCAACTCAAAGAGATCCACTCAAAGACACATCAAAGAGAGAGAGAGAGAGAGAGAGAGAGAGAGAGAGAGAGAGAGAGAGAGAGAGAGAGAGATTCTTAAAAGAAGCAACAGAGAAGGGACTCATCATCAGAGAATGGACTCATCATATATAAGAATCCTTAATATGCTTAATAACAACTGGCTTTTCATCATAAAACTTGGAGTCCATAAGATAGCAAGTTGAAATATTTAAAGTGATGAAAGGAAAACACCTGTCAACTAAAAATTATATTCCAGTATATAGATAAATTAAGAGATTTTAATATGGACAAATGATTATTTGTTTTAGAAAGATATATTTTGGTAGTAAAGTTATGTAACAAAAATATGTAAAAATATTAAAAATTATTTTCCCCAGGGAATAGTGGTAAGCTGTTAGAAATAACTAACTGTGGTTCTATTCTTCCCCTACTTCTAAATTTTATTTAATAATATGCATTTTTATTTAAATACAGCATAAGAAATGCTACATAATACATTGTAAAACAGTAAGCTTGCAATATATTATTGTATAATTTTTCATATTTTAAGTGGAATATGGGTGTTTTGTTTAAAGATATAGAAAAAAATATACCAAATTTAATATTTCTACTCAACTGCTAAGCAGTTCTTTTTCACAATAAAAAAAAAAATCTACAGAAGTAATTTCATGGTATGTCATAACTTCAGAATTATTATAGTTACCTGTGAGTTTAAATAATCTTTATAGGTCTGTTTTTTCTGCAAAATATTGCTGTAATTTTCTACTAATATTGGTATATCTGTATTATTATTTTTTACTTGATAAATTATGTGTTCAAATTTTGCTGAAGATTCCAGTGGTTCAATTCCATAGCTGATATTTTCAAACTGAAGGAATCCCCTGTATATTTAGAAAGCAATGGCAAAATAATTCTATAAATGATCACATCAAAACTATAATATAAAATGTAAGAAATTATGAACTAGAGTAACATTTTTAAAGCCACTTTTTCCTCTATTTTTTTTTTGTCTATCATTAATAACTTAACCACATTTACTTTAGTTTTTTTTCTCTCACAGGTTAAAGAACTAAATAACTAGAAGTGTATTTTGTATTTTCTGTATAGAAATCACATTCATTCAAAATATAGTCCTTCCTATGTTCATAGCAGCACAATATACAATAGCTAGAATCTGGAAACAGCCTAGGTGCCCGTCAGCAGATGATTGGATCAAAAAACTATGGTACATCTACACAATGGAATACTATGCTACCATAAAAAAGAAGGAATTCTCATCATTTGCAGCAACCTGGATAGAACTAGAGAACATCATGCTGAGTGAAATAAGCCAGTCAATGAAAGAGAAATACCACATGGCCTCACTCATTTATGGATATTAAAAAACATTATAGCCGAAACCGGTTTGGCTCAATGGATAGAGCGTCGGCTTGGGGACTGAAGGGACCCGGGTTCGATTCCGGTCAAGGGCATGTACCTTGGTTGCGGGCATATCCCCAGTAGGGGGTGTGCAAGAGGCAGCTGATCGATGACTCTCTCTCATCGATGTTTCTAACTCTCTATCTCTCTCCCTTCCTCTCTGTACAAAATCAATAAAATATTAAAAAAAAAAAAAAAGATGTTTACAACATTTAAAAAAAAAAAATTATAAACTGACAAACCAAAAGATAGATATAATGACAGTAAAGCAACAAGCAGACTGTAAAATTACAGCGGGGAGAGTAGGGAGATCTGGGGGAGATAAGAGATCAACTGAAGGACTTGTATACATGCATATAAGTACAACTAATGGACACAAAACTCTGGGGAGGGAGGGTATGTATGGGAGGGGGGGGCAATGTTAAAATATGTACACAGATAATAATTTAATAAAAAAAATTGAACATTAAAAAAAAGAAATAAAAAAAACCCTCAACAAGCCGAAAAAAATAATAATAATATAAATATATATATATATATATATATATATATATATATATATATATATATATATTGTATATATAGTCCTTAAGGACAAGTAGTAGCTGGGGAACAAGATATCTGTTGGATATTTCAAGAAGAAAGTTTCTGTTCTTACAGAGGTTAGGATAAGGGAAAACAGGAATATAGAGTGAATATTTAAAAAGGTTGATATAAATGAAAACCACATTCAGAGAATGCCAATTTTCTGAGTTGACATGAGTAAATTTTATAAATCAGGCAAACTAAAACTAAAAGGCAGTTAGAGTGTATTATCTGTTCTGGACTCACCTTCCTCTGATGAACTTACCACCTTCCTCTTTCGGCATTAATGATGAAAATCATTTTTCTTGACCTCTACTTCCACTTCCCCTTCATTTGGAAACGATCAGCTTGTTAACTATAGCTATGGGTCTGTTTGTTTTGCTTTGTTTAATTATTTTGTTTTAGAATCCAAATGTAAATAAAATCATGATATTTGCATTTCTCTTTCAGACTTATTTCACTTACCATAATATCCTCTATGTCTATCTATGTTGTTGCAAATGGAAATATTTCATTCTTTTTTATTGAATAATATTCCATTGTTTATGTACCACATTTTCTTTAACCATTCACTAGAGGCCCAGTGCATGAAATTCTGTGCCCTTTCCCAGTCTGGCTTCAATCAGACATCCCTCTTGCAGTCTGGGGCTCTCGCAGTTTGGGACCCTTGCTCCTTACTGCCTGCCTGCAGCAGAGGCTCCCTCCTCTGCCTCTGTGCTCATCAGCCATGAGCCACTTACTACTAGGGAGCAGCTCCTGCATTGAGCATCTGTCCCCTGGTGGTCAGTACACATCATAGCAACTGGCTATTGTGGCAGTTGTTCTGCTGTTCATTCTGCTATTAGGTCATTTTGCATATTAGGGTTTTATTATATAGGACTAGAGGCCTGGTACACAAAATGTGTGCACTGGGGGGAATCCCTCATCCAAGCCTGTACTCTCTCACAGATTGGGAGCCCTCAGGAGATGTCCTACTGACAGGGAGCAGGCCTAAGCCGAAGTCTGGCCTTCCTCTGCGGGAGATGACTGGGCTGATCAGGGAAAGGTGCCAGCCCCATCACCCCAGATAAGAGATCAACTGAAGGACTTGTATACATGCATATAAGTACAACTAATGGACACAAAACTCTGGGGAGGGAGGGTATGTATGGGAGGGGGGGGCAATGTTAAAATTGTCACAGCTGCCAAGGTGTTTTCATCAACACAGACGCCAGCCCCTTCACCAGGAAAAAATGACAACTTTCTTTAGGCATTTTCAAGATGTGTCTTTCATAGGATATGACATTTCTTTTCTTTCTTTCTTTTTTATCCTCACCTGAGGATATGTTTCCAGTGATTTTTAGCAAGCTTGGAAGAGAGAGGGAAAGACAGAGAGAAACATCAATGTGAGAGGACACTTCAATTGGTTGCTTCCTGCATGAGACCTGACCTGGGCCCTAGCCAGGGAGGAGCCTGCAACCTAGGTACATGCCCTTGATCAGAATCGAACCCAGACCCTGCCATTGGCAGGCCAAGGCATTATCCATTGAGCCAAACTGGCTAAGGCTGGATAAGACATTTCTTAGCCCCTGTTGACCACCTATATGTCTTCTTTGGAGAAATATCTAAGTCCTCTGAGTTACCTTCTTAATTGGTTGTTTTATGTATGATACTGAGAGCACCTTAACTGTGAGCACAATATGTTCCTGTTTAAATAATCAATTAATGTCATTTTCCATAACTATTTAAGATAATTGAGAAACAACTCAGCTATACTGTTTAGGAAAATGTTCTAAACTTTCCTTTACTAAAATTATATTTTTCTGCACAGAGAATATCTCCAGTCAGGTTTTTCTGGGGTGATTTCATTTGAATAGGCAGTAACCACTAGCTACTTACATTTTTTTTTAAAAAGAAGGTAATCATAAAAAATATTTCATATATGGATTCTTCTTAAACCTTACTACATTTGTGTCTGCTAGCCACTAAGTTTCATTTTGAACTACATGCTAAGTTTTACACATGTAAATATTCATATATATATATATATATATATATATATATATATTATTGATTCTTTACAGAGAAGAAGGGAGAGATAGAAAGTTAGAAACATTGATGAGATAGAAACATCGATCAGCTGCTTCCTGCACACCCTCTACTAAGGATGTGCCCACAACCAAGGTACATGCCCTTGACCGGGATTGTACCTTAGACCCTTGTCTGTTGGCCAACACTCTATCAACTGAGCCAAACCAATTAGGCTCCATGTGTAAATATTCTCTAAGATGTTATTACCTGAGACCAGAACATATGCTGAGTGTTGCAGCTGAATTTGGAAAGTTTGCAGCATATCCTTGGTAATGGCAATGCATCTGAAAGACAGTTTGGAAAGGCAAATAAATTCTTTATGAATAAAATATTTATCATAAAATATAGATGACTTAAAATGTTAGAAGATTATATATTATACAAATTTATTTATGCATATTTTAGAGAAAACATTTTTTACTACTCTTCTTACTTTGTACCACCTAAGTGTCCATGAATATTACCTCAACATTTTATCTTATTTCTATGTATAACAATTAACCTCTTAACATGTCATAATTATATGGAACAAAATATTTATTTAAACTGTATACATAGAACAAACATATCTCAATGGTAATATATCCATTTTAATAAAGCAACATCCTATATAATAAAGATATGCAAATAGTTGTTATGCCGTGAAGTGTAATGACCAACTGTATAATGACCAGATCACGGATCACCATGTGGGTGGGGCAGCTAGTTACAGGAGGGGACAGGGCAGCAAGCTATGAAGGGGAAGTTGGGGGGCAGATGGAGCTACAGGAGGACAGGACAGTGGGTAGAGAGCTACCAGAGGGTGGCAGTGAGTTACCGGTGAGCTACTGGTGCACAGATTCATGCGCAGGGCTACAAGTATAATAATAAACGTCTAAGACATCTTACCTTAAAATATGAAGAATCAGTATGCAAAGATCCAGTTTCATTAAATGTGTAAACCAAAAAGTCCTGAGATAAGAATGAGCTAAGAAACAACAAAATGTTTGAAGAATGAATTTAATATGAATTAAACATTACACTAATAAAAGTAAATGTGAAATTTATTAGAATTATATAATAATACTAAAGGCCTGGTGCACACACATAAAAAATAATGCACTGTGGGGAGTCCCTCAGCCTGATCTTCCCCCTCTCACAGACTGTGAGCCTTCAGGGGATGTCCTACTGATGGCTTAGGCCCACTCCCTAGGGGCCTAAGCCACAGTCTGGCCTCCCTCTACGGGAGGCAACAGGGCCAATCATGGGAAGGCGCTGCCCCCATCACCTTGCAGCTGCTGCCACTGCCCTCACTTCTTGGTGCTGACCCTGCCACACACCCACTGGTGGGTAGGGAGTGATCTGGAGCCAAGCCGGCTGGGGGAGGGGCTGTGGGAGGTTGAAGTATAGCTAATCACACCCCATCCAGCCTCTGTGGAGGTGTGGCACTGAGTCTGAGCGAGCTTGTGCCACTGCCTCTGTGGTTGCCTCTGCAGAAAGGGCAGCACTGGGACTCAGACCAAGCAGCCCCCTCTCCTGCTGCCTCTCCAGAAGGTGTGCTGGTGCGGGACCGGCCCATGCCATGGTTTCTCCTGCGCTGCCTCTGGGAAAGGGGTGGTAGCAGTGCCACCTCTGCTCCTGCTCCCACCACTGCTGCTCCTGCAGCTGCACCTCTCCTGAGCTGCAGGCCCTTGGCCTTCGCAGCTGCTGTGGCTTTGTCTGGATGGATGTCCAGAAGATGTCTGGTCTAATTAACATATTACCCTTTATTAGTATAGATGGTTCAGTTAGAGTAATTTCAGTGTGGTGTATCAGGCTTTTTTAACACTGAAATAAACTCTGAATCCTCTGTATCAGATATCTATGTGTGTGTCTGTCTATGTCTTTACTCAAAGAATTATTTTTTGAGTGCCTACTATCTGTAAGATCCTCTTTTAGGCACTGGAATACAGCAATAAATAAAAGACAAACCACTGGTCTTCATGATAGTGAGGGACATATTCTGCCAACATGTTAGATGATGAGAAATAAGAACTGGGTGACAAAGGTTTGTTGCAAAATGTGATAAGATGGCATGGGAGGCTCACATATATTATGATATAGTAGATTATTAAAAACTGAAAAACAAGCCTATGAATTTTCACAGAAATGTTATTCCAGACAGAGTTAAGAGAAAATGCAAAGGCTTTGAGGCATAAGTATGTTTTGTGTATACAAAGAACAGTCTAGAGTGGAATGTGGATTAAAGACAAGAGATAGCAATGAGAGACAGTGCTAATAAGATAAGAAGTCACTGAAAGATTTTTGAGCAGTAAATGAAAGCTCAGACAAACATTTTAAAAGAATTAGACTGAATGCTGTATTGAGAATGATGTGCACAAAGAAAGATACCAGTTAGGCTGTTACATTCATCCAGGCAAGATGTGTTGGTGGCTTGAAATAGGACAGTAGCAGTGATGGAGGGCCAATTCTGAATACATTTTGATGTTTTAAAGGTGGAACACATGGGACTTAATCCATTGACTATGGGAGAGGGGGAAGAAAGATGTCAAGGATCACCCCAAGGTTTTTGTTCGGAGAAACTGGAAGAATAAAGTTGCCATTGATTGCAGTGATGGTGCAAAGGATACATTTTGGGTGGATCAGAAGTACAGTTTAAATATGTTAAGTAAGGGAACTCTATTAAACACTTGGTTATCAAATAACTAGTCAGGTGATTGAATATGATGTTCACTGGAAAGGAAATAATTAACACATAAACTGTACTTGAACCCCTGGGGCTGGATGAAATAGGCAAGTAATTGAATATAGCTAGGGGAAAGAAATGAGACTTAATAACCACTCCATGGAGTTCTCTGAGATTGGAAACATTTAAAAATAATAATAATAATAATGAACTGAAAACAGACAAACAAATACTGTTAAAGAGTAAGCACAATGGTGTAAGAGTTAAACAAGGAGTTGGTGGTAATGAAGATATTTTGTGAGGAGGCACTGATCAATTATACAAAATGTTGCCAAATTGGTTAAGAAAAATGAAGGCTGGCGTTCAGAAACATGAAGATCATTGATCCTCTTATCAAAAAACAATTTCAATGGAGTTATAAAAGCATTAAAGACCAACATGAGTTTAATGGTCCCAGATTAGGTGAGAAGAGTCATGAATTAAATGAGGCTAATTTTCTCCAGACTTGGTCAATTATAAAGATACAGGTGGACAAAATGCAGTTGTTTTAAGTATATATTTTTTTAAAGGCAGATGGAGAGAAGGCTCTTTGATTCAATTGATATGAAATGTTGAGAAAATACACTGACAGAAAGTACATGGATTGTTATTTGGAGTGTAGTAGGGAATTGGATTAAATGTGAAATGGCATGAGAGGTTTTATTTGGGGAATTACATGTTCTAAAAATGGTTTATGGTTCATGGTTGCAAAACTACATAAAATTATTAAAAACTAGAGGCCTGGTGCATGAAATTCATGCTTGGGGGCCTCACCCTCTCCAATCTGGGACACCTCAGGATCAGGCCTAAACTGGCAGTCAGACATCCCTCTCACAATCCAGGTCTGCTGGAGCCTAACTGCTTGCCTGCCTGATTGCCCTAATGGCTTCTGTCTGCCCTCCCCTGCTGGCCTAGTCAACCACAGCTGCCCTCCCCTTCCGTCCTGATTGCCTCCAACTGCCCTCCCCTGTCAACCTGGTCACCCACAACTACCCTCCCCTGCTAAGATCTGCCTCCTCTGCCAGGACCTGCCTCCTCCACACCACACAGAGTTGCGGGACCACTAGGCCTCACTGCCCAGAGAAGCTGCTGGGCCCTGACTCCACTGTGCATGAGGCCATCTTGTGGCAGCCATCTTGTGACAATGCATGAGGCCGTGATGTCACCTAGGCCTTTATTATATAGGATTACTTATTTATGCACTTGGCCAAGTTTTATGATATATAAACTGTACCATATACAATTCAAAATAAATACAAATATAATTAATACATTCATAAGATATGTGCTCCTAGTTGAATTTCCCACCAATAACCATTGATGTATTAACTATGTTTGAGAAATTATGAGACATACCTATTATCTGTCACAATTATTGGGTTTAGTGACTTTATACTCAAAGATTTATAAATATACTAGAGGCCTGGTGCATGAATTTGTGCACCGGTGGTTTCTCTCAGCCTGACCTGCGCCCTTTTGCAATATAGGACCTCCAGGACCTCTCAAGGGATTGCAGACTGCCAGTTTTGGCCCAATGCCCACAGGTCTGGCCAAAAACGGCAGTCCAAGATTCCCCAAGGGATGTAGCAGTAGCAGTGCATGAAGTGGCTCCCACTCAGCCCGGCCCTGCTGTGCCTGCCATTGCTGCCACTCAGTAGCACTGCAGCAGAAGTGGGAGAAGCTCCTGCCACTGCTGCAACTGGGCTCACCAGCCATGAGCTTGGCTTCTGGCTGAGCAGTGCTCCCACTGTGGTAGTGCACTCACCACCAGGGGGCAACTCCTGTGTTGAGCATCTGTTCCCTACTGGTCAGTGCACATCATAATGAATGGTCAACTGGTTAAGCAGTAGATGAGTTGTAACAGTTGCTTAGGTAGATAGATAGATAGATAGATAGATAGATAGATAGATAGATAGATAGATAGCTTATTCCTAAATCTGAAAATAAAGCTAAATAATTTAATGCAACCATCATATAGATCTAGGATTCAAGGCATAATAAATCCTACATTGAAAATGGATTGAGTCAACATTCTTTATTTTTTCTTCATTATTATATTTAAACTAGAGGCTTGATGCATGAAATTTGTGCAAAGGGCTCAGTCCTCGCATCCCTGGCTGCCTCGGCCCTCATAGTTGCCTTAGCCCTCACAGCCACTGCAGCCCCAGTTTCATCCAGAAGGTTGTCTGGAAGGATGTTCAGATGGTCATTCTGCTGTTTGGCTGTCTGGTCTAATTATCATCTTATGATTTTATTATTATAGATAGTAACAAAAAATTTTAAGAGTAAAATCTAAGCTTTAAGGGAAAATTATATCTTACCTTTTTGTGAGATGCAGAGTATATGATTTTTTATCAATTGTAATTATATAAATCACCTAAAACAAAGAAAATCAATAAAAATGGTTTAGTAAATAAAAAATATACAAAGTAAAACTTTTTCACTCATGTCAAAAAAAATACTAAATCCATTTTTACAATTTATATATTCTTAAGAATTTATTATTCAAAATAAAAGGAATTTATTATTATAATAGGTTCGGGATTAGGGTAATAAATTTAATCTGTAGGAATGGCTTTTTTAAAAGAAAAAACTGAAGGTCACATTTTGAAAAAGTATAATTTTAGCCTTGTTATTACTACAGATTAATCATTTCTATGTGAAAAATATATATATTTTCTAGTGAAGATGAATGAGACGTGGCTGCAGACTAACATTCTATGCTAAATATAATGAAACAAAAACAAATTGTACATACCACTGATGCCATTGTAATTAACCTTATCCTATGTAATAAAGAGGAAATATGAAAATTGACCATCACTCCAATACACAAGATGAGCACCCCCATAAGGTCAAAGATGGCTTCCCGCATGTGGACACAAGATGGCCAGCAGGGGAGGGCAGTTAGGAGGAATCAAGCCTGCAGGGGAAGGCAATTGGGGAGAACCCAGGCCTGCAGGAGAGGGCAGTTGGGGGTGACCAGGACTGTAGTAGAGAGCAATTTGGGGGACCAGACCTGCAGGGAGGGCAGTTAGGGGCAAACAGGCTGGCAGGGGAGTGGTTAGGGGGTGATCAGGATGACAGGCAGGAGTGGTTAGGGGCAATACGGCAAGCAGGCAGGAGTGGTTAAGGGCATTCAGGCAAGCCAGGCTGGCAAGTGGTAGGGAGCAAGCAGTCCTGGATTGTGAGAGGGCAGTCAGACATCCCTTGAAGGGTCCCAGATTGGAGAAGGTCCAGGCTGGGCTGAGAAACACACTCCCCGTGCACAAATTTCATGCACTGGGCCTCTAGTTATTAATAACAGGAAAGGAACACAGGGAAGCCAAATATTATGCCATTTATAAGGCTTTGCTAGGAAGCTACAGTTTAACACTCTTCAGGGAGCCACCAGGCTTTTCCCCACAGATCCCTGGGAGAAGGGACTGGAGGGCGAGAATGGACACATCTGCAGTAAAGTCTGGGTGGCACAGGGAAGGCACTTGTCTGTCAGTCACACCTGGGAAACAGGTCATTGGCCAGAGTAGATGTGGCCACTGCAAGTACAGGAAGATTTGAGATATTTAGTATACTAAATATAGAAGTTCACTCTCTTGGCTCCTGGCTCCCTTGGTGTGTGCACTCTTGGTTCTCCTGCATTCACCCACATTGGCCGCAGCCATGTGGACCCCATACAATAGACAGATGGACTGCAACTAACCTAATGCTAAATTAGACCCAGTTCCAACATGGAACAGAAGCTGGACAGTGGCTTTGCTTCTAGCTCCAATGAATCCCCAGCTGCACTTCTTCCAGGACTGGATTAAGGGAAACGGGACTTTGAAAACCCAGGAAATTAAGTGAACACAAATGAAAAATCAAGCACCCTCCCACGTAAGTCTCAGAAAAGTCTTTTTCTGGAGACAGCATAAAGACCCCACTCTCAGCACTCAGTGGGGAAAGGGACACCCCACTCCTATGATAAAACTACCAAATACACCTTGTGAACGAAAGGAGCCACATGCCAACCTGACAAGCTCAGGGGAGGCCTGCGTGGCGGTCTTGCAAACTCAGAGACCTAATATAACCACAAAAGATGGTTTGAAAATTAAATATTTAAATTACAAACAGGTTATAGTGGGTAGTCATGCCCTAGGCCGATATTTTCCCTGACAAAGATCAACTTAGATCTTCTTTACTGAGCCCATTTGCCTCATTGCCTCTAAAATAACACATCTGTGAGATGTCTGGGTAACTTGTTACTTCCCTTTTTCTAGAGCCCCTGGGGCACAACCAAATGTGGTGGGCGCCAGGACAGATGCCTCAAATTCCTTCTTTATCATGTTAATTATTTTTGCACTCACCTAAGTATGTTTCTATCATTTTACTTTTTATCCAATCCCAGGGGTTTCCCACCGCTTTGTTTTCTTTCGCCTCCTTAATCCATCACCAATGAATTTCATGTAATCCATCTATGTCCCTCCTTTGACTGCAACATAATAAATAGAAATGTAACCCGCCATTCTTCGGAGCATTATCTCAATCCATTGAGGTTCTGCTTCCCGGCATATGTCGACAGTTTGTCTCAAATAAACTCAAAAAATTCTTTACAGGTTTCAATGTTTTTTTTGTTTTTGTTTTTCGTTTTTATTTTCGTTAACAACCTAAAGCCACTTCCTAATCCTCTCCATATATAAACCACAAGGGGAAAAATATCTGAGAGAATGATACTAGTGAGACATGCTGCAACTTCAGGAATAAGAGCTTTAATACAACACAGACTGAGTATAAATGTTCTCATCATCCTAATGTGGTACCACCCAGGAATAGGAGTGGCTCTAAGGATGTTTACAGAGTGAGTCAGTGGACTGTCTCCACAAAGGCAGACAGACTTCTCTGTTGAAAATCTAAAATTTCTTTTCAAGAGAAACTAATTTTAAGGAAGTTCTCTGGTTTTAAGGGAAGGCAGTCCGTGAGCCTGAAAAAGGGAAACTCCCAGGAAGTACAGGAAGCCCACAAACTCATAGACCAGATATCTAATAACCCAGAACTAAAAATGTGAGCCTGAAACAGCATAGTAAGAAACTGGGGAAAGTCCTTGGTAAGTAGAATGAGGAAACTGCAACAGTTCAACAGAAGGTCATCTCTTTAGAGATAACATCAGAAATACCATCTAGGCCTCAGTTGTATTTCAGCTTCTGGCTTACAAAAGTAGCAAAAACAGGTGGGTGACTCCAGAACCAGCTTTAGTACCAAATGACCCCCTGCCCTTGTGCTGACCAATCAGTAGAGATCAGGACCCTGAAAAAGCACACCTTGGAAACTGAAAATATTCTTTTTTTTTTTTTTAATATATTTTATTGATTTTGTACAGAGAGGAAGGGAGAGAGAGAGAGAGAGAGCTAGAAACATTGATGAGAGTCATCGATCAGCTGCCTCTTGCACACCCCCTACTGGGGATATGCCCGCAGCCAAGGTACATGCCCTTGACCGGAATTGAACCTGGGTCCCTTCAGTTCCCAAGCCGACGCTCTATCCATTGAGCCAAACCGGTCTCGGCAGGAAACTGAAAATATTCTGAAACCCTCCCCTAAGATTCCCACCCACAAGAGAGAGGAAAAATCCTCAAGACAAAGGTCCTGGGTGTGTTCTGCCTCTGGGGAGCATGAACGTGCCCCTCCCCGTCCCTTTCTTCCCCCATAGGCACAAATCTCCTAAACTCTAAGGTCCTCAGGAGACTTGCAACTAGGGGAGCAATGGGCAGCAGCACCTTGTCCCAGGTCAATCCCCTGAGCCTGTCTCCAAGGTCCCCTTTTTTCACTCTGACTTCCCAGTGAGCTAAAGCAGCCATGTCTATGCTCATTTCTTTCCTATAACATTTTTAGAGAACAAAGTAGCCCAGTTTAGGTTTTCCTAGTGCATATCCTATGTTAAATCCCTTCAGAATTAGACCTTTTCCCCTCTTCTCTATCTCAATTATAGAGGGTTTCACCAGTGCCTTCACGCCACAGACCTCTTTACCCTTTTTTCAAGAAACTAAAGATTTTTCATCATAAAGGAGGTAGAAGAGATGAGTTTGGGTTGACTTTCTGAAATGGCAGATATTCCTTCAAATACTCAGAGTGAAATCTGTTATTATAATTTTCTTTTCTTTTTTTAATATATATTTTATTGATTTTTTACAGAGAGGAAGAGAGAGGGATAGAGAGTTAGAAACATCGATAAGAGAGAATCATCGATCAGCTGCCTCTTGCACACCCCCTCCTGGGGGTATGCCCGCAACCAATGTAGATGCCCTTGACAGGAATCGAACCCGGGACCTTTCAGTCCGCAGGCTGATGCTCTATCCACTGAGCCAAACCGGTTTCGGCTGATATTATAATTTTCTACAAACTCCTAGACAAAATCAAGGAGTGTCTGAAAGTTAATAACAAAGGTTTGCAAAATGTATCCTGTATTACTTTAATATAATAATTAATAATGACATATTACTTAAAAATAAAAGAATACAGAACTAATCTCAGATATTTCCTGATGAGGATGCTGTGACAACAGATAGAAATGACAAAATTCTTACAAGAAAAAAATATGTGGAAAACATAAGCTTTAAATGCAAACAAATCATCTTAATATACATCTATAGTACACTGCATAATAAGTATATAGAAACATACACACTGGAGTCAAATGCATTACCTGAACATAGTGAAGTTCAATTAAAAATCAGGCCCAAAAGGTATCTAGAAAAAGCCCAAATATGCACACTTCAAAATTTCCCATGGGTCAATGGAGAAACAACAAGGAAAATTTTTAAAAAACATGTTATATTAAAATATTATAAATGCAGATTACATAACAGTTATGTAATGAAATGACATCAGTGTAAATAAGAGTAAGAACCATCCAAAATTCTCTTATACATAAAATCAACATGAGAACTGAAAAAATTGTTAGAATCAATTCTCTAGAAATTAACTGAAGGTTTACAATATTCTAGAGAGTGTTTATTCAATAAAAATAACAGATCTTAGTAAAAATATTAATATTTGGGGAATTTGAATTTGTTCTAGTCTCTTATTTTGTCAATTGAAAAAATAAGAGAATGCATTTGCAGTGAATACCAGGAGACTAGCAACCTCTGAGAAAAGGAGAATGTGGCTGGAGCATTTTCAAAATCTCATTTCTAGAGAAATGCCAGGATTTGAGCTGCTTTGTGGTTCTTAGAAGATTCACTTCAAGCTTGTATATATGACATAAATCAGATCTCACCTAATGTCAAAATTCTTTTTCCAAAAGCATTTGCTGAAACAACTACAAATTTTTTTAACTTCACAGTTGCCTGATGTAATGAATCAATAGGGCAAACAATAGACAAACCAAAAAACTTAAAAGGACCATATAATTTCACCTATAAGTAGAACCTAATGAGCAAAATGACAAACAAATAGCAACAGACTCAGAGATATAAAGAACAAACAGAGCTGCCAGAGGAGAGGGTGATTGGGGAACTGGGTGAAAAAGGTAAAGGAATTAAGCCAAGAAAAATTAAAAAATAAACAACCTCATAGACACAGATAATAGTATGGTGTTTACCAAAGGATTGGGGAAGGATGAAGAGAGTAAAGGGGATATAAATGTTGCTGGAAGGCAAATTGACTTGGGATGGTAAACACACAATGTAATATACAGATGTTATACTATAGAATTATATACCTGAAACCTATATAATTTTTTTTAACCAATGTCACAATAAATTCAATATTTTTTTTTTTTTTAAAGAAAAGCTTTATAATCAAACTAGAGGCCCAGTGCACAATTTTGTGCACAGTTGGGGTTCCCCTGGCCCAATTGGAGCAGATTGGGGCTAGGCCTGTTGGGGGGAGGAAACAGAGGGAGGTTGGCTGGCTGGCTTCCTCCAGTTGGGGCCTGATCAGGGATTGGCCGGTGCAGGGAGTGAGTGAGAGGCCTGCAGGGCCTGCCCTTGGTTGGGGATAAAGGGGCTGATCAGGGGTCAGTCACTGGGGGAGGTTGGCTGACCTCCCCGCCCCCAACCAGGATGGAAGATCAGCTGTGGGGAGGGGCTACAAGAGGTTAGCAGGCTGGCCCCACCCCCTGATTGGCCTGGTTTGCTGGCCACAGTGGATATCATAGCAACAGGTCATTCTGGTCATTCTAGTGGTCCAGTTTCTGGCTATATCTATCTATCATCTATCTATCTATCTATCTATCTATCTATCTATCATCTATCTATCATCTATCTATATATATATTCACATGGAGCTTTGGAAAGTTATGTCAAATATCTGGGAATCTAAAAGGCCTCACACACTATGTGCATGCTCAAGGCTATGCACATGATTAGGTCAGACCTGAGAAGACCCTAAACTCTCACCTCTGGCTCACCTTGAGACTCTGTGCAAACAGGAATTGAAATGATAAGTGTAGCTGTGAAACTTCCTGGCTGAGTGATAAAATGCAGTGACAGAGCCTCAGCAAAACTGAGAGACTTATTGGCCATGCATTTGAAGAACTCTCTATCTGATCATTAGTCAATCAATAAGATAACAGAATAGAGATATCAGTGGCTGCACACACCAAAGAATACAGATATTAGAGAAACAGTGGAAAAATTCACAAACTAAACAATTAAAACAAATAACTAACAAGAATATTTGAAGGGGAAGAAAAATCTGATTTTGAGTTACTACAACATATTATTTGAAGTGATCAATTTCAGTTGTTAAAAAATTACCAGAATGAAAAAGACCATGAGAATGTGGCCCGGAATAAAGGCCATCAGTGAAAACTATATTGGGGGAAGATTAGATGTTGAATTTACAAAAAAATTACTTGAAATTTGGTATTTTAAATAATTTCAGAGCTAAAGAAACATTGTGTGAATAAAGGAAGTTTAATAATTTCTCATTAAATGCAGCGTATCTATAAAGGCAAAGAACTTATTAAAATAAATAAATAGAGGAGGACAAAATGGTGTTGGAAAAAACAGACTTGTCCCGAGCCTTGTCCCAGAGGAGATAGAATGAGCAACTGAAACTAATAATACCCACCCTGAATTGGCAAAGGAGACTCAGCTGGTGAGACAATTTGCAGCCGGGAAAGGGCAGAGGACCCCTGGAGAAAGAGAAAACCAAGGATCTGGGCAGGAGAAAGCTGCCAAACTTCTGTACCCAGAGGGTCAGAGGATAACTGCATGTCACCGAGCTGTGCCCCTTGGGACAGGCACAGCATCTGACTATGGAAAGGAGGTTCTAGGGACTGGTGGTGGCAGGGGATTCTAGATCTGGGTCCACAGTCACAATAGACTGAGCCCAGAGGGGGCAGCCTGAAGGGCTGACCAGAACACATAGTCCTGGCAGGAGAGGAGCTCAAAAGAGCCATAGTCTTTCCCCTTTCTGTGGCCTGTGCTTTGCCTCACTGAATCTAGTTCATAGGCCCTTTTGGATATGGACACTCACCGGTGGCTGGGGTGCAGGAGAAGGTGCAGACTTGTGGAGTCTCGGGAGAGCTGGGGAGAGGAAGGGTCCTAAAGAAGTGGCAGTGAATCTGACATTGAGTTATGCCTGAGGCCCAAACTTGGGCAGCCATTTTCTCCTGAAGAGATAGCCCCTCCTTCCAGTCTCTAGGCAACCAATATAGCCATACCCACAATACACCTTATTTGGTACAAAAGATTTTAAAAAATCTGAATTTAAAAAAACTCCTGAGAGTCCAAAGGGAGGGGCCTAATGAGAGGCCTTCAGTCCCAGCAACAGGAAACAGAAACCACAGACAGTACAGAAGACTGGGATCTTAAGCCAACCAAAGGAACAACACTTCAATTTTATTTTTATTTTATTTTATTATTATTTTGTTATCTCTCTTTTCTTCTTTTTTTCTTTTTCTGTTTGTTGCTTTATTTTCTATTTCTTTTCAGATTATTTTTCCATCATTTTGTTTTATTTGCTATTTTTTATACCATTTTAAATCAATTTTGATATAAATTTATTATTATTATTATTATTATTATTATTATTATTTTCTTCTCATTCTCTTTCTTCTTATCCACTCATCCCCTTTCTACTTCCTTATACTGAACTGAGGTCCACCCCACATTCATCCAATTCTTAACCTTATTTTCTGCTCAGTCTCTACAGATTCTGCCCCCACCCTCTTTGCTGGGTGTTTGGTGTTTGCATTTTTTTGGTTTATCTGTTTGTTATGTTGTGTTTTCTCCATATATATATATATATATATATATATATATATATATATTTTTTTTTTTCCCATCTGTTCTTTTTTCTATTTTCTCTTATCTTTTTTTCTCTCTTCAATATCATTTGTGCTCTCTTTTCTCTCCTCTAATTCTCTTTTCTCAGAAGGTCATTTATATTGGGGTTATCAGTGTCATGACTACATTCATGTTTTGTTCCCTTTCTGTCTTGTCTTGTGTCAAGGAGAATCTTATCCTGTCCTGTCAATTTGCTAGAGAGCGAGCCACATAACCAGACACCTGGAGAGGAAACTCCATTCATGAACAGATCAATAACACCCCAAGCTCAACTACAGAGGCAAGAAGAAGGCAGCAGTGAGGGAGAGAGCATGAGTGAGTGAGGGTGCAAAAGAGGAGTGTGTGTGTGTGTGTGTGTGTGTGTGTGTGTGTGACAGTTGGATCCTGCAGGACCTTCAGGAACAGGCTAACTGGGCTCGCCTAACTAGGCAGCCTCTGCTACTGTTGCAAACAGTACCAGGAGACTGGCTCTTTCTTAGAGGCCTCGCCTTTTTGAAGGGGAGAGCTGCTATAACTGGGAGCTCAGTCTCACCTACACAGAGGGTGCCCTCAGATAACACCTGGAACTCTACAGCCACCCCTGCCAGGAACCTGCTACATTGACGGTGGTCCCATGATCACAGAGACTACATCCACCTTGGGTGAAGGCTCCTGTGAGTTCCAAAGCATGCTCTCCTCCAACCAGCATAATGCTTAGCCCAGGGCACTGTGACCACGTAAGTAGCAGAATATGAGCAGCTTGCTCCTATCATGGGAGCAGCAGCCCCACAAGTAGCCTGCCACAGTCCAAAGAGCAGCAGCCTCACTTGGCCTACCTCTGTCCAAGGAGCAGCAACTGTGTGAGTGGCACACTTCCCAGTCCAAGGAGCAGCAACCACATGAACAGCCTGCCCATGAATGAGTGGCAGCCCTGTGAAACCCACCCCAGTCTGAAGAGCAGCCTCTGTGCACAGACTGTGCCCTACCCTTGTCCAAGGAAAAGCAGCCACATAAGTAGCCTGCCCACATCCAAGGAGCAGCAGCTGAGTGAGCAGCTCGCACCCATTCGAAGAGCAGCAGTTCCACAGCAATCCACCCCCATTCAAGGAGTAGCAGCCCTGCGCAGCCCACACATGTCCGAGGAGCAGCAGCCTTATGCATCTTGCACCCATCCAACAAACAGCAGCCAGGTGATCAACCTGCCCCCATATGAGGAGCAGCAGCCCTGCGAAAAACCTGCCCCTGTCCAAGGAGCAGCAACCTCATGAGCAGCTCACCCCATCTGAGGAGCAGCAGCTGCAAACAACCAGCTCCTATCCAAGGAGAAGCAGCCATGTGAGCAGTCTTCCTCCATCAGAGAAGCAGCAGCCTCACGATCAGCCTACCCCCATCCAAGGAGCCGCAGCTGTGCAAGTAGCTGTGCTTCTCCCCCAACCAGGTAGAGGAGCCACCACTGCTGCAAAGAGCAACCACCATAGGAGCCATTACCAACTGAGGAGCAGCTGCTACTGCTACTGCCTGAGGAAAATCTGCAGCCTGAGGAGACACTGCCATCCAAGGAATAGTCCCTGCATTACTTGACATCTAGATCCATTGGTGAAGTCAAAAAAGATAGACAAAGAAACCCCCAAAGGAAAGAAAAGAAGGAATTGGCAGAAAGGCAGCTAGGTGAAACAGAGGCATTCAATATGTCAGAAAAGAATTCAGAATCAGGGTCATGCAGTTAATAAACTGGATGGATAAAAAAAATAAACTTATGTAAGAATCAAGAAGAAATGAAGAATGATATAGTTGTAATAAAAAGCATGGATGAAAAAACAACAACAATTTATGTAAGAACCAAGAAGAAATGAAGAGTGATATAGCTGTAATAAAAAGCACCATGGAAAGTTTCAACAGTAGACTAGGAGAAGCAGAGGACCGAATTAGCGAATTAGATAACAAGGAAGCAAAAAACACCCAAACTGAACTGCAATTGGAGGGAGGGGGGGCGGGAATTAAAAAACAGGAAGAGAGCCTAAGGGAGCTATTCGACAACATGAAACAAAGCAACATACAAATAGTAAGGGTGCCAGAACAACAGAAAGAGGAACAAGAGTTAGAAAACCTATTTGAATAAATAATGTCAGAAAACTTCCCTGATTTGGGGAAGAAAAAAGTCACACAAGCATAGAGAGTGCCAAACAAGATGAACCCTAAAAGATGCACACCAAGACACATTATGATTATAATGGCAAATATTCAAGACAAAGAAAGAATCTTAAAGGCTGCAAGAGAGAGATAGAAAGTTGGGTACAAGGGATAACCCATTATATTATCAAATGATTTCTCAACAGAAACACATCAGGCCAGAAGGGAATGGAAGAAAATTTACAAAGTGTTGCAAAGCAAGGGACTGAATCCAATACCTCGCTATCCAATAAGGCTAACATTCAAAATTGAAGGGGAAATAAGGAGCTTCATAGACAAAAAAAGGCTTAGAGAGTTTATCACTACCAAGCCAGCAATGTAAGAAATGCTAAAGGGAATATGGTAAAAAGAAGAAATAAAAAGGTAAGAAAGAACACAGGCACAAAAAATAAAAATGAATACAAGTAACTATCAATAATAACTTTAAACATAAATGGACTAAATGCTCCAATCAAAAGACATCTGATGAGTGAATAGATAAAAAAAAAATGACTCATATATATGCTGTCTACAAGAGACCCACTTCAGAACAAGGGACTCACACAGACTAAAAGTGAAGGGATGGAAAAATATGTTCCAGGAAAATGGGAATGAAAAAAAGCTGGGGTAGCAATACTTATATCTGACAAAATAGACCACAAAGTGAAGGCCATAACAAGAATAAGGAAGGCCACTTCATAATTCTAAAGGGATTGGTACAACAAGAGGATATAACTCTAATAAACATAGATGCACCCAATACAGAAGCACCTAAATACATTAAAAACAAACAAACAAACAAACAAACAAAAAACTACTGGAAGATATCAATGGAGAGATCAACAACAATACAAACATAGTAGGGAATTTTAATACACCATTAACATCATTGGATAAATCCTCTAGACAAAAAAGCAGCAAAGAAACAGCAATCCAAAATCCCTCACCAGATCAGATGGACTTAATTTACATCTTCAGAACATTTCACCCAAAAGCCATGGAATATATGTTCTTCTCAAGTGCACATGGGACATTTTCAAAAATAGACCACATATTGGGTCACAAGCAAAGTCTTCCCAAATTCAAGATTGAAATCATATCAAGCATCTTCTCAGACCATAATGGCATAATATTATAAATAAACTACAATAAAAAACAATCCAAAAAATTCAAACACTTGAAAGCTGAATAGCATGCTATTAAAAAATAATTGGGTTACCAAAGAAATCAAAGAAGAAATTAAAAACATCCGGGAAACTAATGACAATAAAAACACAACAATCCAAAATCTATGGGACACAATGAAAGCAGTCTTGAGAGGGAAGCAGTCTTGAGAGGAAAGTTTATAGCTGTACATACCTACCTCCAAAAAAGAAAAGAAAAGAAAAGAAAAAAGAAAGAAAAAGAAAAGGAAAAAAATGATAATCATCTAACTCTAAAATTTAAAAATTTATACAGAGAGCAACAAGAAAAGATGAGAGTGAGCAGAAGGAAGGAGATACTAAAGATCAGAGCAGAAATAAATGACCTAGAGGCCAAAAAAATAGAAACAAAGAATTAAAAACAAAAAACAAAACACAATACAAAACACCAATGAATATAAATGCCAAAACCCTCAAAAAAATTCTAGCAAATTGGATCCAATAGTACATCAGAAAGATCATACACCATGACCAGGTAGGATTTATCCCAGGGATACAAGGATCGTATCGATACAATATATGCAAATCAATAAACATCATAGATCACATAAACAAGTTGAGAGATAAAAATTGATAGTCATATCAATTGATGCAGAAAAATCATTTGACAAAATCCAACACCCTTTCTTGATAAAAACTCTCAACAAAGTGGGAATAGAAGGATCATACCTCAACATAATAAAATGCATGTATGACAAACCCACAGCCAACATCATACTCAATGGGCAAAAACTAAAACCATTTCCCCTAAAAACAGGAACAAGACAGAGATGCCCACTCTCACCACTCCTGTTCAACATAGTACTGGAAGTACTAGCCATTGCGATCAGACAAGAAGAAATAAAAGTCATCCAAATTGGAAAAGAAGAAGTAAAGCTGTCCTTATTTATAGAAGACATAATATTGTACATAAAAAATTTGAAAGGACATGTCCTAGAGCCCTCCCACTGCCCTTCCCTGGCTGGCCAACCTCCGTGTCCCTCCCTAGCTCAGATCATACAGAAGTAGGGTACCTTGGTCTGGCCTGCACGATCTTGCAATCTGGAACCCTTCAGTGTATATTGGAGAGCTGGTTTTGGCATGATCCCACAGGCCAGGCCAAGGGACCCCACTGGTGCATGAATTCATACACTGGGCCTCTAGTATTTTAATAATGTGTTCTGGAGTTTATCACATAGTGATAATATATCTAGTACAATAGCACAAAGAATAGGAAAATGCAAAAATTACATTTAAAATCTTGCATATATGACATTATATAATACTAGAGGCTCAGTGCACAAATTCGTGTACCACTGATATCCCTGGGCCTGGCCTACAGGATAAGGTCAAAACTTGTTCTCTGACATCCCCTGAGGGGTCCTGGATTACAAGAGGGCACAGGCCAGGACAAGGGAACTCATGGGTGCATGATTGGGGTTGGGGAAGGATGCAAGAGGTTGGCCAGTAGGGAAGGGACTGCAGTCTGGTTCAGTCCTGATCAGCTTACTGGTCACAGCATCTGCCCCTGTGGTCAGTGCATGTCATAGCAAGTAGTGGAGTCGCCTTAGCATATTTTTAGCACATTATGTTTTGATTGGCCGAATGGAAAACCAGGTGACCAGACATTTAGCATATTAGGCATTTTTTATATAGGGTTATTTGAAGGTGATCTTTTATAAGTTAAACATGGTGAAACAATGGTGAAACAATGATATATCGATAACAAAATAGAAAAAGAAAATTGAATGTAGAAAAGAATATCAATAAATAAATATTCAGTAATTCCAAAGAAGTAAGGAAAGGAAATGTGACTCAAGCTGACACACTCCCAAGTTTCTGGGTTGAAAGGTGCCACTGGCTTGGCTCTGTGAATGATCAGTTCTGCCTGATATACTTTCTTATTGAGTTCTGGGCTATGCAGTTTCCTGGGCTATGCAGCTTCCAGGTTTCTGACACCAGAACTGTAAAAGGATACACTGAGGCATAATACATTTTGAAGAATTTATCTGAGCAAACAATGATCTGAGTCAGGTGGCATCAAAAACAAAATGGTTAGGGACACTCTGTGGATGGTGGCTAGGGCCGAAGTATTTACAGGAAAGACATGGAAGCATAGAACCTTTCTAAATTGCCTATTCTTTAAATAGGGAAAAATATTTATTTGAGAAAATCTGTTTAATTTTTTTGGCTAATTATGATTAGTTGTTTTTGAGTTTCTTATTTTTTTGAGAAAATCTAGTTGCTGTTTATGAGTTGTCATTCTTAAGTGTTGCTTTTTCAGATTCTAGTGCACTGATTCTGCCTTAGGTTTTGGTTTGCTTGTGCAGGTGACTAAACGGCACTGGAGCAAACCCAGTCTAATGGCCTCCTTGTTTCACTATTCTAACAGTATCTCTATATATAAAAGGCTAATATGCAAAGTGACCCCTCTGGAGTTTGACTGGGAGACTGGGAGTTTGATCGATCGCTATGACATGCGCTGACCACCAGGGGGCCACATGGAACAAAAGAAGGTGCTGGCCCTTAGCTGGCAGCCAGGGAGCGAGTCCCTGGTCAGCATCCTGCAGCCAGAAGGAAGGCCCCGGCAGGAAGTCAGATGGCCCTGATCAGCCATGATCTCCGGTGAGGCCTAGGGACCCTACTCGTGCACAAATTTTGTGCACTAGGCCTGCAGTATAGATACAAAGTCAGCAATCAGCTGAAATAGTTATTTTATTTAGATGATTCTTCCCAACCTTTCCACATCTTCACATTAATATATACAGATATATCCCTCTTATCCTCTGCTGTCATCCATGATTTTGATACTTGCTTCAGGATGTACCCTTGATTAATGCCTAATATGACCTTATATAAATTTACTCATATAAAAGTTGAGAAATATATCTGTATAATTACTATAATATTTTACATATGATCATATATATTATATATATGGAATGTACAAAGGGTGTTCTGCTGTTGAATAAGAACATTTTCACAGAACATCAACATTATACACAACCACTGTGAGATAAGCATGGATCAAGACAAAAACAAAACTACATTTTAATCATGCCTGATTACAAATAAATAGTAAAAATTTTCTAAGTCAGAAAAAAAGAGCAAATGGACAAACAAGAGTGGCTATTTCTTCTTGACCAATTATAGCAGTCAAGTTTTTCTAATCTTCCCTTTTTCTAGATTTACTAAAATACACAATTATAGAATTATAGTCTACTTTCTGACCACATCCAAAACAGAGCAAAGGCCTGCTTCCTCAAACCTCCCCAAAAAACCCCTAACAGGAGCTGAAATCATTTAAAGCCTTTCTAACACATTCTTACTGAGATGCCCCATGGTTTCCCATGGTGTGTGCTCTCCCTCCCTGCAGTGATGCATAAGCCTAACTTGTCTAATTACAGGTGTGTTCCTCATTGTCTTTGGTAGGAAGGCATTGAAAGGAGGTTAGCTCTTCTCAACTGAGGAGTTTCTTCCCAGCACCTATAGCTTCCACAAATATATTTTAGATAAATCTTAGAAGGTTGGACATCTTCATAGGTCCAAATCAAAGCCATTGCTTTAGTATAATTTATGGTTATCATAATAACCGGGAGTCCATGAAAAAAGGAATCTTTTGTATGTTTAATAATTTTAAAAAAGCACTGGGTAACCAGAAATTAAAGGAAGAGAACAAGACAGACACAGGAGGTCTACTATGAGATATGAAAGAACATTCATCATAGTCTAGCACAGTAAAAATGACTTCCATAATTGCATAAAGACAATTCAAAAATGTAAATAGGTATTACATACTTCATAGGAAAAGCATTTCATGGCCTGCACAGTTGCTCTATACTTTGCTACATGCAATTTGAAGTAAACAATTTAAAGTTTAATCATGCAATGGCAATGTAAAAGTTCTTATAAATAAATGAGGAAAATATTTATAAACAATTTTTCACTGAAGGTATTACTTGTAATGGAATTGTGGTCATAAATTAAAAATTAAATTCCGTGTCCTGAATGTTGTAATTTTGATGCCCTTGGCATAATATTTTTAGTCCTCTTTATCATTTATATCATGTATATCCATATCCTCCTTTAGAAGGTTAATCTGAAAGTTAATCTAATATATGAAGTTTTCATATATAGATTAGTATATAAGAATGCAACATCTCTAAAGAAAATTATTTTATTGTTGTCTTCAATCACAATTTCACATACATTTTATTTTATTGTTCAATAATAGGACAACATTATGACAGGTTCCAATACAGAATGACAAATCTAGAGTTTAATGAATTCTTAATTTTTTACTTACTGTTTCCTCAAAAATTATTTCTTTTACATGAATGTATTTTTCAGAGTTACTATATATTTGCCATACCAATTTAAGGACATGGGAATTTAAGCCCCTGCATTATTACTTTTGGTTTGTAGCATAAAGCAAAACTATGCCAATTTGAAATATTAAAGGCTAAATGCCTTCAATTTAATTTTGTTTGTTTATAGCAGCTAAGCATGTTTTAAACTTTGCTTTCAATTAAGATTTTTTTTATTGTTATCTTTTTCATCATAATAAGGCAAATGTGACATTTTTCTTTTTCTTTCTTTGGCCATACTTCTAAGTTTGATGCTTCTTAGTCAAAATTTTTTGTTGGTCTAAATTTTGCTCAAGACGAATTTCTCCGTTGCTAGACCATTGTTTTCCCTATATCATACTGATTTTTTCCTGCTAGTGTTTTCTTAAAAATTGTGAACAAGTATGTGAAAGAAATGAAGAAATGAAGGGAAGGGTACAGGAGTTAGCAATGGAGGTATAACAAAGGGAGGATAAAAATATACTAAAATAAATTAGTACAGTGAAAACATTTTGCTTTACAAATTAATATAAAAGAATATAATCCGACTTAGTACAAAGGTAAATTAAAATAGTCTTATAATTTTAAATTGTATAAAAATTATTTTCAATCATTTACCTCCCTCTTTATACCTTCACTCTCACTTGACCTTATTTTATGTGGAACTGTCACCTGCAGAAATATTCCTTCAGAATCTGCAGAAAGAAAATGAGTTTTGTTTTGTTTTTGCAACAATTATCTTAGTGAAGCATGAGTTCTTAACTGAGACCACAGTGAGGTCTAAAATTGTCAATAAATTTATTTATATTTGCCCTCCCTCCTTCTTGGCCCAAAGCTTTCACTACAATGACACTGAACATGGCTAAGATGCAAATAAACAAAAATTAGACACTGAAGTTCTCCAGGACCATCTTTTCGCTTTAGATTGAACCACATTGGACTGACTCCATCCGCACTTTGAGGACTAAATTGAGAGCAGTACGCATATCCTTAAACCCAATGGACAGGGTAACTGAGCCAAAAAGACCAGCTGAGTCTCAGCCCCTGAGACCTGGGAGAATGGACTTCTTTGGCTAACAACTTCAGTCACCTGCTCTAATCCAATGTCAGGGATGGTTGGGAGTGGGAGGGTGGGGGCCTTAGGGTGGTAGATCAGGTGTGTGTGGGAGGGAGGGGGGAGGAGGAGGGGAGAGAGGGAGGAGTTACACAGAGGAAAGAACCAGCAGGGGATTCAGAAAGGGGACAGTATGGATCCCAAGGCTACATCAAATTGTTCTCGAGAAAGAGCCCTGCTCTGCTCAGAGGCACAAGGAGAAGGAAATCCAGGCTCCCTTGGTCTTACCCCTGAGGGCATGCAGCCTTCCAAGCTCAGTGAGCAGGGCAAGGAGTAGGATCATGGCTGGGCCAGAGCTCAGGAACACAGCCAAGGCGGAAAGCCGTTGGGCAACCCTGAGGCTCCGGAACACAGGCAAGACTGAAAGCGGTTGGGCAACTCTGGGGCTCGCGAGCAGGAGCACTCAGCACTATACCCTGATGCGCAGGGCCCCAGGTGAGGACTGCAGAGACTTTCGGCCTTAGCTCACCCTGAGGGATCCTGATTGGCTGGGCAACTACCACAGGTTTGAGAAAAGAAACCGCAGCCAGGAGCCTTTGCGTTTTGGCACAAGTGGATTGTTGTGGGTAAATTTACATTGTTTGAACCCTTCAGCATTGATATAGGGTCAGATAAGCATGCGTGGTTTTTCTGGTCAAGTTCTTGGCAATTTGTGTGTGTGTGTGTGTGTGTGTGTGTGTGTGTGTGTGTGTTTTATGTCACTGTTTTCTGTACTTTGGTGTAGGGTTAAAGAAAGTAGAAACATTAATTTTTTGTCTGAGACATTTCCTACTTAAATCGTGGTAATGCTGACTTAATTTGCCACCTTTGCAAACAAGGAAACATCAAAGATTGTTCAACTTGATCCTGAATAAGGCAATTAACAAGCACTTTTCTTCAACCGTGTGCCTATTCTGATTGTATTATAATTATAATCGATTGAGGGGGAAATAAAGGGACCCTTTAAAATGCAGCCTACGTGTGTTTTGTTCACAATTACTCTGAACACTAGCAAGGAACCTGTTGAGATGGGAAGGCAGCAAGACAGACTGAGAAAGGAAATGTGGCCACATTGTAGAGAGGAATCAGGGGTCCTCAAACTTTTTAAAGTGGGGGCCAGATCACGGTCCCTCCGAGAGCTGGAGGGCCAGACTATATGAACTACTAATTCCTACTGTAACACCTCGGCTGCGCTCACTGCCCAAAAAACCTGGCGGGCCGGATCAGACTCCTCTGCGGGCTGCATGTGGCCCGCGGGCCGTAGTTTGAAGACCCCTGGTTCCGAAAGAGCATGGAATGTCTTAGAATTTTCTGACCAATATCTTTCACTGCACATGTCTGAAACCTAACACAACTTCTATCCCACCTCTCACCCAAAGCTACTTTTTTAAAAAATATATATTTTATTGATTTTGTACAGAGAGGAAGGGAGAGAGATAAAGAGTTAGAAACATCGATGAGAGAGTCATTGATCAGCTGCCTCTTGCACACCCCCTACTGGGGATCTGCCCGCAACCAAGGTACATGCCCATGACCAGAATTGAACCCAGGACCCTTCAGTCCCCAAGCCGACGCTTGAGCCAAACCGGTCCCGGCCCAAAGCTACTTTTATCCAAGCAAACTCCACTGCAAGCACTGATTGTGTCAAGAGAGCAAAAAACAAATTTTGACCAGGCCTAAAACTTGAACCTGGCAGGTAGTAGTACACTGGGAAACAGAGCCTCACCAGTTATTATTAAAATAATACAGGTCAGTGATCATAATGACCTGGAATAACACGGTGACAGTGAGGATGAAGAGAAGTTATGATAGAGTCATCTTGGTGTGTGTATATGTATTTACCACATGATTTACCCATTAAGTTGTTACAATGAATGGACAGGGAAGGGGAATCACAAGCTATTAGAGAGATGTGGACTGTAGATGGGAGCAGTTAGCATGGCCATGGGCATCTGAGGGCAAGCAGCTATGGTGGACAAAGGAATGGTCTCTCCTTTGCATGGAACAGCCTCCCTCCTTCAAAAGAGACGAAACTGCTCCTGTCCTGCTGAAGGATCCCAGCAGGTAGGAGAATCAGCAGACACAAGCCTACATGCTTTCACTCGCAGGACTTATTTTGGTTTGTGAAACTGAGCCATAAGGAAAGGAGAGATCAGCAGATGTTTGTCATGCTTGGATTTGACCAGTTAACAGTGAGCTTCTTGGTAATACCCTTTTCCAACCTATGCCTTTTGGACCTTTTTGTTTAATCACTGTTGTAAAAGATATTTGGAAAAAATATGAATGTTAAACTTAACTATTAATAAAAGAGGTTTAATTTCACTATGTACAACAAGCATTGTATTTAATTAGTATAATAAGACATTAGTTAAACTATCACTATCTATGCTTTAAAAATCCATGTATTTTTCCTGAACCCTTTGTAATGGCCATATTAAAAATATTATAAATTGGTACTTATAAATGTCTCATTTGCACAGTTTCTATGCCTCATCTGGGTAAAAGAAAATCACCAACAAGGAAACAGAGGAAAAGAACAATACACACATGTGAAGAAATAAATAATTATTCTTAATTGGTTTATTTTTATCTACAAAGGAGGAGGAGTATTTCCAAGAGTTCTCTGTGCATCTCCAACAGGTGTCCCACATACACTTGGTGCTCAAAACCAAACTCATTCTTCACTCCCTTCTGCATCATCCTACACCAAACTAGTTATTACCCTGCTATATAATGTCATTAGTAAAAGGTGTCCTTATCCATTGTGTCAAAATGTTTGTCTTTATAGTTTTTTTTGTTTTGTTATTCAAGCCCAAGTAATAAAGGGACACTAAGTAATTTTTTATATCATATCCATCACTCATCACTTATTTGATTCTACCTTAATTACGTCTCACAAAACTTTTTGATCTTTTCCTCTCTTCCAATCTTGTCCTCATCACATCTTTCCTATGTATTGCATACTCTCATAATTGTTTCACTCTTGTTCAGTTCCAGCTGAATCCAAGTGAAATTTAAAGTTATATTCACATGTTCCCTCTCAGGTATGAGAAAATGTAATCTCCTTATCAGGGAACACGAGGCACTTGTCTTGGCAAATGGTTACCTATGTAGATTTTACCTCTTAATGTTCATACGTTTCTAAATAAGTTTTAAAATGGATTAAGAGCACAAATTTAACCACAGGTCCAGATTTACATTTTAGCCTTTCTAACTTCCTGCTATATCCATAAACATTATTTCAGTACTTTTTTCTTATACTTCTACATCCAAACTGTCAATACATTCTGTTGTTGATTCACCTTAAAATTTATTCCTAAAACTATCTTTACTATCTTTTCTCTCCTGGATTATTCCAGTAACAGATGGAAGACTTGAGAACTTACTGGTTTCCCTAACCATATAAGTCCATTCCTATAATAAACCTCATATAACCCTTGCTAATACAGATTTGGTAATTTTAAGGATGAGTTTTATGAATTCGTTTTGGGATTTCCAGAACTATTTATTTAATCCCATTAAATGACTATTTTCAGTGGTAAACAGAGCACTTAACCCAACTTTATTTATTTATTTTTTTTAAACAGGGGCTCTCAAAGCAGATATTTCTCACTTAAGGTTGCATTTCAGGGGAATATAAGTGCTCTAACAGTTTGTTTGGTTGGATGAGACATGGATTAAAACACGGTCCACTATGAGCAAATGTGAAATGTCCAACCTCCTTAGATTTGATGTTAAAGGTATTCAGAAACTGGTTTTACCATCAAGAACTTTAAAGATGCAGAGGTAGTGATTCCCACCCAGGGGTCTTCAAACTACGGCCCGCGGGCCACATGCAGCCCCCAGGGGAGTCTGATCCTGCCCGCCAGGTTTTTTGGGCAGTGAGCGCAGCCAAGGTGTTACAGTAGGGATTAGTAGTTCATATAGTCCGGCCCTCCAGCTCTCTGAGGGATCGTGATCTGGCCCCCACTTTAAAAAGTTTGAAGACCCCTGTAAACTCTTCCATGGTCTGTGCAGAAAAAAGATGGATTATGGAGAATACCATGAATTACATTAAGCTTAGTCAGGTGATGACTCCAATTGTATCTACTGAACCCCAGATGCAGTTTCATTTCTGGAACAAATTAACACATCCTCTGGTTCCTGACATGCAGTGATTAATCTGGCAAGTGTCTTTGTCTCCATCCTTGTCCTTAACATCCAGCAGAGAGTTTACTTCCACTTGGCAAAGCCAGCACTACGTTTTCATTGCCCTACTTACCAGCCCTATATAAATTTGATCTTTGCCTTCCATAAGATATCATACTGGTCCATTGCATTCATGGCATTGTGCTCATTGGGTCAAGTGAACAAGAAGTAGCAACTAATTTAGACTTATTGAGTAAACATTTGTTATCAGAAGGTAGCCTATCTCCATTTCTAGTAAAATTTCCAGGGATTCACTATTGTGGGGCATGTTGAGATATTCTTTTTTAGGTGAAAGATAATTTGTTGCCATAGACTCTCCTACAATAATAATAATAATAATAATAATAATAATAATAATAATAATGGCATACTGCCTAATGGTTCTCTTTGGATTTGGGAGACAACATATTTCTCATGTGGTATGTTACTCCAATTCATTTACCAAGTAACCCATGAAGCTGCTAGTTTTGTGTGGTGTCCAGAACAAAAGAAATCTCTGAGTGAGGCCAGTTATCCCTGGGAGCTTCTCTGAATCACATCAGTCAGTACAGTACCCTGCAGTGCAGCAACCCTGTGTCACTGAGGTGACACCACCCCTCAAATCCCTCCCCCATCCCCGCCTCAAGGGTGAGGGTCCTTGCTCCTCTGCCCAGAAGTCCTTCCATGCCCCTTGATCCCTGGTTGGGCCCACCTGCATCTTGGGGCCACTGCAGAACCTGTCTCTCTGCAGGTGAGGCAGATTCCTGCCCTCCATCTCCCAAAAGCTGTGAATCTGTGGCCAGAGGCCCTGTCTAGGTCTCAGCAACCCCATGCCTGAGATGTTCCCCAGGGCACCACGGGATCAGCTTGGCGAGCCTAGCTGTTCCTCCCCAAGTGCCGGTGTTGCCAGGGCCCAGTGGGAGCTGCTAGGTGGGCTGATGTTCCCAGGGTTGTAGGGAAGTGGCTAGGGCACTGATGTTGACAGGGACACTCCCCCATCCCAGCCACTAGGAAGGCCACTGCCCTTCCTGGGGCCTGCAATGAACCCGAACCCCTCCTGTGGCATCTGGCGCTGCCCAGTTCTCCTCTCAGGCAGATGAACTGGTACCTTGTGGGTGGTGTCTGGCGCTGCCCGCAGGGCCTCCTCTGCTCCTGATGGACCTGTACCCCCAGAAGCAGGCCATGGTGCTGCCCACCCTGCTTGCTTATGCAAATTAACAGCCATTTTTGGTGGGCTAACTTGCATACTCACTCTGATTGCTTGGTGGGCATGGCTGGTGGGCGTGACTTGTGGTATAGTGGAGTGGTTAATTTGCATATTATTCTTTTATTAGATAGGATGATGACAGGTGGATAGATTAGATAGATGTATAAGTGATATATAGCTGAGGATATTTATTATAAGAATTGACCCACATGGTTATGGAGGCCAAGAAGTCCTATAATCTGTTATTTATAAGATGGAGATCAAGGAAAGCTGGTGATATAATTCAGTAAGAGTCTGAAGTCCTGACAATTGGGGAGCCTCTGCTGTAAGTCTCAGTCTGAGTCCAAAAAACAAGAACAGAGTGGCAATAGATGTCCAAGGGGAGGAAAAGATGAATGTCTTAGCTCAAGCAGAGTGCAAATTTACCTTTCTCCCACTTTTGCTTAATCTCAGGTCCTCAAGGAATTAAATGATTCCCACTTGCATTGATGAGGATAATCTTCACTTGTCTATTGGTTCAGATACTAATCTCTTCCAAAGACACTCAAAAATACACCCAGAAATAATGTTTTATCAGATATCTGGGCATCCACAAGTTGACACACAAATTAATCATCACGAGTACCCCTTGTCAAGTTGGCACTCATATGCATCTCCTTAAACCATACTTAATCTTCAAATGAAGTACATAACATAACTCTGCCTAATGTGATATAACTATCTTGCATGCAACCAAAAATGCACTAATTTCTTCCCCAGAAAAGGAGATAAAATTCTTGAATGATGTTTATTTTTCTCCAGATATGGCATAACTATGATGTAATATTAACAATATGTAAATACTAATATAAAAATCAATACATCTTATGTTACATGGTAAGGGAATAAAAGAGGAAATAAAACAAAGATATTTCCTTAATATATGTAGATATACACTCAAGTGTATTCATAACAAAATAAGGAGAAAATTCTCATGACACTACAGTCTTCCTTTCTGTAACTGGTCATGTTATAGTTGATATTTATAGTTACCTTTAAAAAAATAAATATAATGGTAATATAACTTTAAACTATGTACTTCTTGATTTGGGTATATAAAATTTCTTCAAGGTAATTCTACGAATTTAGCTGTCTAATAGCTTCTGTTGGCTATTAGGTGGCTATTAGCTTTACTTACTTATTTAAAATTCTTTATTATTGAAAGTATTACATATGTTTCCTTTTTTCCCCCATTAGCCTTTCCCCATTCATCCCCACACTCCAGCACAAACCCCCTTCCCCTACTGTCTGTGTCCATTGGTGATGCTTATGTATATGTATAAAAGTCCTTTGGTTAATCTCTTATCCATACCAGCTCTCTCTGAGATTTGATGGTCTGTTCAATGTTCCTAAATACCTCTGAATATAATTTTTGTTCCTCAGGTTACTAGTATGTTGTTTATTATATTCCACAAATGAGTGATATCATGTGATAGTTATTTTTCTCTGGCTTATTTCACTTAGAATAATGCTCTCCATGTCCATCTATATTGTTACAAATGGTAAGAGTTCTTTTTTACTGCTGTGTAGTATTCCATTGTGTAGAGTAGGGGTGTCGAACTCAATCAGAGAAGGGGCCAAAATCTAAAATCCAGCCTAAATCGCGGGCCGAATGGTTTACTGAACAGTCATAAACTGACAATGTCATAAACTGACAGCGGAGTGCAGTGATGACAGCGCGGTGCGGGCCACATTGCAAGGCCTGGCGGGCTGGATTTGGCCCGCGGGCCGTGTGTTTGACACATGTGGTGTAGATGTACTGCAGGTTTTTAATCCACTCATCTGCTGATGGGCACTTTGGCTAATTCCAAATCTTAGCTATTGTAAATTGTGCTGCTATGAACATAGGAGTGCAAATATCCTCTGATTGGTATTTCTGGTTTCTTGGGAAAAGTCCTAGAAATGGGATTACTGGGTTAAATTTTTCACTTTTGAATAAAATCCATTCTGTCTTTCACAGTGGCTGCACCAGTCTGCCTTCCTATCAGCAGTGTATAATGGTTCCTTTTTCTCCACATTCTCACGATCATTTGTTGATTTGTTTTAATATATTTTATTGATTTTTTTATTTTTTATTTTTTTTACAGAGAGAAAGGGAGAGGGATAGAGAGTTTGAAAGATAGATGAGAAAGAAACATCAATCAACTGCCTCCTGCACATCTCCTACTGGGGATGTGCCCTCAACCAAGGTATATGCCCTTGACTGGAATTGAACTCGGGACCCTTCAGTCCACAGGCTGACGCTCTGTCCACCAAGCCAAACTGGTTTCTGCCATTTGTTGATTTGTTGATGGCAGCCATTCTGACAGGAGTGATATGTAGTTTTGATTTACATCTCTTGGATGATTAGTGAGTGAGCATTTTTTCATATGTCTCTTGGCCTTCTGTATGTCCACTTTTGAAAAGTACCTATTTAGGACTTTGTCCATTTTTTTATTGAATTGTTTATAATACTTTTGTTAAATTGTATGAGTTCCCTATAAATTTTGGAGATTAAACCCTTATTGGATATAATATTGGCAAATATATTCTACTATGCAAATGGTTTCTTTTATTGTTTTGTTGATAGTTTCCTTTGCTGTGCAGAAGATTTTTATTTTGATATAGTCCCATTTGTTTATTTTCTCCATTTCAATTTTCCTAGGAGATGTATTGGTAAATATACTGCTATAAGATACCTTATTTTATTACTCATTCTGAATTCCTTTTGAGTTTAGCACATTCTTAAGCTGGTTTGGTGAGCCAAACCTTCATTCGTGAAGGGTTTGGACTATGATTGGTTCTGTCTTGATTGTGTTGTAGTTTTACATTCCAAATGCATGGTAGTAGAGATAGTCTAAGAGATCTATATTCCAGACATACTCTTTCTTACATCACTGTTGAGTAGTAATCCAATTTCCTTTTGATAGTCAAAATCAATCACTTCAGCCAACACCTTAACTGGCTCCTTTACCTGTTGATTCAGAGGCATGAGGAACCCCAAGTGGCCCAGTGGTAGTGTTAACTTCCAGTTCAAGGAATCATTGTGTTCTCTTTTTTTTCTTTTTTTAACATATTTTATTGCTTTTTTACAGAGAGGAAGGGAGAGGGATAGTTAGAAACATCGATGAGAGACATCGACCAGCTGCCTCCTGCACACCTCCCACCAGGGATGTGCCTGCAGCCAATGTACATGCCCTTGACCGGAATCAAACCTGGGACCTTTCAGTCCACAGACCGATGCTCTATCCACTGAGCCAAACCGGTTTTGGCTTATTGTGTTTTCTGATGCTAGCAATTCTCCATGAGACTAAGACCTCTAGACCAGCAGAGCACAAAGTCATGAAAACAGGAAACAAAAATTTTGCTAGTGGGTCTCTTCGGATAACAGTGAGTGGTGCCACTTCTATTCCCACCCTCTAATTTCTGGACTCATGAATCCTACCTATGGGAGAAAAGGAGCCATATATTGGGCAAGTGCTTCAAAGCATACAGTCTTCTGGAGAACCTTGCCCCAGCACTTAGTTATTGCTACGTAGTTGACACCATAATTGACTGTCCAGAAAAACATTCCACCATTCAGTCAGGCCAGATGTTTCAATGGCAGTGGTCAAAAAACCTGTGAATTTTTTTACCACTGCCATTGCCACACTTCTTTTGCTGTAAAGTGAGTTCCTTGATCAGAAATATTGAGTAGAACACCATGATGATGGATAAGGTATAATAATCATTGCATGTAAGGAAGGCAAATCTGAATCCAGACTAAGTTTATATTCCAATAAGGAGAAAAACACTGCCCATTCTATAATGAAAGTTGTCCAACATAATCAGCATGCCATTAGTTTAACTCACCGATTATCCTAGGGAATGGTGTCATATATAGCATTCAATGGTGACAGATTAAGAAGTCATCAGTGACTGTGGCCAGGTCAGGATTGAAATATAAATTACATGTTGCTGATCCCATCTATAACCTCCACCCTTGCCATCATAACCACATGAACTCAGTGGGTGACAATAGGTATTGCTATGGATAGAGGCTGACTAGTATACACAGAATGAGTCTTCCTTTCCACCTGACTGTTAAAATCTTCCTCTGCTGAGGTCTCACCCGTTAGTGAGTATCAACATGGGACCCAGATATCTTCACATTTTTTTCGACCTCATAGAGATCTAGACACATACTTTCATCCTGAACTAGACATTTGCATCCATGTGTTTTTTCCCCCAAGTTCCTGACCATTTAGCCAAACCACACTAATGTATAATCACATATCTGGCTATTTCTCTTATCAAGCAAAGTGTACAACGAGGTACAATGCCTGAATTTCTTCCTTCTTGGGAGGATTTCATTTCACCTCTGTCCTTCAAGAATGTCTAAGTGAGGAGCCATAGTGCTGTAACTTATCTATTTTTTATTTTATTTTTTAAATATATTTTATTGATTTTTTACAGAGAGGGAAGGAGAGAGATAGAGGGTTAGAAACATTGATGAGAGAGAATCATCGATAAGCTACCTCTTGCATACCCCCTACTGGAGATGTGCCCGCAACCAGGGTACATGTCCTTGACCGGAATCAAACCCGGGACCTTTCAGTCCACAGGCCAAAGCTCTATCCACTGAGCCAAACCGGTTTCGGCGCTTATCTATTTTTTAGATGGTGCCTGTATATAATACAGAAACATCTGTAAACTGGCCAAAATTTTTTCTTCCTTTGCCAAATAATGGTATAAAACCCCCTATGAGGTCACATGCAAGCCAGGATAGGGAAGGCAGTGTAGCAGGAATAGAGACCATTGTATTTGGGTCACTTCTTCATATAAGTTACCCGTGCCCTTCAGGTACCACTTGGTTCTGATTACATATTTACCATTTCTATTTCTAATTTTATGGCTTTGTGGGCCAGAAAACACCCAGTTCATGATGAGCAGTTGAGAGTGCATGAAAAGTTTGTGGCTCATGGTTAAATGTTCAGTCTCTACTAAGTTGCAGTAACAGGCAAAGAGCTGTTTCTGTAAAGAAAAGCAGTTATCTGCAATTCATTGCAGGACCTTTCTCCTAAATTTTAAAAGACCCACTCTCTGAGAAACCTATAGGACCTGCCAAAATCTTCAAGCCTCATCCCTAACTGCCATTGATACTTCAAGACCATTGTATCTGCTGGATCATGTGGCCCAAGTGGCAGAAAAGCTTGCAATCTAGCCTGAACCGTTTGCAGAGATTTTTTTTTTTTTTTTGGTCTAAAGTTTTACTTATGTTTCCTTTCCCCCCCAATTTACCCCATTCCCATCCTGGGCAAGCCCCAACTGCCCCAGGGTCTGCGTCCACTGGCTATGCTAATATGCATGCATACAAGTCCTTTGGTTGTTCTCAAGCCCTGCTCTCCTGCCATTTGTCTCTGGATCTATTCTTGTTAATCAAGTTATGTTGATCATTATATCCCACATATGAGTGAGATTAAATTAATCCCCTTCTAGATATTAATAATTAAATTAATCCCTGCAGAGAGGAAAGAATGTGGAGCATCCGCAATGAAAAGGTGCTTGAGAAAGAGGCTCAGAAGCCTGACTGCTTCCAGTTTGTTATGTTTGCTGGGCAGCTGCCCCTTAGGAAGGGCAGAGAGAATGGCTCTGAGGGTTCCTTGTGCACTGAGTCAAGTTCCACAGCCAACTGGAATTGGCCTCAGTTTCCTGGTCTGTAAAATGGACGAAGCGTGTTCCAGTGCCTTCACTGAACTTTAATGGCCAATCGAGATACCATATAAAGAAAATGAGGGAAGAAGTGAGAAAGGAAAGGAAGGACGAGCAACACAAAAGAAAGACTGGGAGGAACCTGTAAACTTATTGTCACTTAAATAGGGAATATAGTCAATGTGTTGTAATGATGGTATGATGCCAGGTGGGTACTGGAAATATCGGGGAACACTTTGTAAAGTATATGATTGTAACCACTATTCTGTAACTAATATAAAACCTGAAACCAATATGAAATAATATTGAGTGTAAAGAAATGAAAATTGGAGTGAAATTTTTATAAATTTCAAAGTTTAAATAAAAGCTGTAAAGAAAGGAAGGGGAGAATAAAAAGAGTGTTTTTCATTTTACCACTTCATTATCTTTTCAGTACATGAAAAAGACAGTTGTCTTTATATGGTGCTTTTATACTTTTCTAAGTTATTCTCTCAATTTAATTTCTGGGCAACTTAAAGACAAGATAATGATTCCCTCCACTGTTCAAAGAAAGGTAATCTTGGTGTCTAGTCCTAATGATTCAGTAGTCAAGCCCTTATTGTAAAGCAGAGTTAGTAAAATTTTTGTGCAGGGTCATATCTATATTAATAAAAGCCTTGGGGGTGATTAGGGTGGCAGGGGAGCAGTTAGGTGTCAATCAGGCTGGCAAGGGAGCAGTTACGGGGTAATCAGTAAGGCAGGTGAGCAGTTAGGAGCCAGGGGTCCCGGATTGTGAGGGGGATGTCCAACTGCAGGTTTAGGCCTATGATGATCGGGCCTAAACCTGCAGTTGTACATCCCTTGAGGGGTCCCATATTGGAGAGGGTGCAGGCTGAGCTGAGGGACACTCTCACCAGTGCATGAATTTTGTCCACCAGGCCTCTAGTCTCTCTATAATTATCTATTGTTTCTATTTCTCTGGAGAACCCTAACTAATGCATATATATTAATAGAGGCCCAATGCATGAAATTCATGCACTGGGGGAAGGGGGAAGAGAGGATGTGCACCTCAGCCCAGCCTTCACCCTCTCCAATCTGGGACCCTCAATGGATGTCCATCGGTTCCAAAGGATCGGGCTTAAACAGGCAGTTGGACATCACTCTCACAATCCAGGACTGCTGGCTCCCAACTGCTCGCCTGGCTGCCTTCCTTATTGCCCCTAACTGCTTCTGCCTGCCAGCCTGATCACTCTCTAACTACTCCCCTGCCAGCCTATTGCCCCTAACTGCCCTCCCCTTCAGGCCTACTCACCCCTAACTTCTTTCCCCTGCAGGCTTGGGTCACCCCTAATTGCCCTACCCTGCTGGCTATCTTGTGGCAGCCATCTTGTGTTCACATGGAGGCAGCCATCTTTGACCACATGGTGGAGCCATCTTGTGTGTTGGTGTGATGGTCAATTTGCATACTCTTTTATTAGATAGGATTGTAGCTTTTTCTTAGTTTGATGATTTGATTTACATTATGATATATTCTTCTTCATGTCTATTAAATCCTTCAATGTTAAATTATATCAAACTTTCTTTTGATTGGATATGGACCATCAGATAACAACATAACTACCTAACTTAAAAATATAGCAGTGGCCTTTAATTATGACATTGCATTTATTATATTGTAACCTTTCCTAATCTCATGCCTACTGATTAAGTTAGTTTCTACTGACTAACAGAATAAACATGAGATAACTTCTAAAATGTACAATATACTCATCTGTAGAATTAAATATATAAATGCTAAATGATATATAAATAATATAACATAAATTATATATGAGAATTCTAGTTTTCCTTGTCAGGTCAAAACAATAATATGCAGGTTTTGAATCTGAGGCAATCAGACAATACATGTGCTTTTTCTTTTCCATTTTTCCTGTCCATTGAAGATAATTACTCTGAAAAAATAAAGGGAAAAATGTCACTTGTATGCCCAATAAAATTAAAAAGGATGGTTAATTCAAAAAATAGCATAAGGGTAACCTCATTATAGAGTTCTATAATGTAATGAATTTTAACCAATATTTGAATATATAAATGCTAAAGAATTAAATCATTAAAAAAAATGTTAAAAGATAACACTATAAAAATTTTAAATAATGAATTGAATACTGTTTATGTTTACTAATCCATAATGTAGCTTACACCATTGAAAATATTCTCCAGTTTAATGTCATTATATGCATCTTTTTTACTACCACCATTCAATATATATTTATATTGTTTATATTTATCTGATACATTAAATTTTCTCTGTCTCTTCATTTCATCCTTCACATATTTTATACTCACTATGATATTATGGATTCTCTGTTTTCCAGGCTACTCTTGGGTTCACTCTCACTTTCAAGTTCCCTGTACATTAAAAAACAAATATAATTACTTAAAATTATATTTTCTTTGAAAATTACAGTACAAAACTCTGCACTATCTGTCTATACTGAAACAATTTCAAATTCCTTTCTGAGATCGGGGAGTGTCCCCTATTTGAAACTGCTTTATCACTGAAAAAATCTCTCACCTGCAATTAAGACTAACATGAGAAAAACAACAATAGTAATATAAGTTTACCTGAAAATGGACTTAGATAATTTTTATATTTATAACAATATTAGCTAAATAACTTTAAACTTTTTTGACATTTATCTTCTGCCCTGTTTCATTTATTTATTTATTTATTTATTTATCTTTCAGTTGCAGCTTACTTTCAATTTTATTTTGTATTAGTTTCAGGTAGATGGCATAGTAGTTAGACCATCATACATTTTACAGTGTTCCCCACAACATTTCCAGTACCCATACATAGTTACCATACATAGTTATTAAAAAATTATTGGCTATTTTTCCATGCTATTCTTTACATTACCATGACTATTTTGTATCTACCAATCGCACTTCTTAATCTCTTCACCTTTTTCACCTAGCCCCCAGCCTACATTCCCTCTGGCAACCATCAGTCTGTTCTCTTTATGAGTCTCTTTCAATTTTGATTATTTATTTATTTTGTTCTTTAGATTTCACATATTAGTGAAGTTATATGGTATTCATCTTTCCCTGACTGACTTATTTCACTAACTACTCTCTGGGATTTCTCTGTTACCTTTTAATAAAATAGTGCATGCAAAATTCTTTGAAATATATAAATATAAAAATAAAGTAGTAATGGTTAATACATAGTTAATAATTAAGATGAAAAAATAAAAAGGTAAACAAAACATTAATTAGAAGTAATCTTAACTTAATTTTACCCCTAACAGAGTCCAAGTTGTTATAAGATTAAAATTTTTGACATTTAAAATAATTTTGTTCATTATTCATTATATAAATCCTTAATATGTTAGGAAGTATTAAATTTCCATATAAAGATAAAATTAAATCTGAATTATTACTTTTAACATTATCATAATGTTATTTATTAATAAGTTACTATGGATATTAACAAATTATAAAAGTAATAAATCTTAAATATAAAATCAATATACTCATCGCTTGTATAGTCCTCAGTTTTCCATTTCTTTCTTTGGAAATAAAATTTTACCAGGGTTATTATCATTATAGAGAGAATAACACAAAAAGGAATGAGTAGGTAAAATGGCCATCTCGAAGGTTTGGAAGGATGAACATTGTCAAGATAGACTCTATCTATAATAGAAAAGAAAACATCAGTGATTTAGAAGTAATTATGAGGAATATAGCAAAGACATGTTTGTATTTCAATATAGCTATTAGAATAAACTTTAAGCTACTTAATTTTATAATTAATATTTTAGTGAAGTAGATAAGTTGACAGTTACAGTGCCCTAGGAGACTCTTCTCTTACAATAATAGTTATATCCCTTGCTTTTGATTGAGCACCATCTATTCTATGTAGTCTGTTTAGAACTGTTTGATAATATAGAGGAAAAGAATGAAAGTGTGATCTTTGTGTAAGTTGAGTTTTTCTCAATTTCTATTTTTAGTAAAAAATACTGTACATTTAATAAAATTTTAGTAAAGTCCAAATTATCTTTTCTTTTATTGCATTGGTATATATTTTTATATTTTATCTACAAAATTATTTTATATGACAGGATCATATAATTTTTTTCTGTTTTATTCAAGAAGATTTATACTTTCAGCTTCTTCCTTTAGATTTATTCCATACCAATTGTTAATTAATTTGAGATTTTTTAGGTTCTTTGGCTTATGTTGCTATCCAGTTATTATAGTACAATGTTTTGAAATGAGTTTCCTTATACATTAAACTATCTTTGTACTTTTCTTGAAAAATTAATTAAACTTATATTAATGGATAAATTTATAGCCTCCCTATCTATATATACATATATATAAAAGCTTAAGTGATGGTCGCAACCAAAACAACTGAACCGATGACTGAACAGGCTGTGTGGGGCAACCAGGCCAGCAGGGGGATTAGTGAAGGACGACCAAATGACTGAGCAGCAGGCTGTGTGGGGTGACCAAGTTGGCAGGGGGGCATTTAGGGTGACCAGGCAGTCAGGTCAGCAGTTAGGAGCAAGTGGTCCCTGATTGTGGGAGGAATGTCCGACTGCTGGTTTAGGCTCATTCTTCAGGATCGGGCATAAACTGGCAGTCAGACATCCACTGAGGGGGTCCCAGAATGGAGAAGGTGCAGACTGGGCTGAGGGGAATCCTCTCCCCTTCTTCCCCCCCCCCCCCCCCCCCCGCCCGCCGAGTGCACTGGGCCTCTAGTCCTATCTAATACAAGGGTAATATACAAATTAATTGTCACTGTGTCACAAAGATGGCAGTGCCCATAGCCACAAGATGATGGAGTCTCCTAGTCCCGGGTGAGTGGCCACTGAGAGTGGGCAGTATGTGTGGCCTGGAGGAATGCTCTTTGTCACTGTGGTGACAAGGAAAGCATTCCACCCCAGCCACCGATGGGCCTCTGACCGAGTTGGGCAGCTGTGGGCCATGAGGCCTGCCAGGGAGGGCAGTTGTTGCCCATGAGACCTGCTGGGGAGGGCAGTGGGGGGGGATCAGGCCAGCAGTGGGGGTGGGGGAGTTGGGGGGGAGCAGGCTGACAGGGGGAAGTAATTGGGAGTAAGCAGGCTGGCAGGCAGAGTGGTTAGGGGTGATTGGGCAGGCAGACAGGTGAGCAGTTGGGAGCCTATGGTCCTGGATTGGGAGAGGGATGTTTAACCGCCAGTTTAGGCCTGATTCCACAGGGACTTCCCCTGGCAGTTGGACATCCCCTGAGAGGTCCCAGATTGGAGCAGGTACAGTCTGGGCTGAGGGATACCACTCTCCCCCCCCCCCAACCCTCACCCCCGCACGAATCTTGTGCACCGGGCTACTAGTCTATATATATGCATAATATGCAAATTGACGGGACAGCAGAATGACTGGCCAATTGTGACATTCACTGACCACCAGGGAGCAGATACTCAGTGCAGGAACTTCCCCCAGCCTGCAGGCCCAGATTGCTCGATGGAGAATGGGGAACCAGAGGTGGGTGGCAGCAGTCACAGGAGGCATCAGGGCCCTGATTATCCTGCCAGTCGCCCCACACACAGAGGACAACTGGCAGTGACAGGAATCAGGGATGGCTAGCAGGCAGGAATAGTTGACCTCTCAGTCCTTCCCCCCAGCCAGTAGTATTTAGTCGCCCAATGGGGAACTGGGAACTAGGTGTGGGTGGCAGCGGATGCAGACTGATAACCCTCCCAGTTGCCCCACACACAGAGGGTGACTGGCAGCAGTGACGGTGGGGGTTGGGGGAAGTGGGGCCGGAAGCTGGCAGCTGGGAAAGATTGGCCTTGATCCCAAGCCAGGCCTACGGACCCTACCTGTGCACGAATTTCATGCACTGGGCCTCTAATTTCATTACATTGGTCTACTTGCATATTTATCCTATTCAAATGCCACACTATCTTGATTAATTTAACTATAAATTAAATTTATACTATACAAAATTCAATAAAAGGCAATAAGACAAATAGACTAAATTGTTCATTGTCATTCCTTTTCAGAGTTGTTTGGTTATTCTAAGTGCTCTTTTGTTTATTTTAGAATAAAATTATCTTACCTTATATTAGACAAACGTAAATTGACTGTATCTCCACTACACCCAACAGCCAATCAGGAGTGATATGCAAATTAACCCAACAAAGATGGCAGCTAATTTGAATACAGAGGCGCCGAGCCACCATGACAGTCCAGGCTCTAGGCGACGATGCATGCATTCTGCCCCATCCCTGGTCTCTCAGGGCCTCTGGACAGTGTGGAAAGATGGAGCCAGGGCAGAAAGTGGAGGCTCTGGGCAGGATCAGAGTGGAAAGATGGTGAAGGCAGCCAGGGAAAGGAAGGCCCATTCTAGCATAAATCTTCGTGCATAGGGGTTCTAGTTAACATATAGAAATAAAGCAATCTATAGATTCAATGCAATCCCCATTAAGATACCAATGGCATATTTCAAAGCTCTAGAACAAACTCTCCAAAAATTTACTTCAAATATAAAAAGACCTTGAATAGCTACCGAAATCCTGAGAAAGAATAACAAAGGATCACAATACCAGATATCAAGTTATATTACCAAGCCACAGTTCTCAAAACTGCCTTGTACTGGCACAAGAACAGATATATAGACCAGTGGAACAGAACAGAGAACTAGAACTTGACCCAAGCCATTATGCTCAATTAATATTTGTCAAAGGAGGTAAGAGCATACAGTGGAATCAAGACAGTCTCTTCAATAAATGGTGCTGAGAAAACTGGTCAGATGCATGCAAAAAAAAAAAAAAAAAAATGAAACTGGATCACCAACTTACACCGTACACAAAAACAAACTCAAAATGGCTAAAGGATTTAAATGTAAATGGGAAACCATAAAAATCTTACAAGACTCCATAGACGCCGAAACCGGTTTGGCTCAGTGGATAGAGCGTTGGCCTGTGGACTGAAAGATTCCGGTCAAGGGCATGTACCTTGGTTGTGGGCACATCCCCTCTGGGGGGTGTGCAGGAGGCAGCTGATCAATGTTTCTCTTTCATTGATGTTTCTAATTCTCTGACTCTCTCTCTTCCTCTCTGTAAAAAATCAATAAAAATATATTTTAAAAAAAGACTCCACAGGCAGCAAAATAGCAGATATATGTCATACCAATATCTTTATGGACTCAGCTCCTAGGGCAATTGAGACTAAGTGGGACTACATCAAAATAAAAAGCTTCTGCCCAGCAAAAGAAAACAGCAAAAAAAAAAAAATAACAAGAAATCCCACTGCATGGGAGAACATATTTGCCAAGGTTATTTCTGATAAGGGTTTGATCTTCAAAATTTACAGAGAATTCATACAACTTAACCAAAGGAAGATTAATGATCCAATAAAAAAAAATGGGCAAAGGATCTAAATAGATACTTTCAGGATGGCTATCATTAACAAATTAACAAATGACAGTTGCTGGCAAGGATGTGGAGAAAATGAACCCTCCTGCACTATTGGTGGGAATGTAGACTGGTGCAGTCACTGTGGAAGACAATATGGAATTTCCTCAGAAAGTTAAAAATGGAACTCCCATTTTACTCACTGATCCCACTTCTAGGACTATATTGCAAGAAACCAGAAACACCAGTCAGAAAGGATATATGCACTCCTATGTTCATAGCACCACAATTTACAATAAGTAAGATTTGGAAACAGCCAAAGTGCCTATCAGCAGATGAGTAGATTAAAAAACTGTGGTACTTCTACACAATGGAATACTATGCCGCTATAAAAAAGAAGAAACTTTTACCATTTGCAACAGCATGGATGGAACTGGAGAGCATTATGCTAAGTGAAATAAGCCAGTTGGAGAAAGATAAATATCACATGATCTCATTCATGTGTGGGATATAATGATCAACATAATTTGATGAACAAGAATAGATCCAGAGACAAATGATGGGGGGGGGGGATTAGAGAGCAACCAAAAGACTTGTATGTATTAATATTAGCATAACCAATGGACAGAGGCACTGCGGTGATTGGGGCTTGCCCGGGGTAGGAATAGCTGGGGGTAAGGGGTTAATTGGGGGAAAAGGAGACATATATAAAACTTTAGACAATAAAAATAAATAAAAATATAAACAACAAACTTTATAAAACCCATAAAACATATAAAAAGCTGCATGCTTTTATGCTTCTTTAAATCTATAGATTTAATTTGCTGAGAATTTAAATTTTCACAATAATAAGCTTTGCAATAGATTAATATGGCATTTTTCTTTATTCATGTGTTTAACATTTATTTTCATTTTGTTTTAGTTTCAGTGCTTATTTTTTGTTAAATTCATTCCTAATATTTTATATTTTTATGGTATTATAAATAGTTACCATTTACTATTACTATTATATAATAACTAGAGGCCTGGTGCACAAAATTTGTGCATGAGGGCAGTAGGGTGCTGTCCCTAAGCACAGCCTGCACCCTCTCCAATTTGGGACCCATCGAGGGATGTCTGACTGCCCCTTGGGATTGGGTCTAAATGGGCAGTCGGACATCCCTCCCACAATCCGGGACTGAGGGCTCCCAACTGCTTGCCTGCCTGCCTTCCTGATTGCCCCTAATTGCTTCTGCCTGCCAGCCTAATCACCCCCTAACCACTCCCATGCCAGCCTGATTGATGTCTAACTGCTCCCCTGCCAGCCCTGATGTCTAACTGCTCCCCTGCCATCTCAGATTGGAGATGGTGCAGGCTGGGCTGAGGGACACCCCTCTGTGCACAAATTTCATTCACCAGGCCTCTAGTAAACTAGTACTTTTGAGCAGTTTCCTACAGTTCTTTCTACCACACATCATCCAGTGCCAAAGCTATTGTCACACATATTTAAATACTTGTTATATAAGTACACCTTCTGGTATCAAATTATTTTCATTTATATATGAGAAAGATAGATATATAGATATAATAGATGATGATAGATGATGATAGATAGATAGATAGATAGATAGATAGATAGAGCTTTGTAAGCAACTACAAATTTAGTAACTTAAAACATTCATTTATAATTGATCATTGTGTGGGTCATGAATTTGTGAAGGGCTTAGTTGTGTAGTTGTAGTTTCGTGCCTCAGTGTAATCAAATTTCATACATAGCTAATGAGTTTCAACAGAATAAGTGGTCCAAGAAAGAGAACCAAGAATTTGTATCCAAAAGACCCAGGCAGAATCTGTAGGAAGACTATGGCAGTCCCAGAATCTCACTTCTGAACATTTTATTGATTAATCATATTAATAAGCTCAACCTAAATTCTAGCAAAGGAGTAGTCTCTTCTGCTCACTGGGGAAATGGCATATGTGTGCAGGAACAGAAGCAATTGATTCAACAAAGCTGCTACCTGTTGATTGTTACTACTAAAATGGAAACAGCTTGATAATGCGTAAATGTTATATTTTATTAATCTATTATATATATGGTCTTAAACAATGAAACAAATGTGGAAATGTTAAGAACTACCACTGGCACAAAATCTGAAAAAAACTGCTTTAATTATATGCAAATTTTGGTTTTTATATAAAGTCTGGCCTTCTGCATCCCTGGATATGCTGGCTTGCTCCAAGGTCCATTCCTGAACTGAACAAAAACAATTATAGGATACTACATTCCCCCAGTTTATTGACGTTTTGTCTTCTAGTTAGATTTATCCAATGGAAGTCACTAGATACAATTCAGAGTATCAGAAGAGTGAACTACCCATGGTATTTTCCTCTTTCCTACATCACTAATAATGGCTGTGAGTGCTCCATATCTCTACCTCATGCTGGACAGTACCTCCCCTTGTGGATCACATACTAATATATAGATATGACCAAAGTTATATGTCGTGCCACATGGCCCAGATTCAGGTTCCAGAAATGCCTCCTCCTTTTATTGTTCCAGTAGGCCCAAGAAGTGATGGATTTCTGCTATTGTTAATCTCTGGTTTGCTTCACCATTCTCTGCTTGGTTTTTATCTCTGCCATTATGTCTTACCTGATGCCTTCTGTATAAATTCTTTCTGTATAAAAGGACTAATCTAATTTCTATTTTCCTGCCTTGGCCCTGACACACCTCATCTATAATGTATATTAACTATGTTCTATTACATTACTCTCTGTAAGTAAAACATAAGTTAAATAGATCGTCAAACCTTAGAGGGAAGGTGGGGGGGGGGAGGGATTAGGGGGAGAGATCAACCAAAGGACTAACCAATGGACACAGACACCAGGGGGTTGAGGGCACGAGTAGAGGGGTGGGGGAGCAAAGGGGGTATAAGGACACATATGTAATACCTTAATCACTAAGAAAAAAATGTAGCTATATGTCATTTACTATTTGATTTTCAAACATAATCTAAATATAAATTGATAGACAAAACAGTATTTATTTCTTTAATTTAATAAGTTAAGATGTGTTTTAATTGTATTTTCAATGTGCTATTAATACTTACCAAGATTACGGGCTTGGGTCCGTGAAACTGGAAAATTGCCACTGTCAATACTCCCACCAGGAAATGTAGTATCTTCACTTTGGCAATCTGGAGGTAAATAGGTGGGTTTACAGTGGCAGTTTTTTTTATTATTGCATACCTAAAAACAGGAAAAAAATGTCACTTTATAATACAAATAGTTCAAATTATTTATGTACAAGTAGAATTTTAAAATAATACTTAAGTTAGAAAAGACCAGTTTTCTTATGTGGCTTATGAGTACATGAATGTGTGTGTGGGGGGGTGGGTGGGTGTATGTGTGTGTGTGTGTGTGTGTGTGTGTGTGTGTGTGTGTTTAGATGTGTGTTTGCTTTTCTATGTTCATTCTCAATGATCCCTATTCTTGTGTGACATAGTACTGATACTTACACCTTGATTGTTGCATTTTTGTGCAGTACAGTCATAACCCAAGTCATTATCTATACACTGATTTTGCTTGCACACCTAAAAAGGAGATAAGCCAAAGTAAGTTAGTTGAAATGTCATCTGGATTTGTCATCTAATTAAGAGATATTGGTTTAAGAATAAATACTATATACTAACAATAAGTAATTTATAGTGCTACTATGTTTTTATCATTAGATGAGACTCATTATCTGAGAGTAAGCAAAACATTAAACACATCTTACCTGCTTTTACTGGGATGGAAGGTACAGGCATGAAATAAATAAAATCAAAGATTAACATGTGTTAACTAGTACAATGAAAAAATAGTTACATTAAAAATACAGGGAATTTGATCTCCTTCGGGAAACCAAGATGGCAGCATAGGTAAATGCCTAACTGCAGTCTCGCACAACAATTTCAAAAAATACAACTAAAATACAAAATGGACATTATCCAGAACTACAGGAAAGTTGAATGACTGGAAATTCTACAACTAGAAGGAGAGAGAAAACCAGAAGGAAAATCAGAAGAGCTGTAAAAGCCTAAGGTACAGAGACACGGTGCATGTGGGGAGAGGATGGAGCTGAAGAGGAGGGGGAGGCTGAGTACCTGGCTGGCATTCCCTAGCAGGAAGGAGGTAAAAGCTCTGGACTGTGCTGAACCCATTCTGAGCGAGACCCTGGGAACCCAGGCTCATACAGAGGGAATCTAGGCTGTAAGGCAGAAACTCAGAGGAGTGCTGAAAGGCAGAGTCCCAGAGGCGTGCAATTTGCACCCAGAGGACTGACTGTTGACTGTGCCCCTGGATTGCCCTAGCAGGAAGGAGATAAAAGCTCTGAACTGTGCTGAGACCCAGTTCCGACTGCACTGAACCCAAGTTCTAGGCCAGACCCTGGGGAACCAGGCTCATATGGAGGGAATCTGGGCTGTAAGGTGGAAACCCAGGGGAGCAGCGAAGGGAAGAGTCCCGGAGGCGCGCACGTTGCATGCAGAGGATGGACTGTTGACTGTGCCGTGGGATTGCCCTGGCGGGAAGGAGACAAAAGCTCCAGACTGCACTGAACCCCAGTTCCCCACTTCCAACTGCACTGAACCCCAGTTCCGGGCTCATTGGGGGAGAGACTAGACTGTCTGGTAGTGGGTGAAACTCGAGAGCACCTTTCTCTCAGAGGTGCTTGCAGCGAGTACCAAAGCAGCGAGTACCAAAGGACACTGAGGAACACTGAGACTCAGGAACTTCATAGGGTGGGGCTGACAGGAAGTCAAGGCTGTAGGCTCCACCCTGAAACTCCTCCCCATCTAAGCTGAGCACAGAGGCTTTTGCAACTTTCCAAGTCTAGTCAAATAAGGCTGCCTCCCGGTATAGATACAGCTAATCCTCACAGCCAATTGGCCTGGAGGTCAGTTCTCCCAGTGATACTAACAACAATCAAGACTTAACTACAATAAGGCTTGTACACACAGTCTACAAAGGGGTGCACCAAGAGTGTCCACCTCAGGTAACTGGGAGGCTGACCCACTGAACCATATAGGACACCTTAGCACACAAAACCACCCTACCAACTCAGGGAAGCTGTGAAAATGCTGAGACAAGGAAACAGATCACAAATGAAAGAAATGAAGGACAAAAAGTGACTGGATATAGAGTTCAAAACCATGGTTATAAGGTTTTTCAAGAATTTCCTAGAAAAGGCCGATGAAATAAATGAGACCTATGAGGATATGAAAAGGGATCAACTATAAATAAATAAAAAAATATTTTACAGGGTCCTAAAACAGAATGGAAGATAGCAAGAATCAAGTCAAAGATTTGGAACATTAAGAGGCAGAAGACACCTCTGCAGAAGCAAGAAGACAAGAGAATTCAGAAAGTTGAAGATAATGTAAGAAGCCTCTGGGACAACTTCAAATGAACCAACATCAGAATTATGGGGGTCCCAGAAGAAAAAAGAGAGCAAGGTACCGAAAGAATACTGGAAGAAATAGTGACAGAAAACTTCCCCCACCTGGTGAAAGAATTAGACTTACAAGTCCAGGAAGTGCACAGAACCCCAAACAAAAGGAATCCAAAGAGGACCACACCAAGACACATCATAATTAAAATCCCAAAAGCAAAAGACAAAGAGAGAATATTAAAAGCAGCAAGAGAAAAGCAGGTAATTACCTATAAAGGAGCACCCATATGATTGTCAGCTGATTTCTCAACAGAAACCATGCAGGCCAGATGGGAATGGCAAGAAATATTTAAGGTGATGAATAGCAAGACCCTACAGCCAAAAATACTCTACCCAGCAAAGCTATCATTCAGAATCGAAGGCCAGATAAAGAGCTTCTCAAATAAAAAAAAAAGCTAAAGGAATTCGTCACCTCCAAACCAGAATTATATGAATTGCTGAAGGGGGTTCTTTAGGAAGAGGAAGAAGATAAAGATAAAAATTATGAACAACAAATATGTAACTATCAACAAGTGAAACTACAAACCAAGGGAATTAAAAAATCTGATGAACAATATTAACTGGTAAATATAATAGAATCAGAGGTATGAAAGGTGAGTGAACTGATGATTCTCGGAGGAAAAGGGGAGTAGAGGGTGCAGGAAGAGACTGAACATAACCTGTGTACCTATAGATGAGGACAATGGGAGGTGGGAATAGGGCAGAGGGTGGGGTGGGAACCTGATGGAGGGGAGCAATGGAGGGGGAAAAAATGAGGAACATTTGTAATAATATGAACAATAAAGATTTATTTTAAAAAATACAGGGAATTTACTAATATATGAGAAGAGTAAAATATATGGAAGCACTAACATTGAACAGAATTTAATCAAGCATAGAAATGAAAGGCAGGTACTTGTAGAAAAAGAAATAATATTTAAAATGACCCTACATTTGAAATAGTACAGAACCTTTGAAAAATATTAAGGGCAATGTAGCTGTTACACAGAAAACAGCCATTGAATGATTGATTAATATTTGAGTTCTACAATGTATTTTGCCCTGAAAAAACACACACATACAAAATCCTAGTGTCATATTACAGTAAAAGATACAGAAACACAAAAACAGACCCCCCTTAAAAAAATCCCTAAGCATGATGTGACTAAAGTTCTTATGGCAGATTTGTGTAGGACCCTCTGATCCCAATCAGAAAGTTGGCCTGTTACCTATAATTAATTGGTTTTATTTAGAGATTTAATTGGAAATGGGAAGCCAATAAAAATAGGTTTGGGAAGAGAAGATGGAAAGGCAAAAGAAAATGTAGAGAGATAAATTAGAATGTCATTACAATAAAAAGTCCAGAAAAATAACTGTAGAGTGAAATTGAGTGGTATTGGTTTAGATGGTAACTAGTAGTTGTATTTGAGATATAGTTAAAAAATTTAATCCACCTAAATTTAGTGATAGATATGATGGAAAGAGAGATGGGTCAGTGACAACAAGGTTTCTAGCTTGTCTAACTCTTATGGTTGTGGTACAATTAATTGAGATGGGGAAAGCTGAGCATAAAGTTGAAAAGTTTACAATATTTTTTACTATTTCTTTCAACTTGTAATATTAAGTAACACTATGCTTTAAAAATTAAAAATAATGTTTACTGCACTCATAGAAAACCTTAGGGTAACTGTTAATAAACCAAATAGCACATAATTGGAAATGTTATTTTTACAAAAGTTTTCTAAATAATATTGGAAATATTTATTTGGGATTCTTTTCTCTTGAAATATGTATGACAATAATGTACTATTTTTTTTTAAGGTCAGAGAGTGAATAGAATCTGCTCACATAGATTTTGCTAAACATTACTGAGCAGGAAGAATACATTATTGATAGTGTCTGATAATTATAGCAACACATAACTCTAAGACTTAGAAAGAAATACACTGATGACAAGTATAGTCAGGTTATTTTGAGTGGTTGTAGAAAAAGTTTTGGATACAGATTAGTGTTCTTGCAGTTAAAAATATATCTGTTCTGTTAGAATGATCCCTTAACACCTAACTAGAACTTAGGCAGTGAAGTTAGATATATAATTATCAGAGCTGTTGTCCAGAAGAAGATAAACCTAATTCTCAGAATTAAATAAATTCTTTGAGCCACACTAGAAAGTTGAGAAGTAATTATTGATATTGTTTCTGTGCAATGCAATTATTTTTTTTTTTCTCTGATTTAGCCTGTTTACTTCTGTTGCACCATGTAGGAAGGCTAGGGAGAAACACCATCCAAAGTAGAAATCTATAAAACTACAAAAGTTATTTATCTCCACATAAGAATTTCCATTATAATGAAAATAATGGTTATTCATCAAACTCTCATAATATATATATATATTATATATATATATAATATATATATATATATATATATATATATATATATATATATATATATATATAAATTTTTTAAAGAGGTTTTATTGATTTTGTACAGAGAGGAAGGGAGAAAGATAGTTAGAAACATCGATGAGAGAGAGTCATCAATCAGCTGCCTCTTGCACACCCCCTACTGGGGATATGTCTGCAACCAAGGTACATGCCCTTGACCAGAATCGAACCCGGGTCCCTTCAGTCCCCAAGCCGACGCTCTATCCATTGAGCCGAACCGGTCTCGGCAATATATATATAAATTTTTTATGAGACAAGGAATATAATGCATCTTCTTATTCTTGTCACTTAGGCATAGTAGATTTCTGAAGAAACCTTCTTGTATGGAGTGCCTAAAATGATGAGTAACACAAACAAAAAAGGTATATATATTCTTTTAAAATAAACATGTTTGTTACTGGAAATAAAGTACATTATTTTTAAGCTCATAAAATGCGAGACAATGTGATTTCTCAAAAGAATCAATTACTGAAGCCAGCATTATTCCAGTGGCCATCAGTGACCAGACATAGAGGATTTAAATAATCATGTGTACCCCATGCCAGTGACACTTATGAGCAGGTTTTACCTAATCTTGAAAAAAAAAAAATCTGGAGAGTAAAATAGTGCACTAGGAAGTCCTAAGTACTATTCTCCCTTGGAGATATTTTTTTAAAAAAGAAGAAAGAATGGAAAGAAAGGAAGGAGGGAGGGAAGGATGGAGGGAGAAAGGAAGGAAGGAAATCTATAGGAACTCTGGAAGCAGTCTAAGATCTAAAGCAACCAAGCAAATCCCAATCAAGAAAAAGCCAAAAAGGTAGAAACCTTTGTGGCATTTTGTCCACCCTTGCGTCACTCCTTTGGCATGCATAGTTTTGGTTTGAAGAAGCTGAGTTCCCAATTACCTCCCTAAACTGAAGGGAACATAAGAGGCCATATTTTCAATATTACATCTGAGAAGTTCCTGAGGACTTGTCTCATTTAATTAATTTAAATCTCAAATGGAGAGAAGCAATGGATATGGCTCAGGAAGACTAAGACTTTTCAGACCCCTGGGACAAAAGATTATGGGTGGAGACATACAATAGATCATCTAAGGCCCGAAAGAAATGTTTGCATGAGACTATTTGGAATAATAAGACATTTAAAACACCCATAAATCTGGGAAGTCAAAAAAGTCACACAGAGGGAAAAGTTATTACAAAGTTTTTTAAATGCCTGAATTTTATGTGAGAATTTGGGATGATAATTCTTCATTTAAAATTTTACTCCTAATTTTTAAAATTAATGTTAGTGAAGTTATGTTGTAATAAGATTTTATTATGTATGACAAATATATATATATAAAAGCCCAGTGGCCATTACTGTGAAACAACCAGAATGACCGGTGGCTCTGATGCACACTGTGGCAGCCAACCAGCCTGATCCAGCCCCCTTTTGCCTCTTCCAAGCCGACCCAGCCCCTGATCAGCCCCCAACATCCCAATTGGGGGTGGGGCAAGTCACCAACCACACCCGTGGCCCTTCTCCCTGATTGGCCCCACCCCGATTGGCGGCCTCCAGCACCTCTATATCACTGCTTAGCTCCTGGTGCATGTACATTTAGTGTAAGCATAAGAAAATAATTATCAATCCCTTCTGACCCCAACCAGAGCCTCCAGAAGGCTCTGCTAATACTGCAGGCAAAGTGTGGAATTCTCCCCCCATGGCCCACAGCCCCAGGAGACCTTTAAGGTTAGCCAAAAAGGCAACCTAAGCATTAATAGAAGGCAGCCCTTTGCAGAGAAATAGAGAGAGGCTGGATGGAAATTTTGTGAAATTGGGGTGCCTTGCAGATTAGGTGAGCTTTCAATCTCTCTTTAAATGGGGCAGTGAAGAGGACCCACAGGCTGCCAGGAGCAACAGTGAAGGGTAGGCACATTCAAAAACAGAAAAACTTTTAAACAAACAGACATGAAAATCATATTGGGAAACTGAGAATAGTGCCCCAAGAAGAATGTAAAAATCATCAAAGGGCCATCATCCATCTTGATATACATTTGCAAACAACACATAAACAACTTCACCTCATGGCATGTGAAATGCAAAACAGTTCTGTTATGGGTTTTCTTTTGGCCATCCTTAAAGTATAATTAGATCCAGCTGGAGGAAAGCTATAGTTTCCAGCATTAGATACCCCGGCTGGTCCCACCCCTAACTGGCCCCCACTGGAGCAGGCCGGATGGACCCCACCTGTGCACGAATTCATGCACAGGGTCTCTAGTATTTCCATAAGATCAGGTGAAAAGAATATTTTATAAACATGTATACATTTATAATGATTTACAATTAAAATGTGAAAAAATTTAAGATTTCATTTATTCCTGGTTACAACCAAAACATAAATTTTTACTTCACATTTCCAAAATAAATATTCTGCTCCTGAGTCAATTATATTTTTGTCTTTCCCTCTGTTCTTCATTAAGTAATTTAATGCATTATACTTCTTATTAATGAGAGAAAATTTATAACATAAAATTTAGATTTGGGAATAATTTAAACCAGCTTTGTTGTGTATTTATTTATATACATTAGTGACATGTATTTCATAGAGCAAAAATTTAGGATGACAGAAATTGTGATATATATCCATATGCACTATCCTATATAATGAAGAGGTAATATGCAAATTAATCCTCATGCCCTCATAAGATGACTGCCTACAACCAGGCCGGCAGTGGGCTTAGTGAAGGACAACCAAGCAACTGAACAGCAGGCTGTGTGGAGTGACCAGGCTGGCATGGGGGTTAGTGAGTAAGGACCAAACAACTGAACAGCAGCCTATGTAGGACAACCGGGCCAGCAGGGGGGCCAGTTGGAGGCAACCAGGGAGTTAGTGGTGACCAGGTCAGCAGGGGGTCAGTTAGAGGAGATCAGGCCAGTGGGGGCTGCAGTTGGGGGCCAGGCCAGCAGGGGGGAAAGTTGAGGGCAATTAGACTAGTGGGGGGGAGTGCAGGGAGACTAGGCTAGTTGGGGGGGGGTAGTTAGGGGCAACCAGGCTGGCAGAGAGGGGCAGTTGGGGGTGACTAGGCAAGCGGCGGGGGGGGGGGGGGGGGTGGTGTAGTAAGTGGAGACCAGGATTGCAGGCAGGGCAGTTAGGAGTGACCAAGCCAACAGGGATGGGGCAGTTGGGGGCAACCTGGTCAGAAGCAGAGCACAGTTAGGGGCGATCACAGGGGCAGTGCAGGGCAATCAGGTTGGCTCACAGCGGCAGTGCAGGGCGATCAGGCCAGCAAAGGAAGGGGGGCAGTTGGGGGCAACCAGGAAGGCAGGCAGGTGAGCAATTAGGAGCCAGCAGTCACTCAGAGCCAGCCCAAGGCTCAGGTAACCAGGGCTGGCTGAGGCTCATGTTGTCGACAGTGATAGCAGCAGAGGTGCGATGGGGGGCATTGCCTCCCCCTGATCACCAGGTAGTCTCCTGCCCCGGACTGTGAGAGGGAGCAGGCTGAGCTGAAGGACTAGCCCCTCCAGTGCATGTATTTTCATGCACCGGGCCTCTAGTCTATAATAATAAAAGCATAATATGCCAATTAGACCATATGTCCTTCTGGATGTACTTCCAGATGACCTTCTAGACGAAACTGGGGCTACAATAGAAGCCCAGGTTCCAGATGCCTGCTGGCAGCTAGAGAGAAGCTGGGGGTTGCAGCTGGGGGACAGAAGGCCCACTCTTGCACGAATTTTGTGCATCAGGCCTCTAGTAAAGAATGAATAGAGTAAAATTAATTTTAATTTTACTTAGTAAAAAATTAATAGAAGGTATAAATTTTTAATTAAGTAAAAAATTAGTAAAAAATTGATAAAAGGTTTATAAATGAGGTGTAACTACTCTTTCTATTTTTATGAGCATTCTATCCATTCTCTTTCTCTCTCTCTCAGAGAATGTAATATAACCACAGACATTGTATATACATTCTTTTAGGACACCAATACATAACATAATGATGTTATACTAACTGCATAATTTTTGCAAGAACATCCCATTCTATTATTTAATTTTATTATTCAATTAGAGGCCCAGTGCATAAAATTCATGCATGGGAGGAGGGTCCCCTCAGCCCAGCCTGCACCCCCTCCAATCTGGGACCTCTGGGGATGTCCAACTGCTGTTTAGGCTGGGGATTGGGCCTAAACCAGCAGCTGGGCATCCCTCTCACTAAAATGGTAATATATTATTTAACAGTTATTTTAAAGTAACTATATCATAAGATAGGTCATAACATTAGAAATACTCTGTTATAATTTAACAAAATACAGTAAATGAACAATGTGATTCTCAGATCAGTGATTGTAAAAAAAAAAATAAGTGAAATATTCATGGTGATATCATATATGCATGAAAACAGATTATGTATTTTTTCTTTTTTAGTTTTTTATTATTTAAGATTTTTATATTTTATTGTTTTTTAAATTAAATATGTATTTCAATTACAAGGAAAATACTAATCATGCATATAAAAATAGAGTATAAATTAGAAAGTCATTTGAGACTAAAAGCATACATACCTTATTTGTACCACAAACAGTTCCATCTCTTACCCACATCTTCTGTGCATCAGCATGATCATATTTATATTCCAATGAGACACAGATACTTCCATTTACATTAGTATAGATAATAATAGCTTCTGAACTTTCAAGTATATTGTTATCTCCATATTTACATATTAATTTTCCACACAACACATCTCTATAATTTACAAATAAATGAAAATCATTAGTTTTAAACACAAATATTAGAATATCATTTCTAAAGCAAAAATAATTAAATTATTTTTTTAATATATTTTATTGACTTTTTACAGAGAGGAAGAGAGGGATAGAGAGCTAGAAACATTGATGAGAGAACACCCCCTACCGGGGACGTGTGGCAACCAATGTACATGCCCTTGACGAGAATCGAACCTGGGACCTTTCAGTCCACAGACCGATGCTCTATCCACTGAGCCAAACCGGTTTTGGCTAAAGCAAAAATATTTAAATAAAGCAATGAAGTTTTGAAAAAAATTATATGCAATTAATTTTACCTGCATTGATAATAATGGAACATTTTAGTAATGATAAACTGCTTCCTAGATAACCTGATAATTTTTGTAATGATTCTTTTACTTTTTTGATTCTTAGACATAATCAGTTTCCAGTTTATTCTATCTTTAAAAATTAGCAAAGTTTATCCTTCTCAGTTTTTTAAACATAATGCCTACTCTCACCATTATGGGTAAAGTCTTTGAAATATTTTACATAATAAACATTAACATGTAATCACTAAAATATATTATAATGATAACTCTGTAAAACACAAAAATTATGCAAGTAGCCAGAAAATAAGAAAAAGCATTAATAATCTCCAATATTTATAGAGAACTCATACAATTTAACAAAACAAAATACACAATCCAATTTAAAAAAAAATGGGCAAAGGACCTAAATAGACACTTTTTGAAAGAGTACATAAAGAAAGCCAAAAGACATATATAAACATGCTCAGAGTCACTAATGATCCAAGAGATGCAAATTAAAATGACAATGAGGCACCATCATACACCTGTCAGAATGGCTATTTTTAACAAATCAACAAATGAGAAGTGCTGGTAAGAAGGTGGAGAAAAAGGAACCCTCATGCATTGGGGGTGGAAATACAGACTGGTACAGTCACTGTGAAAAACATTTCCTCAAAAAATTAAAAATAGTACTCACTTTTGACCCAGTAATCTCATTTCTAGGAATATAACCCAAGAAATCAGAAACAGCTATCAGAAATAATCTATGTACCCCTATGTTCATAGCAGCACAATTCACCATAGCTAAGATTTGGAAACAGCCCATCAGCAGAAGAGTGGATTAGAAAACTATGGTACATCTACACAATAGAATACTACATCACTATATAAAAGAAAGAACTCTTACCATTTGCAACAGCATGGGTGGACATGAAGAGCAATATGATAAGTGAAATAAGCCAGTCGGAGAAAGATGATATTACATGATCTCACTCACTTGTGGAATATAATGAACATAAACTGATGAACAAAAATGAGTCCACGCCTCCACTCAGGGATACAAAGTTTCAATTATAGAAGATAAATCCCAAGAAAAATGGTGACAGCCATGGATCTGGAGAGAGAGGGCTAGGGTTGCCCCCATGCCAAGCTTTCCACCTGCCCTTGCCACCCTAGGCCTCCACTCCAGGCTACAAAGTTTCAATTATAGATGTAAATAAACTCCAAGAGAAATGACTGCTGCCATAGAGCAAGCAGAAGGCTTGGCTTCCCTCTAGGCTACAAAGTTTCAATTATAGAATAAATCCCAGATACCAGGGCCTCTGCTTGGGGGGTGGGGAGGAGCAGGACGGGAATGGCTGGCCTGCAAACCACCACAGGCCCCTCACCCAGGTCATCCCACGCCCCAAGGGAACCCCCATCCTGATCCAGGACACCCTTCAGGGCAAACCAGCTGGCTGGCCCCCACCCATGCACCAGGCCTCTATCCTATCTAATAAAAGAGTAATATGTAGATCGATCATCACTCCAACACACAAGATCAAGATAGTAAAAGATTCTGCCCCCATGTGGACACAAGATGGCCACAACAAGATGGCCCGCAGTGGAGGACAGTTGGGAGGGACCAGGCCTGCAAGGGAGGGCAATTGGGGGCAATCCAGCCTGCAGGGGAGGGCAGTTAGGGGTGATCAGCTCAGCAGAGGAGGGAAGTTGGGGGCAGACAGGCTGGTAGGGGAGCAGTTAGACATCAATCAGGCTGGCATGGGAGTGGTTAGGGGGTGATCAGGCTGGCAGGCAGAAGCCATTAGGGGCAATCCAGAAGGCAGGCAGGTGAGTAGTTGGGAGCCAGCTGTCCTAGATTGTGAGAGTGGTCCCAGATTGGAGAGGGTGCAGGCTGGGCTGAGGGAAACGCCCCCCCCCCCCCCAATTCATGCATGAATTTCATGCATTGGGCCTCTAGTATGTAATATTTTCAACAATAAAAAATTTAAATTAAAAAAAACGTGATTCCACCTTGGCCATGGGTTATGTTGTTTCGGGGGCACTGTCACCCAAACCTGGTTTACTGTCGAGCTGAGGTGACTGCAGATGCCCTTGGAGCCATGGCACTGCCCCAGGAACAGGCAGCCAGGGAGAAACTGCACTGCGGGAGGTTGGCTCCAGGTCCTGTCTGGCCTATCTCATTCAGTCTTGCCCCATTGGCCACCTTCTAATTAATTTCCTTTAAATGTGCAGAAATCTGTGCATTGGGCCACTAGTTTTATATAATGGAAAAAAAAAAAAGCACAAAAAAACTAGAACAACAAACTATTTACATCCATTACTTATATTTATCTAAACTCCTAAATAAAGCTAAATTTAACATCTCTTTACCTTTTAATTGAGTACTTTTAAAATTAAGAGTTCAAGGATCAAAGTGATACTAATAAACAAAGTACACAAATTATATACTGTAGAGCTATCCCGATGTCCATTATTTAAAATATTTGCAGTATTGTAACAAAATGGATATCATCAAAATTATGTCTAATGGATTACTGTCCATATCTGCTTGTGGCACATGTTATACCATAAATTTTTTATTTAGTCCATGAGTTCTGTTTGAGGTCATAAAGTCTACCACACATCCATTGCTATTTCAGAGGAGTCAACAAATTCTCCTGCACTAGAGAGACTAATCCCAGCCCAACTATATACCATGTTCTCTAAATAACGTTCTACTTGGCGTAAAATCTTAGCAATAGTAAAAATATAGATATGTTAGAACAGCTTTTCAGGGTGGGAGGACCAATTTTCTGTGACCTGATTTTTTGCCTTTTTTTGCAAAAGAGGAAAATTTAAGAGAGACGAGTAGCCCCTGGCATTCAGGTGAAGTCCTGATATCACAGCAAGGCCTTGGGTTTGATACAAGCTAAGTTGCACTCATTGCTAGACCACGGTATTTACCTGTTAAACACAGGCCAGTATAAGAATATCAACTTTAGGTAAAGCCATTCAGTGACTATGTAGATCAAGAAATAAAAAGTCCACACCATAAATCATCTCTGAACATAGGAAGACAAGAAATAAACATTATCGAAGCAACAAAATTACCAAACATCCCTCTCATCCATCCAATATGAGTGACTATTGTTTTATTACCAACTAGAGGCCCAGTGCATGTATTCATACACCAGTGGAGTGTCTTGGCCTGGCCTGTGGGTATTGGGCCAAAACTAGCTCTCCAACATCCCCCAAAGGGGACCAGATTGCGAGAGGGCAGTTCTCAGGTGACACAACTTGGAATCGGGCTCCCTCCTCTCTGGTTTCAGGTGCGTCACCTGAGAGCTGCTGCTGCCAAGTCACTAAACTCTGCAGCTGTAGTGTTGCGCATCTCCCCCCTGGTGGTCAGTGTGCGTCATAGCTACTGGTTGAAGCATCTGGTCCCTGGTGGACATTGCGCGTCCTATCTACCAGTTGGATGGTCAGATGGTCGCTTAGTCTTTTATGTATATAGATTACAGCTTTAGCTTCACTCTCTAGTCTTCCTTCTTCACATATAATTTATTAAGATATCTGATCACAGAATCACTTTCACTTCCTAAAAACATCCAATTCAGAGCATTGATCCACTTCCTGAATTCCTACTAAAAATTACTTTAACACAAGCTTAAGTCCTATAATAAGTCTCTAAAACTCTGGAGCTAAGATGTTTCACAGTTTCCCATAGTGTAAAGTCTCACTGACTGGAAGCTGTAAGAAACTAAACTTGTTCAGTTGCAGGTGTAACACAGAACTTAAGAATAATTTATACAGTTAAGAAGTAGGTTGACGTTGGTTCGAGTTAGGGTAGAATTCTAATCTAACACATACACACACACACACACATACATACACTGAAAGCTTTGGACTATAATCAGAGAGGGATAAATTGAATGTGATAATTGAGCCATAAGAATGGAAACTCCATATGAGACATTTTGGATTGTGGCTTAAAAAAAATCCACGAAAACATATTAAATCTTCTTAGTTTGAAAAACCAAAAGGCAGAATTAGAGGATGGGCCTAATGTCAATTTGGTGACTGAAAATTAAAAGGAACTGAGCACTAAGATGTCTATATGAACTTCACCCTAAATCCATTCTGACCATTGACTGAATTAAGCATGTACAATGAACACTCTAGGGAATTATTAAAGTGCATCTTAAAGATAAATAAAGAATATTATTTTCAGCTGCTGCTCATAAAAAATATATTATTTATGAGTCTAGCTGTGTTCAATCCCTTCCATATCAAAATTCTACAGCCTTCTGAAATGCATAAAAATAGCCCAATGTTTCATTGTATATTATTCATAATATTCATTATAAAATAAAATAAATGCTAGGCATATAAAAAATTAAAATGACCCAGATACGGCAATTAGCAGAGAAGCACTTTGTAGCAACTACTATATAAATTACCAGGGAGTTAAAGGAAAACATAGTCATATTAGTTAGAAGGTTTTCTTTAGTCAGTATATACTTTAGCAATTATAAAACACACTTCTGTATATTCTGGATTTGAGTATATGGAAAATCAATTTATAAATGTACTAAGATGTACTTTGTGGTGTGCATACCATATGTCAGTCCCATTTTAAGTGCTTTTCATAGACTACTGAAACTCCCCACTGGCACCCAGACCAATAATGTTAGTGAAATTAATATTTACATTTTATATCCAACATCATTCAAGTAGATAAGTTGTATGGTTAAGGATTTGAAACCATGGTGTCTAGCTGTGCAGCACATGTTCTTGAGCACATGTTCTTAAACACAGTGCTTTACTACTTCCTGGGTAGAAAAATGCATATGTTGTTTTCATTTCATTATTATAAGAATGGTTATCCTTTGTAAAATGAAAGTGACAGCATGAAAAAATCAGTCAATCTAACTAATGCATAATTAATTAATCTATGTGTAAATTAAACAGCCTATGGGAAAATACAAAGGGTAATTTGGATACATGAGAAACGGAAGCACAGACATTCTGTATTTCAAATAATTCTAATTTGATTAAATGAAGTCTTATAGCCAGGCGAAATTTTTATTACACATAACCTTATGAGGTGGTATTTTCAAATTTAAGGCAAAAATAAAGTTTCTTGGATAGATTTTTCAAAGCATACTTTTGTTCACACTTCTTGTATCCTGAAGCGTCTGCACCACAGTTGCCAGATCTATCAGCCATAGAATTAAGGTATTTATAACATTCGGGAGGACCCGCAGGTAAAACTGAAAAGGAAAAGTATGGTTAGTAACATTGAACTTATATTGATTTTTAAAAAATGAACAAATGAATTTAGCATTTTAAAATAGTTTACAATGTATATTGCACAAAATAATGTTATACTATAAATTGAAAATAAAAGCTAGGTTTAAGATCACACAAAACTACTTCAATGAAGTATTTTGAAGTTAAAAGCATTCTTATTATTCAAATACCTTAGATATAAACCCTGCATTCAGTTTATTTTTTTTATTTTTAGTAAGTTTAGAAATACATGTCTGTAAGAAGTCTAAAGAATATCTTATTAGTCAATAATTTGTGTTTGCATAAATATCTTTTCAAGTCAAGCCAGTCAACTTATATCTTTGGTTTTTATCATTATTTCTTCGGACCAAAAAGTATTGGAGCCACAATTAACTAAATTAGGAAAGAAACATGATTTAAAATCAATAACCTAGCATTCCATCTTAAAATAAGGAAAAAAATCTAAACATAAAGCAAACAGAAGGAAATAAATAATAAATATTATAGCAGAAGTAATGAAACAGAGAATAGACAAATGATAGAAAAAATCAATAAAACAAATAGTTTATTTGAAAAAATCAACCACATTGATAAATTTTAATTATTAACAGAAAATTTCCCACAAAAAATGTCTGAGTACAAACTTTTTCACTAGTGAATTCCATAAAATTTTCAAACTAATAGAGTGCATCAAGACCCTTCCAAAAATTATAGATAGGAAATACTTCAATGAATCATTCAATGAGACTTGATAGTAAAACAACCCAAAGATATTTCAAGAAAAATTTGAGAATATTCCTCATGAATGTAAACATAAAAATCCTCAAGAAATCTACAGATTAATAACCCTCATGAATATGAATTTTAAAAAGACAACAAAATACTTATAAACTGAATTAGAGAGCATATTAAAAACATTATAAATACCAAGTGAAATTTATTTCTGAAACGAAAGGATGGTTCAAAATACAAAAATAAATATGTCAATTAGTCATGTAACAAAATAGGAGAATGAAAGAGAAAAAAACCCTCCACATTATCATGTTATTTGATGCAAAAAAAGCATTTGACAAAATTTGTACCCATTAATTATAAAAAAATATTTTGGAAGTAGGAGGAGAGTACTAAATATATATAATAAAGGCCATTTAAAAAAAACCAAAAAACAAAAAAAACACACAGTTGAAATAATAGTCAATGGTGAATGACTGAAAGTTTTTCCTCTATGATAAGGAACAAGAAAAGTATATCAGCTTTCATCCTTCTATTCATCACAGTAATAGAAGGCCTGATTGTTAGGCCAACGGTAACTAAAAGAAACAATATACATCTAAACTGGAATAAAATAAGTAAAAGTATGTGTTCATAGATGTGATATATATATCCCCAAAGTTACACACAGACAAACACACACACACACACACACACACACACACACACACACACATCTGTTAGAATTAATTACTTCAGCTCAGTTTTAGGATACAAAATTAACACATAAATATCAGTTGCATTTTACCTCTATATATTAGCAATGAAAAATCCCCAAAGAAAGACAAATAATTCAATTAAAAAACAAGCAAAGGAACTAAAGATACATTTTTCCAAAGAGGACATATAGATGGTCAAGAGACATATGAAAAAATGCTTAAGATCACTAATCATCAGAGACACGCAAATTAAAATCACCTCATGCCTGTTAGAATGGCTATCTTTCACATATCAATAAACAAAAAGTGTTGGGGAGTATGAGGAGAAAAGGGAACCCCTGTGCACTGTTGATGGGAATGCAAACTGATGAAGCCATTGTGGAAAAAAGTATGGAGTTTCTTTTAAAAATTAAAAAAATGGAACTGCTTTTTTACCCAGTGATCTCACTTCTGGGAAATGTATCTTAAGAAACCCAAAACTCTAATTCAAAAGACTGTATGAAACTCCATGTTCATCGTAGTGGTATTTACAATAGCCAAGATCTGAAAATAGCCTAAGTCCACTTCATTAGTTGAGTGGATGAAAAGTGGTATGTTTACACAATGGAATACCACTCAGCTGTAAAATAATTAAAAATAGGAAATCTTACCTTTTGCAATGGCATGAATGGACATGGAGATTAATTATGGTAAGTGAAAAAAGCCAGTCAGAAAATGACAATAAATACCGTATGATCTGCTTATATGTAGAATCTAGGGAACACAATAAACTAACAAACAAAATAGAAACAGATTCTTGGATACCAAGAACAGACTGATAACTGTCAGAGGGGAGGTGGGTTAGGGACTGGATGAAACAAGGTGAAGGGATTAAGAAAAAAACACACAAACATATAGTATAGGGAAAGCCGAGGAGGAGAGGGTGCAGAGTGGATGGAGTCAATGGGGAAAAATGTGGGACATTTGCAAAACTTTCAAAAATAAAGATAAGTAAATAAAAAAATTCTATCTGGTGATGGCCAGGGGGAAAGAGGTAGGTAGAGGTGGGCAGAAGGAGGTTAGACATGAAAAGAGCATTTGCTTTAGACAGTGGGTGCATAATGCAGTGTATCGAGTTGTACTCTTGAAACCTGTATAGTTTTTTATAAAGCCTGTATAGTTTTGTGAATCAATGCCACTCTAATAAATTCAATTAAAAGTCTACTTAAAAGATGTTTTTTAAAGTTGTGACACTAAATGTAGTTATAATGATTTGACTTTGGTTTATGAGCACACAATGCAATATACAAATCATGTATCATGAAACTGTATACTTAAATCCTTATTAACCAATTGTACCCTAATAAATTTCATTAAAAATAAAATAAAAATTTTAAAATATGTTATTAATGTAAAATTGTACATGTGTCAAACATACAAGCACATTCCTTCCCCTCAGACTCTTCAAATCTTAGGCAACCATTAATCTACTTTCTGTATTTATACATTTGCCTATTATGCATATTAATATAGATGAAATCAGAATTTGTGGTCCTTTGTGACTGGCTTCATTAGCTTGCCATAAATTTTCAAAATTTATCTATTTTTAACAAATATCAGCACTTTGTTAGATTAATATTTTATTGCGTAGTAATATTCCACATTTGCTTTACTCATTCATCAGTTGATGGACATTTGAGTTATTTCTACATTTTGATTATTATAATGGTGCAATGAATATTTGTATACAAGGTTTTATGGGAACATGTATATTCAATTCTTTTAGGTATATAATAGAAATCGAATAGCTCTACTTAACATTTTAAGGAAATGCCAAACTATTTTCTAATGCTGCTACACCATTTTTATATTCCCACCAGCAATGCATAAAAGTTCTGATTGTGCAAATCAAAACTACAATAAGATATCACCTCAAATCTGCTAGAATAGCTATTATCAACAAGACAGACAAAGTGTTGGAAAAAGGAGCCCTTATTCACTGCTGGTGTGGATGTAAACTGGTACAACCATTAATGAAAACAGTATGGTGGTTTCCGAAAACACTGAAAATAGAGTTACTATACAACTCAACAATCCCTCTTCTGGGTACCTACCAAAAAAATAAAAACATTAATTCACTAAGCTATGTGCATCTCTATGTTCATTGTGGCATTATTCACAGTCACCAAGACATGGAGACATTCGAGGTGTCCTGTGATAGAGGATTAGATAAAGAAAATGTGGTACATATATACTGCTATTACTCAGCCATAAGAAGAGACAAAATACTACTGTCATTTGTAACAACATGGATGTACCTTGAGACTGTTATGTTAAGTGCAATAAGTCAGAAAAAGCTAAGAATAGTATGATTTCACTCATATGAGTAATATAAAACTGAAACTCATGGACATAAACACCAGTGTGGTAGTTGCCAGAGTAAAAGGGGTCCTAATATATAATGACAGGAGAAGATTTGACTTTTTGGGTGTTAGGCACACAGTGCAATATATAAATTTTATAACATAGAAATCCACACCTAAAACCTGTATAATCATATTAACCAATGTCATCCCAATAAATTTAATTAAAAAATTACATTTAAAAAAATCACAATTATATATCAACACCTATTTTTTTTTCTTTCAGTTTTCAGAAAAATGCATATACAGGAAGTAAAATTATAACAAATACCTTTACCAAATGATTCTAAACATTGTGCTGACAGACTCTTACACTGTCCCCCTACGCAGAGCCATTTATCATCTTCACATGGATGACCATCCTGAACATAAAGGTCCTCTTGACATTCCCCAGATGATCCGTTGCAATATTCAGTGAGATCACATTCATTTACGGGAGTCTTACATGTAGTTCCTTTTGGTGAAAACTGATGGTGTGAGGTAAATTGTAGTGAATAGAGCAGAATGTAAACATATAGATATTATAAAGAATGATAACTTTACTTATATAGGTAATACCAAAAATTTAAGAAAACACTTACTTTACACCTGTCACAGCATGGTCCCTTTAAACATTCGGCATCGGTTTTTAGTTGACATGTGGTACTTTCACAGCAATTTTCTTGGATTTCGTTACACTCCTGAAAGGCAAAACAAATGCTCTTAAATATCTTTCAACTTTCATTTACATTGGATGCATATTTTAATGATGTAAACATCATATAATACTAGTATATATTATATATACTATAGACAGATGCTTAACATACATGTTGGCAAACAAACAAAAAAATAAACCCACTTATTTACTCACTAGAGGCCTAGTGCATGAAATTCATGCCTGGGGGTGTGTGTTCATCAGCCCAGCCTACACCCTCTCCAATCTGGGAAATCCCTCTCACAATCCAGGACTGCTGGTTCCCAACTGCTCACCTGCCTGCCTTCCTGATTGCCCACTATTGCCTGCCAGCTTGATCTCCCCCTAACCACTCCATGCCAGCCTGATTGATGTCTAACTGCTCCCCTGCCAGCCTGTTTGCCCCTAACAGCCCTCCCCTGCATGCTTGGGTCTCCCCCAACTTCCCTTCCCTGTAGGCCTGGTCACCCCAACTGTCTTCCCCTGCTAGCCTGATCGCCCACAACTGCCCTCCCTTGCAGGCCTTGTCCCTCCCAACTTTCCTCCCTGCTGGCCATCTTGTGGTGGCCATCTTGTGTCCACATGGGGGCAGCCATCTTTGACCACATGGGGGCAGCCATCTTGTGTGTTGGAGTGATGGTCAACTTGCATATTACTCTTTTATTAGATGGGATGCTTGTTAATAGAAATTGATTAGTTATCTACAATGTGCTAGACTGTATGTGTTTTTTTATCCGTAGAGTAGGTTTGACTATATTGGTGGTAGGGTTTTCTGAAATCCTGGAGGCTACCAAAGCCAGCCTTCAGGAGCTCTCTGGCTCTTATAGAAAGAAATTGTTAAATTCAAGACATGAAATGAAAGTTACAACTTAATTTCCTTATGATTAGTTCTTACTCATCCTTTATGAATCTACTGTATTGTAATAAGTTGATAATTTTTATGAGCTATTCATAATTTATTTTACTTTGAATTCTCTAAATATGAAGACCTAGAAAATGATGTTTTTTAACATGACAAATTATCAACTTTATATCACTCATTCATATTTCATGATGCCTTCTATTTTATGCTATAATTCATCCATGCCCAGTTATTCTGTTGTGTTTTTTTTTTATCCTTCAAACTTATGTGACCTTTATTGTTTTTGTTGTTGTTGAAAATATTATAGCTGTCCTCCATTTACCTCTCCTTCCACCCACTCCATCCAAATCCTCCTTCCCTTCCCTGTTGCCCTAACCATGTTGTTGTCTGTGTCCATGGCTATGCTTATATATTTTTTAGGGAATTTATTACCATGATTCTGTATTTTTATTAATTTATTATTAGGTTTAATAAAATCAGTATATAAAAAAGTAGGAAGCTGAAGAGATGATACATTCATACACACACATACACACATACAATTTTTAAAATTCCCAAGGATTTTAAAATGATAAAATGATTGATTGGGCCAAAAATTTCAGTAAGTTACAAAAAATAAATCATAGATTTCAGTGATCTTAACATGACTCATAGTATGATGCTTAGTAGGGCACATTAATTTGCAGTGTTTTCCAGAACTATTCTGCCTAATCTGTATCATTGCTATTACTATGTACATGGGATTCTGGTGAGTTAAGCTATACAACAGGATTTTTTTTTATATATATTTAAGAAATCCAAAAGATACTGCTGTTAATTTTTATTTAAAATGTCAAGGTGTTTCCTTTTATATCCAAACAAGGAAAAACTGGTGGCTGCTGTGGAATAATTTCTTAAAAACATATCCTAAACCAATTATCTAAAAACACTTTTTCATACTGAGTTGAGTACACATGAATGACCTTAGCTATTATGGTATGGAGCATTGAATTCCATTTAGATTTTCTTGACTCGCTCATGCCCATACTACTCTCTCACTGTGAGTCTCACAATTTCTCTCTCCCTCATTGCATTCCTTTTCTTTTATTCTCTTACCACCTCCCTCTGATACAGCAGCTTTTTGTAAAATTTCTATGAGTATGAAAACCAGCTTTTATGGATTATGTATGGTCAAAATCTTTTTGAGTTGAATATTGACCTGGATTAAAATACTCAAAACCAGAAATATGCCTCCTATGTTTTCTTTCTCAAACTTTTATATCTTTCTGAATGGCAGATTTTAGGTTCAGAAAAAATACAAGAAAAATACACAAGAGGGGCAGTTTAAACTTGGGTCAACACAACTATAGGATTAATGACATTGAAAATCACTCATACAGGTACTATAAAAACACTAAATCTGTACATGAATATATAAGTGCCTTCACTAGTTTATTAAAAGCCCTTTATGCTTTCTTAAGGATTTTGCAGAAAAGTGAGTGCAATAAATTATGAGAAGTAACAGTGTAACACTATAAAATTAAATATTTGTATGCAATTCTGGTATGCATGCTTTCAAATTAATACCTACATCTGCAGTTCCACAGTCACATGCTTCTGATTCTTCCACTTGTTTATTACCACAAACTGCAGCTTTATATGATGGATCTAAACGTGGATGATTTCGAAGACACTGGGATTTGGGCTTTGAAATAAAATGTGCCAAATCTTCCATGCTGCAGTTACTAAAGATCTTCACACCACTGGAATGACTAAAAATACATTAAACTTCAAATTTTTATACAAGCATTTTATCAATCAACTGCCTACCCTGGGAATAAAGCTATTTAACATTCCACCACAGAAATCAATACTCAGTTTTGTTAGTGTCAACTATGCAAAAATGAACAGTAAATATTTTTAGTAGGAATAAATAATCAATAAAATTTTGTTGGATCTTACATTAGTTATTTATGACACCATTTTCTCTTGCTTCTCCTATCTAACAGAGTGATCCATCTCTTTCATTTTTGCTTCCTTTTCTTTTCTTGACTTCTAAATATTGTAATACCCTTTTATTGACAAAAGAGATTGGGTTTCTCCACTTCTTCATATTTATTCATAGACAATCTTTTCAGTTCTAGGTTTTAAATAACCCCGGAACCTAACTACTCAGATATTTGTTTTCCTATCTCCAACTAACCACCTAACTCCAGAGTCCCATACCCAATTCCTTATTCAGTATTTACACAGAGATACCTTTCTAAGCACACATCTAGCATACCACCCATTGCTACTCTTTGTTCCCTTAGTGACATTGATTTTTCTTCAAAATATTTATAAAAAAACAAGAATATTAATTATTTATTGATTAATTACCTTGTCCTACTAGCTTTTTACCTCTAGATAAAAGGCATTTTCTTTTTCTTAAATATATTTATATTGATTTTAGATAGAGGAAGGTATTGGTAGAGAGGTAGAAACCTCTATCTAAGAGAGAGACACATAATCAATAGGCTGCCTCCTGCACGCCCCATACTGGGGATCCAGCCTGTAACCCAGGCTTGTGCCTTGACCAGGAATCAAACCAAGACCTGGTTCATGGGCTGATACTCAACTACTCAGTTATGCTGGCCAGGTGGGAAAATACATTTTCAATTTTTTTGTTTACTAGCACAAAACTAAGAGCTCAATATTCACTAAAAAAAAAAAAAAAAAAAAAAAAAAAAAAAGAAGAAGAAGAAGAAAAAAAGAAAGAAATGAAATGAACGAGTGCATGGTTAAAACTGTTGTATAGTAGATTTATTTTGGGTTGCAGTTTCACTATAATTTTAATTATTTTGAAAATATTAACAAGTAAAAATATTATAATCTAATATGAAGTTATTGGTTTTTAGAGCCATAGACTCAAACTATAGTCATTCAGATTATTACAGGAACATGCCATTTCCATGAGGATTACAAATTAGGGAGTTTCGAACAAGCTACCAGTTTTGATATTTTTTGTTATTGTCACATTCTGTTTGTACATGCCCTTCAGTTATATTAACCATAATGAATGAATTTATTATTGCATTTCCAAGAATTCAGATGAATTTTATCTAAGTACCAGAAATCAAAAGGAGAGAAAGCAATAGAAATTTAATATTACCAAGAATCAGGAAAGGCAAGGTATGTTTGCTATGTGTGAACTGATCCATAGGGGATATATTTTTTGGTGACTTAATTTTCATTAGAAAAAAAATATCAATAATAATTATATAGAATTGGATAATTTCTCTTCAACTTGAATCTTTGAACAGATTTTCTGGATATTCCTATTCCCTATTATCTCATATTTTCTTGATAATAGAACCTCTGGTATTCAGTTCAGTATATAACTCCCTTGCATGAATGACTTCATTTTTTAGCTTCTTGAAAAGTTAGGAGCGAGATTATATAAAGGTTAAGTAATTGGTTTAAAGTGAAGCTATAAGTTTAACTTTTAGGAAGTAATGATGATAAGCATGCTTCTAAGTGACCCTTTATTCTTTTGGTGACTATAAACTTAGTTAATTTAATGCTGTAGTTAAAGCTTCCATCATGAGTTATGACACTATCTTGGAAATGAAAGCCACTATGCAGAAATCAGTGTGAAATGTTACACACATTTAAGCATGTTTTTATTCCAACTAACATACTGAGAGGCCATGTTCTTAAAACAAGACAGCTTTTTTTTTTTTTTTTTTTCTCTAGCAGCCAGTTTTAGGGAATCCCCATTTGACCATTTGTGTGAAATGATTGACAAATATTGGTGCAATAGATGGATGTGCCATGGGGATTTACCTAGAATCCCTTTTTGTGTTATTTACTTGCACTATCTTGATTTTTTTTTTAGCTTGTTCCAAAATAGACTGTTTTTGGTCATCAGGTAGATCCATATGCCTACTTGATATTATAATTCTGTGGATCTGAATAAATACAAATTATGATGAAAATATTCAACTTCAGTAACATAATAACAGTGTTTTCTGCATGCATGCTAAACTCTACAAGGGTCCAGCGGCCCTCCAGGAGTTGAAATAGTACTCTGGGGGTTTGCACTACAAATATTTGATACTTGTCAGAGATTCCACATAAAAACCTTAATCTACCAGGAATATCTTTAGTTTTTATTGTACCTTAATGGACATACATTCCAAAGAATAAGACAATGCCCTCTCTGTATATCATCTCCTGCCAAAAGTATCCTTGTTGCCATAAGATCACTTATTAATCCAGTTCAACAATCATTTCATAACAGTTTACTATAGCCACTTGGGGGATAATTATTCTTATATGGGTTCCTCCCAAATCAGAGCCTGAGATAAAAACTTGAATGAAGTACCTCTAGGAAATGATTGTGGAAGCATGAGTGAGGGAATGGGGAAAGTGAGGTATTATCAAGTTTGTTTCTGTAAGACATCTGAAAAGCAGAAAATGCCTCCAAAATTGCCCATCAGAAAAATATGAGGCTGGCTCTAGTCACTAATTGGATAATGGATTCTCTAATCCCTGATTGTTTGCTCCTAATTTTATAAAATCTCAGGGTATACTCTAAGGATAATGATGGTAATTGCAACTCCTCTGTTTTAAGAAGTAAAGATGATACTGCAAAAGGCCTCCTTTGATAACAAAGAAAAAGCTGCATAACAGCATCTGTGAAATCAATAGATACCAACTTCAGTCTGAGCCAGGGAATAATGAAGAAGATTTATGCAGACAAAACCATATTAATCAATCATTCTTGTACAGTGATCACAAGCAAGTATTCGCCTTATCTGCTCAGGCTTAAATGATAAAATTATGCAAGTAAACATAGTGATAAATGCAAGGGTTAGCTTGTATATGACAAAGCAAGTGTGATATTAGATTGAAAATTTTTGAGATAGATATTTGGGACTTAGATTATGCATTTTGATCTGGAAATCATGGGACACAGCTTACATTTGACTATTTAAAATTATTTCAACAGCTTAGACTTTAAATACACCAAACTTATTTTCATATGTGTAAAGCATATACAAAAAAAGCATCTTACATTGCTTCTGGGTTCATTATGCAGACAACTCCTGAACACTGGCATTTATCAATGTCATCATAAGCTATTCCCATGCTAAGGCTCAGTAATTGAGCTATAATGACTGCAAGTGATTCCAGACTTAAGGCTTTGGGGTGCTGAAAAAAAACACACAAGTGCACACTAATATTTTAGAAGATAATTCATTTACTGGAAGATTAATGTAATTATTAAAATAGTGACATGACAAAATGGAATAGAGGCTTCTAATATGTAAGCACAGAAGTGCAATCCATGTTGACTCATTTGTTATAGGTACCATTATGAATATGAAAAGAACATAATAATGAAATCTGAAATTTTACCAAGAATTAAATAAATAGTTCATTTGATGGCACCAAAACAAAATAAAAAAAATGCTCTAGTAATGTAATTATATATAATAATAATTATAGTCATATTTATACTAACCAAAAAGATTTAAAGATATACACATATACATAGTGTCAAATTATTAACAGATTGTGCTAATTTATAATTTGATTATTTAGAGATAATATTTTACATCAATGTTTCATAAAAAATAATAAATTAACCCATTAAATTAATTTATATTATGGTAATGAGAATGCTGACTTTCCTTCTGGGTACATTATGCAGACAGCTCCTGAGCATTGGCATTTGTCAATGTCATTATAAGCTATTCCCACACTAAGGCTATTTTCAAAACCAAAATGCCTTTATCATTTTTTTTTTTTTTGTAAATGTAAGCTGCTTATATAGAACATTTTGATCATACTAGAACATTTGAAGTTTAAGAAAAATCCACACATCACACTAGGTCTTCAAATATATCTAATAACACTTTTGTGAATATACTTCAAGGTAGGTTTCCAGGAATACATTTTGGTATATTCTGTTTACTTCTCTAAATCAACTTCCATCATTTTCCATTTTGCTCTCTAGTCAAGGATGGCACCAAAGGATAATATCAAAAGGTTTTTTTCCCCTTGCTTTACTTTGGTCTAATGGGGAGGTCAGGGTAAGAAAATTTTATTAGCCTCATTGTCCAGGAGGTCTCTGCTTTATGTCTATGACCCTAGGAGAATGGCTCTGTCCTTTCCTTCGCATTTGGGTAACAAATTAAATATATTTATTACTAGCCCTGAGACACTGCAAAGTCCCTACACCTTGCATGCACATTGATAAATGGACCCTTTATCAAATTACCACAGTTGAACATACCATCCATTTTTATTTATTTTTATTTTTTAAAAATATATTTTATTGCCGAAACCGGTTTGGCTCAATGGATAGAGCATCGGCTTGGAGACTGAAGGGTCCCGGGTTCGATTCCGATCAAGGGCATGTACCTTGGTTGCAGGCATATCCCCAGTAGGGGGTGTGCAAGAGGCGGCTGATCGATGACTCTCTCTCATCGATGATTCTAACTCTCTATCTCTCTCCCTTCCTCTCTGTACAAAATCAATAAAATATATTTAAAAAATACATATATATATATATATATATATATATATATATATATATATATATATATATATTATTGATTTTTTTACAGAGAGAAAGAAAGAGGAACAGAGAGTTAGAAACATCAATGAGAGAGAGACATCGATCAGCCGCCTCCTGCACACCCCCTACCGGCCATGTGCTTGCAACTAAGGTACATGCCCTTGACAGGAATCAAACCTGGGACCCTTCAGTCCATAGGCCGATGCTCTATTCACTGAGCCAAACCTGTTTTGTCATGTACCATCCATTTTTAGATAGAGGAAGAATAAGAAGATAAATGAAGAGGAGGAGGAAGAGGAGAAGAAAGAGGGTAGAAGCTGGGCAAGTGTGAAAGGGGAAGGGAAGAAGAGGGAGTGTATTTTATTCTATGGAAAAGAAAATGAAGGATTCTGCTAAATTTTAATAATGTAAATAATAGGATATTATAAATAATAATATAATGAATAATGAGGTATATATTATTATTATAGTTATTTAAGATTTTTTGTTTTGTGTGCAGGATATTATAGAAAAAGTGTGGCAACCATTCAATCAATGTAGCTTTATAATTGTTTCTCTATCTCTATGACTCCTATTCCTTGCTATGTTTTAAAACTCAGTAAGATGAAAACAACATCCAAAAAGTTTCACTTTAGTAATTTGTATAAAAGTCATCCCCTACACTCCCATGTGCAATTGCTCCTTTATTCTCTATCTTCTTATTAGTTCATTTATTCTTGTCTTTCATTTTAATATGAGACTAGAAGTCCAGAGGGCAAAATTCTTGCATGAGATTTGGGGGTCCCTCAGCTCAACCTACATCCTTGGGGACCCCTTGGGGAATGTCTGACTACCAGTTAGGCCCAATCCACAGGGATCTCTGAGGGATTGGGCCAAAACTGGTAGTCGGACATCCCTCTTGCAATCAGGTTCTCCTGGCTCCTAACTGCTCACCTGCCTGCCTGATCACCCCTAACCACTGGCCTGCCTACCTGATCGCCCTTAACTACTTGACTACTTGCCTGATGGTCCCTAATCACTTTTGCCTTGGAACCCAACATGGTGGGTTCAACGGGAAAGTTGTTTGGCTATCCAGTCTAATTAGCATATTATGCTTTTATTATTATAGATAGGGTCAAATATATGGTTTATGTTGGAGGTAACATTCCCTTGCATTCTCTTTGTGGCAATCTAGCATAGGGCTTCTATTACTCAGATAGGGCTGTCATTACAAAATACCACAGATGGGGTTGGTTTAAATAACAGAAATTTATTTTCTCACATTTCCGGAGAGCAAATGTGCAGGTCAAGTTGCCAAAAGGGTTGCTTTCTGGTAAGGCCTCTCTCCCTAGGTTGTAGAAGGCTGTCTTTTCAGTGTTTTTCACATGGCCCTCTTTAGTATATGCACAGAGATAGATATCTCTGCTGTCTTTTCCTTTTTTATAAGGACACCAGTCCCACTGGATGAGAGGCATACTCTTATAACCTCCTTTAATCTTAACCCTTTGCACTCCGAACCATTCTGGACATTGGCTACCAGCTACTCGACGCTACTTTGCGGCGGACACGTGCGTTGAATTAACTCAGTTCCCCGTAATCAGTAATAAACTGCAATGTGCCCCCTGAGAGGGGACATCCGCGTGATATGCTAGGATTCCGATGTCCCCTGAGAGGAGACAGCGGAGTGCAAAGGGTTAATTACCTCTGTAAAGGCCCAGTTTCCAATGTATTACATTGAGGATTAGGGTTGCAGTAAATGAATTTTAGGAGTACACAATTTAGTCCAAAACAGGCTAGTAGCAAAAACTTAAAAAAGCATAAACTGAAGTATAAGAATTTCCTGTGGGATATTGTTTTGATGACTTTTGTTTCTAACATAAAATAATGGAAAACTAAAGTTATATTTAGCATTGGCATTTTAAAATATTTTGTATAAGAGCTATAAGTAAGCAGACAAGTTTCTTTTGTTGAATCTGCTTACTATAATAGCTGTTACATAATAGCAGCAGCAGCTGGGATTTATTAAGGACTTCTTGTGTGCCAATCACTAGTATTCCTACAATATGTTCTACATGTGATTACTTTCTATAAATATGCTTGTCTGTTTGTTTTCTAAAAACTTCTAGACTCTAATATTAGAAATTAGGATTCTATTGATATATATGCCTTTTAGATAAAGTTCATTAATATTGTTCAAACTTTCTAAATTTTTGATCTGATAAATTATCCAAGTATGATTATTTCTGTTAGTAGCTCTTTCAGTGTTTGCTTTGTGCATCTTAGTTTGGTACATATGAGTTCATGTTTATTATATATGCTAGTAAAATTTTATTTCATTCTAAATAATAAATCACCTAAAAGTAATATCTATTTTACCTGAAGAACATTTTGCTGCTTCATACTATTGATACATCAAATTTCCTTTGGTTATATATTTACTTCTTTTTTCTTTCTCTTTAGAGTTAAAATTTCTGTAACATTATATATAGGTATAAAACATATACATATACCTATATGTATGTATAGAATATTTATTTACTCAAATATACAATTCTTATATATAATTTATTTATAATAGTATATTTACATAAATATACAATATACACACATATTTGAGAAGTGTGTGTGTGACAAATATCTACATAACTATTGCACTGTACAAAATATGGGATGTTTTTTATCACCTAGGAAGTTCTCTCCAGCAAGTTTCCAGGCATTACCTCACCACAATTTGTAACTTCTATTCTGACTTTTAATAAAAATGGTGTCTCTTTACCTACACATTAAAATGGGATAATAAATTAAATATTATTTTGCTTCTGGTTTACTTCATTCAACCAGTTTTGAGACCCATCAATGTTGCGTGTGTAACAATAGTTTATTTTTATTGCTTACATTATATGAATATACCACACATATTTATCCATCTCATGGATAGGAGAACTCAGTCAATGTCCCTCAAATTGGCCTAAAAATTCAGTTCAAAATTAATCAGAATCCAAGCAGTGTTTGCTGAAATTGACAAACTGATTTTAAAATGGAAATGCGGAGAATTCAGAATACCCAAATCTGTCTAAAGAAGTAGTAGCAGGGTTTACACTACCATGTTTGATGAGTTACTTACGAAGCTGTAGCTATTAAGACAATGTGTTGTTGGCTGAAAGACAGAAAAACAACAACCCGCCAACGATGTTAAAAGAGTCCAGAAAGAGACTACAACTATGATGTCCTATTTTAATGTCAGAGGCATTAGGGGATTAGGTAGGGAGAGGGGTAAGTGTTTAACATCAGAGCACTGATTGTTTGCTTCAATATCTCGCTTCAGTAAATATCGATGGCTGCTGATGTGGGAACCCTTAACACGACCCGAGTGATTAGGGCCCACTCAGGGTCCAGTTTCTGGAGGAGGCTAAAATGAAGGGAGACTAGAAAAGAGTTAATTTGGGACAAATGGGGGCCAGGCAGGAGTCAACCTCTCTAGTGGGAAGACTCTCTAGCTCTGGCCTTGCTATCCCTTTTATTGAGGCTGCTATGGGATACACCCAGTACCCTTAAGCAGCTTTGGGAAACACCCATAGCCCTTAGGCAGGTAATAAGTGGATTATCATATCAGTAAGGATTTACATGATTACAAGAAGGGGAAGTTGCCTCAGTTACTATTGTCTCAATTAGATAGTGTGGGGTTGGCTCTGACCTTTGAGAGCTTCAAGGTTGACCAGCCTCTTTCTATTATTAGTGAGACAATGATTGGTTTCCGGCATGCTGATTTTTCCAACTAAAGGTCATGAAATGATTATCCAATGAAATGTGGAAACTAAGAAAGAAGAATACTAGGAAGCTCTTCTCTGAATGCTCCTTTCACTATAGAAACCACTGTCCTCTGCTCATGAAACACACACCTTCCAATAAATGATGGCACTATTTTACTCGTGGGGGCTAACCTTCCTTTAGAGAGAATGAGTTCTCTTCTGGTTTTGTTATCAATGAAGGTCCTGCCTCACATGTGAGTCTTATATTTCCATGTTGTGATGCATAAATCAGCCAAATTCCAGTTTTTGAGACTAGGTAATGGCTTACCAATAAATATAAGTCACATTTTCCAAACTATCCTATGTAAATTTTAAGGTTGATATTTGTGTCTTCATTTGATTGATTCATCTTTTCATATTTTCACTTAGCTTTACTTGTTCACTGAAATAAGAGTGTTATGAATTACATTCCTCAAATTCTAGTACATTGTACAAACATACACAAAATAAAAAAGTAAATTCCACATGTCAAAATAATTATAGCATTATGAAAAAGGAGCAAAAATATACTAATTTTCAATATACCAAGAATTTCTACTAAAGTAAATAATACCACTTAGGGCATTTGATTCTGTTATCCTTCACCTGGGCCCCATAGAGCATTTTTAAAAAATTGATAGTTCCCAAAGTTTTATTTTAACCTGGTTTATAATTATGATAACTATATAATTAAGAAAAATTATTTAAAAAATTGGTTGAAATCAAAAGCAATTACTTTTTAGATATTGAGCACATGCAAATTTATGAGTATCTTCTAAGCCTAAAATAGACTACTATATTAATTTTCTAAAATGGATATTTTGAACTCGAGATGAAATGCCAAAAATTGTGTATGAAGTTCAATAAGGACTTACTATAGTCCAAACATTTCTTTCAGCAGAAGGGACAAAGATTAATATGTTTATTATGCAAATATTAAATACCTAAAAATTAATAAAATATTGAACTATATATAATCTAAACAGCATTTTATTTATATATCTTAGACAAGATTATACCAACCAGAGCAATGCCTCCTCCATATTGTCTATCACACATCTTTCCTTGAAAGGTCGCACCGACATAATCTGATTTTTCTCTGTAACTTAAATTTAAAAAATCATATACATTTGTAAAACTAAACACAATTAATATTATATTTGCCAAATATAAATATGTATTTAAATATTTATATAATATACTCATAGATAGTTCCATGTACCATTAAAGTACCAAAGCATAGGAAGTGACTGTGAATGCTTCTTTTGAAAACAATAAAGTAGATTTTAAAACAAATATTATGAAATGTGTTATCAGATAGATTTTTAAAAATATATATTTTATTGATTTTTTTATAGAGAGGAAGAAAGAGAGATAGTTAGTTAGAAACATTGGTGAGAAAGAAACATCAATCAACTGCCTCTTGCACACACCCTACTGGGGATGTGTCCACAACCAATGTACATGCCCTTGACCAGAATCGAATCTGGGACCTTTCAGTCCGCAGGCCGACACTCTATCCACTGAGTCAAATCAATTAGTGCTCAGATAGATTTTTTAAAAATGAAGATTCAGTTTTATGTAGTATTCAATAAAAATTAAAATATTCATAAAAGATCAAAATAAGATAACTAAGTAAAATTAAGAAAATAATGCAATGTAGTTGATAAATAGGAAGAGTTACCTTATAGACTGAAGTTTCCATTTAGTAGTATTGAATTAGCTTACCAGAGTCATGCAAAGTTATGGCATACTTGAGGGGCAGACAGTAACATAAAAGATTATGATTTAAAAATATATAGGGTATTGCTTGTCTCATTTTCAGTACTTATAAGTGTATTTCTAGTATCACATGAGCTTACTCATCTAGGGGAAATGATTAACAACATAAACTGATGAACAAGAACTGACCCGGAGACTGGGAAGCATTGATCAGACTGTGGGACCTCAGAGGGAAAGTAGGGGAGGGTGGGGATTAGGAGGAGAGATCAACCAAAGAACTTATGTACATGCATATAAGCCTAACCAGTGGTCATGGACAACAGGGGGTTGGGGGCATGCATGGGGAGGGGTCTGGGATGGGAATGGGGGGGGGGGAAGAGGATGAAGACAAATATGTGATACCTTAATCAATAAAGAAATTTAAAATTAAAAAATTAAAATTATAAAATATAAAAATATATAGGGTATCCTAAAAATGTATACATACACTTTGAATAATTATAAAGTCAGTGTTTATTAAAATGTATTTTATTGTCAAAATTGAACTATCAACTACTAAAGTATATATACATTTTGGGGGGGGGGCTCTGTATGTATTATTATTTAATATAAAATATATATAGGTTTGAACATTAATGAAAAAAATAATCTTATTAAATAGAGCATCTTAGCTGAAACTGGTATAGCTCAATGGATAGAGTGTTGGCTTGGGGACTGAAGGGTTCCAGGTTCGATTCCGGTCAAGGGCATGTACCTTGGTTATGGGCATATCCCCAGTGGGGGATGTGCAAGAGGCAGCTGATCGATGACTCTCTCTCATTGATGTTTCTAACACTCTATCTCCCTTCCTCTCTGTACAAAATCAATAAAAAAAAAAATCTTTTAAAAAATAAATAAATAAATAGAGCATCTTATACTTTTTTAAAAGGAAGAATAGTGTGAATATGATATATTAGAGATGTTTACATATACAATTGTGCTTCCATTTCCTTGTTATTTATTATTTTATTTTATGGAAGTAAAGCATAAAAAGAAGCCCAAATTACTATATTCTTAGAATTCATGTACATTTCTTCAGATAAATATTATTATTATTTTATGTATAGTTAGGGACATTATACCATAAGGTAAGAAGGCAAGAAGGCATATGGTAACAAGTTTGAAGGAGTAAATTTCAAATACAAACAAATAAATACAGTGATATCAATAATTCTATAAAACCCATGTTTAGAAAAATAATATTCACATGATGTTGTATGTTAAAAAAAAATGGCACAAGATGTCTTTATCTAAAGACCTATGAACTGTCAGAAATTAGGTCAAATGTGTTTTCTTTATATAAGATTTAGTAATGCCAAGATATGCTTACACAAGTAAAAATGCCATATCATGTGGACGCAAAACAAGGTAAGATCTTTTCCATTTTAAAAATTTGTGTAATAATTCATTAACATCTCCTGTTAGTGGCATTTTATTTTCATCTATCCAAAGCTCCAGTGAAGACAGAATTATTGTAATATTAAATGAAGTAAAAATCTAAAATAGAACACATAAAGAAAATATATTCAAATATCATGGTCTAAATAGATTTGGAAATTAGGTGTGGAAATAAACACTCTCCTGATAAAAATATTAAACAAAAAAAATATAAGTCTGTTTTTGATCTTATAATATAAAAAATACATACTACTAATGAAATAAGTTGTAATTAATGTTTGAAAAGCCTGTCCTTAAGCAAGCCCTAACTCAAGTGCTATATTTAATTCAATCCTTACAATAACCTAATTAGGTGTCTACAATGATTATTATTTCTATTAAATAGTTAGAAAGCAAATTTAAAATGGTTATATATTTTTTCTTATTCACACAAGATATGTATTCAGGAAGTGTTATAAAAGAAACTATGGGAATTTTTAAGTATCACAAGAAAATGTAAAAGTTATAAAGAGCAAACAATACTTACAGCATTAGTCAATCCAATTAACTGGAAAATTTTTTGAGTGACAACAACCGTATCAGAACCCATATGATTATACTGAAAAAGATAATCACACATTTTAAATCTAAATATATATTGCTTAATATTTACTATTTCTGAATTGTTTAGATTTTAATAGAGTGAGTTTGAAATGTTTTAACTACTAATTTTTTGTTTTTAAATATAAATTATTATATAAATAATATATTTATTCAGTGTGAGAAATAGGATATATTAAAAAAATACAAAAAACACCTTACAAACTCCCAAAAGTAGAAGAGAGTGTCCACTTTCAAAGTCATTTTACAAGGAAGGCCAGCATTACCCTGACACCAAAAACCAGACAAAAACACTACAAAAAAGATTTACAGGTAAACATCTCTGATGAACACAGATGCAAAAATCCTCAATAAAACCTTGGTACACTGAGATCAACAGCACATTAAAAGGATCTTACACCAGGTACAAGTGGGATTTACTCTATGGTGGCAAAAATGGTTCAACATTCACACACCAGTTAATGTGACAGACCACAAAATAAAGGGAAGTATCACATAATTATCTCAACCGATACATTTTACAAAATTCAACATATTTTCAAAATAAAAAATCAACAAAATATGTATAAAAGAAATATACCTCAATATAATAAAAACCATATATGACAGACCCACGTCCAAGATCATAACCAATGGTGAAAAGTTGAAAACTTTTCTAATATAATCAGGAACAATACAAGAATGCCCACTCTCACCACTTTTATATAATGTAGATTGAAATCTTAGGCAGAGAAAGTAGGAAAAAAAGTAAGTAAAATACATGCAAATGGCAAAGGAAGAAGTAAAACTGTCACTATTTGCAGATATCATGTTGTAGAATGCCCCAAACTCATCATAAAAAAGCCTGTTAGAACTAGTAAACAAGGACAGTAATGTTGCAGTCTAAAAAGATATATACAAAGCTATGTTTTATATACTAATAGAAACTATCAGAAAGAGAAATTAAGAAAATAATCCCATTTACAATCACATTAAAAATAATAAAATAGCCGAAGCTGGTTTGGCTCAGTGGTAGAGCGTCAGTCTGCGGACTGAAAGGACCAGGGTCCAATTCCAATCAAGGGCATGTACATTGGCTGTGGGCACATCCCCAGTAGGGGGTGTGCAAGAGGCAGCTGGTCAATGTTTCTCTCTCATCGATGTTTCTAGCTCTCTATCTCTCTCCCTTCCTCCACTCTGTAAAATATCAATAAAATATATATTTTTTAAAAAGAAATCAAAATAATTTAAAAAAAATAAAAAATAAATAAAAATAATAAAATACATAGGAATAAATTTAAACATAGAGGTGAAGGATTTGTTCACTGAAAACTATAAGAATTGTAAAAAACACAAATGAATGCAAATATATTCAGTGCTCAAGAGTTAATATTGTTGAGATGTTTTTACTACACAAAGCAATCTACAGATTTGATGCAATCCCTATCAAAATTTCAATGTCAATTAAGAGTTATAGAACATTTAAGATTGGGTGAAGATGCTTTGAGAGATTTATAAGTAAAAACTTCAAAGTGTTTGATGTTACTTATATGTAAATTTTTTTAAAGAAATTAAAAATCCCAATGTGATAAAATTATATATTCATTGACTAGAAAAATTAAAAATATATATAAAACCAATGGTTAAAGGTATAGGAAAATAGCATTTTCAGTTTTAACTTGGAGAAGAAAAAAGTTATAACCTTCTCATAAATCGATAAACAGAATAGAAAGTCTACAAAAGTGTGTCACTTTATTAAACACTGAACTTGGCTATCTAATACTATACTCTGCTCTCCTTGATGTTACCATGGATGAATTTACATGGTTGTGTGTCAACTAGAGGCCAATGCACAAAACTTGTGCAAGGGCTTTGGCCCAGCCTGCTGCTACTATGCGGGGGTGCCTCTGGTGCCTCTGCCATGGCAACCCCTGCTGCGGCTTTGTCTGGAAGGAAGGACATCAGGTCTAATTAGCATATTATGTTTTTATTATTATAGATAAATATGAAGAAAGTAAAAATATATAAAATTATAAAAATAACTAAATGGGCACTCCTGAGTTGAAAAAAACAATAGTTAAAATAAAAACTTCATAAAGGGTTGGATGTTCACCAGCAGAAAAATGAATAATTGAACATGATGATATATAAACAGAAATTATTCAACATAAAAAAAAAGTAAACTGATCAGAATCATAGACACTAAATTGACATCATTACATAAGCCAGAATTTATGTAATAGGAGTCTTAGAAGGAAACAGAGCTTGAAAAAGGCAAAAAAAAAAAAAAAAAAAAAAAAAGGGGGGGGGGGGCGGTGGGGAAGGGAATAGAGTGTTAGCTTGTGGACTGAAGGTGTCCAGATTCTATTCTGATCAAGGGCACATACCTCAGTTGGGCTGCAGGCTGCTACAGACCCCTAACTGGGATGGGTGCAGGAGTCAACCAATTGATATGTTTTTCTCACATCGATGTTTCTCTCTATTTCCCTCTCTCTTCCTCTCTCGCTAAAAATAAATGGAAAAATATCCTTGGTGAAGATTAAAAATAATAATAAATTTTAAAAATAGCAAGCAGCTGCTTAAAAACAAAAAGAAAACAAAACAAAAACCCTTTATTAAATAATGGCCAAAACTTCATAAATTTAATGAAAATCATTAATCTACACATTATATAGGCTCAATAAACCAAGTAAGATGAAATCAGAAATTCACACCAACACATCATAGTTAACTAACTGGACAAAGGTCATAATAAAAATAATAAAATTAATCTATAAAGTGAGAAGAAAAAATAATGTATCACATAAAAAAGAAAAATAATGCATAACAAGATTAAGAGATGTCTTCTCATCAAATCAATGAACAAGTAGTTACAATTTTAAGTGCCAAAAGAAAATATTCTCAATCAAGAATTCTATATCCAGCAAAATTCTTCCTTCCTCAAAAGTAAAGGCAACAGAAAGGCATTCCTGAATTTTAAAAAATAATAATTAATAACAGAGCTACATTACTAGAAATAAGAAAGAATAGATTTTAAAAATCTATTGGGGTTAAAAAAAGATGACAGAAGACAATAACTTACATACACAAAGACAGTCAAGAGCTCTGGTAATGAAAACTGCACCCCACCAGTGCACAAATTTCAAATTTCATGTACTAGGCCTCTATTAAATTATAAAGTTTAAAGATCAGGAAGGAAAAAAAAAAGGGACTTCTGAAATATTGTTAAGTAGAAACAATATATAAATTATAGAAATCTCAGAAAAAGAAGAGAGATTATTTGAAGAAACAAATAATTACTAATATAAGTTGACATAAGTCAAATAAATCAGAATATACTTACCAAATTTTTTTCAACTATAATATGCATTTCTATATAATTAAAGAAATCTGTAGGTGACTGGAAAAAAAAATCCACATGCAAGTTAAAGAATTACTTAAATATATTAGTATTTGTCACTATGTCATGAATTCACTATTGAAGAATCCAAATTCATATATACATAAATAGAACCAAAGCTAGGTATTAAGGAATCATTTTCAGAATATTTCCTTGTCACCTCATAAACCATTTAATTTACTCAGAAAGTAACCTTACTTTCCATTCTCTATATTCTCATTGGTTTTGAGATATTTATATTATTTGCTTTCCTGAAAAAAACAAATCAACAAAACCCTTCCATTGACTCCCATTACAAAAGGTGTGATTTTTTTTATTAGCTTAAATTATGCTATTATCCAGTACTATGTAGTATGGTTTTATCTATGATGCTGAAAGTATAAGGAGCATTTCTGTGTTTAGAGGGATGATATTTTAAATCACTACAGAAAAAGGTGAGCAGCAGAGATTCAAAATGAGCAACTCTCAAACTGCACCATAGATACCTCAAAATGAGTTTCAGGATATGATGTTATCCACACAAATCATAATGCTTAAGTTAGGCAAAAATGTAAAGCTTGATGGGATTTGAATTCTGTCTTATTATTTATGTGACTTAGACTCTGTTAAAATATGGGGATAAAGAAATAATTATCTTCATGATTATTGTTACATAAAGATAACCTAGGAAGAATGCACTAGGGAAAACTTGTAAGACAGCTTTGTGAATTCGTTAAGACTATAGTGTCAATAACTCAAAATATCTTGTTACTAGAATAGCATAACTTCAAACACTGGACAGATCTCTAGAAGCAGAAAAGGAGCATAAAATTTCAGAAATTGAGGAAAATTTTATTATATTTATTTTAATGTATACAGATTTTCTTTTCTTTTTTTCTGTATACAGGTGTGCACCTTTTGTCCTGTTTTATTTCTAAAGGGTAGATGCCATTAAAATAAAGAAAACACAATGGCATTGTTTTATATTTCTACAATCACTCTTGGTTTTGGTTCATTAGAAGTTAACATCAGACACAACTGACTGAGACCACACACACATGGGCAGCAGCCACAACAGCAAGGCTTGCCTTTTGTACAAAGTTTATATATATTGTACATAATATATATATTATGTACACAGACACAAGGATATAAAATCCAGTGAGAAGGGCTCATATGTGCCCAAGTAGGGGACAAGAGCGGCTTTAGCACTGGGATGGAGCCCACAGTAGAGGCACATGGGAAGTAGTGTAGAGTAGCAGCCTCCCCACAATCCTCCTGGACCAAAGGAAGAACCTGGGAGGAGGACAACTAACTATTAGGTCTAGTAATAATTAATGTCGTTTTCTAATACTCTTTAAAATCGAATTTATTTAAACAATACAACAAAATTTAATCAACAATATAGTTGCCGTTGTTTTCTACTACTTGTGCCCAACGCTCAGGAAGCATTTTAATCCCTCTGTTGGAAAATTCTTGTGATTTTGATGCAAAAAATTCGGTCAATGCATTTTTGAGGCATTCTTCATTATTAAATTTTTTTCCAAGAAGAAAGTTTTGCAAAGAACGAAAGAAATGGTAATCAGAAGGGGCAATATCAGGAGAATATGCAGGTTGAGGGAGAACTTCCCATTCCAACTGGCGCAGTTTTTCAGCAGTGATTCTTGCAGTATGCGGTCGTGCGTTATCGTGGTGAAGAATTACGCCCTTCCATTAATCAGCGCAGGTTCTTTTTCTCTTAAAGCTTGGGCTAACCTTTCCAATTGGCCACTATACACTGCACTTGTAATGGTTTGGTTAGATGGTAAAAGTTCATAATGAAGAATTCCTTTAAAATTCCACCAAACACACAACATCACTTTTTTCGCATGCAAGTCAGGTTTTGGCGTGGGCTGCGGAGCCTCATTTTTGTCCAACCATTGAGGCCGCCTTTTCAAATTAACACACAGCACCCATTCTTCATCTCCGGTAACAATTTGCTCTAAAAACGGCAAACGGTTTTGACGAGAGAGGAGCGAACTGCAAATTGTGACTCTTTGATTACGGTTGTTGTCGGTCAACTCATGAGGAACCCATTTTCCAAACTTTTGGACTTTGCCAAGTGCACGCAATTGATTGGAAATTGTTTATTGTGAACAATTTAAAGTTGTCGCAAGCTCTTGTTGGGTAATTTGAGGATTTTGCACCAAAAGAGCTTGAAGAGCTTCTTGATCAAAATTGGACACACAGCCTCGACCACTCTTGTCATCTAACGAAAAATTTCCCTCGCGAAATTTCTCAAACCAACGCTGGCATTTTCTGGCGCTAACTGCATCTTGACCAAGAGCACTACAGATGTTTTTTGCAGCCTCACTTGCTTTTCTTCCTAATTGGAACTCGTAAAGCATGCAGTGCCAAATATGCTCTTCATCCGCCATCTTCTTAGCCCTAGTTCTGCAACAAAAACCAAACCAAACACAAACTTTTTCAAGCAAAACTTGTTAATTTCACTTCACATGTTCTGTAGATACCACGTGTTTGAAGGTTATGTCAATACAAGTCAACGCCAAGCAAGATTTTAAACGAATGTTTAAAAACGACATTAATTATTACTAGACCCGATATACAAAAGATGATGAAAAATACTGGAAAGGTACCCCATCTTTTGCTAAACTCCTGAATGCCCCTAAGACATCCAAAATACCTGGCATTTCACATTAAAGTTTAAAACCATCCCATATTAGTAGAACTATTTTCTTTAACATATTAAATTGGAGAATAAGAACTATAGGATTTAGTAGAGATTTAAAAAAATGATGATTACAGTAATTTAAATAAAAAAGAAAAGTTTAGAAAGATCAGTAAGACAAAATTAGGCTGACTTGAGCACCCTTTTTGCCCACTATTTCTTGGCCTAACCTTGGAGATTTCAGATTTTGTTTTTAAAAATGCAGATGAAATCCCCTTATGGTCTAATTGTTTGGTTTTTTTTTATCATTTCCATTAAAAACTAAGCACCAAATATGGCATGTTAGTTTGCTTATAAGACTCAATCTTTTCATTAAAGTACCTAGATAATGAAATAACACCACTTTGCTGAAGGATAAAAATAAACACAAATTAATTGAGATAAACTATGTAAAAATAGATTGAAGGATCCAAAACCATTTCTTTGTTTTAACCAAGATGTATTAGTTGTCTAACATTTCCTGAAGTAATTCTTATTCATTTTCTCTTTGAGATTTGGATTGATTATACTTAGTAATATATTTATTCGTTTAATGAACAATAAACCTGAAGGGTAAAGATACCGTCTATTTTAGCCAAATATATTTAAAACAAGGGTACATAAAAGAATGCCAGGAAATGTGTCTGTTAAAGGGTGAGCAGGTCAAACAACCTCAAAAGCCATTTTATATAGTAAGAGAATGTGATTATATAAGGGGGAAAAAATGCTTAGCTAAGTATTATGTAAAAACTAGAGGCCCAGTTTATGAATTTTTACATGGGGAGGGTCCCTCGGTCTGGTCAGCGATCAGCCCTTGTCCAGTCCCAATTGGGAAGATTGGGGCTGCTGACTGGGAGAGGGATCGTGGGAGGTTGGCTGGCTGACAGGGTGTTGGGCAGAGGGATTGTGGAAGGTTGGTCTGCCACAGGAGTTTGGCTCTGGGAGCACACTGAGCACCAGGGGGAAGCTTTTGCAATGAGCATGTGCCCCCTGGTGGTCAGTGTGCATCATAGTGACTGGTCAACTGGTCCTTTGGTCATAAGGGCTGCTTAGGCTTTTATATATATATATATATATATATAGATGGTAATGGGCTGATTCCTTTCCTCCATTGGGGCAAGACAGAAATATCTCTTTTCACCTATTTAACATTATACTGGAGGTGCTAGCCAGAACAATTAGGCTATTAAAAAAAAATGAAAATTATCCTAATTTTATCCTAATTAAGGATAATTTTACCCTAATTAAAAAGGGAAAACATAAACTATCTTTATTCAAGTTGACATGACTTTATAAATAGAAAATCAGAGTCCAATTAAAAAGCTAATAAACAATTTCAATAAATTTCTAGAAGACAAAATCAGTACACAATGTCAATAATTTCCTAACACTAATAATGAGAAGTACAAATTTGAAATAAAAATTAAATGTGCAATAGCATTCAAATAATAGAACTTTTAAAAATAAATTTAACAAAATAAGTTTACTTGAAGACTGAATGATGCAAAACAATGCAGAAAAAATATTAAAGAAAATCTAAAAAACAAAAAGCGATTCAATATTAATAGATAGAAATAATTAATATTCCTCAATGGCAATATTTCTCAGAGGAATCTACAGAATTAATACAATACCAGGTGGCATTTTGAGAAAATTAAAATAAATTTTAAAATTCATTTGGAATTTCATAGTAACAAAAATAACAAGAACAACAACTAAAAAGAAGAATGCACTCTTACTGATTCCATTGCTTCAAAGCTATAATAGTAAAAAAAAGGTGTGGTTCACAAAATGCAAGTTTCCCAAATTGCTATTACAAGATCAAGCAGAAGCACTAAAACTTATGAAAGAAATATACAAATAAATTTTGTAACCCTTGTGAGATGGTTAATTTATCTATCACTTGACCTTGCCACATGCATCAGTATATGCATGTACACACACACACACACACACACACAAAATAGTTTTTGGAAAATTATCAAACTTAAAAAAAAAATTATCAACTGTAACTGCATATCAGAGAGGGTTGAAAATCAAACTCAGAATCTCATTCTATGAGTAGATTAGTTACAGCACAAATTGAATTTCCAACATCACATGGTATCTGCTGTTAAAGTGAAGGTATTAATGTGGGGAAAAAATGAGATCCTGAAAATTGGAATGGGGACATATGGGAAGACTGATGAATCTGTGGTTACTGAACTAAAGTCTGGAGTCTTCTTTGCCAGTAGAAGCAGCTTTTCCATCCTTGCATAAGGAAATTAACCCTGTATCTTGAGGAAAATGTGATGGCTGCCCCCGAGGCAGCTGTCTTAGAAGAAGACCCTAGTGATTCTCCTCAGCAAATATCTTCAATATTAATGTAAATGTCATTTGTATTTGTTATATCAAAATTTTGACATAATTAATATGGAGAAAGGAGTGTACCTGCAGACAATGAAGGTCTAGATCATAGGGTGGAAAAGCAGTGCCACTAACAGTGAAAAATAACAATTTATAGTTCTGTAAATTTGAATGACTAGTTTTAAGACTTACACATAAGTCACAAGGTTTCTGGCACATCTAGCACATCTATCTATATAGCAATAATCTATCTATCATCTGTCTGTCTATCATATTAACTAAAATAAATAATTTGTCAGAAAAATATTGTTTTTATTGATGAGTAGTAATAGTCATACAGTTACTTAAATGATCACCTACCTTTACACTTTGTATTTTATAGGGAAAGTCTCGTGGCTCGATGCCCTCCTCAGCATATAAAAAAGCAGCTCTAATTTTATGACTTACTTGATAAATCACATGTTCAAAACCAACTGAAGGCTCCAAGGGCTCAATTCCATAACTTACATTTTCAAACTGTAGTAAGCCCCTACAAATTTCAAAACAGATTTTTAAAAAGTACATAAAATGCCATTTAGTCAAGTTTTTAATTTAATAGCCTGTAGATAATTTTCAGTCTTAGTCTTAAGTGGTAAAGTGGGGGAAATTTCCCAAGTATCCACAAACTTACTGAGTGGCACTGAATAGTAATGCAATTGGTATTAGCATAGTTATTGATATTTCATGGTCTCTCTCTATATATCAAAAATATTAATTCAAAATAAAGGTAGGAGGGATTATAAGAATTTTCATATTATTCTTTTCCAGAGACAGTTTTCCACAAAAAGGCATGGCTCACATTAGAATCCCTGAACATAATTTAAAATTTTTTTAAAGTTACTTCTGAAATAATACTCCATTTTCTCATTATAAAATTATATATCCCAACCTGAGTCCAGTACATGTGCTAAGGATCACCATAGAATTTGGATACCCTTCAATATACCCTTGGTAGTAGCAAAAATTCTGAAAAACAAAAGATAAAATACATATGTCTCTATTAGACTAACTCATGTTACAGGTATATTTTCAAATATTTAGACCAAATGTTAATTTGTGCATATGTATCAAATGTTTATTGTTTCTAAAATATATTTAAAGGATTATTAGATGAACATTTGGCTCAATTATCCAAATATGTTCCCACAGATCAAAAAAAATTAGTACATTTTCATATTTTTCCTGTCATAAATTAAATATGACATTCTTGGTCATTAGATAATAATCTTCCAAAACTTATTTTTTTATATTCTATTGAGTTAATTCTGCAAAACCAAATAAAATGAATCAAGACATTTTTTCTTTTCAAAATTATTTGAGTGTAAAAGCAGAGTAGCTTGCATTGGATCAACTCCCTCACCAATTACAAATATAAATTCTGGAAAAAATAATTTTAAAAATCCAACTACAAAGGCAGGCAGAAAAAAAAGTGAGAGAAAGAATCAACACTGGAAAGAAAACGTGGTATTTAGTTTGCATTTATAATGCTTTAATTTCAGAGTATTAGTAGATTCTCCACAGAAAACCTAGTAATGCAAATTGGGGAAAAAAAAAAAAGGAATTGGTAGGACAGGGCAAAGGTAAAAAGAAAAATGGCATTTCAGGCATGGGTAATTCATGCAATTCTATGAACACTTCTCTATTATTCTTTCAATAAATTATTAACAAGCCTGGCCAGTATGGCTCAGTGGTTGAGCATTGAATTTATCAGGGCACATGCCTTGGTTGCAGACTGAATCCCCAGTGTGGGGAATGCATGAGACAGAGATCAATGATTCTCTCTCATCATTGATGTATCCATCTCTCTCTCCTTCTCCCTTCCTCTCTGAAATCAATAAAAATATATTTAAAGAGCTACAGATAGCCGAAACCGGTTTGGCTCAGTGGTAGAGCGTCGGTCTGCGGACTGAAAGGTCCCGGTTCGATTCCGGTCAAGGCCATGTACCTTGGTTGTGGGCACATCCTCAGTAGGGGGTGTGCAAGAGGCAGCTCATTGATGTTTCTCTCTCACTGACATTTCTAGCTCTCTATCTCTCTCCCTTCCTCTCTGTGAAAAATCAATAAAATATATTTTTTTAACAAAGAACTACAGATATACAATGAAGCTCCAAGTGTTCTAAATATATCAAAATTTAATACATTCCTAAATGTGGTTGCAATTCCATATGTATTCACTAGGTCCCTGAAAATACTTCAGAAAAGTATTTGAATTCTTCTTTTCTTCCCTGATTTAGCTTTCCTAACATAAGTCATGCTTTTTCATTTGAACAACATAGTCAACCCATTGGCCACACAAGTACAAATGTACATCATCATTAAATAATAGCTTAAAAAACATCAGAATCATTTTGGGTTTGGATAATCATCTGTTTAATAAGGCTTACTGAATATACACATAAAAAATAAATGGTTAAATTTATACCAAAACAAACACAATTTCAATTCTTTGTACTCCAGCAACAAGTGGACACTAAGTAAGGTGATCACAGAAACTCAACTAAAAAAGGTAAAACAGACACTAAAATTCATACCTGAATCTGTTGTTCAAAAGGCTTCAGATATCCTGTGCCAGTATAGCCATAAACTCTAAAACTAGAAGGTAAGAAAGTTCTGCAAAATAGAGAGAGAGTTTAATGAAAATTTTGTTTCCTAAGCTTTTATTTTAAAAAAATATATTAATTTTGTTACTAGAGGCCCGGTGCACCAATTTGTGCACAGGTGGGGTCTCTAGGTCTGGCTAGTTGTCAGGGCCAATAGGGGCCAGTCCAAACAGTGCTGGCCAATCTGGACCTGCAGGCCAGAGGGAGAAATAGGAAGGGAACACAGGAGGTTGGTCATTGACCTCAAGGAGGGAATGATCCTAATTAAGACTAATTAAGACTAAAATAAAACTTTCAAAGTATCAAGAAAAGAAAAAAAAAAAGATGTTACCTTTAAAGAAACACCAATAAGATAGATTGCTACTTGTCAATACTGTGTTTCCCCGAAAATAAGACATCCTCCGAAAATTAAACCTACTTACAGGTTTTTTTCTGAGTGAAATATAAGGCATCCCCCAAAAATAAGGCCTCACTAGGCTAAACATGAGAGATTTGGTCCACTGATTCTGAAAGAAATGGAGTCACAAGAAATTCACCAGGAAATTCAGGAATTGGATTGTTATGATGATGTTCCAGAAGATGATGACATGATTGTCATTGAATAAATGAGTAAATTCTTGATACTGTAGGGTTCAGTTTGTCTGGTTTGTGTTGACAACTACCATACTACCGTGCCCTATACAGGTAATAAATTTCCTTTATTTTCATTTAACAATAAATGTGTACCGTATTCTTCTTCATGGAAAAATAAGACATCCCCTGAAAATAAGACCTAGCACATCTTTGGGAGCAAAAATTAATATAAAACACTGTCTTATTTTCGGGGAAACAGGGTAGAAATGAAGAAAGCCAGAAGACAATGAAATGATAATTTTAAAGAATTAAGGTCATTTATTTATTTATTTATTTAAATCTTTTTTTAAAAAAATATATTTTATTGATTTTGTACAGAGATGAAGAGAGAGATATAGAGTTAAAAACATCAATCAGCTGCCTCTTGCATACCCCCTACTGGGGATGTGCCCACAACCAAGGTACATGCCCTTGACCAGAATCGAACCTGGGACCCTTCAGTCCCCAAGCAACGCTCTATCCATTGAGCCAAACCGGTTTCGGCTTAAGGTCATTTTTAAAAAAAGAGATACCCTAAAATTTGTTCCAGCAAACTAGAGGCCCGGTGCACAAAATTCATGCACATGGGAGGGAGGGTTGTCCCTCAGCCCTACATCCTCTCCAATCTTGTACCCTGTGGGGATTGTTCAACTGCCGGTTTAAGCCCACCTGTGGGATTGGGTGTAAACCAGCAGTCGGACATCCCTCTTACAATCCAGGACTGCTGGCTCCTAACCACTCACCTGCCTGTCTGCCTGATTGCTCCTAACTGCTTCTCCCTGCCAGCCTAATCACCTCCTAACTGCTCCCCTGCCAGCCTGATTGATGCTTAACTGCTCCCAACTGCCTTCCCCTACTGGCCTGATCACCCCCAACTGCCTTCCCCTACTGGCCTGATCACCCCCAACTGCCTTCCCCTACTGGCCTGATCTTGCCCCCAACTGCCCACCCCTGTCAACCTAATTGCCTCCAACTTCCTCTCCTGCTGGCCCAATCACTCTCAACTACCCTCCCCTGCTGGCCATCGTGGCAACCATCTTGTGGTAGCCATCTTGTGATGATGACATGTGAAGGCATTATGTGAGGGTGAGATGTCAACTAGGCTTTTATTATACAGGATATAAAATAATATTGGCTTTATAAAAAATAATAGTAATCTCTCATTGGGGTTTAAAAGCAAGCAGGATTATGATACATTAAAAAAAAAATGATAGGTAGAAAAGGCAACTGGAATAAAAAAGTTAAATGATCGCCATATCCAGTTTAGCTCAATGGAGTGTGTCAGCTTGAAGACCAAAGGGTCGTGGGTTCAGTTCCCGTCAAGGGCACATCCCTTGGTTGCAGGTTCTTCCCCAGCCCCAGCCCTGGTCAGGGCTCATGCAGAAGGCAACCACAAATTCATATGCGTTTTTCTCACATTAATGTTTCTCTCTGTCTTTCCCTCTCTTCACTCTCTCTAAAAATCAATGGAAAAATATCCTAAGATGAGAATTAACAAACAAAACCAAATTTAAATGATTTAAGAATATAGGGTAATTGGTAAAAGTAAAAGTTGTTTTTTTTTTAGATAAAAACTCAGGCATTAACATCTTAATCTAGAGAAACTAATGAAAGAAGAGTAAAAGGATGTATAACAAAAAATTTAAGAGGGGAGACATGTTATAATATAAAAAGTAAATTCATGAATGACTATATCATTATTAATTATATTACTATATATTCTATACTTTTTTATCATATAAGAAAGAGCTTAAGAAACCAACTATTATTACTGCATTATTTTTAATAATGCATTTTTATTTGTTTCAGGGAGGAAGGGAAAGGAAGGGAGAGAGAAAAACATTAATGATGAGAGAGAATCATTATTCAGCTGCCTCCTGTATGCTTCCTACTGGGGATAGAGCCCGCAACCTGTGCATGTGCCCTAGATCAGAACTGAACCCAGGACCCTTCAGTCCTCAGGCCCATGCTCTATATACTTAGCAAAACTGATTAGGGCACATATGTCAAACACAAGGCCCGCGGGCCAAATCCAGCCCACCAGGCCTTGCAATGTGGCCCGCACCGCGCTGTCATCACTGCACTCCACTGTCAGTTTATGACATTGTCAGTTTATAACTGTTCAGTAAACCATTCGGCCCGCGATTTAGGCTGGATTTTAGATTTTGGCCCCTTCTCTGATTGAGTTCGACACCCCTAGATTAAGGCTTTTACTCCATTTATATTCAGCTCTTCTTATATTTCTAAGCAGTTATACTTTACATATTTTACAACATATTAACATTCAATAAACAGTGTGCTTGTGATACTGGTAATTATTTATAGGATGTTTAAGCTGACCACTGGCTCACTCTCATGGGCATCACTTGGCATTCCAAAATAGTGGCTGACTGTAAGATTCTATCTGGATTTTCCCAATATATCTCTTGCAAAAATGCAGCATTTTTTTTTTCCCTTAGGAAGAAGTAATTTTGAGTCTTCCTTAAAATTGATATCATCCATTTTATATAAAACAACATTTTCCAAGCTTTATAATGTATGAAAAAATTATGAATTCTAGAAATGGTACACATCTCCATCTCTCTCTCTCTCTCTCTCTCTCTCTCTCTCTAATTTTGGTAACTAGAGGCCTGGTGCACAAAATTCATGCACAGGGCGGGGCGGGGGTTCTTTCAACCCAGCCAGCACCATCTTCAATCCAGGACCCCTTGGAATCCAGACCTAAACAGAGAATCAGACATCCCTTTCACAATCCTGGACTGCTGGTTCTAATTGCTCACCTGCCTGCTTGCCTGGTCATCCCTTCCTGCCCTCCTTGCCAGCTGAGTTGCCCCTAACTCCCCCCCTGTCAGCTTGATAGTCCCCAATTTGCCCCCTCCCTCCCCCCCACCAACCCAACTGACCTGGTCATCCCACACAGTCTGCTTGTTCAATCATTTGGTTGTTCCTCACTAACCCCCATGCTGGCCTGGTCACCCTATGCAGCCTGCTGTTCAGTCAGCCCTCACTAATCCCCCTGCAGGCCTGGTTTCAGGAAGCCATCTTGTGAGGGTGTAAGGGTCAATTTGCATATTGCCTCTTTATTATATAAAATGTCACTTGCAGACTTCTGCCTATCATTATTTTTAAAAGATTATTCTTATCATTTAAAAAAGGACCATTAAAATGTTGATGTTTCTTTATTCCTTAGTATTTTGTGCTTATTTTCCCCAAATTTATTAGCTGGCATGGAATTGAATTTGGCTAATTACAATTACATTCTAAGTCTGTAAGACATTCTGACATTGTATGTAAACTCTAAAAAAAAAAAAAAAAAAAAAAAAAAAAAAAAAAAAAAAAAAAAAAAAAAAAAATTATCACAATTCTTTCCACCTGAAAATCATCTATGTCCTTTCAAATAAAATTGAATATAAAGAAGCTAAAAAACAAGTCATCAAGTTTTGATAAAGATAGAAAATTATCAAAATTCATCCCCTATGAAACAACCTGGATAACCAAAACAGAAATCTGGTTCAACAGGAAGGAGAAAGGTGGGAGCTTACACTGTGGATTCAGGCTATTTAGTATATAAATTCAACATTTACTATATAAACTTTTAAGATTTTTAAAGGATAAAATAAAAGACAATGAAAAGCCAGTAACTTGAAACATTTACAAATGCAAAATAATGACATTCTGGATAAGTATAAATGACTAGAGACCCAGTTCATGAGAATCATGCAAGAGTAGGTCTTCCTTCCCATAGCTGCTAGCACCAGCTTCCCTCTAGCACCTGGGACCCGGTCTTCCCTCACTACCTCAACTTCATCCAGAAAGTCATCTGGAAGGATGTCTGGTCTAATTAGCATATCATGCTTTTAATATTATGGAGTAGTGGCCCAGTGCACAAAATTAATGCACCGGGGGTGTGGAGCCCCTCAGCCTGGCTGCACCCTTTCCAATCTGGGATCCCTCTCACAATCCAGAACCATTGGCTCCTAAATGCTACCCTGCCAGCCTAATGGGGCTAACTGCTCTCTCCTCTTGCCCTGATCCCCCTAACTGCCTAATTGCTCTCCCCTGCCAGTTTGATCCCTCTAACTGCTCTCCCCTCCTGGCCTGATCTCCCTAACTGCCTAACTGCACTCCCCTCCTGGCCTAAACCCCCTAACTGCCTATGTGCTCTCCCTTCCTCTCTGTGCCTTCAGCACCAGGTCCCGCCCTCATCCTGATGCCCCCTCTACCCGGTGGTGAAGCAAGCCTGTACATGCCTTCACCAGGAAGGGCCACCCCCTGAGGCAGCCTCATGTCCCAGTGGTGTAAGTCCCCACCCCTGTCCCTGCCCACCAGCTCCTGAGTGTGCACAGCCTGGTTCGTGACTGTGACACTGTTAGGACTGATTAGCATATTACCTCTTTATTATATAAAGTAGAAAGTAGAGGCCCCTTGCAGGAAGATTCCTACAATAGGGCTTCCTGCTTTGGTCTTCACTGCCCCACCTGCTTCTCTCCCTTCTCCACTGCCCCACCTGCTTCTCTCCCTTCTCTCATCCCCCGCCTGCTTCCCTTCCTTCTCTGCCATCCCACTTGCATGCTTCTCTGCAACTTCACTCCTTCTGCAGTGTTTGGATTCTTTCTACGCTGTCTTCAGTCTTCACTCTGGTTTGGATATGCAAATTAACCACCATCTTGATCTGGGTTAATTTGCATATTCTCCCTGATTGGCTGGTGGGAGGGGCTTGTGGGCATAGTGAAGGATGGTCAGTTGGCATGTTTCTCTTTTTTTAGGTAGGATGATTATAAATAGAACAAAGACAGGTAGTAAAATAATGTAGATCACCTACTTTTGCATCAGGTTCACAGTATATGTTTTTCCATCAATTTTAATGTTGTAAGACACCTAGTAGAAACGTATATTAGAAAAAAAACAAAAACAAAAAAACCACAAAGCAAAGTTAGAAGAATATTAAAAAGGAAAACTATCATTTTTATATTGTCAATAATTGCACTCTAAAACACACTACTAACAATAAAAAGAAATATAATTTAACACTGATGTATTTCAATTTCTACATGCTGAAGTACATTGTTTTAACCATTTTCTTCTTTTAATATCTAAAAATTATTAATCTATCCTAATTTCTGAAAGATATTTCATTTGGGTAAATTACTCTCCATGCCAGCAGAGCTGATCTTTATTTATTAACTAGAGGCCCAGTGCACAAAATTCATGCATTGGGAGGGATGTCCCTCATGCCAGCCTGTACCCACTCCAATCTGGGATCCATCAAGGGATGTCCTGGATCCAGCCTGAACAGGCAGTCAGACATCCCTCTCATAAAACAGGACTTCTGGCTTTCAACTGCTCATTTACCTGCCTACCTGATTGCCTCTAATAACTTCTGCCTGCTAGCCTAATCACCCCTTAACCACTCCTTGCCAGCCTAATCAATGCCTAACTGCTACACTGACAGCCTGATTGCCGCTAACTGCCCTCCCTAGCCAGCCTGGTCACCCCTAACTGTCCTCCCCTTCAAGCCTGGTCCCCCTCAAGTGCCCTCCCCTGCTGACCATCTTGTGGCCATCATTGAACAAATGGGGGCGGTCATCTTGTGTGTTGGAGTGATGGTCAATTTGCATATTATTCTTTTATTAGATAGGATTGCTAGAGTCCTGGTACACAAAATTCATGCATGGGGGTGTCCTCAGTTTGCACCCTCTCGCAATCTGGGACTGCTGGCTCCTAACTACTTGCCTACCTACTTGCCTGATCACCCATAACCACTCACCTGCCTGCCTGATTGCCCTTAACTGCCTCTGCCTGCCTGCCTAATCACCCCTAACCACTCTGCATGCCTTCCTGATTGCCTCTAACCACTTGCCTGACTGCCAGGTCACCCCTAACTGCTTGCCTGCCTGTGTGATCACCATAACCATCTCTGCCTTGGCCCCGCACCTGGGACCCATGCTTCCCTCCTCAGGCTGGCTATAGGCACCCGGGATCTAGAGCAACACCACCTTGGTCCCCAGCTGCAGGCACCTGGGCCCCAGCTTTGTCAGGAAAAACATCCAGAATGATGTCTGGTACACGTCCAGTCTATCCAGTCAAATTAGCATATTATCCTTTTGTTAGTATAGATAATACTTATAAACATACTCTGTTTCATATTATTTGTAACATTTGTTGGATCAATAAGCCTTATTGATTCAAAAAAAACTACTAATCCCTTACTATGTATTCAGTACTGTTCTAAACATGAGAGAGAGACATTAACAAAATAGTTAAATTTTGCTCCTCATGAATTTGACAGGTACAGAAAAATTATTTTTTCTGCCAATATTATTTTATTTTATTTATATTTAATCTAGTAATGATTGGTGTAAGATATTGCCCTCTTAATACATCTTTGTATGTTTTCTAATTTAACCAAACAATAACATATATTTTTGTATAAAAATAAAACTTGTAAAATACTGCTAAATGTCTTCACCTCCTTTTCTATGAAAGAGAAATTTAATGTCTACTTTAATTAAATTAAAATATATATTTCTTTTAAAATAGTATATTGAATATTTTAAGGCTTGTATTATCTCCATTAGGGTGACAAGTGGGTAGTTGTTAAGAAATATTTGCACTCAATTTACCAGAACATTTATGACTCAACTATTAGGTCTAGTAATAATTAATGTTGTTTTCTAATACTTTTTTTAAATCGAATTTATTTAAACAATACAACAAAATTTAATCAACAATATAGTTGCCGTTGTTTTCTACTACTTGTGCCCAACACTCAGGAAGCATTTTAATCCCTCTGTTGGAAAATTCTTGTGATTTTGATGCAAAAAATTCGGTCAATGCATTTTTGAGGCATTCTTCATTATTAAATTTTTTTCCAAGAAGAAAGTTTTGCAAAGAACGAAACAAATGGTAATTGGAAGGGGCAATATCAGGAGAATATGCAGGTTGAGGGAGAACTTCCCATTCCAACTGGCGCAGTGTTTCAGCAGTGATTCTTGCAGTATGCGGTCGTGCTTTATTGTGGTGAAGAATTACGCCCTTCCGATTAATCAGCGCAGGTTCTTTTTCTCTTAAAGCTTGGGCTAACCTTTCCAATTGGCCACTATACACTGCACTTGTAATGGTTTGGTTAGATGGTAAAAGTTCATAATGAAGAATTCCTTTAAAATTCCACCAAACACACAACATCACTTTTTTCGCATGCGAGTCAGGTTTTGGCGTGGGCTGCGGAGCCTCATTTTTGTCCAACCATTGAGGCCGCCTTTTCAAATTAACATACAGCACCCATTCTTCATCTCCGGTAACAATTTGCTCTAAAAACGGCAAACGGTTTTGACGAGAGAGGAGCGAACTGCAAATTGTGACTCTTTGATTACGGTTGTTGTCGGTCAACTCATGAGGAACCCATTTTCCAAACTTTTGGACTTTGCCAAGTGCACGCAATTGATTGGAAATTGTTTATTGTGAACAATTTAAAGTTGTCGCAAGCTCTTGTTGGGTAATTTGAGGATTTTGCACCAAAAGAGCTTGAAGAGCTTCTTGATCAAAATTGGACACACGGCCTCGACCACTCTTGTCATCTAACGAAAAATTTCCCTCGCGAAATTTCTCAAACCAACGCTGGCATTTTCTGGCGCTAACTGCATCTTGACCAAGAGCACTACAGATGTTTTTTGCAGCCTCACTTGCTTTTCTTCCTAATTGGAACTCGTAAAGCATGCAGTGCCAAATATGCTCTTCATCCGCCATCTTCTTAGCCCTAGTTCTGCAACAAAAACCAAACCAAACACAAACTTTTTCAAGCAAAACTTGTTAATTTCACTTCACACGTTCTGTAGATACCACGTGTTTGAAGGTTATGTCAATACAAGTCAACGCCAAGCAAGATTTTAAACGAATGTTTAAAACGACATTAATTATTACTAGACCCGATAGAAAGAAAATTAAGGTTGGGTGTATCAAAAAAACACTTTTTACTTTTTTAGAAATGATTCTAGAAATTAGTAAAAGAGATATAAAGCCAATTATTTCAAAGAAAAAGACATTGGTCCCAAAATAACTAAGATGGCATAAAAGACCAACCTTAATGATGAACATATTTGCAATAAAAATTTTTAAAAATCATCACATAGCACTTCATTAAATCAAAAGATCGTCATCCCACGTAAGGCTTACTTAACAGCAACAATTTCCTCCAACTTTAGCCTGGTGAAAGAGTAAGGAAAGAACCTCAAGGAGGAAACAAATTTAGAAGATAGGATTTGGGACTTTGATAATAAGCATCACTGCACAATATGTCTATGAAACATTATTTACCTAGGCTCATTTTCAAAAGTTTTTTTTTTTTTTTAGTCAAGAAAAATTGGGTATAAATATAAAATTTATCAAGTGTGCATGGATAAAATATGCCAGATTTACTTCTCAAGAATGAAATAGTCGCATTGTTTTTAGATTCTGAAGAAAGATTAGTGCTTAATTACATTTGATTCAACTCCATCTTTTGTGGTTGACCGTTTTTTCTCTGGAATTATAATTTGCACAGGTAGCAGCTCAGAATCTGTAAGATGCAAAATGTTTTGTTAGAGCAACACACATTGCCTCATATCTCCTCCTCTAAAGCCAGCCTAGTCTGTATACTCCACATATTGTGGCTATCTTTTTTCAATAATTGACCCTCAATCTGCGCTCTTTCTGGAGTTACAAGACTTTGTAAAGAGGAAGAGGTTTACTGCGATAGGAATACTGACTTGTGGGCCGTTCGTGGTAATTCTGGGGCAATAGGAGCAAGCATTCTCAGTACATATAAACTTGGGTCCTTTTGACCTTCCGGTGACAATGTCCAGGGGTAAAAAATGCAGAGTGGTTTATAATACACTGAACCCTGAGGCATCCACTCAAACCTTGCATGGCATCTCCCCACCCCCACTCGCCCCCCCCCCACCCCAAACTCTTTCCCCACCCCTATGGTCCCAATTACGAGTGGGAAAGCCCCCTGGCGAACAATGTGGATGTTGTCTGGGGAAGGTGGCAAGGTGGGAGTGGACTGGTGCTCACAGAGCGGGAGCCCCCACAACAGAGCTCTTTCCCAGAGAGAGCCAGCCTCTCAGAGGAAACCCAGAGGAACGCTGACATTCCTGACAGGTCGGAGGGGCTGGCGGAGGGGAGAGTGTACTTACTATCACTGCCTGTCTGTAGCCCGAGGAGCCCGAGGAGCAGAAACAGAAACCTCAGCATGGCTAGATGTCCCTTATCCCAGCCCCAGTAATGGCAGTTGCCTGGGCCAAAGGCGGTTGGAGGCGCGAGGAGAACCCTGCAGAGCACAGATGGGTTGGTGGGTGGGTGGGAAGGGAACGCGCAGTGAGCTGTGGAATGCCGGCAGTTTTGGCCCCTGAATCTATGCAGTAGGAGGGTTTGACTCCTTTCTAAGCCTCTTTGGGGCAAAACAAACGAACAACAACAAAAAAATAACAAACAAACAAAAACACAGCAGAATCACTTCCAGATGGCAGAAACAGCTAATGAACAGGAAGATCCATATATACTTCTTAAGAGAACTGAAGTTATACAAATACATATATTATTTTTCACAAATCACAGGCACAAAGTTCCACTAATATTCCAGTGAATAAATAGGTGAGTTAGCACCTCCTTAGATTAAGAAATGAAATGTAGAGCCACCAATGCCCCCAAATTGTCCTCTGACAATCATTACTTCTAACAGAGCAGATTGAGTTTGTCTGCTTTGGAACTCCATGTGAATGGAAGAAATTGCCATGTACTCTTTAATGTTTGAGTTCTTTCATTATAATGATTCCAATTTCCAAACATGTTGTAACTAGCAATAGTTTTTGTTTGTTTGTTTTGGCACTATTGCACATTGAATGAATATAACACCGTGTGTTTTTCCATTTTATTGTTAAAATATGGTTCACGTATAGCTGTGGCTATTAAAAATCATAGTTGGTTATTTTCTTTCTTATAATTCTCATATGGTGAGCATATGAATTTTTATTGAGAGTATTACTAAAGTGAAGTTGCCTGATCACAGGCTGTGATCTTAATGGCTACTTCCAAAGTGTTTTACATGCTGAGAATTACACTTTACATCAATGCGTGTTGTGTGTTTTTTTTTGTTTTTTTCTTTTCATTTTATTCTTGCTGGTGGACCTATAGATTTCCTGCATTTTGGTTTTAATTTGCATTTCATCATTGTTAATTAAGTTAATTTTTAATTATTAAGTTAACAATAACAGTTTTATATGTTTATTGACCATTTACACAGCTTCTTTTGTACATGCCTAATGAGATGTTGGTCCATTTTTAAATTAAGTGGCCTTGTCTCTTTCTTATTATATGTAAAAGCTAGTAATGTGGTCTACATATGATTCCTTTGTTAAACATAATAATTGCGTATATCTTCTAGACCAAAGCCTATTTTTATAGATACATGTTTATATTCAGAAATTTACCTTTTTATCAATTTTCTGGAATTTTTATATGTATCCTGCCATGGATATTGAATTTTATAAATTGAAATGACCATACAGTTTTCTCTATTTTCTGTTAATATTGTGAATTAAAGTTGTTGTTTTTCCAGTGTTGAAACAAACTTATATTCCTGGAATATACCTTATTTGGTTATGTTGTATTATCCTGTTTGAATTTTTCTGGATTGATTTAGCAGCATTTTGTTTAGATTTTTGCATCAATATACATAAGAAATATTTGTCTATAATTTTTATTGACATGTATTGTCAAATGTTGTATCAAATAGATGATGGCCTCATAAAAAATTGAGAAGAATTATCCTTTTATTTATTCTTTGAAAGTTAGTATGATTTGACTAATTTTTTCTTTATGTTTCTTATAATTTGAAATGGAGCAATTTAGACTAAGAATTTTCTCTTTGAGAGTGTTGGTTTTATTTTTACTTATGAATACAATTTTTAAAAGGTAGTCAGATACTCTTTTTCATTGTGATGAAATGTGTACATTTCTTTAACTAGTTAGATGTATTGGCCAGTTATTCATAATTTCCTTCCTTCCTTCACCATCCATTTGATTTCTGTGGAACCTTTTGATTTCTGTGGAATCAGTAGAGACAGTCCATTTTTAAAATTCTCAATGTTGATAATTTTGTAAGGTTTTTATACACGATCAGTAATTTTTGGAGTTTTCATTTTTATCCCATCTAATAAAAGAGTAATATGCAAATTAATCATCACTCCGCTACACCCACCAACCACACCCACCAGCCACACCCACAAGCCATGCCCACCAGCCAATCAGGAGAAAATATGCAAATAAAGGGATGGCTATGGCCACAGAGAGCAAAAGGGAGGCTTGGGTTTCCCTTGGGAGCCAAGCTTTCCACACACCTGACGGGCCCAGGCCTCTGCTTAAGGCTACAAAGTTTCAATTCTAGAAGATACATAAATACCAACAGAAATGGCTGCGGTGACATAGTAAGCAGAAGGCTTGGCTCCACTCCAGGCTACAAAGTTTCAATTGTAGAAAATAAATAAATCCCAGATACCAGGGCCTCTGCTTGGGTTGCCAGGGGGTGTGGCCAGTCTGAAAACCACCACAGGCAACCTCGACCAGGCCGCCCCATGCTCCAAGGGATCCCAACCCTGATCCAGTGCCAGAAATCAATCATTGTCTCACTAATAGAAATATGTAAAAGGCTGGTCAACCTTGAAGCTCTGAAAAGTCAGAGCCAACCACTCCCTATCTAATTGAGACAATGGTAACTGAGTCAACTTCCCCATCTTGTAATCATGTAAATCCTTACTGATATGATAATCTGCTTATTACCTGCCTAAGGGCTATGGGTGTCTCCCAAACCTCCTTAAGCGTAATGGGTGTGTCCCATAGCCTTAATAAAAGGGATGGCAAGGCCAGACTTCTGGAGGAGAAGGCATTTTTTGCCTAAGAGCAAAGGAGGAAAAATACACTGAGAAAAAGTGTGGAAAAAGGTAAGGGAAATTCACCACACTCAAAAGCCCACAGCCAGCTGCAGAGTTGCGAATGGGGAAGAATTAGGTTATAAATATAAAGTAAATTTTATTATAGAATTTTGGTTTGTATGCTTAAAGAATGTGGTTTCTTGTTCAAATTAAAATCTTAGTTTGTATTTGGAACTTAAAATCTGTAATAAGAAATGAAACTCCACTGCTGAAACTGTCTCTGCTGCAGTGGGTGCGGTTGGTGGGTGTAGCAGAGAAATTCAAAGGTGGCAGGAGAGGGCAAGGCTATCTGCTCTCCTGCAATGAGATTACTTAGAGTTTTCTTTTAAAATTATAAAAGAACTCGAAGGGAAATGCTGATCTTGGCCAAATTGGGTGCTAGTTATTACTTCAGAAAGCAAAAAAGAAAGAAAAAATTTGAGATCTGTCTTTATCTATTAAGCATGAAAAAAATGTGTAGCCAAATCTGTTGCTGAAACTTCCCACAAAGTAAGCGAGATGTGGGGAAAGGGAGAGACATGTGGCAATCCAATATGGAAGCCCACTCTCCCAGTGTGCTAAGGAATGTGGTAATTCGCATTTGAATGGCTAAAAACTTCCTCCAAAGTCCTGTGGAAAAAATTTTGATTTTGGAAGTTTGCTTAATTATATAAATAAAAAAGTAAAGTTTAAATTTGCCTCATAAAAAAATCTAGAGGATAGAATTGAAGCTCTTAATAGATTGTCTTGTATTTTTCTTAGAAATGTAAAGTGTTATTAATATAGGACATGCAAAATATATTTGACTTGCCAGATTTAAAAATTCAAATTAAATGGGGAGAAATTATATAGTTAAAGTGTGTTTTCTCTAATAATTAAAAATTCAAAATAAGTTGCTTATTATTGGTCTAATTAAAAAAGATCAATTCTGTGATCTCAACCAAAAACTTTCTATGCAAAAACTAGTCTAAATCTAATTGATGCCTTAAGATAATATTAAAAGGGCTGAAACCGGTTTGGCTCAGTGAATAGAGCATCGGCCTGTGGACTGAAAGGTCCCAGGTTCGATTCTAGTCAAGGGCATGTACCTTGGTTGCGGGCACATCCCCAGTAGGAGGTGTGCAAGAGGCAGCTGATTGATTATTCTCTCTCATTGATGTTTCTAACTCTCTATCCCTCTCTCTTCCTCTCTGTAAAAAAAATCAATAAAATATATTTTTTTAAAAGATAATATTAAAAGGTATTATAATATTTAAATCATATATGCATATAGATATTTGTTTGATGGTTTTTTTCTGTTAAAATTTCAAGGCCTTAACAGAGATAATTATTGGAAAGCTCCAAGGGCCTGGAGTAATACAACAAATTTATTCTCTCTTCTTTTTTTTTCTTTTTTCTATAAACCTTTATTGTTCATATTATTACAAAAGTTCCTCATTTTTTTCCCCTCCACCAGGTTCCTACCCCACTCTCTGCCCTTTCCCCACCCCCCTTGTCCTTATCCATAGGTGTACAGTTTATGTTCATTCTCTTCCCGCACCCCCTACTCCTCTTTTCCCTGAGAATCATCAGTCCACTCCCCTTCCATACCTCTGATTCTATTATATTCAAATTAATATTGTTCACCAGGTTTTTTAATTCCCTTGTTGTTGTTTATTATTGGCTTCCAAAGGGAAGTTTAAGTTCAAAAGGAGTTTCGGGTGTGCCCAGATCCTAGTCATCAAAATCTGGGTAAGCTCCTTTTTTTTTGGTACAAGATTTAGCATATCGAGACCTGGGGGAGTCCAGGTCCTATTTGTTCCTCATTCCAAGCACATGGATTAAGAAATCAGTACTGATACGAGGATTCTGCCAGTGCCCTTGGGCTCAGCTGATAAGAATTAAAAGAATGCCCATATGCCTTCTCAGGCGGTTCTCTACATCTCACCCTTTTTTACTAATTAAAATAAAATTTAAACATCAATAATAGGGCTCTAAAATTAAAAACAATTGCAAACAATGCCAATGCAAAAACTAAACCACATACATGTTATTTTCAAAACCTGAATGTCAAGAGCAAAACTCTGGCTATTAAATAATAACAACAATGCCAATGCAAAACAACAAAATACGAAATCATAATTATGGTCATATTATTATTTTTAGCTACTAAATGAGTCTCTTTTGTTGCTGGTGTAGATTTACTCAGAGTCCTTGGATTTGCTGCACAAGACTTTGCAGAAGACTGGAAGCTGACAGATGCTAGCATGAACAGGAACATGATTAAAGAAGTAGCTTCCATTTCAGTCTTTAATTTCTTCAGATGACTCCATGTTGGCACCTTAGTCCCTTGCGTAGCCTTCAGTTTTCTTCTCCCATTTTGCTGTCGTCTGGGCAACTCTCAGTCCTTTTGGGTGAAGGGACACAGGAGTTTCTCTGAGTCCATTGTGATGACAGATCTAACACTCTGGTACCCGAATTGGCTGCATTGCTCCTTTTTTCCTTTCATTTTGAACCCAGGGTTTGACCCCACAACACTCCAGGCCTGGCTGCTGCTCCAGGCCTGGCTGCTGCTGCTCCAGGCCTGGACGCTGCTCCTGGCCTGGCTACTCTGGGCTTGGCTGCTGCTGCTCTGGGCCTGGCTGCTCCAGGCTTATTCTCTCTTCTTAAAGGAAATCTTTTTAAAACAGATCTAATATACTTGAAATTGCATGGAAAGCCTTATCAAATAAAAATTAATAAATATACTTTTAGATATTTTATAAGGTTTATAGTCATGTATTGTTACTGACAAAGGAAATAAGTTAATAACTCAAATAAGATATCAACCTTTTTAGGAGCCGTCACTGCTCAGTCTCGTCACCCTCATGCTAATCCTATACAATGGAAAAAAGATAGACATGTATGGATGGATCAGTGGCCATTAACCAAGGAGAAATTAAGTCAGAACCTTCCAATAGTCCTTAGAATACTCCTATATTTATTCTACAATGTCATAATTTTTTATATTTTACGACAACATGTTGTACAACTATTCCAAACAAACTTAAAAATCTATATATTTTTTTTAATGTCTGGAAGCAATTTAAAAGGACATGAAAGATTTAATCTCTTCCATTGTGTGGAAAGCCTCACTGGGAAGGTATTTGAGCATTATATTGGCCCTTCTTGCCTTATTTGCAAAGAGGGACCCTCTCCGCACAATCCAATTGCCCACAGCTGTTGCTTGGGTTTTCAGTTTATGCTGAGGTTGAAGTCTCATGGTGACTGGCACCATGGATCTGTCTCTCACACAATGGCGTGAGCTGGGCCTTCCCTGGAGAAGAAACCTGGGTTCCCCAAGATATAAATGCCAAGGCCCTGCTAGCAGGTGAGGGGATCCCAAGGCAGGTACTGGGCATGGAGGCCATAGGGGCATAGGCTACCAAGGAGACAGAACTGATATGTTGTATTGTTGTTTTATTTTGTTTTGGAATCTATGTCATTTGTTTCTGCTCTGATCTTTATTATGTCTTTCCTTCTGCTCACTGTGGACTTTTCTTGTTGCTCTCTTTCTAATTCTGTGAGTTATTGAGTTAGATGATTTATTACCATTTTTTCTTTCTTTTTTTATTTGTTTGTTTGTTTTGTTTTTTTAGGTAGGCCTGTAGAGCTATAAACTTCCCTCTAAGTACTGCTTTCATGGTGTCCCATAGCATTTACATTGTTGTTGTGTTATTATTATCATTAGTCTCCAGGATGTTTTTAATTTCTTCTTTGATTTCATTGATCACCCAATTATTGTTTAATAGCATGCTATCCAGCTTCTAAGTGTTTGAGTTTTTTGAAATGTTTTTATTATAGTTTTTATTATAATATTTCTAATATTATGCCATTGTGGTCTGAGTAAATGCTTGATATGATTTTATTCTTTTTGAATTTGGGAAGACTTTGCTTGTGACCCAATATATGGTCTATTTTTGAAAATGTCTAATGTGGTCAGCAGATGATTGGATCAAAAAACCATGGTACATCTACACAATGGAATACTATGCTGCCATAAAAAAAGAAGGAATTCTCATCATTTGCAGCAACCTGGGTGGAATTGGAGAACATCATGCTGAGTGAAATAAGCCAATCAATGAAAGAGAAACACCACATGACCTCACTCATTTATGGATAATAAAGAACATTATAAAATGATGAACCAAAAGATAGATATAGATACAGTAAAGCAACAAGCGGACTGTCAAATTGCAGCAGGTAGGGTAGGGAGATCTGGGGGAGATAATAGATCAACTGAAGGACTTGTATACATGCATATAAGTACAACCAATTGACACAAAACTCTGGGGAAGGAGGGTATATGGGGGGGGAGGCAATGTTAAAATATGTACACAGATAATAATTTAATAAAAAAATGCTGATTTTTGGTTTAGTGGATTTATCCAGAGATGTCAGTGGTATATTAAAGTCTCCTACTATGATTGTATTATTATCAATTTCTCCCTGGATATCTTCCAGGAGATTTTTTATGTATTTGGGTGCTCCTGCATTGGGTGCATATATGTTTATCAGAGTTATTTCTTCTTGTTGAATTGCTCCCTTTAGTATTATGTAGTGGCCTTCCTTATCTCTTGTTATGGCCTTTACTTTGAGGTCTATTTTATCAGATATAAGTATCGCAACCCCAGCTTTTTTCTCATTTCGATTTGCCTGAAAAATATTAATATTTTCCCATCCTTTCACTCTCAGTCTGTGTGAATTCTTTGCTTTGAGGTAGGTCTCTTGTAGACAGCAAATATATTGGTCATGTTTTCTTATCCATTCAGCTACCCTATGTCTTTTGATTGGTGCATTTAATCCATTTACATTTAATGTTATTATTGAAACGTACATGTTTGTTGACATATTTTTCCTTGCTGTTTGTGTTTCTTTTTAACTTTCTCTTCTTTTTACAGAAGTTCCTTTAGCATTTTTTGCATTGCTGGCTTGGTAGTGATAAACTCTCTGAGCCCTTTTTTGTCTGTGAAACTCCTGATTCCCTCTTCAATTTTGAATGATAGCCTTGCTGGGTATACTATTCTTGGATTCATTGTCTTGCTTTGCATCACTTTGTATATTTCATTTCATTCCCTTCTGGCCTGGTATGTTTCTGTTGAGAAATTAATTGATATTCTTATAGGAGATCCCTTGTAGGTAACTTTCTGTTTCACTCTGGCAGCCTTTAAAATTCTTACTTTGTCATTAGTGTTCGCCAATTAATTATGATATGTCTTGGTGTCAGTCTTTTTGGGTTCAACTTGTTTGGGACTCTATGTGCTTCTTGCACTTGCATAGTTTTTTTTTTCTTGCCAATATCAGGGAAGTTTTCTGTCATTATTTCTTCCAAGATATTTTCTATTCCTTGCTTTTCTTCTTCTCCTTCTTGTATCCCTATTATTTTAATGTTGTTTCCTTTTGAGTTGTCCCAAAGCTCTCTTAGGCTCTCCTCTTCTTTTTTAAGGCTTTTTTTCCAGCTGCTGCTGTGTTTGTGTGTTTTTTCCTACCATGTCTTCTAATTCGCTGATGTGGTCCTCAGCCTCTTCTAGTCTATTGTTTAAGCCTTCCAATGTGTTTTTTATTGCAGCTATATCATTCTTCATCTCCTCTTGGTTTATTTTCATATCAGTGACATTTTCATTCAGCTCCTTGTAGTTCTCATTAAGTTGTGTGTTTTTGTCATCCATCCGTTTAAACATCCTTATAACAAATACTCTGAATTCTTTCTCAGTTAAGCTGCTAGCCTCAAGTTCATTTAACTCCCTTTCTGGTGACTCCTCTTTATCTTTCCTTTGGGGATTTTCTTTTTGTCTCCCCATGTATTCCTGTAATGTTTTTTTTTTTTCTTTTCACTTTTTATTAAGGTATTATATGTGTACATATCTTATCATTGCCTCCCCCACCCCACTCCCATACATGCCTTCACCCCCCAGAGTTTTGTGTCCATTGGTTATGCTTATATGCATGCACAGAAGTCTTTTGGTTGATCTCTTATCTCCCCCACCTCTTCCTAATCTTCCCACTGTAATTTGATATTCTGTTAGATACTTTACTGTCTCTGTATCTATCATTTTGTTCAGCAGTTTATAATTTTCTTTATTATCCATAAATGAGTGAGGTCATGTGGTATTTTTCTTTCATTGACGGGCTTATTGCACTCAGCATGATGTTTTCCAATTCCATTGAGGTGGCTGCAAATGATAAGAATTCCTTCTTTTTTATGGCAGCATAATATTCCATTGTGTAGATGTACCATAGTTTTTGGATCCAATCATCTGCTGATGGGCACCTAGGCTGTTTTCAAATCCTAGCTATTGTAAATTGTGCTGCTATGAACACAGGGGTGCATAAAACCCTTTCTGATAGGTGTTTCTATTTTCTTGGGATATATTCCTAGAAGTGGGATTACTGGGTCAAATGGGAGTTCCATTTTCAGTTTTTTGAGGAAGCTCCATACTGTTCTCCACAGTGGCTTCACTAGTCTACATTCCTAACAGCAGTGCACAAGTGTTCCTTTTTCTCAGCAACCTTACCAGCACATGTCATTCGTTCATTTGTTGATGATAGCCATTCTGACAGGTGTGAGATGGTACTACATTGTCCTTTTGATTTGCATCTCTCAGATAATTAGTGACTTTGAGCTTGTTTTTATGTGTTTCTTGGCCTTCCTTCTGTCTTCTTTTGAAAAGATTCTATTTTGGTTCATTGCCCATTTCTTTATTGGATCATTTATCTTCCTTTTATTAAGTTGTATAAGCTATCTGTAGATGTTGGAGATTAAACCTTTATCAGTGATAACATTTGCAAATATATTTCTTGTTGTTTTGCTGTGAAAAAGCTTTTTACTTTAGTTTTTTGCTGGAGTCTTTTGGGTTTTTTATGTACAATATCATGTCATCTGCTAATAAGGACAGTTTTACTTTTTTTTTTTTTTTTTTTTTTTTCCAATTTTGATGCCTTCATTTCTTCTTCTTGTCTAATTGCAATGGCTAATACTTCCAGTACTATGTCAAACAGGAGTGGTGAGAGTGGCCATCTGTGTCTTGTTCCTGTTTTTAGGGGAAATGGTTTTAGTTGTTGCCCATTTAGTTTGCTGTGGGTTTATCATATATAGCTTTTTTATTATGTTGAGGTATGATCCTTCTATTCCCACCTTGCTGAGAGTTTTTATCAAGAAGGGGTGTTGGGTTGAAACCAGTTTGGCTCAGTGGATAGATCGTCAGCCTGTGGACTGAGGGGTCCCAGGTTCAATTCTGATTGGGGGAATGTGCCTTGGTTGTTGGCACATCCCCAGTGGGAGGAGTGCAGGAGGCAACTGATAAATGTTTCTCTCTCATCAATGTTTCCCTTAGCTGGCTAACAAATACTCCCAGTGCAACCCTCAGCTTTTCTTTCTTTCTGCTTTGGGACAAGGCTCAGAACATGTCTGTCTATTCTTCCACCATTTTCTCCCCTCTCCTATAATGTTTTATTTGTACATCCAATTGCTTTGCTCCCCAGGTTCATTAGGGGATGGTGTTACTGGTATAATCTCTCAGCTCTCCTGGGCTTGGTAATCTAGTGTAGTTCCCTACTTGAACTATTTGGGATCTCTTGATATAGGCTTGCGAGCTTGAGAGGCACAACTGCCTTGTCTAGAAGTCAGCATTGGTGGAGGGGAGTATCCCAAGTTTTGCTGTCTTGCACCCTAAATTAAAATCACGCTTACCCTGTGGGGATTTACAGTGGCATCAAGGAACTGTTTGTCAGGGTTATGTGGCTCAGGGGCCTGAACTCAAGAAAGGCGTGACTGTGTTGCCCAGAGTTCTGTAGTTGTGGGGTGGGCAGACTCAGGTTTTGTGGTGGATAGGCACTTACTCCTAGTGGCGGCTAACAGGAGCACCCACGGTAATTTTGGGAGACACACTGAAGCACTCTGAAGGGCCCTGGCAGTGTAACTGCCTAATTGAGGTGCCCAGCTTCTAAAGATTTTTCTTTGGAGCAGTTCCTAGGGCTTCAGGGAGTATTAAGATTCTATTGTGTTAATTCGGGTGGAATCTGAGTGTCGCTATATTGGTAACCTGGAGACCGGAGGGAGGGGTTATATCTCAGGAGAAAATGGGGACCAGGGACCAGTTGTGACTCAACATCAGATGAGCTTCCACCTCTCCTGGACCATCCGCAGCCCACTCACCCCAGATTCCACAACTTCCCCCGATTCTCCTGCATCTCAGCCATGGGTGAGTGTCTGTATCCAAAAGGTCCTACGAACTAGGTTCAGTGGAGACAGACGCAGGCCCCAGAAGGAGGAGGGACCACATCTCTACAAGCTATTCTCTTGCCAGCACTGCATGGCTGGGCAGCTAGCTCTTTAGGCCTGCCTTTGAGCTCAAATCCCTAATCTAGACTCCAAGGTCTAAAATCCACTACCTCCCACTTTCCCGTGGACCCTTCCTCCCACAGTCAGATGCTTTGCCTGTCCTCAGGGACACGGCTTAGTGCCATATACCCTGTTTCCCTGAAAATAAGACAGGGTCTTATATTAATTTTTTCTCCCAAAGTTGGGCTAGGTCTTATTTTCAGGGGATGTTTTATCTTTCCATGCGCTAGGTCTTTTTTAGGAGGATGTCTTATTTTGGGGGAAACACGGTATCTTCTTCCCCTGCCTCCTCGACCTTCTGGACTTAGAGATTCAGCAGATTCTAAAGCCCAGATCCCCGATTTTACCCCTTCTCCAGGAGATCTCTGCCCTCCTGCAAACTGTCTCACTAGCTGCGTTTCCTTTACCATCTCTGGCTGGATTCCTCTCCTTTCAGCTGCTCCCTCTATCTGCTCTGGGACAAGGCTCAGGCCTACTCGGCCGCCATCTTATCTACTCAAGTTTTGGATTTTTAAATTCTTTTCTGCCAAAACCAGTTTGGCTCAGTGGTAGAGAGTCGGTCTGCGGACTGAAAGGTCCCAGGTTCGATTCCAGTCAGGGGCATGTACATTGGTTGCAGGCACATCCCCAGTAGGGGGTGTGCAAGAAGCAGCTGATCGATGTTTCTCTCTCATCGACGTTTCTAGCTCTCTATCTCTCTCCCTTCCTCTCTGTGAAAAATCAATAAAATATATTTTTAAAAAAATCTTTTCTATTTTGTTTATTTACTATTTCTTCTTTTTAAAAAAACAATTATCTTTATTGTTGAAAGTATTATCAATGCCCTCTTCTCTCCCCCTCCCCCATGCCTCCACTAACCCCCTTCAGTCTGCTCCTGCCCTCTCCCCAGACTTTCTCTGCAGTATTGTCTATCCATGGGTTATGCAAATATGCATATAAATTCATTGGATAATCTCTTCCCACTCCCCCCGCCACCTTCCCTCTGAAATAGGGTAGTCTATTGCATGTTTCAATGTCTCTGGATCTTTTTTTTTTTTGTTACTTCATTTTGTTCACTAGCTTCCACACATAGGTGAAGTCATGTGATGCTTGTCTTTCTATGACTGCCTTATTTCACTCAGCATAATACCCTCTAGGTCTCTCCATGCTTTCTCAAAGGGTAAGAGTTCCTTCTCTTTTATAGCTGCATAGTATTTTGGTGGGAATGTACCATAGTTTTTAAATCCAGTCATCTACTTATATGGGTCCATGGGCTGTTTCCAAGTTTTAGCTACTGTAAAATGTGTTGCTATGAATGTAGGGGTACATATTTTCTTTCTGATTGGTTTGTTAGGATATATTCCTAGACGTGGAATCACTAGATTAAATGGTAGTTCCATTTTTAATTTTTATAGGAAACTCCACACTGTTTTCCATAGAAGTTTTACAATCTGCATTCCCACTAAGAGTGTACTAGGGTTCCTTTTTCTTCATATTCTTGCTAGCACATGTTGTTTGTTGATTTGATGATGATAGCCACTCTGGCAGGTGTGAGATGGTACTCGTTGTCATTTTAATTTGCATCTCTCATCTTCCTCCATCTCCAGGGAAACCCAAGCCTCCCTCCTGCTCTCTGCTGCCATAGCCATCTTGGTTAGATTTATTTGCATATTCTATAATTAGTGATGTTGAGTATTTTTTCATACGTCTCTTAGCCATCTGTATGTCCTCTTTGGAGAAGTGTTTACTCAGTTCTTCTGCCCATTTTTAAATTGGATTTTTGTCTTACTTTTGTTGTTGTTATGAGTACTTTATATATTTTGGAAGTTAACCCCTTATCAGATGTATCATAGGCAAATATGTTCTCCATACAGTGGGTTCACTTTTCATTTTGATGCTGTTTTGTTTGTTTGTTTCTGTGTAGAAGCCTTTATTTTTATATAGTCCCACTTATTTTCTCTTTTGTTTTTCTTGCCCTTGGAGATGTATCAGTGAAAATCTGCTCCGTGAGATACCTTATATTTTGCTGCCTACTATATATTAGGTCCCTTTAACCCTCAAGCCCCATCACCCTTCCTTTTGTCAACCACCACACTGCTGTTTGGGTACACAAGTCTTTGGTTCCTATAATTCAACAGGTTGGAAATTAGAAACAATATTTTGAATTCCAGGAGGTGGCACTATAGCTCAAGTTGTAGTCTCTCTTACCAGACTGGCTTTCAGTGATGCTCTCAGAAGCATACACAAGGAGCTGGCATCAGAATGAAAGGAGGTTTGGATTTAGCACCTGGAGTTTTGAGGATGCCTATGGGTCTGGTGAAAGAATCCTCAACTGGGGCACTCCCTGAGGTCTGTGGGCACACTTCCTGCTGGAATCCCAAAGCAGACAACAAGAAAAATATTCCCTCAATGCGCATTAATATTCCTGTCTACTGCCCACTATTTCTCCTACCTTCCCCAGTCACGGAGATCCCTGCTCAGAAATCTGGGTGCATTTGAAGAGAAATGGGTCCTTTCAGCTGTAACCTGCACCATGAAACAGACAGGTGGTCGCTCACCATTTTTCCTTCCACATCCTCTGCCAGGACAGGTTGCCTCTGATGATACGGAAAGTTGTTGCCCTGAGGAGGGGAACCAGATTAGCAAGGGGAACCATGTTTCTCTACATCCTCTGCCTCAAAATTCATCTTAATTTTACTCTAGTACCTGTGAACGGGCTAACCCTCCACAAATTACTTATTTGCTGTGGGTATCTGCCCTGTTTTACACCATCATAGTTCTTTCTTCTCCCCCCACTATTGGTGTGAGTGGGGGGTGGAGCAGACTCACTAACTCTTTTAGATTCTCAGCCACAACTGAGGTCCTATCTGCCCACTTTGGATGGACAAGTGAGCAGAAACATCATGGCTATGTTGGAGTAATATGCAGCGGCACCTGGATTTGGTTATGATGTCCAATTAGGTGCCGACACCCCTCTCATTAGGAGAATGAGAACCTGGCCCTGTAATTTCTCCCAGGAAGAAGAGTGAGTATGTGAGAACCTGGGCCAGTAATTTCTCCCACGAGTGAGAGGGAGTGTGTGTGTGAGAACCTGGCCTCCCCGGCCACACAGGATGTTGCCTATAAGGCCCACTTTCCTTCTCACACTGCCCAGAGTACTCAGGCTAACTGTATGGCTGAAAGGTTGGAAGAAGCTGAGAGCCCAGCAACCAGGGCATAGAACTCCTCAATGGGATAAGGATCCTACTAACCACTGTGTGTACTCCATCAGTAAGCCCACTCATTAGACAGTAGTTTTATAAGTGCTTTATAAAAGTGTTTTAGATATTAACCCTTTATTAGATGTATCAAGAATATGCTCTTCCATCCTTTGGATTGTCTTTTCATTTTGTTGATTGTTTTCTTTGCTGTGCAAAAAAAAAGTATTTAGTTTGATGTAGTTCCATGTTTGTTTTTCTTTTGTTTTCCTTGCCCAAGAAGATATATCAGAAAGAAATATTGTTATGAGAAATGTCCAAGTTTTACTGTCCCATGTTTTATTCTAGGATTTTTATGGTTTTGAGACTAACATTTAAGTCTTTAAAAATGTATATACGGTATTTTTGCCGAAACCGGTTTGGCTCAGTGGATAGAGCGTCAGCCTGCGGACTTAAGGGTCCCGGGTTCGATTCCGGTCAAGGGCATGTACCTTGGTTGCGGGCACATCCCCAGTAGGGGGTGTGCAAGAGGCAGCTGGTCGATGATTCTCTCTCATTGATGTTTCTAACTCTCTAACCCTCTCTCTTCTTCTCTGTAAAAAATCAATAAAATATATTTAACAAAAAAAGATATGTATATATATATATATTTGATTGATTTCAGAGAGGAAAGGAAAGAATCATTGATTGGCTACCTCCTGCATGCCCCCAAATGGGGATCGAGCCCACAACCTGGGCATGTGCTCTGACTGAGAATCAAACTGTGACCTTCTAGTTCATAGGGTGATGCTTAATCTCTGAGCTGCACCAGCCAGGCTAACATTTTTAAGTCTTTAATTCATTTTGAGTTTATTCTTGTGTGTGGTGTGAGAAGGTGGTCTAATTTTATTTTTTGCATGTATCCATCCAATTTTTCAAACATCATTAATTGAATAGACTATCAGCCCATTGCATGTTTTTTTTGGTACACTTTTGGTGGAAATGCAGATTGGTGCAGCCACTGTGGAAAGCAGTATAAAGTTACCTCAAAAGATTAAAATTGGATCTGTCTTATGTTCCAGAAATTCCACTTTTGGGAATTTATCCAAAAAACTTGAAATACTATCAATAATTTGAAAGACTGCACCCTGGGCTCATTGCAGCATTTTTTTTTTTTTTTTTTTTTTTTTACAAAGCCCAGGATTTGCAAGCAACCCAAGCAATCAGTAAATAAAACAGCTATGATATATTTACATAGTAGAATACTACTCAGCTATAAAAAGGAAGAAAAGTTTACACTTTGTGACAGAGTGGATTGACTGGGTCACATTGCCATATGCTAAGTGAAATAAGCCAGTCTGAGAAAAACAAGTACCATATGATTTCACTCATGTATTTAAAAGACAAACTGAACTAAGAAGCAAAATAATGACAGACTCATAGATAGAGAGCAGGCAGCCTGCTTGCGCAGGGGGTTAGGGAGTGGGTGGATGGAGAGATTGATCAAAAAAGATAAAAAGAGAGAGAAAGAACTCTTGGACAACTGTGATGATTGCAGGGAGTAGGGTGAATGGGGAAAAGAATATACAGGTATAAGAGGGAATAAATTGTGATGGACAAGTAAAATAAAATAAAGAAAAAGAAAAAAAGAAAAAGAAAAAAGTATCAAACCATTCACTACAAGAAATCATCATATGACAAAGGAAGACCACACAAGAGAAAAAAAAGGACCAAAGGAACTACATAAAAGCCCGAAAGTAATTGACAAGATTCACAAGTGAAATCTAGTCCTGGAATTTTGTTTGCTGAGAGGTTTTCAATTAAGGATTCACTCTCCTTACTAGTCATCAGTCTGTTTAGATTTTCTGTTTCTTCATGATTCAGTCTTGGTAGTTGTATGTTCTAGCATTTTAACCATTTCTTCTAGGTTGTCAAATTCTTTGGTATATATAGTTTGCTATTGTTGTTTTTGGTATGGTATCAGTTGAAACATATCCTTTTTATTTATGATTTTATTTATTTTGAGTTCTTTTTTGCATTCTGCTTGCCTCCATCCGGGGATGGAGCTCACAATGCAGGCATGTGCCCTGACCTGGAATGACACTAGCCAGAGCCTTTTTCAATGTTGTCCTTCTTCTTCCTCCTCCACCCCTACCACTCTTCCTTCTCCTTCTTTAGTGAAGGCAGATAAATATTTGTCAATTTTATTAATCTTTTCAGAGAACAAGCTCTGACTTTCATTGTCTTTTCTATTGTCTCTTTATTCCTTATTTCATTTCTCTCTGCTCTGATTTTTTTTATTTCCTTCCTTCTACTATTCCTAGGCTTCATTTGTTCTTCTTTTTCTAGTTTTTAAAGGTGTTTAGTTTTAGCTTTTGTCTTTCTGAGATTTTTTCTTGTTTCTTTATGTAGGCATTTATCACTATAAACTTCCTTTTGATAACTGCTTTTGCTGCATCTCATCCATTTTGGCATCTTATATTTTCTTCTTTTGTCCAATTTTGAAATTTATGTTTTGATTACTTCTTTACCCCATTGGTTGTTAAATATTGTATTTTTGTTTTCTACTATACATTGTAAATTTGTATCTGATTCACATTTTTAGTTTCTCTCCTGAGAAGGTATATGTTTCATTAAGTTAATAAATGCTCACATTTACCTCATGGGAGATGGTTATAATATGTATCCTTTCAAGATTGGCATCTGTTGGTTTTCTTTTCCACTAACCTTTGGTCATATTTCCCTGGCTTTTAAATGTTACACAATTTTGGATTATAATACTGTGATGTGAGGTTCTAAATTCTGTTAAAATCCTCTGGAGAATGTTGATATCTTTGTTTGTTTTAGCATGCTATTATGCTGGTCAGGCTCTTACCACAGGTTCTGTCTTATCTATCATGTAGAGTAGTTTCAAAGTCATTAAAAGCCTATTCTAGGCTACTTCTGTCTGTTGGGTACCACTCAAGGTTTAGTCTAGGATTTGGGCAGTTATTTACATTATAGTTCAGTTCCTGAAGTTTACTATTCTTCTTTGGATCTGTTCTGTGTGTGCTCAGCTCAGTATAGAGTCCAGAACTTATGACAGTTCATAGAAGAAGGAGGGAATGCCAGTGCTTATTTCTCTTTCCTTTGTGATTTCTCTCCCACACATTTCCCCCCCCCCCAGTTTCACTGTTCATAAAGATAGTGTTAACTCCGTTTTAACTTTCTGTAGTGTTATGCAACCCTGCATGGTTGAATCTGGTTATTACTAAATAAAAAATAAGATTAATAAAGAATGAGGATCAGTTGAGAATAAGATCATGAAGTTTGAAGATGTTAAAAAGTTGGAGATAAAAAGTAGAATAATGAAGTATTATTATTCCTGCAGTCAAATGTAGAATAGATTTAGTTAAGTGGTTGTATAAGTAGAGTCACAAAAATCTTTTCAAGACTCATTTCTTTTAAGTAAATAAATCCTCAGAGATTTTTATCTTGGCAGAAAAAGTTCTTTACATGCCTCTGTCTAGACACACCCATAAGAAAAGATTATTCAGGTTCAAAGAATTAACACCATTGAGATAACCACTTATTTTCAAATTCTCAATATTTTTTTTTTGATATTTTTGGCTTTCTGATAAATGTAGTAGGTGACATTTTATTTACTTATTTATTTATCCATTCATCTATTATTTATTTATTTTCTCTTGGAACTGGTTTCAGTAGTAACAGCCTTATGAATGATTCATTTTATTTTATTTATTTTATTTATTTTTATCATAATAGCTTAGTAATTTATTTTGTCATTTTTTTATTAAGGTATTATATGTGTACATATCTTAGCATTGCTCACCACCCCCCACTCCCATAAAGATGATTCATTTTAAATATGTGAGCCATTGTGTTCTCTTTCCTGTATAATTTCTGTTTTGGTTTCCCTTATTCTTATTATAAAAAGACCATTTTCCTATAAATCTTCATTCTTAAATGCCTTAATGTAACAGGGAAGAACAGCATGAGAACTATTTCTAGTCAAACAGGAATGGACTATTAAAATTTGTTCCTGGTACCAATAAGCTGGTTGACAAAATGGCATTGTCTCTTAATGTACTGAACACTAACTCCTCTTCTGCTTCTGATTATCATATGGAATGATATGGCTACTGCTTTTGCTTCTGCTTTTTTATCAAGATTGAAACACTGATTGTAAGTGTCCATAGACCTGCAGACACCCTGAAAGCCTGAATCAAGTATAGCCTTAATTTACATCTTGATAAAACACACACACACCATTTTCAAGGCAGTTTAGCCCTCCTTTCAACTTTTAACAAAGTATTCAAATGTAAAGACTGTTGCCTCAGCCGAAACCAGTTTGGCTCAGTGGATAGAGCATCGGCCTGCAGACTGAAAGGTCCCAGGTTTGATTCAGGTCAAGAGCATGTGCATTGGCTGCAGGCACATCCCAGGTAGGGGGTGTGCAGGAGGCAGCTGGCTGATGTTTCTCTCTCATCCATGTTTCTAGCTCTCCATCCCTCTCCCTTCCTCTCTGTAAAAAAAGAAAAAATCAATAAAATATATATTTAAAAAAAAAAAAAGATTATTACCTCATCAGTCCCTAGAAGTCAGATATAGTAGAGATGGAGGAAAACCTGCCTTAAAATGACTTATTAGGAATATGGAGAAGGAAAAACTTCATCATCATTGTGAACACAGATCAAAGACTGGGTAAGAAAAAACGGAAAGGTGAAGTGTAGCTGGCCCGTGGGAATGCGCCTGGATGACCTTTAATTATCATCAGCTGAACTCAAGGCATAGGCAGAGCCACACCCTGGGAACATGTTTCCCCAAAATGTGGGAGACTTATCAGTACTGATTTCTAATCTCTATCCATGTGCGTGGAATGAGGAACGAATAGGACCTTGACTTACCAGGTCTTGATATGCTAAATCAATAGGACCTGGGCACACCCAAAACTTCTTTGACTTTAAACCCCCTTTTGGAAATAAATAAATGTGCTGTGTTGAAAACAGAGAAACAGCCCCCCACAGTAAGGAGGTACTATCTTTATAAGTTTTTCATGTGCTACCATTTTTTTTCTTGCGTCCGAGTCATTAATAGCTTGGTATAGTTCATGGCTGCTGAAACAAGACACTAATATGTCCAAAGAACCCTGATAGGCTAACGTAAAGCCAGGGACCATAATAACCTAATGGTAGTTTAGGACTTTAGACTTGGTCCTATTTACCATTTTAATTCAGAAATTTAAAAGATTTCGTAAAATAAAAAATGTTTTCTTCTGGTTACCAATTTTCATGGCATTTTAAAAATTTCAATTATGTCCATCCTGACTTCCCCTATGGCAGTAAACAGATAATATTCCCAGGGATAAAGATTTGACATGAAATATAAATGTTTAATTCCTTCATATTGTGAACAGTGGTGCTTTTGTGATCTTCATGTTTGCCAAGTTGCAAATAAAAGAAAATGGAAAATGAAACTATTCCTCCAAAAGTGGAAGTCATTTCCTTCTGCCTACGTGAGGTGTTGTGGTCAAGAGCTATGGCAACCTCTCTGATAAATAGATGCTCTGAGACTTCTCCACAGAGCACAGGAGGCCAGAGAAGTTGACTGCAAGAATGGCACATACAGCATTTCCTACGGAAAGCCCTTTGGAAAATGAAGAATACCACATAGATGAAGAAGTGGGCTTTGCTCTACCAAATCCACTGGTAAGAGAGGGTACTGAATTATGGCAAAAAAATATTTTCTCATTATTACTTACATGGACAAGCTGATTTCTATTTTAAAAATGTGGATTAGTACTTTATATGAACAAATGGGTAAAGCGGAGTTCTTACAATTGGGTCTTACTTGACTTTCTTAAAATTTTCAACCTAGAAATTTAGTCTTCGATGTATTGCTTATCTTATACAGATACGGAGAGTGATGAGATAAAGACACAGTAGAAGTATTTTGGTTTAATACAATTGTGTTTTGAGAGTGCATAAAAAAAAAAACAACACACACACACACACACACAAAAAGAAAACAGACAGTAATGACTGATTCATGAGTCAAAAGAATCCCTTTTCTTAGCTGGCATACCTTAAATTGTACAGAGTGTATGTTTATACTTTGATTGGGTTTCAGAGATGGCACATCTAACAAATGTGCTGCATTAATATTACTTATTGTTACTAAGTATAAGAGTCAAAGGAATCAGATCTAGCTATTAAAAAAATGTTTTGTCTGCACCGACTCATAGAGAGAGAGAGAGAGAGAGAGAGAGAGAGAGCGAGCGCAATGGCAGGGATTCTCTCTCACCTGGCTCTAGAGTTTATGATCTGAAAACCGTCATACTCTGCTGACTCTCTTAAGAGAAATGATAACTAAGCTTGCTTCCCTTCCTCACCCACACTCTTGGATTTAACAAGACAATGAGATTCCAGGAGAGTATTTCTAGGAATCAGTTACTTGTTGCTACAATAATGTATGACTATATGTTCCTGTTTGTGGCTCAAACAGAATCCATGCTTTAGAAAGCACTTTTAAATGCAACAAACACATTTTTAGTCAGAGCTTCTAATCTAACTGTACTTGGAAAAAATATCCCCTACCTTTCTTTTGTAATACAGGCAAATCCAGAGCAAATTCTTCCTCCCAGTCCATTTTTTTTCCTTCAGATTATTAAGTTACATTTTTTTTTATTTTTTATTTTTTTTATTTTTTGTAATACAGGCAAATCCAGAGCAAATTCTTCCTCCTAGTCCATTTTTTCCCCTTCAGATTATTAAGTTAATTTAAGAATATGAAGTATGGCTTAACTTTATTGCTAAAAACATCTAGTTTACTTTATATTTATAAATCAATGCTAGTCAGACCTGCCCCCTTCCCATACAAGCATACACAAATTACCAGATTGTATTTATCAATGGTACAATTTTTAAAAAATCTTTTTCAGAATCTACAAAAGCTCATATTTAGTCCCCCTCACCTCCCACAAAGAGTCAGTTCTCTTAAAAAAATAAAACAATCACGCTAATTATAGAGACCTCCAGAACTGATTCCAAAGGTTAAAGCAAAAACCCCAACAAAGGCAAAACAAAACTCTTCCTGAGCTACTTGAAAAATAATGCTGCTACTTGAGATGCTCAGGAAGTTAGATTCAATGATGTGAAACATACACCCAAAAATTAAGGGTTGCTTTATGTTCTTTACTGAAGATATTTTCTGCAAATAATAAGCTCAAAAACTTCATTCCATCTCTTCTAATCAATAAGCTTTCTATTTCTTTTTTTTCTTTAATATATTTTTTTATTGATTTTTTACATAGAGGAAGAGAGAGGGATAGAGAGTTAGAAACATCGATGAGAGAGAATCATCAATCAGCTGCCTCTTGCACACCCCCTACTGGGGATGTGCCCACAACCAAGGTACATGCCCTTGACTGGAATCGAACCCGAGACCTTTCAGTCCGCAGGCTGACGCTCTATCTACTGAGCCAAACCAGTCTCGGCAAGCTTTCTATGTCAAAGGAAAATAATGTCTACTAATTATACTTGTCTACAAAATATATCCTCTAATCTAACATAATTGAATGGTCCTCTTGTTATATTTCATTTATTTGGATCATGCCATTTAGGCATCCCATGAACCAGAAGTATATTATTGATTGAATTTTATATTTGTTGAAATTTCTATGAAATATTACACTAATCATAATATGTAACAAAAAAGTAATTTCTGTTATCTGGGGGAAAATAACAACCAATAATTGTGGTGTGCTATGCAAGAAAACACACACACACACAAACACACTCACACATATATGTGTGAGTGTGTTTGTGTGTGTGTGTGTGTGTGTGTGTATGTGATCATAACATGGCTGACTACATGGGCGTAGCCATCTGGTGACCACATGGGGGCGGCCATGTTATGATCACATGGGCACAGTCATCTTGTGACTACATGGGCGCAGCCATCATGTGACCACATGGGGGCGGCCATATTGTGACCACATGGGGGCAGCCATGTTATGATCACATGGGTGCTAAAAACATGAGAGCACAGCATTTTTGTGGTTAGGGAGGAGAATTGAGAGTTAAAGAGAGAGGTGACTCACTAGCAAATATACTGCATAGATCTTTTCTAAAAATCTGTTCTAACAGATTAGGACTCACCAATTGTCTGTAGCCCCTGAAATAGTTTGAATTTTATAGTACACTATGGGTCTAGTGCACGAGTTTGTGCACCTTGAAAGGCACTGTGGGCCATGGGGCTGAGGTGGGCACAGGGGTGAGTCTTGGTCTATCTTCTGTGCCCCCACCCAGACCCTCCTGCTGAGGCCTGTCTGCCATCATCCCTGCCCCCACCACCGCCATCCCACATGCTGACAGCACCAGTGCCGCTCATACCCGCTGACAGTGTGGAGCATTTAGGTTGGGTGGGAGCAGCAGCTGCTGCCCTGATCGCCCCTCAGAAATGGGGGGGGGGGGGGTGGTGGTGGTGGAGAAGCCCTCATCAGTAATCGGGACCAGCACCGGACAACAGCAGGGAGCTCAAGTGGCAGCAATGGTGCTGGCTGCTGTGGGTATGGCAGGGCTGGCACCCGCAGTGGGTGTGAGCAGGGGCTCCAGTGCTAGCAGTGGGTGTGAGAGGCAGATGCCAGCCCCAATTGCCCCTCAGGAGCAGGAGGAGGTAGAGAAGCCCTGAGGGCGATCGGTGCCGGCAGCCATGGCTCATACTCACTGATGGCACCAAGCAATCAGGGCCAGTGCCACGTGTCGGCAATGGGTGCGAGCCGCGGCTCTGATGCAAGCAGTGAATGTAAGTGGGGCTGGCACTGGCAGCAGGCGAGAGCACTGGGTGGGACCAAGGTGTGTGGGACCAAAGACTTTTCAGTAACCACCAGAGGTTCACCCTGATGACAGTGACCAGCATCCCACCTGGGTCTGACGCCCCCACTCACCTGCTCCACCATCCCACCACAGCTGATGTCTGTCATGTTATCCATCTTGTGACCACATGGGGGAGGCAATCTTTTAACCAAATGGGGGCAGCTATATTATGACCACATGGGCACAGCCATCTTGTGACCCTGGGGGCATGGCCATCTTGTGACCACCTGGGGGCGGCCATCTTGTGACCCCATGGGTGTGGCCATCTTGTGACCACCTGGGGGTGGCCATCTTTTAACCAAATGGGGGCAGCCATGTTATGATCACATGGACGCAGCCATCTTGTAACCACATGGGGGCGGCCATATTGTGACCACATGGGGGCGGCCATGTTATGATCACATAGGCGCAGTCATCTTTTAACCAAATGGGACTGCCATCTTGTGACCACCTGGAGGCAGCCATCTTTTAACCAAATAGGGGCAGCCATGTTATGATCACATGGGCGCAGTCATCTTTTAACAAAATGGGGCAGCCATCTTGTGACCACATGGGGGCGGCCATGTTATGATCACATGGGCGCAGTCATCTTGTGACTACATGGGTGCAGCTATCTTGTGACCACATGGGGGTGGCCATGTTATGATCACATGGGCGCAGTCATCTTGAGACCCTGGGGGCATGGCCATCTTGTGACCACCTGGGGGCGGCCATCTTTTAACCAAATAGGGGCAGCCATGTTATGATCACATGGGCGCAGTCATCTTTTAACAAAATGGGGCAGCCATCTTGTGACCACATGGGGGCGGCCATGTTATGATCACATGGGCGCAGTCATCTTGTGACTACATGGGTGCAGCTATCTTGTGACCACATGGGGGTGGCCATGTTATGATCACATGGGCGCAGTCATCTTGAGACCCTGGGGGCATGGCCATCTTGTGACCACCTGGGGGCGGCCATCTTTTAACCAAATGGGGCGGCCATCTGTGACCACATGGGGGTGGAAGCTTTTAGAGGAACTTTGTAGTTGACCTTTGATAAAGAGGCAAATGAGAGTGCTTGAGAGAAGAGAGGGAATGCAGAGAAGGTGCTAATAGAGCTAAACAGACAACTGTGTGTTGAGGCTTCATTGAGCGGAATTGATTTAGAGTCAAGACAGACTATCAATGGGAGTCAAAACTATTTTAAAATAATTTCCGCTGGTGAAAAAAATATCTTTTTTTTTTTTTTTTTTTTTTTTTTTTTTTTTTAGGAGGAACTTCCTCACCCTTATGATGCCTGGATTTCCATTGTTAAAAAGCTTCCTGTCCTGATTGAGAATGGTGAACTACGTGCAGAAGTTGAGAAGGTTTGAGTAACTATTACATTGGCCATCTTTCTTATAACTTAATATTTTTTATTTGTTTTTGGAGATAGAGTATCACCCATGTTGATTTCAGTCAACTTCCTCATTTATTTTCAGTTACCATTGCTCAGCATCGATGACCTCCATGGACACAAGTTGCAGCGCCTCGCACATCTGGTCCTGGGGTATATCACCATGGCATATGTGTGGGGCCGAGGTGATGATGTCCGTAAGGTGTGGAAATTTTATATTTATTTTATTACATGAAAAAATTTACATCCAATTTACATTATTAGATGATGTAAAAAAAAACATTCAAAAACTATTTTAACTGCATTTTGTGAAGCTTAAAAAATAGAAAAAGAGATAAAAATATTATTCACTGACTTTGTAATTTCAACTGTGATCATTAGTGAATTTTTAGTGTTTTATTAGTTATAAAACAGAATTTTTAGTGTTTTGCTAGTTATAAACAGTTTATAACTAGTAAAACTCTGTGCAAATACATATATATCCTGCTTCTTTCACTTAATTTATATTGTAAGCATTTTTTTAGTTACTATACTATCATACTAGTTATCATTTAAAATCACTTTATAATTTTTCATTAAGTTTATGAACTTTATTTATTGAATTTGGTATTGAAAAAAACTTTACTTCATTTTAGTGTTTTACCATTGTAATGTGATTCTATAGTCAATACATTACTTTGGGAGATATAAAAATTATAGGGCTATTCTTAGTTAATGCTAAAATGCTATCTTGCATCTTTCAAGAGCTAATTCAAATTCCTCTTTCTTGAAGATTTCGTAATCATATCAATCTCACCTGTGCACAAATTTGTGCACTGGGCCTATAGTTATATATAAAAAAATATCCATAATGAAGCATCAATAATACAGTGCAGCATATTCTAGGTACAGAAGTATGAGAGTCCAGAGGAGTTAAACTAGAGGTTGATATGATCATGAAATGCTTTAAGAAAGTGGAATTTGAATTACTTCTTGAAAGATTGGGTAAAGCTTATCCAAATAGAAGGGGAGCAGAAAAGAAAGTGAGACTAGGAAAAAATGTGTAGACCAAACTGTACATAGCAGAATAAAAAAATAAATAAATTTACCAGGCTGGAGGTCAGAATTATAATACATAGAAATGTATTTTATAATGTATTCAGTTTTTGTGTGTCATATTATGTTGAAAGAGATATTAGAAGCTGGCAATAAAAAAATACCAAAAAAAAAAAAAAAGATTTAAAAATTTAAGTAAAGAAATTGTAGGAAGGATAAAGTAAATGGACAAAAAGTAAGCTACATTAATATAAAGCCCATTTTTGCTGGAGAATTGGCAAGAAATTATCAATTGAGTTTCTTAGCAGTTATCTGAATGTCTATAATAGATCAGGATGTATTTGAACATTTTCTTTCTTTTTCCTAAGTCATTTCACATTAATTATCTGATTAAATGTTTCCCCCCTTTGTTCCCTTTTGATCTTTTCTCTAATTCAGAGAGGGACATGATTTATTTCCTTTTGAAATATGTGAAAAGCACTTGTCAAACAGAATGTTTCGATTCTCAGTGGCACAAGGTCTGCAAAGGGAAGCGCACATCCAGTTGTTCTTTTAAATGTCAATGATTCGATTTTAACATTTTTGTTATTTTCATTAAATCATCATTTCCAGATGTGCTAAGCTAATCTGATGCCACTGAATTGTAGCTCCCATGACGTTCACAGAACTGTGGAGTGGGCTACATGGTCATACCATCTCTACTACTGAAGTCCCACCACCCCTTGGGCCAGATGGGCCACATCTCCCTCTCCTTTGCCCGTTAGATATACATATTCCAACCGCGGGCTGTGATGATAAGCATGACTGTAATTACTACCTGGGGCCATCTAACCATCAAAGTGGATAAGAAGTCACTAATGCAGTAGTTGGAGTATGTGTCCTGAGTATGTAGCAACCACGGACCTGCTGAGTGCACTTACCCATGGAGATAGGAGCCTTTTACCATGTGGCCCAAAACAGAGCTGAATTCTGCAAGTAACAGGTTCAGGCAAAGAAGAGTTGAGGGGAAAAGGAGGCTGAGCTTTCGTTTTACTCCCAAACTCAGCACTTAAATAAGCTTCTGAGGAAGGGTGAGTGGAAGAGCTGAGAGAAGCCAAGAATATCACTCCAGTTGACATATTTTGCATGGAAATATTAAACAATTGTAATCCCTCCAACCGACACAGGAATGTATTCAGGGCCAAGCATTAATGCCACTCTAGGAGGAGTTTTTCTAAGAAATCAACCAGTAGAGGGCTTCTGTCAGCACTGTGCTCTGAGAGCAGCTGTCTTCTTACACTGTTAGTATGTATGATACCCAAATACCTTAATTACAAATGACTTAGAACTTCTTTGAGACAATTCATTATCTTTGTATTGTGGGTGGATAAAGAATATCTTGCATAGAGTAGTTGCCAAACTGATATTCAGGGGATAGATAAATGAAGAAATGCAAATAACTTACAGGGTCATTAGACAGTCAAGGATACAGCCATTGTTCTCCTTGCCCTCTTTCTCTGTTTTCCTCTATGATTAGATTATGACCACATCAATGCAAATCTAAAGCCCAAACTTTTGACAATTAACTTGGAATAAGTTATGAAATGAAGAAGAAAGTTATATTTGTTTGTTTTCAAAGTGCCATTCTATATAATAGCTCACATTTGGCACTCAGGAAGCAGAAGAAAAGGTAAGGCACTTCAAAGTCTGGACTAAACGTTGTTTTATTTAGGTCCTGCCAAGAAATATCGCTGTCCCTTACTGCAGCCTCTCTGAGAAGCTGGGATTGCCTCCCATCCTAGTTTATGCAGACTGTGTTTTGGCAAACTGGAAGAAAATTGATCCCAGTGGGTATGTTAACGGTGATTATATTAAAAGCTAAGGGAGCACATGCTATTAACATCAAAAGGGGGTTAGTGGTTGGTTTAATTTTTGGCAACACAGCTTTCTTCTCTGTTTGGGGGTATGGTTGCTTTGACGTATCTATAACCACAAATGTATTGTAAATATACGAGGGAAAGGTATATAATTAACATACAATAAAATGCACAAATCCCAAGGGTTCGGTTTGACGAGTCCATTATAATTATTTGTGTAACCCTAAAAAAGATACAAAATATTTCTATCGCCTCAGGAAATCCCTTTGTGGCTCTTTCCTTTCAACTCCCTTCTCCAACCCCAGGTAAATGTATTCTGATTTGTCATTTCAGAAGCTCGTTTCCATTGCATTCGATAGTGATGAGATCATAGAATCTGCAGTCTTTGCGTCTAGATTCTCTTGATTAGCATGTTTCTGAGATTCTACAAATTTAATTTTTAACCATCAAGTTGAGCTTAAGAGTCAGCATCTTCAGCGGTAGAAATGGCAATGTCTGGGTTTCTTAGAGCAGCCAGTTCAGAATTTAGGCCCTTCCTAACCATTTAGTGTTGGGATCTTTACAATAAAGGGGTAAGAGAATTGTGGTATGCCATGGCTCTGTGTGTATATCTACGAAACAATATTTACACATGGGGATGGCCCCAAATGAAAGGACTTGATCTAGGAAAGATTTTATTAGTTAAAACTACTTTGACTATATACATGTATTACATATTTAATTTTAATTTTCCTATAAAATCCTAACATAAGTGTTTTTAATAAGTACTTGAAAAATATAAAAATCAGATTTTTTTATCTGACTATGTCTTACCTTCAGTAGTTACAATTAAACCTAATAACAATAGTTTTATAATAGACATTATATTTAATAATAGTAGTATTAATTCTAATAACAATAACTTGAAACCATTTGATTTTTAAATTTGTTTTCTTTCTCTCTTCTAATTGGTCCATTGCTTTATTGCTGCTTTCATAAGACCCCTGACTTATGAGTAAGTATTTGATTCTTATTTTAGTCTACGAATTCTTTGTTATTTAAAGTGAATATAGGTTTATCAATATACAGATATATATTTTAAAGGTTAATTTAATTCAGGCAAAAGTAATTCAAGTAACTGTTTAAAGAGCAAATCATCCAAGTCCTGAATTATATCTATGACTGTGGTGTGACTGGCTGTTTGATATTATAGCTTTAGATACATATGAAAGTAATACATATGAAAATAATATATGTGTGTGTGTGTGTGTGTGTGTGCGCGCGCGTATGTAATTAATAGGTCTAATTACAAAATGCCCATACATGTCTGTACCTATGATTTAATGAATTCATTGGCCAGAAACATTAAGCTGTTCCTTTTGATCAAATCCTTGCTTTATTTTTATCTCTATATTAAGCAAAGGCTAATAGCTAGGGAAATAAGGTAACTATCATAGGTATAAGAATGCCCTGATGTATGGGGAGGAAAGGAGATGTGAAAATTATGTAAATTGGTGTATGATTATGAGAAGAGGTAAGAAGATAAAGCATTGGTAGCTCCAACCAAATAAAAGTGATGAAGGAGGAATCTCTATATTTAGTTATTTAAGCTGAGCCCTCAAAAATAAGTAAGAATTAGCTAGAAGGAAAAAATAATGAAAGTGTTCATAGTGGAGTATAAAACAAGAGTGAGGATAAAGTAAGCATATCCTATATAATAAAAGCCTATATGCTAAGTGTCCAGTAGTCCAGTCATCTGTTCAACCAATCAAAGTGTAATATGTTAATGATATGCTAAGTGTTCAACTACTTGCTTTGACATGCACTAGCCACCAGGGGGCAGATGCTCCAATTGGTAGGTTAGCTTGCTGCTGGGGGTCTGGCCAATTGGGACTGAGCAAGATGGGCCGGACATGCCCTGAAGACCTTCCAAATCCCTCCCTAGCCCCGACCATGCATCAGTGGGATCTCTCTGCCTGGTCTGCACCCTCTCACAGTCCAGGAACCCTCTGGGGATGTCAGAGAGCCAGTTTCAGCCCAATACCACAGGCCAGGCTGAGGGACCCCACTGGTGCATGAATTCATGCACTGGACCTCTTGCAATTTATATAATTTGTTAACCAGTGTCACCCCAATCCTATCTAAGAAAATGGTAATATGCAAATTAACCATCACTCCATCACAAATATGGCAGCGCCCATAGCCACAAGATGGCAGCACCCAGTCCTCTCAGCCCTGCGGGAGTCCCCTAGTCCCGGGGAGAGGGTGCAGCCGCTGAGAGTGGGCAGAGTGAGCGGCATGGCGGAATGCTTGTCATCACCCCGGTGACAAGGCAAGCGTTCTGCGCCTGGCATGGATGGGCCTCTGGGCCACAGAGAGCCTCTGGGCAGCAGGCGCAGAGCGGCCAGGCCCCGCAGAGAGCTACTGGTGCACAGACTCATGCACAGGGCTACTACTAGAAAATTCAATAAAAAGGGGGTGGGGGAATCTTGGCACATTATCAGAACTGAAGGAAAGCTGGTGTTACTGATAAATGAATGGTGAAAGTAATAGTATGAGAAAGAAATGAAGAAATAAACTTTAAAAAAAGATTATGTGGATTTTTGGCTAGCATAAAAGGTTCAAACAGTGTCTTAAAGTAAATGGGAAGCTAGAGAATGTTTTTAAGTGAGAGGATATTATCAGTCTTATTTTACAGATGAGAACACTAATGCAGAAACAGAAGGAATATCAATGCTCAAAGTAACACAGCAAGCTACAGAGTGATCTAGCTTCAGATATCATGAGTTTAACCACCATGAAACTCATGGATATACAGAAACTGAGACCTGCTTACACCAATACAAAACTTCAATCAGAAAGAAAATAGGGCCTATTCAGTTATTTGAATTTTTCAGTTTAATTCACTTATAAGGCATATAAACCATTGAGAAATTGAATCAGATTCACAGATAAAAATATGGATATGAATATAGTTATTTAAGCAAAAAGATTACTTCTTAAAATTAGACCACACAGACATCTCAGTAAACCCTGAGGTTGTGTATGTGTATGTATGCATGTGAAAAATTAATGCAATAACATAAATGGTCTTGGAATTTCTAGTTTCAAGTTCTAGAATGGCATTTCAAGTTCCAGCTTAATCGTTTGCTAATGATTTGATCTTAGACAATGGACTTAACATTAATATTCCTGACTATATATTGGAGATAGTAAAACCTATAATACTTCTCTCACAAGATTATTTTGAAAATAAAACAAGAATGTTTAAAAACTGGAAAGTAGTCAACAAATATACCCATATTCTTGCTACACCCTTGACTTTTTTAATTTATTTTTCTTAGGAACATGGACATTCTGTTTAAATTTCCTGGAGGGGATTGCGGTAAAGGATTCTTTCTGGTTTCTCTATTGGTGGAAATAGAAGCTGCTTCTGCAATAAAAGTATGTCAATCACCCTAGAAAATTTGTATCTTAATTCATATAAGCAGATAAATTTTGATTATTTAATTTGAGATAAAGGAACATCTTGCAGTAACAAATATTTTATTTATTTTTGTGCACTGTGTAAAATATAAAATGTAGGAGCCATATATTTAAAATCAAATTTGAGATCCTAATAAGAGAAATATTTTCTTTTTTTTTAATAAGTTTTTATTGTTCATATTATTACAAATGTTCCTTTTCCCCCCCCCACCATTGCTCTCCTCCACCGTTCCCACCCCACCCTCTGCCCTTTCCCCACTCCTCATTGTCCTCATCCATAGGTGCACAGTTTATGTTCAGTCTCTTCCCACGCCCCCCTCTCCCTTTTCCCCAAGAATCATCAGTTCACTCCCCTTCCATACCTCTGATTCTATTATATTCAACAGTTACTATTGTTCATCAGATTTTTATTTTAATTTCCTTGGTTTTTAGATTCACTTGTTGACAGTTACGTATTTGTTGTTCATAATTTTTATCTTTGTTTACTTTCTCTTCTGAAAGAACCCCCTTCAGCAATTCATATAATTCTGGTTTGGTGGTGATGAACTCCTTTAGCTTTTTTTTATTAGTAAAGCTCTTTATCTGACCTTCGATTCTGAGTGATAGCTTTGCTGGATAGATTATCTTTGGCTGTAGGTTCTTACTATTCATCACCTTGAATATTTCTTGCCATTCCCTTCTGGCCTGCATGGTTTCTGTTGAGAAGTCAGCTGACATTCGTATAGGTGCTCCTTTATATGTAACTACCTTCTTTGCTCTTGCTTCTTTTAATATTCTCTCTTTGTCTTTTGCTCTTGGAATTTTAATTATGAGGTGTCTTGGTGTGGTCCTCTTTGGATTCCTTTTGTTTGGAGTTCTGTGCACTTCCTGGACTTGTAAGTCTAATTCTTTCACCAGGTGGGGGAAGTTTTCTGTCACTATTTCTTTCAGTATGTTTTCAATATCTTGCTCTCTCTCATCTTCTGGGACCCCCATAATTCTGATGTTGGTTCGCTTGAAGTTGTCCCAGAGGTTTCTTACATTATTTTCAATTTTCTGGATTCTCTTGCCTTCTAGCTTCTGTGGAGAGGTGTCTTCTGGCTCTTTATGTTCCAAATCTTTGACTTGATTCTTGCGATCTTCCCTTCTGTTTTTAGTACTCTGTAAAATATGTTTTATTTCAGACAATGTATTCTTTATTTCTTGTTGATCCCTTATCATTTCTTGATGACTCCTTATTAATTCTAGTTGATCTCTTTTCATATCCTCATAGGTCTTATCCATCTTTTCTAGGAAATTCTTGAAAAACCTTATAAGCGTAGATTTGAACTCTATATCCAGATGCTTTTTGTCCTCCATTTCTTTCGTTTGTGATTTATTTTGTTGTCGCATTTCGCAGTTACAGATGGGACGGAGTTTCACAGTGGAGCCTGCAGCTTTGGCTTCTGTCAGCCCCGCCCTATGTGGGTCCTTCAGTATTCGCTGCCAGCACCTCTGAGAGAAAGGTGCCCTCGATTTTCGCCTGCTGCCAAACAGTCTATGCTCTCCCCCAATGAGCCCGGTATTGGGGTTCAGTTCAGTTGGAAGTGGAGTCGGAGGTGGCGTTCAGAGCAGTCTGGAGCCCCAGTCTCCTTCCCGTCAGGGCAATCCTGTGGCACAGCCAACCGTCCCTTCTCTGCGCGCAATGTGCGCACCGCCGGGACCTCCTTTCGCCGCCGCTTCCCCGGGGTCCCGCCTTACAGCCCGGCTCCCTATGGATGAGCCTGGGTCCCCGGGGTCTGGCCTAGAACTGGGGTTCAGAGCAGTCGGGGGCCCAGCACAGTTGGAGTTTTATCTCCTTTCCGCTAGGGAACGCCCACCAGGCACTCCGCCTCCCCCTTCTCTTCGGCTCCATCCTCTCCGCGCGCTGCGTGTCTCCGTACCTTGGGCTTTTCCAGCTCCTCCGCGCCTCCTTCTGGTTTTCTCCTTGCTTCTCGCTGTAGAATTTCCAGTCAGTCAACTTTCCTGTAGTTCTGGGCAATGTCCATTTTATATTTTAGTTGTATTTTATTGAAATTGTTGTGTGCGGCTGCGGCTAGGTGTTCACCTGGGCGCAGCCATCTTGGATCTCCCAAGAGGAATATTTTCAATGCAACTTACATGGGAACTATACCACTTAGTGACATAAATCTAAATGCTACAACTATTAGAAATAGAAAGATATAAAACACTATAAACTTATCTCTAAATAACAAATTCAGAAAGCATGACCATGCTTAAGGATACATAAGGAAATTAGTCAAACAATTGGAGAGTACTCAGCTCAAGAAAGAAGTGCAAAGTCCCAAGTTTAATATAGGGATTAAGACTTAGGAGGATCTTATTCCATGCTGCTGTTTGATGCTAGAAAATCTTAAGTGTTTGTCTTTTTTTAAAGGTCATTCCAACTATATTCAAGGCAGTACAGAATCGGGACCGAGACACTTTGCAGAAGGCCCTGGGTGACATAACTTCTTGTCTGCAGGGAGCCCTTAAAGTGTTTCACCAAATTAATGGTGAGTATCCCATGCAATGTGATGCTGTAGGCATCCTACAAAAGTTTCTTATTGTCTAAGATATAGAGTTGTTGACAAAATGGAAACAAAAACACTCTCATGCAGTGAGTGTGCTTTCATCTTATTGTATCTCACTAAATCTTTATATCTTCCAAATGGTAGCTTTTATTATGCTCATAATATTGAAAAGGGAATCTAAATACAGAGAGACAAGATAAATGATCTAATTTTACATAGGTAGTAAATACTATAGCCAGAATTCCAAGCTGCATCTATTTTTTTTTTTTAATTTTTCAATGTTTTTATTTTTTTCAGAGAGAAGAAGGGAGAGGGATAGTGAGAAACATCAATGATGAGAGAGAATCATTGATCGGCTGGTTCCTATATGCCCCCTACTGGGGGTCGAGCCTGCACCCAAGGCATGTGCCCTGATGGGGAATCGAAGGGTGGCCTCCTGGCTCATTGGTTGACACTCAAACACTGAGCCACACTGGTTGGGCCAAACTGTACTTAACTCAAAGAACCATCGTTACCTCTCATGAAAAACCTTAGAGAAAGTTGTCACGGGTTCAGGCTGTTTTAAATTCTGAAAGACTTATCTTCTGCTTAATAGGAACTCTATACAAATTATGCTTTTTCACAAATTAAGTGAGAAACAATGAAGAAAACCATTGAACTCAAAAGTAATTGCAGAATTAATGGCTACAAAACAATAATGACCAAAAAAGTATGTAAGCATACTTCACAGAAGGAAATTTGCGCTACTGGGAAGCCTTAGCAAATGTCACTGGGATTTGAGTTACTGCTAAGTGGTCCTTGATGAGAAGATTGAGTCTCAAATCAGCGACATTAGCTGCCCTGGCTGGTTTGGCTCTGTGGATAGAGTGTCAGCCTATGAACTGAAGCGTCCCAGGTTTGATTCCAGCCAAGGGCACATGCCCTGATTGCAGGCTTGATCCCCAGTCTGGGGTGTCCAGGAAGCAGCCTATCAATGATTCTTTCTCATCATTGATGTTTCTACCTCTCTCCCTCTGCCTGCCTCTCTGAAATCAATAAAAAATATATTTTAAAAAATCAGAGACATGAGCAAGCTTTGTGTATGTGTATGGGAGGGGAGAGAGGGATGTGGTCAGTAGGACTGTTGGAATTTTTGTTTCTTATTTTATTTTTGCTGAGATATGTTTGTTTCTTTATGGAAGTAATTTATCTGTTGTGTTAGTAAGCACATGAAGTAGCCTTAAAGAAATGCTGACAGTTTTATTGATCTGAGGGCGAGTGGTAGGTGGATCCAGGCTTTTGTACACAAGCTGTGTGCTAGCGCTGTGGTAGGACCCATTCCGGAGGCACAAGAGATGAGTGGGGCTCACCTGGGAGAGGGCAGATGAGTGAGAGGTTGTCCTCAGGGGCTTTCTTTACAAACACGGACATGCCTTTCCTGCAGCCTCTACTAAAATCTACTGTCAGGTGTTTAAAATACCTTCATTTACCCTTAGAACTCTGATGCTTCTTAACTAAACATTCTATCTTTTTACAGAGTATGTGGACCCGAAACTGTTTTTCAATGTTCTTCGCATATACTTGTCTGGGTAGGTAGCTTTATGCGTGAACTTTTTTTTCTTATATTATAATTAACACAAAAATACATAAATACCTACGGATGGTTCCCACTATCCATTATGTTTAGAAAACATCTTTTTAGTATCCTAAAATATGAGTGGTAGACAAAGAATAGACTATTCTCTCTGTTAACACGTGGCTAGGTATATGCTGGAGTATGGGCAGAAAAGCTAGTCATTTTGAAGAGATAGGAATGGTCTACAGCACAAAGGTAGGTTCCATTCATAGAATACTCAGGCCAAATTTGTTCAAAACCACGTTATTCATTATTCTCACAGGTGCACATGGGTGGAAAGGGGGATGTGGAAGGAGAAGATTGAAATCTATCTGGTGTCACCTTCCATTCTTCCTCTATTGGAAGACTTTTATATCTGAAAAAATTGGCAGTTAATCCAAATAATGATTTTCTTTCCTTCCTGATCTAGCTGGAAAGGCAATGCCAAGCTGCCAGAGGGATTACTGTATGAAGGTGTCTGGGACACCCCCAAAATGTTCGCTGGGGGTAGTGCAGCCCAAAGCAGCATCTTTCAGTGCTTTGATGTTCTCTTGGGCATCCAGCATAGTTCTGATGAAGGTGAGTAGAAAATTACAAATAATAATCATCTCTTATATAAATAAAATGGTTTTAATATCTAAAAAAAATTCCTTCTCATCAACATTGTACCTGAGCTTATCTGGTACTCATGGGAGGATCAGTAAAGTCGAGTTTGTGTTGCCATCATCTCATTTCACAGATGAGAAAGCAGAAAGGTAAAGAGGATAAGTGACTGGCTCCCTGTTAACCAGCTACAAAGTACTGAAGCCAAAACTCAAACCCAACTTCATCATCCTCTTGATCTTAACATCTAAACATATATTTATAAAGCTTGATTGACTATGGTAAAACCTATATCATAGGTTTTGAAAATGTACAATCAGATTCAGAAACATGAGAGTCACCTGCAAATGAGATAGGACTGTGAGTATAAATTGTGGATGTGGGGTCTTCAGTGATAAAACTAGGATTCACACTACTCTTATTCAGCCATCCTGCTGCCCCAGCAATACAGGGGCAATGCAACTCAAGTTAGAAGATAAGTCACATTCGTTATGCTTTTTCTAAGAACTTAAAAGAAGGACTTCTTTCTACTTTTCTCTTTTTTCCTAATCTTATATTTAATAGGGCTAGGCAAAAATATGCTTTTTTTTTTTTTTCTTAGTTCATTCACTTATTTAAAATTACCCTTTAAACTTTCTTGGACTTGGTTGCATAATCTGTCAAGTACAAATTATATCGGGCCTAACAGGCAGTTGGACATCTCTCTCACAATCCAAGACTACTGGCTCCCAACAGCTCGCCTATCTCTGCCTGATTGCCCCTATTCACTTCTGCCTGCCAGCCTGATCACCCTCAACCACTCCCCTGCCAGTCTGATCGATGCCTAACTGCTCCTCGGCTGACCCAATTGCCCCTAACTGCCCTCCCCTGCTGGCCTGGTCTCCCCCAACTGTCCTCTTCTGCCATCCTGGTCACCCCTACCTGCCCTCACTGCTTGCCTGATTACCCACAACTGCCTGCCCCTGCAGGCCTGGTCTCCCCAAACTGCCCTTCTTTGCTGGCCTGGTCACTCCTAAATGCCCACAACTGCCCTCCCCTGCAGGCCATCTTGTGATGGCCATCTTGTATCCACATGGGGGTGGCCATCTTGTGTCTTTGAGTGGTGGTCAATTTGCATATTACTCTTTTATTTTATATATATATATATATATATATATATATATATATATATATATATCCTGAGTTTAGTTCATCAGGCTTTCAAAATTAAGCATATTTTACAATAACTGTCATTACTAGTAAGAAGACTAACAGCTTTACAGCTTTCTAGCAGGGTGGTTATAAACTCATTGTCTTATGCCACACTGCTGGCCTGTGATCTTCCACCCACTGTGACCTCCCTCTGCCCTTCCTCCTTGAATTGTGCAAAGCTTCAGTTTCTCTACTAACTCATCTTTCATTTGTTACTTCAGCATCATCTGCTGAATTCCTCCAGGAAATGCGAACATATATGCCACCAGCTCACCGGAAATTTCTTCACTCATTAGCGTCAAAACCTTCAGTTCGTGAGTTTGTCCGTTCAGAAAGGGATGATGACCTACAGAAAATTTATAATGAGTGTGTGCAAGCTATGGTTTCCCTGAGACAATACCATTTGAGTATAGTAGCTAAATATATTGTGATTCCTGCAAAGGAGTCCAAGAAAAAACAATCACCTGAAGAGCCATCAGAAGTAAATAGAGGAACTGGGGGCACTGATGTCATGAAATTTCTAAAGTCTGTGAAAAATACAACTACTGCTGCCCTGCTGAATGAAATATAATCTAACCCAAGCAAGGGTACAATTTGTCAAGACAAAGTATGTCTGTATGTATTAATGCTACTCATTTTATCAGACTAACAGATCAATATGTAGAAACTTCTTGGTACTGCATTATAAAAAAATTCAAAACAATTTTTCTGATGTCTATGAATGCTTTACATAAAAATAATAAAAAGCAATTATATTAGAAGTGTTATGATCTATATAATTAGAATGTAATAATAAAAAGTATGCATAATAAAATGTATAAAAGTTGATTTATTCATAACTACAATTAAATATTGCTCCAAATGAGACCTACTCCATACTGCTACCCATAAAACAGGGCACTTTCCATTTAGTAATATCACAACTTTTCATAACTACTTGTTTACTCATCTATATTCTCATTGCAATATAAGCTTCATGATACCAGGGACATTCTTGTTTACCAGACCCAGGCATCTCTAGTTCTTTATAGATATGTAACAGATATATTAGATGAATACTTAAAAGGTTGAGTGAAAATGTGAATAAATCTATATGTGCTAATACAAAAACACATTTGGAATTTTCCCTAGGAGGTCATAGTTACCAGGCACTCACACTCTGGTGTGAAGTTATTTAATAATGGCATCTGAGAAAGGTAGGGCTTGAGAGAGACTCTAAAATCACATGAGCCAAACTTGTTTTATTTTTATTTTTTAAAATATATTTTATTGATTTTTTACAGAGAGGAAGAGAGAGAAGGATAGAGAGTTAGAAACATCAATGAGAGAGAAACATTGATCAGCTACCTCCTGCACACCTCCCACTGGGGATGTGTCTGCAACCAAGGTACATACCCTTGACCAGAATCGAACCCGGGACCTTTCAGTCCGCAGGCTGACACTCTATCCACTGAGCCAAACCGGTTTTGGTGAGCCAAACTTGTCTTAAAGATGACAAAGTTGAGGCTCGGAAAACTGAAGTCACTTAGGGTCACACAATCAGTTATAAATGAGAGAATAACAACTTTTTTGATAACTCTCCTTTTTCACTTGACTTGGAGTAAACTAGCTTAGAGAAGAAGGGAATTTTGGGAGGGAGAGGGGGAGGAAATGACTTAGTAAGATCTCATGAGGTAGTAGATGATTAGCCAGAAATTGGGTATTCTGTTAAATATGAAAAGAGGAAAAAGTCAAGATTGTAGAGGTGCAAGATTTACATGCACTTCAATTTGTAGACTGCCCAGCTCTGAGGAGATGGACTGAGTAAACTCAAGTAAATTTGTTGAAGGAAATGACATCATGTATTTCTAAAGTCAACCATACAAAAAATTATGGAAGAGTGAACTGACAATTCTCGGGGAAAAGGGGAGTTGGGGAGATGCGGGAAGAGACTGAACATAAACTGTGCGCCTATGGATGAGGACAATGGGGGTGGGGGTGGGGAAAGGGCAGAGAGTGGGGTGGGAACCTGGTGGAGGGGGGCGGGGATGAGGAACATTTGTAATAATATGAATAATAAAGATTTATAAATTAAAAAAAAAGAAAAACACAATTTTTTTTTTTTAACATTGTTTCTCAAATACACCCTAACCCAAGGGTGTATTTCCTGCTTGCAGCAAAATTTCACTTGATCCCCTAGAAAATACACCAAGTGTCAATGGTATATGGTACACATTTTCTTCTTTACTTTCCAATCTATTTCTGCAACGAGCACATATAAGTTTATAACAAGAAGTATGTGTGCTTTTATACATACATACCAAGTACATGTGAGTGTCATTTTTAAGGGATCACCAGAAAGATCACCATGTCTTAGAGTTTGGTGTGTTCCATAGCTCTTAAACTGAAAAGTCAGGAGACCAAGATCTGGCGTCCATTTTGGACATCCCTCATGTTCATGACCTTAGACAACACGTTATATTTCTGTAAAATGATTATAAAAATACTTCTCTTGCCTCATTCTCAAGGTAACTGTGTGGACAGAATGAAATATAGTACTAACGTGTTGGAAACTATGAAGTAGTACTAGGATATAACTAAGCAAATGACTAGGGATAATGTATTGGCTCCAAGTCAAGATTTTTTTTTTTCCTGTCCTCTTTCTACTCCGATTTCTCTGACTTTGCAGCTCCATGTCACAGGACTACCCAACAGGAGTTTCTCCTCCAGGGCTGGCTTTACCTAATTACAATAGCATTGAATCACCTTGATACACCGAGCATCTTCGGTTCCCTTCGCAAGACCCTGAATTGTATCTTTTCCCTTAGAAAGGCACATCTTGGGTAGAGAGGAAGGGGGAAGCAAAGAGCATTGGCATGGGTACTGCACTGATGCTAGGTAGGTGATGAACAGACTGAAGCCTCACTTCAAGTTCTCCACAGAAAGCATACACACTTGTTCTCTTCTATCCGTCCAAATAAGAGGCACTGAGATTCCAAACACACTCAAAGACCCAGAGAACAAACGGATGGTTCCCTGATGGTTGGGAGGTGTGGGTGAAAAAGGTGAAGGGATTCAGAAGCACAAATTGCCAGTTACAAAAGAGTCACATGGATGCAAAGTACAGAATAGGGAATATAGTCAATACTATTGTAATAACTATGTGTTGTGCTAGGTGGATGTTGCAAGAAGTCCATCACCACTAGCAACCAGGGGAGGTGAAGATATCTCCTCTCCATTAACAATTTCATATATCTAAACTTTACCTTTTAATCTATAAATTCATAATGATCTATAATAATAAAAACGTAATATGCTAATTAGACCCCACATCCTTTTAGAAGTCCTTCTGCCCTTCCGGATGAAGCTGTGGCTGCAAGGGAAGCCTGTGTCCCAGGTACTGAAGGGAAGTTAATTTTAAGGAAATGGAGACCCGATGGAGTTCCGTAGCTTTCAAAAGCTATACAGCTAGAATATGGTAAAGTCAAAGATTAAACCCAGATAAACTGACTGAAATATGTCAAACCGCTACAATGTACAACCTTCCCTGAAAGAAAAAATTTCCTCACAAGTGAATTCTGCTCTTTTTTAATACTTGATTTCTTGGGTACCCTTGCCAAATTTCCAACTCCTCCATGACTTTTTATTGTGTTGGAGTAGCAAGAAAGTAGTGGAGGTGGGGTGGTAAAAAGACCTATATTTGTTCCCATTAATGGTTCCCATAGGCAACCAGCCCAAGCTTTTATTTTTCTAATTTTTTATTAAATTTATAGGGGTGAATTGTTTAATGAAATTATACAGATTTTGGGGTACAACTCTAAAATATATCATCTGTATATTATATTGTGTATTTAGCACCCTCCAAGTCTAGTTCCTTTCATCATAATTTATCCCCCCTTTACCCTGTCCTACTTCCTCTCACCATCCTTTTCCTCAGGTAATCAACATATTGTTGTCTGTGGGTATCTTGTTATTTTTACTTAATCCCTTCACTTTTTTCACCCAGACCCCCAATCCTCACTCCTATCTGACAGCTGTCAGTCTGTTCCCGTTTTCTTTGTTAGTTTATTTTGTTTATTTGATTCCATACATAAATGAAATTATATGGTAATTGTCTTTCTTTGACTGGCTTATTTTCACTTAGAATAATACTCTCCAGGTTCATTCATAATGTCACAAAGAGTAAAATGTTCTTCTTTTTCATGGCTGATCAGTATTCCATTGTGTAAATGTACCACAATTTTTTTTAATCTATTAATCAACCAATGAACACTTGGGCTGCTTCTAAATCTATGTAGCCCTATGTTTAATGCAGCCCAACCTCTTCAAAATGGGAGCTCAGATGCATAATCCTGACCTTTACAATGGCCCAAAGGTATTTTGGAGGGGGTGCTTTTCCCGTAAGAGCTGTAGACATGCAAGATGAGCGTAGTAGAAGCTAAGCCTGGTAGGAGCTGAACTTTATAGGAACAGAGATAGTGCTTAGAATATGGTGACTTGCATGGATAGAAGATGGGATATTTAAAAATTTTAAATCTCCTTGATAAAATATCATTTGCTAATGTCTACAGAGCTAGTTTGGAAGTTACTGTCAAAATAAAATAAAATAAAGTTGCAATAGTATAGAATGTCCAACAAGAAGTGAAAATGCATTGTCAATTGGAATATCCTTCTACTTTGGAGCTTTATAACTACTTTAAAGACATGCGTTATGTATATCTAGTATTAGAAATGTACCATAATAGGGAAAAAACAACAGATATCTAACAACAGAATGAAAGCCTCAAAAAGCAAAGCTTAAAATTTATTTCACCAGATCATCACAAGAATTTTATTTTTAATAAGAAGCCTTTATTTATTTATTTATTTATTTATTTATAATATATTTTTATTGTTTTTTTACAGAGAGAAAGAAAAAGGGATAGAGAGATAGAAACATCGATGAGAGAGAATCATCAATCAGCTGCCTCTTGCACACCCCCTACTGGGGATGTGCCCGCAACCAAGGTATAATACATGCCCTTTACCGGAATCGAACCTGGGACCTTTCAGTCCGCAGGCCGACACTCTATCCACTGAGCCAAACTGGTTTTGGCTATCACAAGAATGTTGTATCTTTATTTTCATAATATATATTATGCCAGGAACTCACCTCCTACTTATGTATAATGTGAACATTAAGATGGCTAATGTTCTATTAACACTGCATCTAGTAATATAACTATTACTAGATGCAGTGTTTGTCTTTTTGTAATTTTGGGGATATCAGAGAGCCAGTTTAAGCCCAATACCACAGGCCAGGCCAAGGGACCCCACTGGTGCATGAATTCATGCACCAGACCTCTTGTAATTTGTATAATTTGTTAACCAGTGTCACCCCATGACACATATTTTGCATGGAAATATTAAACAAGGGTAATCCCTCCAACAATAATACATTGTTCAATTGAGGACAATGGCTCAATTGAAAATGCTACATAAAGTAGCACTGTACTTTATATGGAACTCCTAGTTCCACTTTCCCAGAAGTTGCAATTCAAAATGCACATGGACTTAGACACTGTTATGTCTATGGGCTGTATGCTTCACATATCACTTATTGGGAAGCCACCTTTTGACACTGACATAGTCAAAAACACATTAAATAAAGTGGTATTAATATATTTTGAAATGCTAACCGTAATTTTTCCAAATTAAGAAGAATGTGTGGAGCACCATTGGGTTATCAGAAATGTTCAGTGTAAACCATTATATCTCCTTTAATTGTTCCCAGGTTAAAAATACATCAGACTGATAACCCAAAGGTCAGTAGTGAACATAGTTCATTCAGAGGAGATGTGTACAAAGTTTTTAAGAGTTATTCATATATCTAGTGATTAAAATGTGATTACTATTTCCTATTCAAATGATAGAAAAAGTATTTACCGATGGGGAGTGCTCACCTACTAGCAACATCAGTGACATTTACCAGAAAAGTATTAGAAGAAATCGAACTGTACTTCCCAGTTTGTTCAGCTTGTAAGATCTAAGTCTCTAAAAAAAAAAAATCATGTATTTTACAGGGTACTATAAATGCATCTTGATTGAAAATTATCCTGGTATTGATTTTGAAGTTTGGTTTTATGTTGCAAAAGTACCCCACAGAGGATATTCAAGTCATATAACTGAAAACATTGTGAAATTTTATAACTTCATAGGAGAAAAAAACGTTAATAGCTTGAAAGAGAATATAAAGATATGTTTGATCCATGCTAAGAAGAGTTATTTAAGTTTTTAGCACTGGAATCTATAATTTGAGGAGAGGGAAAAAATATGTGCACACAAAAACCTGTGTCAGATGTTTACTACAACTTTATTGATAGTTGCCAAAATTTGGAACCAGCCAAGACACCCTTCAATAGGTTAATGGCTAAACTTAAGGTACATCTTGACAATGCAATATTATTCAGTGGCAAAAGATATGAGTGATCTGGCCTTAAAAAGACATGGAGACATATAATATGCATACTACTAAGTGAAAAAAATCCATCTGAAAAAATCTACATACTATATGATTCCAACTGTATGATATTTTTAAGAAGGAAAAACCATGGAGTTAGTAAAAAGTTCAGTGATTACCTGGGGTTAGGAGAGAGGGAGTAAAGAACAGATAAAGCACAGAGGATTTTAAGGGGAGTTAAACTATTCTGTATGGCACTATAATGGTGAATACATGTTATTATAAAACTAGAAGCCCGACGCACGCAGATCCCTGCTAGAATGGGCTTTCCTTTCCACTCCAGCCCAGCCCCTTTCCACTCAGGCCCCGGAGCTGCCTATTTCTCTCTGGGAGCTGCCTTTTTCCACTCCAGCCCCGACTTCCCATGCTGCTCAGAAGACCTGAGAGACCCAGAATGCCTGCGTCCCACCTGCCCCTGTCACTCAGTGCCTGTGTATGCAAATTAACCACCATCTTTGTTGGGTTAATTTGCATATCACTCCTGATTGACTGGTGGTGTAGCAGAGGTACCGTCAATTTACATGGTTGACTATTATTAGGTAAGCCTATATAAGAAACCCATATAACAACTCTGTAAATGATGGACTTTGATGATTATGAGCTGTCATTGTAGGCTCATCGATTCTAACAAGTGCACTATTCTGGAGTGGCAAGCTGTGCTTATGTGGGGCAAAAGATATTTGGGAACTCTCTGTACTCTGCTCAATTTTGAACCAAAATATTCCAAAAAATAAAGTCTACTAAAATCAAAACTGCTATGTGACCTTGGATAATTCACTTAATCTCTCTTGTCCATTTTTGCATATCTAAAATGATCAGAGGTAAATAAATAATTTTAAGTGCCTTCTAACTCTATAAGCCAATCATATATGTAATCTGCAAATTGATCCATAAAATAAATTAATATACTAGATTAATCTAATAAATATTGTAAACAAAATATCAACATATGTTTAAATGTAGAATAACATTACTTTCAAATCATAAAGACACTAATTTTTATGTAATAACTAATTTTATCTATTTATATATTTTAGAGGTGTCAGTCAATGGCATTGTTTCCTGTGCCATTGTTTCCTATGCCATTGTTTCGACTTACAGGAAGTCAAAACAGAAACTATTTTTCTTATCTTGTGGTGATTTTCACTGTGATGGGGACAGGGTAAATGAGAAATGGGAAATACCAGAATAACCTGGTATTTGAAGAATATAGATGCAAAACCATCTAATTCTCCGAAGGCAGTCAAAGCCTGCTGCATGATCATGCTAATATAGCCACCTCTCACCTATCCATTTCTATTTGAGAATCACTAATTTAGTCCCATTGCTCAAACCCATCTATCTGCTGAATTAACTTGTAGGGAATTCTCTCACAACTCTATTTTCATAGATTTATTGTATTCTTCAGTATATGTTTCTTTTGCTCTTTTATAGTAATCATGGCTCTCTGTGTGTATGTATGTGTATCTTATTTCACTTGCTAATTTTTCAGTTCCCTATAGATAAGATATATGGCCCTTTCATTTTTACATGGTAACATTTAGCAATGTATTTAAATTATTGGCTGTTAAAAGAATATATAAACAGCCTGAACTGGTTTGGCTTAGTGGATAGAGTGTCGGTCTCCAGACTGAAAGGTCCCAGGTTCCTTGGTTGTGGGCACATCCCCAGTAGGAGGCAGCTGGTCGATGTTTCTCTCTCATTGATGTTTCTAGCTCTCTATCCCTCCCCCTTCCTCTCTGTGGAAAATCAATAAAATATATATATTTTTAAAAAGAATATATAAACACCATGTTGACTCAGAGTATTATTTCATGAGTGGGGTTAGACCTAATCCTATAAGTATCCAAACCTCTACTCTAATTACTCATTTGTTCAGTAACTATTTAATAAGAAAACATATTATGCAAGTTCCTTAATTAGAAAATTAATGCCACCAATCCTACCTTCAAGAAGCTCACTAATGAGCAATTGCACAAATTAGTTATCTCAACACAATGCAATAAGGGCTATCTACAATAATAAAAGAGAAATATGTAAATTGACCATCACTTTGCAACACCTACTAGCCAATCAGGAGTGAGTATGCAAATTAGTGGCACAAAGATGGCGGTGGCCACGGAGCCAGTCAGAGCAAGCAGGCTTGGGTTGCCCCTGGCAATGGAGGAAGCTAAGCTTACAGCTCTCCCTGACCACCACTGAAGGAGGAGTCTGTGGGCAGTGGCCTCAGAGCCAGCCTGGGCATGCAGGAGGCTTGGCTCGCCATTTTTCAGGCTGGCCGCTGAGGGGGGGGGTCCTGCAAACAGCCCTCAGTCCATTACCCAGGCTGGTCATGCTCCCACAGGGTGAGGCTCCCCACTGGGGGGGGGTGGGGGGGCTCTGGCCAGCCTGCAAACAGCCATCAGCCCCTCACCCAGGCTTGCCAGGCACCCCAGTGGGGATCTCCACCCTGAAGGAGGTGTAGCCAGCCTGAACAAAGCTCTCAGCCTCTAACCCAGGCTGGCCACGCCCACCTCATGGGGACCCTCACCCCATGGGGGTGTAGCTGGCCTGCAAACTGCCCCAGCCCCTTGCACAGGCCAGCACAATCCCCAGTTGGGATGCCCACACCAATGGAGGTGTGGCAGGCCTGCAAACCAGCAAGGCTCCTCACCCAAGCTGCCCCACACACCAAGGGAACCCCCATCCTGATCCTGGACACCCTTCAGGGCAAATCAGCTGGCCTCCACCCATGTACGAGGCCTCTATCTATACTAATAAAAGGGTACTATGCTAATTAGACTGGGAGACCTTCCAGGAGACCTTCTGGATGTTCTTCTGGACAAAGCCATGGTGGTGGGGCCTAGGTAGAGGCAGTTAGGGGCCAAGCGAGGAGGGCAGTTGTGGGTGATCAGGTCAGGATGGGATGGCAGTTTTGGGTGATCAGGCTGGTAGGAGGCTTTTGGGGGTGATCAGGCTGGCAAGGGGGCAGTTGGAGGTGAGTGGGCCAGCAGATAGAGTGGTTAGGGGCAATTAGGCAGGCAGGTGAGCCGTTAGGAGCCAGCAGTCCCGGATTATGAGAGAGATGTTGGACTGCTGATTTAGGCCCAATGGCATCAGTCCTCTACTGGCAGTTGATCATCCGTCAAGGGGTTCCAGATTGGAGAAGGTACAGGCCAGGCTGAGGGAACCCCCTCCATCAACAAATTTTGTGCACCGAGCCACTAGTATAAGTCTAAACAGGAGCACAGGACCAAACAGCAATAGTCCCTAACCAACAGAGGGAGAATGGGGTTTTCCATGGACAGCAGAGGGAGAATGGGGTTTTCCATGGACAAAACAGGGAAGCAGAGGGTGGTAATAGAAAGGGTTGTAGCAATAGTAAACATGCCTAGATTAGGTAATATATGAAATAAGCAAATTTGCATATTTGCAAGTGAAAAAAAATGTTGAAACATTTCAGGAAGAAAAAGAAGGATGTACAAAGAATAGAGGCATAAACAAGATCTATTTGAGGAAGTATACATTGCTTAACACAACTGAAACATGAAAAAATTAAGAATGTAGGTTGATAAAGCTAAACTATAGTTGATTTCAAGAGCCATGCATTGAAGTAGTTTCAAATTATCCTGACAACAAAGGGACAGGTTTTAAACTGAGAAATAACTTTATTATATTTGCATACTTGAGTAATATTTAAATGAAGGGCTGACCCTTGTAAATAAATATTTAAACGGCTCTGGCAATAGTTCAAAAAAATAAAGGGATGATTTAAAATGGGAAGCAATAATAAAGGCAGGGCGATAAGTTTGAAAGTTGTACAAGTAATTCATGTCTAAAATGATTGACAAATATGGGATTAGATTTGAGGCAGAGAGATCAGTTTAAAATGTATTATGATATAGCATTTTAATGGTAAATGGCATGGGCTTGAAAACAATGGCACTGGGATTGGAAATAAAGGGAAACATGCAAAATACTAAGGCAGTGAGTCTGGCAAGATTGGTGTTCTATTGGGTGTGATGCAGAATTGACTTCCAGGTCTCTAATTGGTCAGCTGTGGCAACAGAGGTGCTAGGGTCAGCTTCATGGATATTCAACATGCGCAGTCACATGGGGTCTTATATACAGAAGGGTCCCTTACTCCCTTAATTCTCTACTGTAAGTGTCTTCAAATCCTTAATAATTTTGAACAGGGTATTTATTTTTATTCTTCATTGGACCCCCTTAAATTATAGTGCTGCTTCTGACAGATACTACCCTGTTTCCCCGAAAATAAGACAGTGTTTTATATTAATTTTTGCTCCCAAAGATGTGCTAGGTCTTATTTTCAGAGGATGTCTTATGTTTCCATGAAGAAGAATACAGTACACATTTATTGTTAAATGAAAATAAAGAAAATTTATTACCTGTATATGGTACAGTAGTATGGTAGTTGTCAACACAAACCAGACAAACTGTAAATCCTACAGTATCAAGAATTTACTCATTTATTCAATGACAATCATGTCATCATCTTCTGGAACATCATCATAACAATCCAATTCCTGAATTTCCTGGTGAATTTCTTGTGATCCATTTCTTTAAGAATCAGTGGACCAAATCTCTCATGTTTAGCCTGGGGGAGGGGGGTTATTTTCGGGGGGATGCCTTATATTTCACTCAGAAGAAAACCTGTAAGTAGGTCTTATTTTTGGAGGATGTCTTATTTTCAGGGAAACACAGTATTCACCAGGCCGTGGAATAGATGAGGAAAATGAGTTTTGTTCTCATGAAAAAAAATGACAAGGGCCGAAACCAGTTTGGCTCAGTAAATAGAGCATCAGCCTGCTGACTGAAAGGTCCCAGGTTCGATTCTGGTCAAGGGCATGTATCATGGTTGTGGGCACATCCCCAGTGGGAGTTGTGCAAGAGGCAGCTAATCGATGTTTCTCTCACATCGATGTTTCTAACTCTCTATCTCTCTTTCTCTTCCTCTCTGTAGAAAATCAATAATATATATATATTTTTAAATGACAAGGACAGATTTGACTTTTCACTAGGTTGGGGGCTCTCTGCTAGATCTTCAGCTAGTTGCTATAAGTTTTATACACTTTTTCCTCTGTTTTTATGTAAGGTATCTAATATATGCTTGATATATTATGATATTTTCTATGAAACCTCCATAAAGCAGTCAAGTGAAGATGAAGGGAGTGATTCAACTGAAAACAATGTTGGGATTCATCAGCCTGGAGATGATGGCTGATGTCTTGAAGTAGATGAGATAACCCAGGGTCAGGGAGCAAAGTGAAAAGAGAAGGAAGTCAGGACCTGAATTATGGAGATTAACAGTATAAACTGTAACCAGAAATATGGGAGATAATATCCAAATAAGGATAGTCATGGTTCAAGTGGTTAAAAGCAATAACTTCAAAGTCAGATTTTCTGTGTTCCAGTCAAGTATGACCTTAGATTTTTACTTAACTTTTCCAACCTGCAGTTTCCTCAAATAAATTATGAAACTAATAATAGTACCTAACTCACAGGGCTGCTGTGAGGGTTAAATGATACATTCCATGAAATATGCTTGTAATAGGATGTAGTACAGAAGAAAAATCAGTGAGTGTTAACTATTAGGTTTTTTTATTATTATTATTTTTAAGAACACACAGCAAGGAGTAGATATCATAGGAGAAGACAAGAGGAGAAGAAAGGGTTTAAAAGAAAAAGAAGAAGTAGGTCAATAGCCAGATACCTGAATAATTAATCAAGGAATGGACAAAAAGTCCCATTGAATTTATGAACAAAGAAGCGATTAATGAGTTGTACAAGAGTCCCAGTGTAACAGTACTGTGTGGGCTGATTGTTTTTGATATTTCAGAATTTGGACTTTAACAACTTGAAACTAAATCTATCTATATCTGATGTTTCTACCAGAAAACATAAAATGATATCCTGTTTCTCTTCTGAGTTCTGTTTGATCCATTTTTAAAAGGCCCCAATGCCCAGTCTGAGAGAAGCAGGCCCTTGCTGTGTACTGATACTACTGTGACTTATGGGAAAGCTGATATTCTAAGCCTTATTGTGAAAAGAGGAAGTTTCTGGGCATAATTATGTTGTACAACTTCCTCTTGGTAAATAAGAAAGTTGCAAAACAGCCCTAACCAGTTTGGTTCAGTGAATAGAGCATCAGCCTGTGGACTGAAGTGACCCAGGTTTGATTCTGGTCAAGGGCATGTACCTTGGTTGTGGGCACATTTCCAGTAGGGGCTGTACAAGAGGCAGCTGATCAATCATTGATGTTTCTAACTCTCTATCCTGCTCTCTTCCATTCTGTAAAAAATGCAATAAAATTTAAAAAGAAAGGCAAGATGAAAAACAGAGCTTCATGGAGAGTGAAGCATCTGCTTTCCTTACTGCAGGGACTGGGCTTAAAGTGGACCACAGAGACCAGCACAAGATTCTAATAATAAATAAATATTTAATTAAAAAATAAAAATAAAAATATAGAGTCCACAATAAGACTCTAATTGTTTTTTTTAACAAACATTTATTGAGCTCTAGACACTAGACTTGCTACTAAAGGAAAATGCTAAATTACATTAGATATAGGTTCTATAAGGAGCTTACAATCCATCAGAAAAGATATGAAAAATACATTAGTGACAATCAAACCAGGGAGAACTTAAAATGTGACCTGAAAGAAGTCCAAGGTGATGGTAGAATTTTTCACAGCAAGAAAGGTGTTTGGGCGGTCAGATGATGGACATTCTTGAACACCAGACAAGGAAATTTGAATTTTATTTATTTTACAGGAGCTCTTCAAAGATTTAGTGGCAGGACCTGAGATGTACACTGACCAACAAGTACCATGCGTCTAAACTTAGGGAATAAGAAAAATAAAGATTGAATATGTTGACTTGGAGACCTGGGAACAGAATTGATAGTTAATATCAGATAGAAGCCCAGAAGCATACTGAAGTTGAGAAATGTAGTTATAATTACACTGCAAATATTTATATATACAAGGCTGATGTAGATCAATAAGTCAGTGATTGAAACAGAAAAGATGTGGTTATAATGGTAGAAGAGAAAATCTAAAAAATATATATATATATTTAAAAAGAATTTCTAGAATGAGGAAAATAGCCCTTACTGTTATCTATAACATGTTTTACTTATGCTTTCTCATTTATTCATCACAAAGTGTCTTGGATAAATATTACTATTTCCTACAGATATGGAAAAAAAAAAAGGCTCAGTATTACAATTTTCACTCTTGTCTCCCACTTGTTTAAAAGTCACATAGCTAATGAGTAACAGAGTAGGGATTCTTACTGAGGTAGGTCTGGCTGAGTAAACAGTGGGAAGGTTCTGGGCTCAGAGTCAGAATTCTAGTCCATTTCTGATGTGAACTCCCATTTGTCATGTTTTTCATATGTGTAATGAGGGTGTTCAATTAGATAATTTATTGTATAATGTTCCTTTCAGTTCTGATATTTTATGGTTCTATGGTTTTTATAATGTTGCAGTAATTTCTTGAGAGGATGTAGAGAAGTAGATGAAACGTGATGATTAGCATAAACAAAAATAACTGGGTCATCTTTTAATCAGAAATGTCAGGAAATAAGAAAAAGATTAAACATACAAAATTTGAGGCAGGCATAAGAAACTGAACTTGTAGACTGGGCTGAGTGGAAGTAAACATTGAAAATGACTGTTAGGTGCCTGATGAAACATGAATCACTATATTTGACATACAACCCTCAGAGCTAAACCCATCATGTGAACTGTTAAATGAATTGTTGGAGTACTTATTACTCTTAGCTTTTATATTTACTTTAAAGAATGGGAGGACAGAGACGATGTGGATAGGTAAATTAACTTCCAAATAAATTTGTTTACAAACTGTGACCTAGGTTCAAGGTCGCAGGCGAGTCTTCAGAATTCTCACAGTGCAGATAAGAGGCCAGAACTTATCACTCCATATTGCAGTAAATTCAAACCCTGATGGCATCATTGACCAACAGCCTGGTGGCCTGATTTAGTAAATAGAGCAATGGCTTGGAAATCAACATATGTCAACTCCAGTCTTCACTCAGTGACAATGGTTAGGGTTATTCACATAATTGTGCCTCAGTTTGGATCTGGTAGGACCTACTTCATAGGTAAAATCATCCATCTTAGTGATAGATTCTCAAAAGATACTTGATAAAATTTGAGGGTTAAAACAAATGACCTGTTCAGTGTTCAGACTCTTCTCAAGATTTTAGTATCCATTACTTCATTTGTTAAATTGAATATATATATATATATACATATATATTCTTTTGACGTGCTCAAAGATCTTTAAAAATTATGAACTATTACTTTTTAAAATAAATCATACAAATTATAATCTTAGAATATATTGTTCAAGCTACATATGGAACACTTCTGGGGTTTTTATATTCATTGAGTTCTCCTTCCTACCCTAATTCACCACCAGTCACTGAAATATCTACTTGTAACTACCTTCTGGTTTACTCCTTTGAATAAAGGCCCCATTGTCAAGGTTAATTGTGGATCAGATTCCTATAAGGGTATTTGGGATCAGCAATAACCAACTTATCTCTGGGTTTAAAACCAATATTAAGGTCTATGAATAAAAAGAAGCAATCTTTTCTGAAGTGCTTTTGTTTACCTATTTGTTTTAATAAGCAATCTTGAATTATTTACTCAGCCTTGTGTCAGAGAAAGTCCATGGCAGTCTGGATTTCAGCCTCAGGTCAAGGTTCTCCTGAGCTGCTGGGACACTAAGCAACTAACAATTGAAAATGCTCTTTTGAAGCTCTCTTAACATGGGTCTTTGATATATTTGAAGCAGTTGTCTCTTCAGTAGCAGCTTCGGTGCAGATACTTCAAACAAAATTATGGAACTTCAAAGACAGAATTTAAAGACAACATCGTCATTTTCTTTAGGACAATTTCACATTTCTGAAGACTGTGGTTTTCTTCTTCCAAAACCTCTGGTAAGCATAGAGCCTTTGATCAAGTCAGAATGTATTGACTGACATGCTGGTTTGTAGGTTTGTGTGATTGATTTATGTAGTTATTCAGAAAGATACAACACAAATACCACGTTGTTGACTTGGGGAAAAATGCTACAAATAATGCAAAGCATAATTCCCAACAAAAGAAAAGCGATAGCTCCAGTAGAGGAGAGTCCAAATGGAATGTTTTAATGCCATTTTTCTTTTTATTTTTTTTCTTCTTTTTTTGATAATAGAATGTTGGTTCAATAAAGTTATGAGAAAATATAGTAGTTATCAAAAAGGTAGAACTTAGGTAGAGATCAATTATATGAGCAAACCAATTTATCTTGACTTTCTAGTGGGACAGAAAAGAGAACACAGAGGACGTGGAATGTTTTCAGAGTTGATAGGAGAGATTAGGTATTTACAAAGAAGAGGAAGAAACTGTTGAGGAAGAACAGTACTTGTTTGTTAATTCTACTTAAGGTTCAACGGGTAATGTAATTCTATTTTATTGGTTGACCCTTATCAATACTTCTTCCTCTTTGAATGTGGTCTGAGGCCTGCAGTGCTAAAACTAAGAAGCCATAAAATTCACAACCAGTAACTTTTACATTTGGGCTAGCTGAAGTCTAAAGGAAGTTGGTTTGCTCAAAGTCATAGTAGTGACAAAAGCAGAACTAGTACTCCGGACTCTTGACATATTTTTTTCCTACTACATGGTAGATAAGGGGCAAGACCACTCAGTTAAACTCGGGATCTGATATTACTATCATTGCAATAACTTATTAGATCCACATTGTTTTTCCCCCATAGGCCTAAATTGCCAATTAACTGTGTTTAAGAATGGTCTATAAGTTAATAAGTTTTTACTGTACAACTACTGTGACACTTCCTTCCGAGTTTTATTAGAGGAACATAGATAAAGATAGCATCCATTCACTGGTCCTAAAAGCTCTGTTGTAGAACTGCTAGTTGTGAGACCAAGTGGTAAATCTGTGAGTAACCTGAGCATTTAAAAGAATAATAATAGCTGAAGCCGGTTTGGCTCAGTGGTAGAGCGTTGGTCTGTGGACTGAAAGGTCCCAGGTTCGATTCTGGTCAAGAGCATGTATCGATACATTGGTTGTGGGCACATCCCCGGTAGGGGGTGTGCAAGAGGCAGTTGGCCGATGTTTCTCTCTCTTCGACGTTTCTAGCTCTCTATCTCTCTCCCTTCCTCTCTGTAAAAAAATCAATAAAATATATTTTAAAAATAATAATAATAATAACTTCAGAGTGTTATGCAAGATAGGACTGTAGCCGTGAGTACTGGATTATGCTTTTTGACACTGCCACTAGGATTACCAAAAGTTTCCATTTATTAGAAACTGAGGGGATTCCAAAGATGTGGAATTTTACATGTTAGACCAGAAAAGTCCTGGGCAAACCAGAATGCATCAGTCACCCTAACTTGCACTTACAAACTCTTGACCTCATCAGCGAATCATAAGTATTGCCTGGCCTCCAGTTCCATTTCTATTGGATGGAGCTATAGTGCCATCCTCACTCACTGGGTTGCTATGGAGCCTGAAAAGCACTTTGATAAATGCAGTGTAAGGACTAAGAATCCATTTATCCTGATCCTCAGTCCACTGCTCCTTAAGAACTCCATTCTGGCCGAAACCAGTTGGCTCAGTGGATAGAGCGTCGGTCTGTGGACTGAAAGGTCCCAGGTTCGATTCCGGTCAAGGGCATGTACATTTGTTGCAGGCCCATCCCCGGTAGGGGGTGTGCAGGAGGCAGCTGGTCGATGATTCTCTCTCATCGATGTTTCTAGCTATCTATCTCTCTCCCTTCCTCTCTGTGAAAAATCAATAAAATAAAAAATAAAAAAAAAGAACTCCATTCTGTGTGTGTAATTTGACTCAGGAATCTTCCCAATATCCTTAGTTCACAAGGAGGAAAGGGCCCAGAGGCAAACAAGCTCTTTTTGGGATTAAATATTTAAACCGAGCTAAGGAAAAATATTATAAACATTGAGGAGGGCCACAATTATTGAGTTCCTCTCTTCGTTGCTTCTACTTTATAAATTTAAAAAATGAGAAACAATAACAACATCAAGTGTTGTCCTGAGTCAGACCATAATTGTCCTGTGATCTGGTTGATGGAGATCCCTTAGTAGAAATTTCCATTATTTTATTGAGCTCATATAAAAATTTCCTGGCAAACTGGGTCTACTTTATTACAGCCATAAACCAGATGTCTACAAGTGTAGTTGTTTATTTCAGTTTTTGTTTTCTTTTTCGTTTTCATTTTCATTTGCGTGAGAAGTTTAAATATCTCCCTTTCTGGGAAGAGATGTGGGAAATAAGAATCCATTCTGAGTTGCTCACTCTCCCCATGAGGAGAGCCTGTCATCAGCTTCTCCAGGCAGCAGTACTGTTGCAACAAACAGATCAGAAGGGAATCTATAATATTAGTCACCAGCTTAGCCAAGGGCACGAATAAGCTTTGCTTTCCTTTCATTTAAAGCAAGTGGTGGACACAAAACTCTGGGGAGGGAGGCATGTATGCCAGGAGGGGATAAATGGTATATGTACAGAGATAATAATTTAATAAAAAAAATTTAAAAATAAATAAATAAAGCAAGTGGTGGGAAGGCTGTTCCTCTAGGTCAGCTGGTTCCAATATGTTTGCTAATCAAACTTAACATAAATATTTATTTCAAAGTCTCTCTGAAAAAAAACACAGTCAAGCTAATGAATAAGCAAACATTCTGGCTTTGGGGAGAAGGGGCTGACTTGGTTTCAAATTCTCTACTCCACTATTTCCATAAATGCTCAAACATTTCCGGGGTCCACCATTTTGGTTTGGAAAATGTATACATCTCAGACTAATGGACATAAATATAACACAAAATCTTTGCCAGATTTTGTGTGTGTGTGTGTGTGTGTGTGTGTGTGTGTGTGTGTGTGTGTGTGTGTTTGGTTTGATAAGAGAGGGTGGTAATTTTTCTTTAGGTATAAAGAATCTGAGGAAATTAGCTTGGCAGGAAAGGAGGGACCAGGTCAATTATAGCAGAAGATAAGACTGGAGTAGAACTAAGAGTCCTTGAAAATTAGCCTTAAGAATTTGAATTTCATACATCTGATAAATGCCATGAGGTAACTGGCATTTGAATATTTTTCTAGAAGAATGTTAAGTGCAGGGTGGGTTAGAGCAGCAGTTTTTGGAGTGCATACCAGAATGGCTCGGCCCTGGCTGAATAGCTCAGTTGGAGTGTTGTCCCAATAAAGCCAAGGTTGCTGTTTGATCCTCAGCCAGGGTACATACAAGAATCAACCAGTGAGTGCACAAATAAGTGGAATGACAAAAATTGATCTCTCTCTCTCTTTCTCTCTCTCTCCTCTTTTTTTCCTTTCCTCCCTCTAAAAATCAACCAATAATAAAAATTTTAAGAAAATACTGATGTCAGAGCACCAACCTGAACAGTTAATTCAGAATCTTTAGCCTAAGTAGCTCAGTATTTGAAAAGCATGGAATAAATAGAAGACAGTGCAAGTCCAAATGAGAAAGAAAGCAAAGGAAAGAAGGACTTTCAAATGTGCCATGGAGGAGAAGCAAAGGACTGGTGCCAATAGTCCTGGGATGTGGGAAATTTTATTCTTTATATTGATTGTGCAATCATTTAGGAAAAATACATACATACTTTCCTGTAAAATTCAAAACACTTGATAGAAGCAATAGACTCCCGCTGCTTAAAAGGAAGAGTAGAAAAATAATGGCCACAGGAAGCTATGGTCTCCAGACATAGGAAGAATTCAGATACTTCCCTGAAAAATTGTCAACTCTGCTAGGATCTGGGGCTTGCCTGATGGTGTTGACTAGGAATTTGAGGCAATGATGGGAATATAGTAGAGACAGAGACAGAAAGATCAAACTTCACAGCAGTTAATGTGAATCGATTAAAATGGGTTAGCAGTGAAGGAGATTGGATGCCAAAATTTAAGAACCAAGAAAGGTGAATAGAGCAAAAGGGGAAATAGACACAATAAGGAGAAGCAGGAGGAGGGACAGACAAGATAGTTTGCTAGAAACCAGAAATCTAAACAATGAAGCAACTTAGAGTTTCTCAAACAGAATATCTAAGCTGTACAGAAACTGAAAACAACATGGAGAGAGGTGAGCAGGCAAACGTTAGGCATAAGAAAAATAGACATCATTTCAGTCCAAATGAGGCTCAGGAAGTATATTCATTTCTTTGGGCCATCATAAGAGAAGACCACAATTTTGGTTGCCTAAAACTATGTAAATTTATTCTCTCAGAGTTCTGGAGGTCAAAGGTCTGAAATCAGGGTGTCCCTAGACCCACTGTCTCTCCAAAGGCTCTCGGAGAGTCCTTCCCTCCACTTCCATCTTTCCATGGCTCTAGCGGTAAATGACTCTGCTCTCTTGCCTCCATCTTTACATGGCCTTGGCTATGTCTGTCTTCTCCCCTCTTTCTGTCTTCAATTTTAAGGACACTTGTCATAGGATCCACCCTAACCCAGGATGATCTTCTCTCTCGATCATTAAATTATATGAGCAAAGACCCTTTTTCCAAATAGTTACATTCACAGTATCTAAGTGGACATATCTTTGGATGGGGTCATCATTCAATCCACTGCAGGGAGTGAGGAAAAAAGACAGAGCTAGAGGGAGGGAGCTGGAAAAGTAAAACATTGTTTTGCCCTGAGATTTCCCAAACCTGACCATACAGGCATGGGAAGGTGAAAGACCATGAAAAGTGAGGGTGCAAAATAAAAAACAGTCAAGGAGGAGACTCATGGCTGAGTTCAATATAATTGTCAGGTTTTATATTAACCCATGTTCTCCAGCATGATTTAGATATGCTGAAGAAAATTCATAACCTAAGCTGTAAAATTATAGTTTCAAGGTCAGAAGAAACTCATAATATGAGACACAGTATGGACAAAGGTAGGCAATAGGAGCTCAAGTGAAACCTTATTTTTAAGTGTGACCACAGTAAGAATGTGGCTACAGTTAAATGGGAAATGAGTCTTCTCTCCTGCATAAATTCAAACAGATAAACTGCAATCATGTTTCTGAAAGGGTGACTTGTGGAGTGGGAGGAGGGAAGAGGAACAAAGATATTCTTCTGAGTGCATACATACTATGAAATTCAGTGTTTTATTTTCTGACTAGATATAAAAACAAATTCTTATGTTGCAGTGATAACTTATAATTGAAAGACACTTTTGTATGATTTTAGTGTTTATTTTTCAACTAAAGTCTTTTGATTGTTGGGAAATTATTCTCCAGGATTTATGAGCATTTTATCTTTAAGTCAATTATATACATTACTCTAGTTGAGAAATAGTAGATAGTCAATAAGACAAATTCTTATAAATGGCAGAGGTAGACTTTACAGGGGTTATACTGCTTTGAGTTTCAATTCCAGCTAAATCTCATTATCAGCTTTATAACTATCAAGTCATATTTACTCTCTCTTTTTTTTTTTAAATCAATCTTTATTGTTCATATTATAACAAAGGTTCCTCATTTCTTCCCTCTCCACCAGGTTCCCACCCCACTCTCTGCCCCCTCCCCACCCCCCATTGTCCTCATCCATAGGTGTACAGTTTATGTTCAGTCTCTTTCCGCATCCACCACTCCCCCTTTCCTGAGAACTGTCAGTCCACTCCCCTCCCCTAACGCCAACTCTACTACAATCAACAGCTATTATAATATTGTTCATCAGGTTTTTCAATCTCCTTTTTTTGTTGTTGTTGTTTTTTTTTTAATTAATAAACTTTTACACTTCTAAGAATAAATTTTAAAATCTAATAATTTTAAACCTTGTTTTTTTTTCTGCCCTGGGAATTGAGAAGCAAACTTGTTTACATGTAAAATTGCCCTTAGGCTATCAAAAGGTGTAGCCATTCAAATGTAAATGGACACTTTGTTTAAAGATAGCTACTGGTTGGATTGAATTACCTGTTCTGGGTGGGAAGGGCTTGTCTTCCCCTTTCTAAATTAAAATTAAGGTGTTAGCTTTAAAACCTCTTTTTGGCAAGAGACCTTAAACTTTCAGAACTTTAAATTTTTCAGATAGTAAATCAGTTACTTAGCATTTTCTCAAATCAATAATACCTCCACATGCCCAAGGATACACTTCACACAAAAGACATTTCCAAATAGATCAACCAACCTCATCCAGACCCCACACAAGGCACTCACAGATCAACACCCCAGTGCTATACTAACTCAACACATCCAGATCTAAGCCTTCATCACTTTATTCAGCAGAGCCTCAAGTTCCCCCAAGTTTCCAGCCATGTCTGAGAGGCAGCCTTGGGGCGGGGACAGGCGAGGAGCGAGCTGTTCCAGGCCTGGCTGCTCAGGGCCTGGCCTCTGTTGCTCTGGTCCACTCCACAACCAGCTGCTCCGGGTCTGGCCACTGCTGCTCCCGGCCAGGCTGCTGCTGCTCCGGGCCTGGCAGCACCCAACCCTGCTGCTCTGGGCCCGGCTGCTCCGGCCCGGGCCGCTCCAGACCTGGCCGCTCCCAACCTGGTTGCTCTGAGCTTGGTTGCTGCTGCTCTGGGCCTGGCCGCTCCCAACCCAGCTGCTCTGGGCCCGGCTGTTCCGGGCCTGGCCACTCCGGGCCTGAGTGCTCCTGGCCTGGCCACCCTGGGCTTGGCCGCCACCGCCCCAGGCCTGGCTGCCACTGCCCCAGGTCTGGCTGCTCCAGGCCTGGCTGCTGCTGCTCTGGTTCTGGTTGCTGCTTCTCTGGGGCCTGGCTGCTGCTGCTCCGGGCCCGGCTGCCACTGCCTTGTGCCTGGCCACTCTGGGCCTGGCCGCCGACGTTCCAACATTCTGTCCTTTTATTTTTTTAAAACACATTTATGTTGCAATGTTGGCTGCTGAGTTGAGTTCTGGCTTAGTCTTCAATTTTTCAAGATCTTCTTTGTATTCTTTCTTAAGTAATTTTACTATCTTTTGCTCTCACTTGATTTCTTCACATTGAAAACTTCTTCGGTTTCTTCCTCCTTGTCCTGGAAGCTCAGAAGGTTGGCCTGTGGCACCCCTTTGTTCTCTGCGGGCTCCTGCGCAGCTTCAGCCTGTTGCCGGGGTGGGCACAGCCCAGGAAGCAGCCCCCGGCCTCGGCTCTGTGGCCCACGCTCAGAGGTCGAGGGCCCAGCGGCACCCTCCCCACCTGGGGGCCCCATCGACCGGCTCCTTGCCGGCGCCCGGCTGGCTGGTGTCCGGCAGTGGCTCCTGATCCTCATCGCGTTCCTCCCAGTCTGGAGCTTTTTTGTTTTCTCCTTCTCGCTAGGGAAGTCTAGCATCAGAGTCAACAGACTGTCCTCTGCACGCAATGTGCACGACTCCAGAAGCTCTGCCCCTCGCCGTTCCCCTGGGACTCCGTCTCACAGCCCCGTCTCCCTCTGCTTGAGCCTGGGTCCCCAGGGATTGGCCTAGAACTGGGGTTCAGAGCAGTTGGAACTGGGGCTCAGCACAGCCAGAGATTTTGTTTCCTTCCCGCCAGGGCAATCCAGCATCAGAGTCAACATTCTGTTGACTCTGCGCGCAATGTGCGCGACTCCGGGGGCTCCGCTTTTTGCCGCTCCCCTGGGATTCCGCCTCATAGCCCCGTCTCCCCCTGCCTGAGCCTGGGTCCCCAGGGTCTGGCCCAGAACTGGGGCTCAGTGCTGCCAGTTCTGGAGTTCAGCCCAGTCTGGGGCTTTTATTTCCTTCCTGCTTGTGTTAGGCCCAGACTTCGTGATCCCCAAGGACCACCAGGGAGCCGAGTTTGATGCAATATAAAAAAGAGCCTTTTCCATGCTAGCATGGGCTCTGTCCCACTCACACTGGCAGGATGGCAGAAGAGAGAGCGAATTTCGCCCAGTCCAGGGGTTTTATTCTGGTCGGTGGTGATGTCACTGCCTCGGCTAACCCTGATTGGTTGGGTGAGGGCTAGGGATAACTCCGCCCTACCCCACAGTGGAGTCGGGAGCTCATCCTCGCCCCACTCTGCCCTCTCACTTGGGAATGCCAGGCAGGCACCCAGCCTTCTCCTCCTCTCTGGCTCCGTCCTCTCCGTGCGCACGCGCGTGCATGCACGCAGCATGTCTCCATACCTTAGGCTTTTTTAGCTCCACTGATTTTCCTTCTGGTTTTCTCTTTCCTTCTTGTTGTAGAATTTTCAATCTGTGAGCTACCTGTAGCTCTGGGCAATGTCCATTTTATATTTTAGTTGTATTCCATTGAAATTGTTGTGTGCAGCTGCGGTTAGGTGTTTACCTGAGCAGCCATCTTGCATCCCGTCTATTTACTCTCTTTGAACCTTATTTTTCTTATGTGAGAATAATACTGTATGGACATGTTATGAGCAATGAAGTAAGAAATCAATAAAGGTTAGATAGGGCTGAAGCCCCTTATAACTCTTAAATGCTGGTTTGAGTCTAAAACAAAGTACCAGGCTAGATCCAGCCCTGGGTCTTATTGATCACAGGGTATATTAAGACCCTACAGTTCAGATTTCCTAAGCAATGACCTATTTGAAGTAGACTATTTTATCTCATTTCATAACTATATATATATAGTTATGCCAATATATATCACACTGTGTGTCTTAATTTGATTTTGTAACATATAATTATTGTAAACATTACCAAATGCTTTGTTTTAATCTTTATTGTTCAGATTATTACAGATATTTCTCTTTTTTCCCCCATAGCTCCTCTTCACCCAGTTCCCACCTCACTCCAGGATTTCCTCTCCCCCCGACCCCAATGACCTCATCCATAGGTGTAAGCTCTTTGTCCAATCTCTTCCAGCTTCCCACACATCCCCTTCCCTCTGAGAATTGTCAGTCTGCTTTCTTTTCATGCCCCTGATTTTATTACATTTACCATTTTGTTCTGTTTATCAGGTTTTTTATTCATTTGATTTTAAATTCACTTGTTGATGTATATGTATTTGTTCTCACTTTGTTCATATGCAATTTTTTTTATCTTTACCTTTTTCTTCTTCCTCTTCTTAAAGAATACCCTTCAGCATTTCATATAATACTGGTTTGCTGGTGATGAATTCCTTTAGCTTTTTCCTTTTTTTTTTTTTTTTAAATAAATCTTTATTGTTCATATTGTTACAAATGTTCCTCATTTTTTTTTTTTCCTTTAGCTTTTTCTTGTCTGTGAAGCTCTTTATCTGACCTTCAATTCTAAATTATACTTTGGTGGATAGAGTAATTTTGGTTGTAGGTTCTTACTATTCATCATTTTGTATATTTCTTGCCACTCCCTTCTGGCGTGCATAGTTCCTATTGAGAAATCAGCTGACAGTTGTACTTCCTTGTAGGTAACTAACTGTTTTTCACTTTGCTGCTTTTAAGATTCTCTCTTTGTCTTTTGCCTTTGGCATTTTAATTATGATGTGTCTTGGTGTGGTCCTCTTTGGATTTTTCTATGCTTTCTGGACTTGTAAGTCTATTTCTTTCACCAGGTAGGGGAAGTTTTCTGTCATTATTTCTTCAAATAGGTTTTCAATATCTTACTCTCTATTCTTCTGGGACTCCCATAATTTGGATATTGGTATGCTTGAAGTTGTCCCAGAGGTTCCTTACACTATCTTCATATTTTTGTATTCTTTTTTCTTTTCTGGTTGGGTGTTTTTTGCTTCTTCGTAATTCAAATCTTTGACTTGATTCTCAGGATCCTCTAGTCTGCTGTTAAATCTCTGTATATTATTCTTTATTTCAGTCAGTGTATCCTTAATTTCTGATTGATCCTTTTCCATATCCTTGAAGGTCTCACTAAATTTCTCAGAGGTTTCTAGAAGATTCTTGAATAATCTTATAACCGTGATTTTGTACTCTATATCTAGTATTTTGCTTTCATCCATTTCTTTCATTTGTGACTTATTTCTTTGACTCTGCATTTTGGCTGCTTCCCTGTGTTTGTTTCTATGTAGCTGCTAAGTCTTCTTGAGTTGATAGAATGGCCTTGTGTGATAGGTGCCCTATAGGGCCCAGTGACTCAGCATCCTCAGTCACCTGAGGTGGATGCTTTTCGTACACCCCTTTGTGGGCTGGGTGCACAGTCTTGTAGTTAACCCTTGATTGCTGTTGATATCACTGGGAGGAATTGACCTCCAGGCCAATTGGCTGTGATGACCAGCTGTGTCTAAACTGAAAGGTCTGTTGTGCAGGAGATACCCTTAAGGGGAAGGACTTGTTCAGTGGGGCTTTGGTGCTCACTGAGTCTTCCCCTTGAGTGTGCTGCTTATGGATGTGAAGAGTTGCAATATAGTATGTTCTCACACTGACCAATGGGTATACTGGCTATTGGATTTCCAAGGATGTGCAAGGTCAGCCTCTGTCTGGGGCCACCCAGCAAGAGCTACAGAGACATCTGCAGATTCCTCCTCTTTGTAGAGTGTTTGGAAGTGACAAGGCCCAGCTGTGAAGCAAGGTTGCCTGCTTTCTTTTGGAAGCTCTGGGGCTCTCTGACCCAGCTGCACTTTGACAGGTCTTAGGGTGAGAAAGGACAGGCCATTCATATTCAAAAGACAATGCACATAGCTTGGGCGCGGTTGTAAATTGGGTGGGGCTGGGTTTTTGGGAATCACCAGGGTGGAGTAAACAGCAATGGTTGCCAGTCAGCCCTGCACCAAAGAGGTCCCTGGTTCTCTGCAACCCGCAACCCCATGCAGGAACAATGATTGCTGTGAGCACCTCTGAGAGAAAGCCAGCATTGAATTGCGGTCCCAATGCCAGACAGTCCAGTTTCTCCCTGTTTGGGTCTGGGTCCTCCAGATTTTCACTTAGGAACTGGAGTTCAGAGCAAGCGGGAGCTTGTATCTCCCTCCTGATTAAAAGAGCCAGCACATCCAGGTGCCAGCACTTTCCATACCTCTACACCTCTCTAATTATGCAACTTCCACTCAGCCAGCTTTCCTGCAGTTCTGGGTAGCAGTTGTTCCACCTTTTTTTTTTTTTTTTTTTTTTTTTTTTTTTTTTAATATATATTTTATTGATTTTTTACAGAGAGGAAGGGAGAGAGATAGAGAGATAGAAATGTAGACGAGAGAGAAACATCGACCAGCTGCCTCTTGCACACCCCCTACCGGGGATGTGCCTGCAACCAATGTACATGCCCCTGACCGGAATTGAACCCGGGACCTTTCAGTCCGCAGACCAACGCTCTACCACTGAACCAAACCGGTTTCGGCTGTTCCACCTTTTAGTTGTAATTTTGGTGTGGTTGTGAGAGGCAGCAAGTATAGGTGTATACCTATGCTGTCATCATAGTTCTTCCACAACTGCTTTTATTATGGAGCATTGGTGGTTCAGTGGTAGAATTCTTGCTTGCCACCAACTGCTTTTAATAACATATTATGGACCTATTAAAAAAATGTCAAATATATATAAATTCAGGTTTCTGAGTTTAATTAATTAACAATCCACTGTTTTGAAATCTTACTTCACATTTCTCTTTATTGATAGTTTATTTTATTATTAATCTCTAGAAATTGGAAGACATCTGATATATGGTAGCTCATCATTACCCACAATATTTTTATGAAAAAATATTCTAACTATGGAAATTTCATTACTAAATTCATAGAAGTATATTAAATAAAAATTGGAAATGTTGAAAAATATGAAACTAATTTTTTCATAGCTCTGCCACAAAATCAAAATACCTTTGGTATTTTAGGATAATTTGTGTAAGAGTATTTTTTTTTCCAAATATATTTTATTGACTTTTTACAGAGAGGAAGAGAGAGGGATAGAGAGTTAGAAACATCAATGAGAGTGAATCATTGATCAGCTGCCTCCTGCACAGCCCCCACTGGGGATGTGCCTGCAACCAAGGTACATGCCCTTGACCGGAACCAAACCCAGGACCCTTCAGTCTGCAGGCCGACACTCTATCCACTAAGCCAAACCGGTTTCGGCGCTGTCTAAGAGTGTTTATGTGTCTGTGTGTGTTTGAAAAATTTCAAGTTGTAACCTATATTATGTACTTTTAACCCAATACTACAATATAAGCCTTTGCCTGAAATGAATCAGTCTTAACATAATTTTATTGGTTGTATCAAACTCCATTTATATGACATATTACTGAAATGTAAATGAATTAGATATTTAGTAAGTTTCAATTTATTTTCTTCATAAATAAAACTGATATATAAAACTTGTGTCTATTATACCCTGGATGTTTTAACTCAAACCAAGTAATTTGCCCCAAATTTTACTATCTTGTCCTAAAAATAACTTGTATTCACTATCTAATTCTGAAGCAATTATTTAAAACCCTCCCACATCTTTAATTCTAACCTCCATTTGTTCTGTTCCTTTAGAGTCAAATTACTATCCCCTGATATACTATTATCTAAATTTATTCTGGCATTTTATTTATAGTTTCAATGTAGTGCATATTTTTTCACATCTCTCTGTGCTTAATGGAGTTAGGCAGATGCTTAGGATACAGATATGAATAAAACCAATATAAGCTCTGTATTCCTAGACTGAAGAAAATGTTGACAGAGTATGAGAAAATAATAAAAACATTGTGCATCCTAGATGAACTAATTAATTTGATACCAATTAAAAGCTTTAATATTTTCCCAGCATTTATTATGAGAACAGATTGAGATTTTTTTTTCTAGGTGGAAAAAAGAGGGGTCTGAGAAGATGAAATACTCTGTGAAGTAGATAATATATCATGATTATTGAAAGTGGAGAAATTTTAGGTTGTGAGGTTTTAATTACATTTTCCATTTCTCCATGCTACATTGGTCTATTTAGGTTTCCTATTTTTAGACAAAAAAAATTGATCCTTTACAATTAAAATAAGGTTTCAATTCAGATTTTCAAATGTATTAGCAAAACTTATTTATACCATTCTCTTATACTTTATTAAAAATTGAGGTTTTTGCACTGGTGAGGCTCAGTGGTTGAGTGTCAACCTATGAACCAGGAGGTCATGGTTTGATTCCTAGTCAGGGCATATGTTTGAATTGCATGTTCAATCCCCAGTATGGGGCATGCAGGGAGCAACTAATCAATGATTCTCTCTCATCATTGATGTTTCTATCTCTCTATTCCTCTCCCTTCCTCCCTAAAATCAATAAAAATATACTTGAAAAACTGAGTTTCTTTTAGCTTCTGTTAAAGCCCCTTTGTAATATATAATAACATAATAATAATTACTATTTAGTTAGTGCTGATCTTGACCCACATCTTGTATTATTAACCTTAACTATACTTTTTTCATCAGCACTTCACAAATTATTCATTTGTTTATAATGAATTCTGCCCTTTCTCTGAAATATACCTCTTAAATACACACCTTTATTTCCTTCCTAGTTCAGTCTGGCATCATTTCTCTTCTGGATTATTGCCTCCTATCTTGTCTTCTTATTTCCATGCTTGACCAGCTGTAAAAGACTCTCTGCAGAGCAAAGGAACTCCTCAAAAACAAAAATTAAACCAGGGCACTTTGCTGTCGGGGGCTTTTTCTCTGTTTTCTGCGACCCACGCAGAAAACAACAGGTTCTTGAGTGGAGGAGCTCGGGATTAAGAAATTAAAGGAAAAAAAAGAGACCAACAGGCAGAAATAGATTCATCAAGCTGGGATCCGGGTGGGGGCTGTCACTCTGACGGAAGGACAGTCAACACCCACCAAAGACAACACAGTGCATTTATTGATTTCCAAAAGAATAAAAGGGAGATTTCCCTGAAAAGCTTAGAATCAAAGGAGTTTGGGGTGTGCCCAGGTCCTATTCATTCCCTCATTCCTGGGATTTAGCATATCAAGACCTAGGTAAGTCAAGGTCCTATTTGTTCCTCATTCCAATCACATGGATAAAGATAAGAAATTGGTACTGATCTCCTCTCTGACATTTTGGGCAAACATGTTCCCAGGGCGTGGCTCTACCTACTCCTTGAGTTCAGCTGATGATAATTAAAGGTCGTCCATGTGCTTTCCCAAGGGGCCCTCTACACTTTGCTCTTTAAAACTTTCCAAAACTGCTCTTTAGAATAAAAACAGATATTTTAGTATAGCCTACAAAGCCCGTCATTCTACTGGCCTATCTTATCAAAGTTATCTAATATTTCTTTCTTCTCACATTACTTTGCTGCAATGTCACATTTGCTTCTTTCTATTGAATATTGTCTTCTATTTCATTTAAAACTAGCTGCTTCAAATTTTAATCTATCTGAGAATTTAAGTTCTATTTTTTATGATATTATGATTGTCATTCTGCCCTAGCTTGTTTGGCTCAGAGGATAGAGCATCAGCCTGGAGACTGAAGAGTCCCTGGTTTGATTCTGGTCAAGGACACATGCCCAAGTTGTGAGCTTGATTCCAGTAGGGGACATGCAGAAGGCATCCAGTCAATGATTCTCTCTCATTATTGATGTTTCTATCTCTCTCTTCCCTCTCTCTTTTTCTTTGAAATAATAAAAAATATGTTTTAAAAAAAGATTGTCACCCAACTTTCCTTTGTTGATATTTGCCTGGTTTATTTTTACTAAAATGTTTAACCTTTTGGGCTATTATTTTAAGTTTAATTTATTGAGATGACATTGATTTAGGGTTTAAGGTACACAATTCTATTATTTATTATCGGCATGTTATTTTCTTAACCAAAAGTTTTAGTTAATTTAACCAGTGTTAATTTAACAAAGACTTCATTATTTTTATAAATGTTTTATTTTTAAAAGTCTATTCTCTAGTAGGTTATAAGTGTGTTGAGAAAAATTATCCAAAATAAAGCAAAGGATGGTTGTGCATTTATCCAATACCATCCCAGAGCAGAGCACTAAGAGTCTCCCTTTAGGATTACCGTATTTTCTGGCGTATAAGACGACTTTTGAAATGAAAAAAAAGTCAACTGAAAATAGGGGGCAAAAGACCAAAATTGCACAAAAATTAACTGCAGATCTTGACGGCAAAGTAAGTCTTTTCTTTGAAGTGGGGGGTAGTCTTATACAGCGAATATAGGCCTAAACCTATGTTTTAACTGTAAAATTAGGGGGTCGTCTTATACGCCGGAAAATACGGTATTTAAGAGCTGTCCCTTTGTTTGACAGGCTATATACTGTTGGTTATGTCCCAATCTCTGAAGTTACAAATTAACTTGTAGTTTTTAAGCAAAAGAGCTGCAAATGATTTCTGTTGGATAGAAAATTTACCCTAAAACATATGATGGTACTGCCCTATAGGATGTTTACCAATCCTATATTTAATCTAGCAATTTGATTTCAACATTATTTTTTAAAATTCTAAACACACAGTTTATCACCCTTTTGAAACTACTATACCATCCTGCTGATTTCATTATTAATGAACTATCTATATTTTTGACACAAATTCTATATTGTCATGAGTCATTTTTAATTTTTTTAAAATAATATTTTGACAGGTGTAAAGTCTAGTGAAAAAATAACATAAAATAAAAAAAAATAGTTTTAAAGGAAAGCCAAATATTGTATTATTTTTGTCCATCACACTCTGGGTCTTCTGATTATTAGAATCAGAGGAAGAAAAACATGTAAAATGTCTTTTAATTTCCTATCCCCTGCACCAACCTCCATCCTCTCTGTCTCCCCACCCCCATTCTCCATGTGTTTTCTCTGAGAGGTAATTGAATGTACTCTGAACTTTGAGTCAGAGAGGTTTGACCTGGCCACTGACCAGATATGTAATCTTAGGAAAGTCATCCAACAGCTTTCAGCCTTAACTTCCTCTATTTCAAAAGGGATATAATAAGATAATATGGCCTAACATAACATGTGCAACACAAATGTAGATCGATTAAAGATGTGAACATCAACAATAAAACTATAAGTACTCTAAAATAAGTAAGTGAAATAACTTCCTAAGCACATTATAAAATGTACAAGAATAAGGAAAACTGTTGGTTCATTTGACTACCCTGTTATTAATGACTTTTAAATATATATATTTTAATTGATTTCAGAGAGGAAAGAAGAGGAAGAGGAGATCGAAGCATCAATGATGAGAATCATTGATCTACTACCTCCTGCACACTCCACACTAGGGATGAAGCCCACAACCCAGGCATGTGCCCTTAAGGGGGAATCCAACCCTGACCTCCTGGTGCATAGGTCGATGATGAAAAAGAGGAAAAGATTCCTTTAGCAATCTAAAGAGAAAAATCAAGTAAATATTAAAGACTAGAGTGGCACCTCGATTGAGGTAGTGTTTAAGAATTTCCATGCAAGTTAGGAAGCAGAAACCCAGATGCCTAATGTAATTATCAGAACAGGATTCCTTATCTAGTCTCAGAGGTGATGACTTAGATATAATTTCCTTTCTAAAAACACACTTTAAAAGATAGGAATATTGCCCTGACCGATTTGGCTCAGTGGATAGAGCGTTGGCCTATGGACTAAAGAGTCTGGTCAAGGGCATGTACCTTGGATACGGGCACATCCCCAGTAGGGATGATGTTCAGGAGGCAGATGTTTCTAACTCTCTTTCTCTCCCTTCCTCTCTGTAAAAAAAATCAATAAAATGTATATTTTAAAAAATACAAGAATATTGCAAACCTGTATCTTTTATTTCCTTTTATCAAGATTATATTCCATTGTCTCCTGTAACTACAATCAAGTTTTGCTCATAAAACATATGAATCATATAGATGAGACAAAATACAAGTTGTCAGTTTTCCATAAATCTGTCTTGATTCTTGCTAGCATTCTTTACTCTAGTAGCTCCTTTAAAAAAAAAAAAAAAAGTTTAAATTCTTTTTTGTTTAAAGTATTACATCAGTCTCCTTTTCCCCCCTTTGACCTCTCCATGGCTGCTCCCACCTCCAGCACATGCCCTTACCCTCCTACTGTCTGTGTCCATTGGTTATATTCATATGCATGTATATATAAGTCCTTTGGTTGATCTCTCACCTACCCCCACTCCCCTGCCTTCCCTCTTAGGTTGGATGGTGTATTCAAGGCTTCTATGTTTCTGGATCTATTTTTGTTCATTGGTTTATTTTGTTCATTGTATTCCACAAATGAGTGAGATCATGTGATATTTTTTATTTTTTTGATTGGCTTATTTTGCTTAGCATAATGCTCTCCAGGTCCATCCATGCTGTTACAAATGGTAAGAGTTCCTTCTTTTTTTTACTGTAGCATAGTATTCCATTGTGTAGATGTACCACTGTTTTTTAATCCACTCATCTACTGATGGGCACTTAGGCTGTTTCCAAATCTTAGCAACTGTAAATTATGCCACTATGTACTTAGAGGTGCATATATCCTTTCTGATTGGTGTTTCTGATTTCTTGGGATATATCCCTAGAAGTGGGACCACTGGGTCAAATTGGAGTTCAATTTTTAATTTTCTGAGGAAACTCCATACTGTTTTCCACAGTAGCTGCACCAGTCTGCATTCCCACCAGCAGTGCACAAGGGTTCTTTTTTCTCCACATCCTCACCAGCACTTGTCATTTGTTGATGATAGCCATTCTGACAAGTGTGACGTTGTACCTCATTGTCGTTTTGATTTGCATCTCTCAGATGATTAGTGAGGCTGCTGGTAGGGGCTGGCTCTCCAGAAAATATAGCTGCTTAGGTTTGGAGGGTCAGGAATGTCTCAATGCTAGATTTCTGGTCACTTCTCCCCAACCCGCTCCCCTCCATAGCCTCTCCCCAGACTCCATAAACCCACACCTGCAGTGCAGGTGGAGGTGCGGATTTATGGAGTATTTGTATAATATTTGAAAGGTCATATGAACTGGGGTTAGTGAATAAAAGGGAAGACAAAACAGAGGCAAAACAACTGGGTGACTTCTCTTTTCTCCTCTTCCCCCATCCCCCACCATCACTGCATGGCTCAGACAACTCTTCAGGATGCCTTTTTGGGCTCAGCATCTCATGGCTGTGTACTTAGCTTTAGAATGCCCTGCCACCAGCAGCCCTGTGGATTTTCTTTCCACAGTCAAATATTATGCCTGTCCCCAAGAAACATGGACTTGGTGCCATGCAGCTTTCTTCTGACCCTCTTTGCTCAATGGTCTCACAACTCTCTCCAGCCCAGATTCCAGACCTGCATCTGCAAATTGTCTCAGCAGCTGTGTCTACTTTGCCAATTCTGCGTGGATGTTCTTCTATTTAGATGCTTCTTCTATCTGCTCCAGGATAAGGCTCAGGACATGTCTGCCTATCCGGCCACCATTTTCCCATCTCTCTTCATTGATTTTTTTCCTAGTCACTCTTTCTTACAGTCATAGACTGTAAATGGCTTAAGTTTCTCATTTCTAAGCAGTGACAGCTCTCAAACACAAATTAAAAACAAATTTACCCTTTTCTAGTGCCTATGGTTCTCCTAGAAAAGTAATTTACATTTACGATCTCTATTTTCTTACTTCCTCAGCACACTAAAATTTAAACCCTGCTTCCATGACAGTGACCTGGGTTTGCCATATATATATATTGAATGACTAAAAGGTATTAGTGACTTCCTGTTTGGGGTTGTTTTTCCCCCCCAAAGAAAACAATCCTATCTAATAAAAGAGTAATATGCAAAATAACCATCACTCCATTACAACCACAAGCCATGCCCACCAGAAATCAGGAATGAATATGCAAATTAATCCAACCAAGATGGCTGCAGCCACTGAGAGAGCAGGAGGAAGGCTTGGGTTTCCCTGGCAATGGAGGAAGCCAAGCTTCTGCAGCCCTAGCCTGCCTTGGCCTCCACTTAAGGCTACAAAGTTTCAATTGTAGAAGATAAATAATTCCCAGATACCAGGGTTTTCACTTGGGTCACCGGGGGACATGGCTGGCATGACACCACAGCCCCTTGCCCAGGCCACCTCATGCATCAAGGGAACCCCAACCCTAATCTGGAACACCCTTCAGGGCAAACCAGCTGGCACCCACCCATGCACCAGGCCTCTATCCTAATAAAAGAGAAATATGCAGATTGGCCATCACTCCAACACACAAGATAGCTGTCCCCATGTGGTCAATTTTGGTAGGATTGGGCCTAAACAAGCAGTTATACATCCTCGAGGAGTCCCAGATTGGAAAGGGTGCAGGGTAGGCTGAGGGACATTGCACAAATTTTGTGCACTAAGCCTCTAGTCTTATTTTAAGTTTAATGATGCATTTGACCGTCTGAATTTCTTAACTTGTGAAAGTCTCTCATGTCATGACTTTCCTAAGGGTAATTCTCCTCTGACTCACTAAATATCTCTAAATGCCCTTTTGATTTATATTGCTGGATTCAGTTCCTCTTTCTTATAAATAACGCTTTTGTGTTGCTCTAGGCTTCCTTTTCCTTTCATTTTGAAACTTCTCCCCAATGACCTTGTACATTTTTGTGGTTTTAACCACATGTGGAATTATTTCTACAGTTATGCTTCCCATTTGTATATTTCTAATATTAATTATCTCCTGAATGTCAAATTCTATGTCCAAATGCCCAGTATACAAATGTTTTAACATTCCCCATATATTTTAGGCTGTATCTATCTAAAAAAGATATCTACCATCTTTACACACTCTCTTTGACTTCCTCCTGCATTTCTGTTTCAATGTGTGTTCCCACCAAGTCATTCAATTCACAAATATGAAATCATCCTCACCTCCTTTCCTTCTTATCCCAGAAATACAACATTTAGGAGACCCAGACTCTGGGATAGATCAGAGTTGGCAAACATTTTTTCCTTTTAAGAAGCCAAATAGTAAATACTTTAAGCTTTGATACCAAATAGTTCCCGTTGCAACTACCAATTCTGCTGCTGTAATAGAAAGTAGCCATAGACAATTTGTAAGCAAACGAGTGTGTGGTTGTGTGCCAATAAAAGTTTAAGTATAGCCCTAACCAGTTTGGCTCAGTGGATAGCACGTCAGCCTGCAGACTCAAGGATCCCAAGTTCGATTCCAATCAAGGGCATGTACCTTGGTTGCAGGCACATCCCCAGTAGGGGGTGTTCAGGAGGTAGCTGATTGATGTTTCTCTCTCACTGATGTTTCTAACTCACTCTCTCTCCCTTCCTCTCTATAAAAAATCAATAAAATATATATTTTTAAAAAGTTTAATTATAGCAATAAGTATAGTTTGCCAGGGTTGAGTCAGGGTTGCTTAAATTCAGCCTATGTTCTACTTAGCTACATCATGGGCCCAGAGTGGGCACATAAAGGGTGCCATGGGCTAGGAATCATCTTGCTTTTAGCATCCCCACCTCAAAATTGAATCATCACATCATCTCATTATTACTTTCAAAATATTTTTTGAATACATGCCTTCTCCTTTCCAAATTCATTTCCATCAGCTAAGTTAGTCCTTGGTCAGTATTTCAAAGTCTTTCTAACCTGAATGCATATCTTAAAATCCTACAGATAAAACAAACTTCCTAAAATTCAAAATAAAAAAATCAGATAAACTTAGGTAAAGAGAACATTCTTTTTTTTTTTTTTTAAATATATTTTATTGATTTTTCACAGAGAGGAAGAGAGAGAGATAGAGAGTTAGAAACACCAATGAGAGAGAATCATCAATCAGCTGCCTCTTGCACACCCCCTACTGGGGATGCGCCCGCAACCAAGGTACATGCCCTTGACTGGAATCAAACCCGGGACCTTTCAGTCCGCAGGCCGATGCTCTATCCACTGAGCCAAACTGGTCCCGGCAAGAGAACATTCTTATGTAATGTGTACAAAGCACGTTTGATCTGATTTTGCAGTCTCATCTTCTATTATCATTTCTCTTGATCTTTATATGCTAGTAACATTGGGTTATTTATAGTCCCCAAAACACTGTTATCTCTGTTTATCCACAATCCCTTCTTTACTGCCTTCCCATCTTCAAATCTCCACCTAGAAAAGTCACTTTCAAATTCTACAACTGGCCCAAATGGCCTATTTCTTCATATATTTCCCTCTAACTGCCCACAACAGCTGAAAGTATTAAGCACATTTTCCTCTTTGCAAGTTCTTAAGCTTATGCACACATTGGTAATTAAGTATATAATTTTTTTATATACTTTTTTTTTCCTGTTAGTAGATCATATGTTCCTTAAGCACAAGGATTATATATTAGTTATCTGTGTGTCTGCAGTGCTTAGCACAGGGCCCAGTTTACAGTGAAGTCTGACAGCAGCTACTCCCAGCTACTTCTCAGAGAGGTCTAAAATACTGAGATGATTCTATTTTGAATGCAGAAAGAACTTCCAGATCATTATAGGCCCTGGATGGAAATTGCCAGCAAACTTTCTGACTTGATTGAGAGTCACCAGCTTCGAGCTCACGTGAACGAGGTATGTATAAATAGTTATTTTACTTTTGCACCCCTTCTCACCAACCTATTAAAATCCTCATGCTGCCTTTTCTTCTCAGCATTTTGGAACTGGGTGAGTTCACTTCAGGATACCAATTATTGCCGTTGAGTTTATTGGCCCAATGTTCTCACCGTTACTAAAGAGCTGAGTGACTTGTTCCTGTTTTGACACTTGGGTTACTTTAAAATTTCCAGATCCTGCATAAAACAATTCCCGGAACACATATTAAGTACCCCAACTGTATTTGTTTTTTAATAAAGAAAATAAGCCCGACTTGTGTAGCTCAGCACTTGAGCATCGACCTATGAACCAGAAAGTTATAATTTGATTCCCAGTCAGGGCAGATTGCTGGGATTGCAGGCTGTATTCCCAGTATGGGGCATGCAGGAGGCCGCCTCTCAATGATTCACTCATCATTGATGTTTCCAGCTCTCCTTCTCCCACTCCCTTCCTCTCTGATATATATATATCAGCGTTTTTCAACTGCTGTTCCGCGAGATGTTGCCTGGTGTGCCGTAGGTGCAGACAAGACAAGAATTTTATAATTTTTCACTATTTTGTTTACTTAATATTTCATAATAAAGTAATTATAAAATACTTTCTTTGTGTTTATTTGATTCCTATTCAAGAGAATTACTTTATATATAGTCAATATAGGCACAGAGTTAAATTTTTTAACATTTTCTAATGGTGGTGTGCCTCGTGATTTTTTTCATGAAACAAGTGTGCCTTTGCCCAAAAAAGGTTGAAAAACACTGATATATATCATATTAAGCAAATCATAGTGATCTACAAATGAGTGCATATGACCCATGCCAAGAATTCAGCCAAGGCAATTAGAAGACCCCCTCCCATCCCCCACCTCTTGGAGCCTTCTCTCTCCCATCTCAGTACTAAGGGCACAAAATCAAGAGGGGGTCTCAGACAGTTTGTAGGAAGACACACTGAAGTTCAGCTTGTGAACTGCACCGTCCTTTGTACCAGGCTTTCCTCAGGCTTTTAATGGGTTAAACTGCCATAAATAAAAGGAAGGACTTGCTGAACTGGTGTTCTTCCTATATTAAATGTCAATGAGGAAAGGCCAGGAGTGTCCTGCTAACTTTTGTCCATGAAAACACAGGAGTTGGGAAAACAGCTTCAGCACAAAAGTGAAATTAACCCCCTGACACTTCCACTGGGCTGAATAGTGTCTCTTCCCTCGGAATCTGTGAATGTGAGATTATTTGGACACTAGAGGCCCAGCACATGGTTACATGGTGTGTGGTTAAGGTCTCCAGGCTTAGCTGCAATCAGGGCCATGTCCACTGCCCAGCATTGCTCCTCTACCTCCGTGGCTTCTGCCCCAAGAAGCACCAGGTTAACAGCTCCAGCCCCTCGAGGCTCCTTGGCCTCAGCCACCCACACCCTGCGACCCTCCTCCTCCTCAGCTGTCCCTCGAAGCTCCACTCTAACAGGCTCCGCCCCGCTCCTCTGCCTCCCCTGCCCAGCAATGCTCCTCTGCCTCAGCCATCCTACAAGCTCCATGCTCACAGCCCCCGTCCCACTCCTCCACCTCGTCTCCACCGCCCCTTAGTGCTCTACGCTCACCACCCCTTCCCCACGATGCTCCTCTGTGCCTCAGCCACCCTGGAACGCTCCAGGCTAACAGCCCCCGCCCCATGAGACTCCTTGGCCTCAGCCACCCTGGGAAGCTCCATGCTCGCAGCCCTCCACCCCACGAGGCTCGTAGGCCTCCGTGGCCCCACCCCACCACGCCTTGAGAGCCAGACCAGTCCTTTGGTTGTTTGGTCCCACCGGTCTACTTAGCTACCTCATGGGCCCCGAGTGGGCAGCCGGGGGCCCACAGCTCCTGCTCCCTCAGCTCCCTAGCCTGCTGTTTCGTCATCTATCTGGTCATTTCAGTCGTGATGGCACCTGGCTTTTTTATATATTAGGATAAGGTCTTTGCAGATGTAGACAAGGTCATATTGTATTAGGGTGCACGCTAAATCCACTAAGTCTGGTATTGTTAGAAGAAGGGAATGTGGACATAGGCACACAGGGAAGAACACCACATGAAGACAGAGGCTTAGATTGGAGTTGGCATCTGTAAGCTACACCGAGTTGCTGGCAATCACCAAAGACTAAGAGACAAACAATGGAGCAGATTACGCCCCCCCCCCCCCCATAGCCTCCAGAGGAACCAACCTTACAAACACTAAAAGTTCAGATTCATAATTGTGGGAGAATCAATTTTTGTTGTTTTAGCTTCCCATTTAAAATATATATATATACTTTATTGATTTTTAGCAGAGAGAAAGGGAGAGAGAAAAAGCGCTAGAAACGTCGATGTGCCCGCAACCAAGGTACATGCCCTTGACCGGAATTGAACCTGGGACCCTTCAGTCTGCAGACCGATGCTCTACCACTGACTCCCCGGCTTCGGCTAGCTTCCCATTTTATGTGCATTTGTTAAGGCAGCTGTTGGAGACACTCTTCTAATTACTCACAAAACATCTAACAAGATAAGACCATTTTAAAGACTTTACCGCCATAGGCTGAGACTAAATAATTTGGAAATCAGTTATGCGAAGCAAATATAACGGTTTCTAGGACCACACATGAAGCTACATACTCAAATATTTGTCCTCTTGTGTCCTTTACTTAGCACAGACAACATAATAAGTGAATTTCCTGTTTGGATCTCACAGTAATTTAAGGACAACCACTTGTTCTTAGAAATCTGTATCTTGGTTACAAATAATAATCTATACTAATAAAAGCCTACGTGGTCCTCATATGCAATGTCATCACAAGATGGCCTCCACAAGATGGCCACACGCACAGTAGAAGTGGGGCCTGGCAGCCTAGGGGTCTCATGGCTCCACATGGCACAAGGAGGCCAGTCCCAGCAGAGGAGGCAGGTGGCAGCAGAAGAGGGCAATTGTGGGCAATTGTGCCATCAGGGGAGGACAGTTGGGGGGCCATCAGGCCAGTAGGGGAGGACAGTTGAGGGTGATAGGGCCAGCAGGGGAGCAGTTAGGCATCAATATGCTGGGAAGTGGTTAGGGAGCAATCAGGCAGGCAGGTAGAAGCAGTTAGGGACAATCAGGCAGGCAGGCAGGTGAGCAGTTAGGAGCCAGCAGTCGCAAACTGTGAGAGGGATGTGCAGCTGCTGGCAGTCGGACATCCTACAAGGGATCCCAGATTAGAGAGGGTGCAGGTCAGACTAAAGGACAACTCCGTCCCCGTGCACAAATTTCATGCACTGGGCTACTAGTAATAATAATAATAATAATAATAATAATAATAGTAATAAATAATCTTTTTCCAGGGAAATTTGCCCTCCTCCACCTTCCTTCCATAAAACACTACAGTCAACTGACTTGTTCACAAGAAGCTAGGGCACTGGAAACATTATTAGGGAAGCTATATCAGCTACTAATCATAATAAAACTCACCTCCATTCCTGAACACAAATAAATAAGCTCAAATTATCAAAAGATATGCAGAGAATGAGGAAGTCAAAGAGCAGGAGGAAGAAACTGGACATTTAGAGCCAGTGATTTCTAATCCAAAACAAAATATGAGATCAATGCTTTTAAATTTTAATGTAATTAATTTGAAATCATTAATTAAAAATCAATTGATGTCTAAGTAATTATTTGCTTCATAAAAATAAGTGAAGTTGCTACATAAAAGAAATTGTTGGAAAACAAAGGAAGAAACAAACAAAAACACTAGTAAAAACCCAAATAAATTAGGGGAAAAAAGGTAATTTAGGGAATTCCTTGAAAATTTGTAAAAGCATAGAGCAAAAATAAAAGAAATACCCATATCAGAAAAATAAAACTATGTGAAAAAGAGAAATGAATAATTCAAATGTCATAAAATAGAGCTCTCACAAACAAAGTAGTGTAGGTGGGGGAAAAGGAAAGTTTTAAGCATATAAGAATAAAAATTTTTTAAATCTCAATTAATTAATTCTATTAGAAAGACAATGGGGGTAGGTGGGCACCCAGACATCCTGGTGAAATTTCTTATTTTCTAGATTATAAAGGAAAATTTGCAAATTTTAATCGTGAAATAAAAAAACCTTGGTTACTTACAGAATAACATGGGGCTATTTACAATAGTATTAAAAGACAATTTAATATCTATTTTAATTGCTATAATTAAAAAAATACCTGGAAATACCAACTACTACTGAGGCTATGTACTGAAAGAGACTCTCATTCATGTTGCTGGTGGGAATTCAAAATGGTACATACTACTTGGAAGATAGCTGGCAGATTCTTATAAAGTTAAACACAGATTTATCGCCTGACCCAATAATCCCACTCCCAAGTATTTAGCCAACTAAACTGAAAACTTATGTTCATGGAAAACCTTGTGTGTAAATATTTATAACAATTTTATTCATAATCACCCAAACTGGAAACAACCAAGATGTACCTCACCAGGGGAAGAGTTATACTGAGTACAATGGACTAAATGTTTGTGTTGTTCCCAAATTCATATTTCAAAACTCCTAACTTCCAATGTGATTAGGAGGTGAGGGTGATGAGGTGTATTGGTCAGGGTTTGCCCAAGAAACAGAACTAAAATGTGGCTAAAACAAATTAAGATGTAAAATACTGGATATTGAAGACTTACTAGAAAAAAAGAGACTATTAAATAGCTTATTATTTCTCTATTGATATTGCATTTATAATATTGTAAATATATTGACTTAGACAAAAATAAATATATTTTTAATAAAATTTCACCTTATTCTTTTTTTCTACTTTCAAAATGTGGCTTCTAGAAAAATCACAATTGCACATGTGGCTTTCCTATTTATGGAGACAGTACTTAACATAAGAGAGTAGGGCTGAGGTCAGGAGGGAAATTGCACCCTGGCTCGGTGCCCCCAGGCTCTGTCAAATACCTTATCCTCTCTGACTTTGTGGGTTTGGGGGAAGGAAACCACCCTGCATGAGAACTTTTTAGCATTGTGCCTTAAATGCTCTTTAATAAGAGTTTTAGAATAAATACTTAATAAATAAATGCTGCTATAATTCTCAGGCAGGTTCCAGTTGAAATGCAACATCTCAGCACCCCACTCCCCCCATCCTACACACACACACACACACACACACACACACACACACACACACACACACTTAAGTAGGCAATTTTATCTCAGAGCCAGTTTATAAGTGAAGGAAACACGCAGACAAGTTAGGAAAGGCTGCCCCCTAGTGGATGAAGAGAGAAGGATTCCGTAGGACAGTCCCAAGCCTGAGCTGCCCCTGGGCTTGGGTGGGTCCCAGCTCACTTGGTGGTGTCTGTAGCTTGAAAGGAAACCCTAGACACCCACCGCTGCTCCTTCGAGGGTTTCTTCAGACCAGAGAGGGGCACCAGAGAAGATCTAGGTAGGCTGTGTCTAGGGCTGGGGAGGTGATGGAAGAAGGAGGCAAGCTGAGGGCGCTGTGCCTGGAAGTGGAGCTCAGGGTCCTTGGAGTCAGCCAAGGCAGGGGGGGCGGCCCAGGCAAAACTATTAATAATAAGCTAACCGTATCTGTTTGGGTATTGCTGTCAGTGATGACTAACTTCTGCACAGGGTGTTGCCTTCAATGAGGACACGGCCTGGACACGGGAAGGAAACGGGCCTGGAGAGGTTCAGAGACCTAGCTAGGGTCACCGAGAGTGTCGAAACAAGGGCTGGACAACCATTTGGTCCAGGTTAGCTCCCCCCTCTAGGAATTTGGCCAGATTCCTAAGTCCATAGGGCCTCTTTTTGTTAGGATACACAGCTGGTTAGATCTCAGCAAGGAAAGGGAGAGCAAACAGGAACTGACATCTGATTAAGCAGGCAAATAGCCTTGGTGTCACCCCAGGAGCAACAGACATAGGTCAATCAGCTCAACAGGCCTGGGAAAACCTTACCGCCCACAGCCCAGGGCTGTTTTAGGGCTAGATAGCAAGTAAGCAGATGTGCTTTTATTCATTATTATTATTATTATTTTTATGATTTAAGCTTGTATTTGGGAAAGATACAACCCAATTATTTGAATAAGTAATAAGATAAGACCTTATTATTTGAATATCCTATAAATTACATAGGAATGACAATCAGATAAACAATTCATTCTCTCAGTGATAAAAGAAGTTTTGCTAATAAAATGTAAGACTTGGTCAAAAGGAGGGCTGTTCCTTCCACTTAAAATAAAATATTTTCAGCATTTTTTTTTTTTAAGTTACTATTGAGAGTATTACAAGTATCCCCCATTTTTCCTATGTTGCCCTCCCCTCCTCTGCCCAATTCCCGCCCCACCTGAGATCTTCACCATACTGTTGCTTGTGTCCATGGATCATGCATATATGGATTTTAAATTATTTGGTTATTCTCTGCCTGACTGCCCTCCCCTTCCCTCTGAGATTCATCAGTCTGTGCTACGCTTAGCAGAGGTGCTTTGTTTTTTAAATGATGTGATTGTAAAAGCTGCTACTGAAGGCCTGGCCAGTGTGGCTGAGTTGGTTGAGCATCATCCCGTACACCAAAAGGTTGAGGGTTAATTCCAGGTCAAGGAACATGCCCAGATTTCAGGTTTGGTCCCAATTAGGAGTGTGTAATGGATGCAGTTGATCAATTTTTCTCTTTCTCTCTCTCCCTCTTCTTTTCTCTCTCTAAAATCAATTAAAATCTATTTTTTCAAAAAGTTGCCATTGAGGACTCGCATATAATAAATGATCTAGTCAATTTAATTATTTTAGGTAACCAAGCGGCCACCTCAGTGATGGAGACCAGTGTCCGACACAATTTAGAGAATTGGGTGGGGCTGTTAGGTACTTGCAGAATAATATCATTTGGACTACCTCCTCTTATCCTGCTGAGTCCTAGGATCAGGAAGAAATGGGTGTGTATGGTTCATGCACTGAAATAGAACCCTTCCCTTGTACCCAAAGAACCCTTCAAGCCCCAGAACCCCTGTGCTCATCCCATCCCCTGCAACTGATCATCTCTGGAACTTCTCTTGAACAGATGCCCCTCCTGAACTGCCAGTTTCTCAAGAGTTACAGGGAACAGCGCCTGGCTCACCTGGTCCTGAGCTTAATTACCATGGGCTATGTCTGGCAGGAAGGAGAGGCACAGCCTGCAGAGGTAAGGGATACATTGATGCCTGACTGCTCATGGGCAGGACTGCTGTACCTAGGACATGCTGTCTGCTTGGTGCCACAGTGTTTTTCTGGAAAATGGGTTCTTTCTTGCTCTTTTCTTTGGGTGTCAGTTGAAGAAAGAGCCAAGAGCCCATTCAAATGAAAAATGTCTTCCTCCTGACTGAGAGGTTAATTTTTTTTTCCTTTTAGAACTGGTACCCCTTTTATTGCATTTTGAATCTATTTTTTTTTTCTGTCACCCATTTTTAAGAATGTTTGAAAAGTTGCATTTGAAAGCAAGTTTGAAATCTCATGAAAAACTTACTGATAGCTCACATTTGACAGCATTTTGTACTGCTAATACATCAATTGTCTTGGTCAATTTTCACAGTCCCATAAGGTAGATAGATCTAAGCTGTGTCCACTTTACAGACAGCTAAGGACTATAAAAGTCCAAGGTCAGATGGCCAGTTTCTGGAAAATCCAAGGCCAAACTCCACACTGTCCAATTTCATTAATGTCAACTCCTTCCTCAAGAGGCACACATTGACATTTACAACACAACTGCTTGTTCTCTAACAATTATTGGTTTGACTCTTAATAATTCATGTAAGTCTCTTATGAGTCTTTGCATAACATTTTACAGTTTCGGCCCAAAACTTGAGACATGAAATCTCCAAGCTTCATTAATTATAGTATGAAAGATGACTGCCTTTCATTTTATATAAATACATCTTTTCCAGAAATCAGGGAGCTGCTCATGTTCTAGCATTCCATGGTCAAGGGAATGGCCCACACCTGTTTTGTTTTGTTTGCCTGGTTAATCTACCTCTTATCTTTCAAGTAAGTGCCTGAGACTCCCTATGAGAATAATAGTAATAATAATAATAATAATAATAATAATAATAATAATAAAAGGAAAGTGACAAAAGTATAGAGCTGCTTTAGATTTTTTAAACATATATTTTTTATTGATTTCAGAGACAAAGGGAGATGGAAGAGAGAGATAGAGAAAAATCGATAGGCTGCCTCCTGCATGCCCCCTGTTGGGGATTGAGCCTGCAACCCTGGCATTTGCCCTTGACCAGAATAAAACCTGGTACCCTTCAGTCCACAGGCCAATGCTCTATCCATTGGGCCAAACCAATGAGGGTTGCTCCAGATTTTTAAAGTGTCAGTATAACTCTTCCCATAAGCGGTAGCCTGAGGTGACCTCTGAAAATGGTTTGCTGTTCACTTGGCCCAGAAAATTCCACAAAGTCCAATCAAGAGATTCAAATCTTCATGTTCACTTCAAGAACACTCGTGAAACTGCCCAGGCCATCAAGGGTATGCATATCTGAAAGCCACCAAGTAGCTATCACTTTCAGAAGCAATGTGTACCATTCCATCCTTACAATGGTGGAGTTGGCAGGTGTGCTCAGCCACACAGTGGGGCTAAAAGCAGGGTCTGTGGCTAACTGCTGAATTTAAGGGTGTAGATGTAGGTTCTCTATAGGAATCTCTTCATGAAAAGACCCACGGGGAAAGAGTTCCAATTCAGGGTTCAGGTTCTGGAGAAGGGCCGCACACAAATGAAAAGACTCTTGAGACTTGAAGAAATACAATTTGGCAATATGGGGGGCCAGGCGGTAGTCCACCTCTAGTGGGAGAACTATTCACTGCTCTGGCCCTGCCATCCCCTTTTATTAAGGCTTTGGGGAAAACATCTTAGACAATATAAACAGAAATTTACATGTAGCCCTTAGGCAGGAAATAACAGAAACTTACACCGGACAAAAGGTGGAGGCTGCTTCAGCTAACAATGTCTCAACTAAAGGGGGAGGGGTTAGAGCAATTACGGTTGTTGACCAGCCTTCCTGGCTTCCTGCCAAGATCTCTTTTTAGTGAAACTGATTTGTTTTCCAGCAGTTCTCTGGTCATTGAGAAAATCTAGAGGAACAGAGTTCCCAAGATGCAGCGCAGAACCCACAGAGCTAGTGAGTGATGGGCCTCCATACCAGCTCTCCCTGCCACATGGGAAGGATTCTTATTGAACAAGAGCAGATTGTTTCTAAACCAGAGGAGGAGACTGCACAAACAAAAGCACATCCCAGAAGAAATGGGAGACAAAACCTATGGCCCAGGAATAATTTAATATTAAAATAAATATTAATAAAAGTCAAATAAATGTCAGTAGATATAACTTCTATGAAAATATATGTCTATTGTTAGAAAGTTTGATATCTAGGCCCACAAAAGAACATTGCAATTAGGTTTTCCTCCCTCGCCTGTTCTCCAAACCATAATACTACATCAGGGAAGGGGTAGAGAAGGGTGACAGGTGATGGAGTCTCCAGCTTCGAGGAGGCTCCATGTATTTCCAGGGCCTGTGAGCCCCCTACTCTCCAACCTCAAATCCTATAGCTTATTTTTTTTTGGTATCTTCTCTGACTTTCAGTTAAGTAGACACCTCTCTTCTGCACTGTCCTCCTCATCTCCTGCCTCTTGAGGGAAGCTGACCTGCGTTTGCATTTTATCACTATTTAAAGCTCTGTGTTGCTTCTACCTAAGAAACAATTCTATCCCAAGTTTATTTATAAATGTTATAGGGAAAAACAAAGGCAGAAACAAGTTTTTCTTTCCCCTGCTTCACTCTTTCTAGGATGTGCTCATTGTCGGGATTTATATCTGATAGGTTCTGCCAAGAAACCTTGCCCTTCCCTTTGTGGAAGTCTCCAGGGACTTGGGACTCCCACCTATCCTGGTCCATGCAGATTTGGTGTTGACAAATTGGACTACAAGGAATTCTGAAAGGTAAGAAAAGGGAAGAGCTTTGGACTTGAACAGATGGAAACAGAGTAATGGACAGTCTTGTGACCTGCTAGGAAGCTCCAGGTTTGTTCAGCTATTTTGTGATTAAAGGTGTTCATATTTATTGTCTGCCAAATGGTTGCAAAAAAGAAATGGACTTGAATACATGTTCAAAAACCACAGGTTCCCAGAAATTTTCTCTCAACCCTCATTGACTGCATTGGTGCAGACCACTTTTATTTGTTTGCTTCCATATCAAATTTGCAGTTCTCAATCTAACCTTAAAGCTCCTGCATATTTAGGTTTCAATCATTCCCTAACATGTCCTCCATTCAAGTCAAGTTAGGACCAGGAATGCAGTAAATGCTCTTTATATAGAGATTACAAATGAATGATTATGTATGAATTGAGAGTAGGTACTCTAGGTATGTCAGATTGAAAATTTGATTGCCCAGCCAGCGTCGCTCAGAGGTTGAGCATTGACCTATGGACCAAGAGGACATGGTTTGATTCCTGGTCAAGGCATATGCCTGGGTTGAGGGCTTGATCACAGGAGGCAGTGGAACAGTGATCCTCTCTCATGTTCTAACTCTATATATCTCTCCCTTACTCTCTGAGATTAATTAAAACATATTTATTTGATTAATAATGCTATCCCTACTAACTAGCATCATTCTTTCAACAGTTTAGGTTGAGAATATTGGCATTTATCTAAAGAAAACTTGAAGAGGTTTTTAAAAACAAGAAATTTCAATAAATAGAATGGGGTGGAAGTGGTGAAACATTTAAAAAAATATTTATTGTTGAAAGTATTACTTATGCCCCCTTTTTTCCCATTGACCCCTTCTATTCTGTTCCCAACACCCACCCTAGGTCTTCACCACACTATTGTCTGTGTCCATGGTTATATAAATAAGTTTCCCTTTGAATTTATCTTTACAGCCAAATTTATTTCAGCCATAGATGCAAGAAACAGCACTTTTGTGACTTATGAAAATAGCTAAAGGGACATTTAAGTTAGATGTGAGGAAGACTTCCTTAGTATAAGGGTGTGGGTAAATATAGGATTGCCAGAGATTATGGGAATCTTTTTTAAAGAATTAAGTGTGTATAGGCCCTTAATTAGCTCAGTTGATTAGAGCATCATTTTAATATTCCCAGGTTGCAGGTTTGATCTTTGAATCAATTAATGCATAAATAGTGTAACAACAAATGGATATATCTACCTCTCTCTCTCTCTAAAAATCAATTAAAATATTTTTAAATGATTAAATAAAGAATATATATATATGGCTAAGTGACCAACTGTCCATCCATCCAACCGACCGACTGACCGACCAGCTGGCATATATGACGTGCATTTGCAATTTAAAAATAAACATTGACTTGCACATGCACGATTCATATAAAGCTCTTGCTGGCGCCAATTGCATGTATGTTTTAATTTTATAATGCTAAAATTAAATGCTAACCTCCTCCCCGCCCCCCGTGCAAAAATTATATGTACTAGTTTGACATATAATGTTTTGCAGTAATGTAATCACCTCATGAACATTTCTCCTAATTAATTTTATTTCAATGTGCATGAATCCATGCACTGGGACACTAGTAGCTTAATAAAAAACATAGCTCTTAAGACTAATTTATGTGTGCCATCTTATCTGTGTAAGGACTTCTGAGCCTTGGAATTTTTCTACAATTATTAATTATAATCTTTGACAAGTTCTGCTTTAATAACAAAAATTGGTGACCAATATTCCCATGGGAAGGTATTGAATCTGCCTCAGAATTTGGACAGAAAGAAAAAAATAAATGGATGTGAGGAAATTATTCTGTTCAAGACATTAAATATTTAATAATAAACAGAATCTCTGATTGAAAGAGAAAGAGAGGAGTGGGGAAAGTTAAAGAGGAAAAGGTGACTTGACCCAGATGTTAAAGTCAAGAAAACAACAACAAAAAGCTAATTTCTCAGTGGATGAGAATGCAAGGCTAGTTTAATTCCAGAGAGGCAGAAACAATCCCAGATTTAGTCTTTGTTTTTTTTGAAATTATTTTTTGGTGTCTCTCTTAATATGCCTCACACAACACAAAGTACAGTGAAGAAATGAAAGCAAAGTACAGCTATTTAAGTGGTTAAATAATGAAACAAAACAGTATATGACAAATGTCAGAGTGACACAAGCAGTAAACCTTTCAGAATTTCAAAGAAATTACATTATTGCAGACTTTAAAAACAAGGAAAAAGCTTGGTGAGAGGTTGGAACTTGGTCTAAAGTAGATATTAAAAGGTGAGTTGAAATAGCATATTTACAACAAAAATTAGGTTTGTGATAATTGCAAAAATATAAAAGGAGCAAGATGATTTATCATACTACTACAAGTTAAATGTTCTGGGGCTGATACAAGAGTTGAGATTTGGCTTGCTTTTTGTTGTCTAGTCATAGCCTATGTGGGTGTGAGTGCATGCCTGTATACATGTGTCCCTAGAAGGATGTCTGTTTACAAACTGATTTATTCTTTTATTTTCTTTTGTTGTTTGTGATTGTCAATAACTGAAATTTTACGAGGCCCCTGGACATCAGGTAAGTTCTCAGAAATCTTTCAATCACTTGAGAATTCATGCTAACTTTAAAAGATTACAGCAAATGGGGGAATAAGGACACATATGTAACACCATAATCAATTAAGAAATTAAAATTAAAAAAAATAAAAGATTACAAACAAGAAAGAAGCAAAACAAGAAAGAAGCATATCAAATTGTATGTATAGTATACAAGCTATATACAAATGCATGCAAAAATAAGGCTAAAAGGAAAGGGGCCAGAATTTATCAATGGTTGCCTCTTATATGTAAAAATTTTAGGATTAATTTTTTTAACTGGATTTTTCCAATCTGTACATAACAAAGCAATTAAAGTGCAATGCAAGGAAAAAACTTAACCAATCCTATATAATAAAGAGATAATATCCAAATTAACCCTCACAAGATGGCTGCCTACAACCAGGCTGGCAGGGGGGTTAGTGAGAGACGACCTAATGACTGAACAAGCAGTCTGAATGGGGCAACCAGGTCGGGGGGGGGGGGGGGGGGGGGGGCGGGCTGTGAGGGACGACCAGGCCAGCAGGGGGAGGCAGTTGAGGGCATTCAGGCTGGTGTGTGTGTGTGTGGGGGGGGGGGGGGGGAGGGGGGAGGGTTAGGGATGACCAGGCTGGCAGAAGGGAGCAGTTGGGTGTGACCAGGCCAGCAAAAGGGGGGAGGGGGAGTAAGAGTTGACCAGGCCGGCAAGGGCCAGTTAGGGGCAACCAGGCCAGTGGGGTGGGCAGTTAGGGACTACCAGGCCAGCAGAGGGAGCAGTTCAGGGGCAATAAGGCCAGCAGCTGGGGGCAGTTAGGGGTGACCAGGCAGTCAGGGAGGGGTGGTTGGGGGTGACTAAGCCGACAAGGGGTTAAGTTGGGGCAATTAGTCTGACGGGGAGGAGGGGAAGTGAGGGGCAACTAGGCCAGTGGCAAGGGCAGTTGGGGGCAATTAGGCCATCAGTGGGGGGCAGTTAGGGTTGACCAGAATGGCAGGGGGGGGGGCAGTTAGGGGTAACCAGGAAGGCTGGGAGGGGGCAGATGGAGGCAACCTTGATGACAGTGTGGGACAGTTAGGGGTGACCAGGCCAGCAGGGGGGGGGGGGCAGTTAGTAGCGACCAGGCAGGCAGGCAGGTGAGCCATTAGGAGCCAGCTAGTGGTCTAGGATTGTGCAAGGGATGTCTGACTGCTGGTTTAGGCCCAGGGATCGGGTCTAAACCAGCAGTCGGACATCCCCCAAGGGGTCCTAGATTGGAGAGGGTGCAGGCTGGGCTGAGGGCCCCCCCATCTTCCCCTCGTGCACAAATTTTGTGCACCAGTCCTCTAGGTCTTTAATGATTTGGAAAAGATCTCTCATTTCACCATAACTTTTATGAAGGGCAAATTACAGGCAGTAGTTGCCACAGCTACAGAAGAATTCCTTTGTAATATTATGTCACCTGGATTGCAACTCTTGAGGCAGGTCTGGCCCAGACATCCTTAGGCTATTCTTTCTTTGGAGAGCAGAATTGGCTTCTAACTTGATTGACATTGCCCCTCCCATCACCAAACCTTAGTTCAATAAAGGGGTCTGGTATAAAAGCTGTAGCTCAGGAAATTGAAGGATGAAGGGGTGAAGACACCCTTTCTTACACTAATGTAACTGCTGGAACAATGTTATTCTTGACTGTTTTATTTTGTGTTTGTTTTCCTTTCTTCTCATGCTTAAACTATTAGAAGCAGGAGTGATTTATGGAGCAAAGTTTTTAAATTTTGTAGATTGGCTCTGTATCTGGGATATTTGAATCCATATGGTCACAGGTCATTTGAAAGTGGTTCTTCAGCACAGTCTTCTAGATCTCACCCTATTCTACAAAGCAGCACAAAAATTATTGATTAGAAGGATCACTAGCGTGAGTTATGAAACTATTCCCCACCTGGTCCTGTGACTAACCAGCAATGTGACCTTGAGCAAGGTGTTTGCTTCTTTGGGCCATATCTACAAAAACAACAACAACAACCAAAACAAGGAGCAAAGGATTGGCTGTTGCCTGTGGTCACTGTAGCTCTAAGACTCCGTGCTCCTGACAGGAATGGTGTGATGGGCCATAGATTGGTCCTGAGAAGAATCAGAATGACCTGGCCACTCAGGCTTCAGCTGTTCCATTGGGGGAGATGAGCTGGGGCCATCAGGGCCATGCTGGAGACTGAGAGTCCTCAGAGCAGGTGAACTTGGACTTGAATAGAAGATCCGTTCACTTCCCTTCCTGAATGTTGCTGAAGGGAGATGCTCATCCTTGGGGCTTTCCTGTAGAGAGAAGTGTTCACCGATTCCGCCCTGTGCTTACAGTTGTCTAACTCTGAGGGGACCTGGGGCTGTGCACACTCATGGTGTCCACGTCTCTCTAACCATATGGTCATCTCCTTCCCAAGGAACTTGGACACCATTTTCTCATTGCCTGGGGGAGAAAGCCTGCGTGGTTTTATACTGGTGACTGTTTTGGTAGAGAAAGCAGCCGTACCTGGGATTAAGGTATCCTTCACCCACAGCACTTTCTTTTTGTTTTGTTTTGTTTTCCTCGATGAGAAATCAGTCTGAGCTTTACTTCCATGAATTAATCAATATAGATGAGCATAGGCCTTGACCTGCTGTTTTATATCTGAGGGAAGAGGTCATGCTCTAGCGTCTAGCCCATATTGATACTCGCGTCTCCCAAATCTTATAAAACATGGCATTGATCATTTGTCCATTCAACATTCAGACCTGAAGGGTCAGGCAAAACTTCCCAGGGGAAATGATAACTAAAGTTAAAACCTGAGCTATATACAGAGTTAAGCAGAGAGAGAGAGAGAGAGAGAGAGAGAGAGAGAGAGAGAGAGTGACAGACAAAGGCAAACAGATACACAGACATATTTGTGGTAATGAGGACAGCTATGTAAAGGCTCAGAGGAAAAGAACCATCACTGAGATGACCTAGCCTTCCGAGTCCAGGCAGCTTACAGAAAGGCCAAGTTCAGTAAGACAAATGGCAGTGGAGCCCAGGTGGTGTGACTCAGTGGTTGAGCATAGACCCATGAATCAGGAAGCCATTGGTGGGATTCATGTTAGGGCCACATGCCTTGGTTGTGGGCTGGATCCCCATTAGGGAGCCTATAAAAAGCAGCCAATTAATGTTTCTATTCCTCTCCCTTCCTCTGTCTCTAAAATCAATAAAGATAATAATAAATAATATAAAAAAAGACAGTCCAGTTCGATTCCTGGTCAGGCCACATGCCAGGGTTGCAGGCTGGATCCCCGGTGAGGGGCATGCAGGAGGCAGCCAATCAATGATTCTCTCTCATCATCGATGCTTCTATCTCTCTCTCCCTCTCCTTCCTCTCTAAAATATAAATATAAAGACAGTGGAGCAGCAGGTGATCAGCTAGAGAATCCATGCCTTGCCTGAAGATTATTAGTTAGGTTTATGTCTTTCCTTACCACCTTCCCTGGTGAGCATATTTTAAATCTTTACTGCGTCACCAATCCCAGTGTAAGTATTATAACATTCTCAAAAGTTAAACTATACAGTTACTTTACTTCTCATCAATGTTTTTAGTCCATTGAAAGGTACAAAATGAAATATCGGTCTTTAAAATATAGCTCAGATAAGAGACTGCTAGAAAAGCTTCAGGACAGAGAGGCCTCTGGAGCTGGGGGCTCTGTGGGCTCTGTAGAATCTGCCTGGTTTTATCAAAACAGAGCTCAGGGGTGATGGTCTTCTAATTCAAGATACAGACAGACATTGTGATAAATACACAAGAAGGAAGGAGAAAAAGGATAGCATTATAGCAAGTAGCAATCAATGGAAAGATCTAGAAAAATATGTCCAAGGATCTATATGGGAGATGCCCAGAAAAGTTATCCTCTCCAGCAGATCTCACAGCAAATTGAGTTCAAGGGGGCACTGGAAAACAGTCCAGCAGTCAGAAGGGCGCCCTTCCTGATTTCCATAGCTCTGATTCTCAGCTCACTCCACCTCAGCGGGCCTTACGTGAATGCTAATAGACTGAGTGAATGAACCTTCTCCCCAGGCACTTGTTGAAGCAATGAATGCCATGCTGCAACCCAGCCAGGACTCCCTGCTGCAAGCCCTGCAGCGGCTGAGACTCTCCATTCAGGACATCACCAGAACCTTAGGACAAATGCACGGTATGGGGATGCTATAGGCAGAGGGTTCTGCTCGGGGCAGGGCTGGGCAACATCCACTAGATGGAGCTAGTGTATTAGCTTTGTTTTATGGTAACTCCTTGCTTTTTTAACTATTGGAGAATGATCTCTCAATTTGCATAGATGTTCTGTGGTTTTGTCTTTTTTTAGTATTCTATTGTGGTTAGGGTAGTTTGCTCTCTTCGGTAGCCGTATATTTCTTTGCATGTTGAGATCTTGCATGAAGTTTGGGAGGAGGGGGTGAGGCAAAAAACAACAGCAAAGGTTGTGTACATTCCGTCCAGCAATGTCAGGATACTGCAATGTGTCCTTATGCTCACTTATGCCCCTTTTGGCCTTTTTTTCTCAAGTGGATCCTGGAGAGATTGATTGCTCTAGTCTCCTTAGTGCAGAGATGAGGTTTCATAGGTGTAGCTAATTCAGTGGCTCACCAGTCCTGTGGTTAGTTACATTTTATTCAGATGACTACATTCAATTTCAAGACAGCTCTTCAACTTCCTCTATCAGAAGAACCTTGAAAGAGTATAGTGTGTGTGTGTGTGTGTGTGTGTGTGTGTGTGTGTGTGTGTGTTTTGTTCTTTAAGTAAAATTGGTACATAACATCACATGTTTCAGATGTATAACATCACAATTTCACATCTGTATATACTACAAAGTGGTCTGCACCAAAAGTCTGGTTAATATACAATCACGATGCAACCAATTCCCTTCACCCACTTCTCCTAAGCCTCAACCTCTGTTAACCACCAGTCTGTTCTCTGTTTCTATGGGTTTGTTTGGTTTTGTTTGTACATTTGTTTTGTTTTGTTTGGATTCTAATATGTATGAAATCATATGGTACTTGTCTTTCCTCATCTGACTTATTCAGTTAGCATAATACCCTCTAATACCCTCGTGTTGTTGCAAATAGCAAGATTTCATTCATTTTTATGTTGAGTAATATATATATATATATACTAGAGGCCTGAAGCATGAAAATTCATGCACTGGAGGGGGGGCAGTCCCTCAGCTTGGCCTGCCCTCTCACAGTCCGGGAGCCCTCAGGGATGGGAGGTGACCCAGAGATCAGCGGGGGGGGGGGGGGGGGGATGCTTTATCACACCTCTGCTGTTGCCACTGTTGTCAGTGCAAGCCTCAGTGGGCCCTGATTACTTGAGCCTTGGGCGGCTGGGGGTGCAAAGGGGATTGGGGGACTCTGGAGGCAGGCATGCGGTAAGACCGGGCCTGCCTGTGTGCCTGCTGCCCCAGTGGGGTTGAGGGAACAGGGCACCACTATCTTATGGCTGTGGGCGCTGCCATCTTTGAGGGCGTGGCAATTAATTAGCATATTCCCTCTTTATTAGATAGGATGCTGCCATGAACATAGTAGTGCATATATCTTTTCAAATCAGTGATTTTATTTTTTATATGAATACCCAGAAATGGAATAGCTGGATCACATGGCAGTTCTATTCTTAAATGTTTGAGTAATCTCCACACTGTTTCCACAGTGGCTGTACCAATTTACATTCCTTCCAGTAGTGTATCAGATTTCCTTTTTCTACACATCCTTTCTAACAACTTGTTTCTTATATTTTTGACAATGAAATGTGCCAACAGGTGTAAGGTGATGTATCTCATCATGTTTTAATTCATATTTCTTTAATAAGTAGTAGTATTAAACATCTTTTCCTGTGCCATTGGCCATATGTATATCTTCTTTGTAAAATATTTATTTAGATCCTCTGACTTTTTTAAAATGGGATATTTGCTTTTTGTTGTTGAGTTGTAAGAGTTCTTCATATATTTTGAATAGCAACTCTTTAAGAGACACATGATTTGCAAATATCTTTTCAGTAGGTAGCCTTTTTGTGCAGAAACTTTTTAGTTTGATGCAGTCCCATTTTTTAAATTGTTGCTTTTGTTTCCCTTGCCTCTGAATTCAGACTAAAATATTGCTAAGGCCTATGTCAGAAACCTCCTGCTTTTGTTTTCTTCTATGAATTTTATGGTTTCAGGTATTGCATTCAAGTCTTTAATCCATTTTGAGTTAATTTTTGAGTATGGTTTAAGATAGTGGTCTAATTTCATTCTTTTCTGTGTAGCTATCCAGTTTTCCAACACCATTTATTGAAGAGATTGTCTTTTCTCTATGGTACGTTCTTGATTTCTTTGCCCTATATAAATTGTCCATATATGTGTGACAGTTAGAGTTATTTCTGGGCTCTCAATCCTGTTCTATTGATCTGTGTATCTTTTTATGCCAACTCCATATTTTGTGTTTGTTTTTAAATATTTTTATTGATTTAAGAGAGGAAGGGAGAGGGAGAGGGAGAGAGAGATAGAAAGATAGATGATGAGAGAGAATCACTGACCTGGTGCCTCCTGCATGCCCCACACTGAGTTTCAAGCCCTCAACCAGACATATACCCTGACCAGGAATCAAACCATAACCTCCTATTCATAGGCAGATGCTCAAACACTGAGCCAGGACAGCTGGGCCTTGTTGTTTTGATTACTATAGATTTGTATTATAGTTTGAAATCAGGGAGCACGCCGCTTCCTACTTTGTTCTTTCTTCACAAAGGCTCACTCTTTCCTTCCTCAGCTATGCACACAAGGAAGTGGCCACATGAGGGTGTGTGGCATGTGGGTAAGGCACCTTGAACACCAAGGGAGCTCAGAGGCCAGTTGGGGGATCTGCAAGCTCAGCACTCCCATCAGTTCCTGGGAGGGTGTCTTGTGGGAGTCTGTGAGATGGTCAGTAAGATCTGCATCCCTGTACTGCCCTCCAAGAGCCCTCTCTGGCACTCTCACAGCTACACCTTATCTCCCCACCCACCCTTAGTATTCTGGATATGGTGAGAAAGAAGTGGGTCTCTGGATGCATTCCGTGTATCTGGGGAAGCTGGGCACTCAAATGCTCTCACTTTTTCTTGCGGGACAACAAGCTCTCTGTTGGTTCTGAGCTATGTCTCCTTGTGGGGAGCGTGATGTAGGTAAAGTGAAATGTTCTTCTTACTCCCTTTAGTGCATTCAATATCCTCAAATTATTATTATTATTATTATTATTATTACTGTAGTGGTGTGCTGGGGCTTTGCTGAACTGGACTTCCACAAATGCTCTCTTGTCTATGGGTGACTATCTAAAGCAGCATTCATTGTCAAAAGACAGTCCCACTGTGATAATGATATCACTCCTTTGAACATTAACCTTAAATCTAGCACCTTGGTAAACACTCTTATTTGTTGTGATAATTATGTAGAGATTATTTGGGTTTTCTATAGAGAAATCATTTGAGAATAATGTTCTCTTTTTTCTTCATTTACAATACTTATAACTTTTATTTCTGTTTAATTTTGTTTCTCATTCTTCTTGGTAAGACTCCCAATACAGTATTGAATGGAAATGCTGATCCTTGTTTTGTTTCACATTTTAAAATACTTACTTTTTTATATTTTAACATTAAGTATAATGTATACTGAAGACTTCTTATGGATTCCTTTTATCAATTCAAGGATGAGTACTACTATTCCTAATTAGCTAACTCATTTTACTTTTTTTTTTTTTTTTTTTTTACCATGAATGGATTTTTTTCATGCACATTGAAATGTTTTACATCAAAATCATTTCACATCTATTGAAATGATCATTTGATTTTTTTCCTCATTAAATATAGTAAGTTGGGTGAAAATTAATTAGTCATTATTGATTTTGAAAAATGTATACTTAATATTTTTTTTTGGGGGGGGCAAAGAGCACCAAATGGGTAAGACCCAGAAATATCACCCAGAAAAAAATCCAGGAGAGTATTGTCACAGAAGAATGAGAAACTATAACACCATTCAGGAGCACTGGGAAACCCTAAGGCTGAAGGAAGACATTAGTTACCCAAGTCATGGGACTTTAGAAAAAAAACAAGAGATGGAGGACCAGAGAGTAGGTGTGATGGTAGCAAAAGAAAAACTGATGGTATAGAGATGTCACTATTTAGTTATCATAAAAAAGAGATGTGCGTTTTCCCCCTCTTAGAAACCAAGAGAGATAGACAGGAGCATGCTTAGTCACAGAGGGACCCCATTAGATGAAGAAAGAGAACAATCCTCAAAAGTTGATTAAAAGAAATGTTACCAATATGAAAACTTGCTTCTTTATATATAATTTTTATTATTTAATGAAAGCAATTACCCATAAGCATTGGCTTAGACTCAAAATAGCTGCACAGCTTAATGAATGAAGCTAAATGTGGAGCTAAATGAATCTGTATTTGACCTGGTGTGGCAATCCCCCAGCCAGACAAGGGACTCTCCACTCCTCTGTCATTTGTTGGCCATGTAGAACTCCACTTGAGCAGAGATGGCTTTAGTTTTCCTTTCTTGTGAAAGCCTTGAGAGTGGTAATTCTTTCTCCTTTCCACTTCCCATATTCTCTCAAACATCATGTCTGTTTAAATTATTAATTTTTAAAAAGATGGCCTTGACCTCTCTTTTTGTTGTGGTTAAGTAGAAAAAGGGGAAGTACCACAAATGGAAAAGGGCAGCATTTGGAATAGTTTAAAAGTTCTGCAAGCGCCAATGAGGACAATTACAGAAGAGAACATTCCATCCACCTCTTGCTTGTAGCTTTCATTCCAGGTTTCCACGCAGATCAGATAGAGAAGCAGCCCCAGGAGCTCAGCAGGGCCCATGCACATGTAACCAATTGCTTTTTTCGCCTGTAGTAAAGTTCACATTTTGATTGCTCCTTCAGATTATGTAGATCCAGACATATTTTATGCAGTCATCCGGATCTTTCTCTCTGGGTAAGTACAGTTCAACTGTTTTCCTGCAGGAGGTCTCTGTAGCATTTTCCAAATTTATGGGGGGTGGAAACTGACATAAGCTCCCTAGAGTAAGAAACACACCACATAACCATTGTTAGCAAAGTAGTCACCTAGATCCACTCTTGGATAAAAGAAGAGGGGTAACATCTGCATGGCAAATGGCACTAAAGGTTGAATATTTAAGTTTAGAGTAATTGCCCTTAGGCTCTCATATTAGATTCATGTGTATTTACTTTCTTAGAACCCGATCTTGATGACAGAAAGGGGGGAAAAAAAAAGCCCAATATGCCACACACAAAGCTCAATCATTTATATTTATTCCCTCCCCTTGTTATTAAAACAGATGGAGGTATAGACAGTAACTGGAAAGCTTTCTTTTACATTCCTAGGATGGCTACACCAAGCCATTTCCTCATATTCCTGTGTACTTTTTTTTTTTTTTTGGTCACATGACCTATAATCTCTCCAAAAATAGATCTCTACTCTTAGATGCAGTTCTCTTTAAAAATACATTAGTCATACAATGACATATTTTAATTATATTATTTTCCTATTCACTTTAGGAAGTTGAGTTTGTTTGTGTGTGTGTGTGATTTTAATGCTGAAAAGTGAAAGATGGCAGTAGTGGAAGGAAGTGATAAAAAATGTGAAGTCAATATCATCTAGTGTGCCATGTGTATAGAGCTAGGAGATGCCTGAAGTGCTATTGATAGAATCTGAAGCTCACTTGGATAAAACAAGAAACATGCCAAATACCAAAATCAATAAATTTATTGATTTAGTGGCATAATGCATGGGTGCAAAAGCAGAGTGACAACACGTACTAAGTATTTTCTATAGATTGGTTAGGTCTGGAATGTGAGAAAGTGACCTCCCTTTCTAAGGGAGGGCAGCTTGGATGGGGATTTCTCACTTATTCTCACTGTAGAGAATAAAAGCAGGAAGGTTTCTATAGAACAAATTGAGAGTAATAAATAGTTTATGAGGGAAAAGGGAGAAAAAAAGGAGTGACAGATATGGAATTGGGACTGTTTCTCAAAATGCTCTCCAATATAGAATTCTTCTCACTCTCTGTATGTTTTTCATGTAGTCAGGGTCAAGAAAAGATCTGACAGTAGAGAAAAGATTCTAGCAACAAATATTAAGCAAAACATGCAGATATGCTTTGATAGAATTAGACAAAAAAAAAAAGGTTCATTTAAAAATGTTTTAAAATAGACTGGGATTTAGGAAGCACCTATTTCTGAAAAATCTATTTATGCTTCACTTGGTTCTCTAAGTTTTATCAATTTTCCTTTTAAATAACAAATTACCACACTTTAATTATCATATATTTTTATAGGCCAGAAATCAGGGTGAGCTCCACTTGGTTTTCTGCTTAGGGTCTCAAAAGACCAAGTTAGGGTATCTGCTGGACTGAGTTCTTATCTTGAGAATCTGGGGAAGAATTCACTCACTCACGTTTTAGGTTGAATCTAATTCTTTGTGATTTTGAAACTGAGGTCTTTGTTCCCTTGCTGACTATCAGGGAGAATCTGTTCTCAGCTTGCAGAGGCCTCCTGCATTTTTGTCACATGGTCTCCTCTGTCTCAGCAATGACACTTCCTATCCTCCTAGTACTTCAAATCTCTCTGACTTCTTCTTTTTGTCACTAACCAGAGAAAACTCGGCTTTTAAGGACATATTGATTGGATTCAGCTCACCTAGATAATCTAGAATGACTTCCTATATTAAGATCAACTGATTAGTAACCTTAATCACACCTGCAAAGTCCTTTTGTAATATGATATATCATATCTATAGGCTTGATATCTCATAATATTAACATTTCTGGGAATCTTGGGACAATATTTTTTTTTGTTGAATTCTACCTATCATGATTAAAAAGGCACCAGAAGGTTACTTTGTTTTCATTAAAATAATTTCTGGGTCAATGATGCATTTTATCAGTGTCTCACCTCTGATTCTCATTCTCAAAAATATTTCCCATATAGCTAAACTCAGTGGCCAGTACCAAGTCCTAAGTACACTGGTAAGTGCAGATGTCCAAGAACATCTGGATTGTTGATAATTCCCAATGGGCTTGTCCTGAATAGTCTAATTCTGCTCCTGTGTTCTTGATTTGTTCTATGCTTGATTTATTATTTTTGTTGACTTTTTAAAGCTTTTTTATTTAGGAGAGTTGAGAGATTTCATCTGCAGATGAAACATTTTATCTTTATTTCCCACTCATATTAAATTTCTCAGGAGGCTAATGGTCCCTGTGGAAAAATAATGTCATCTCATTTTCTTTTCCTTTTAAATGTCTGCTTCTATTGAGTTTCCTAGAAATATGCTACAAGAAGTCTAAAAATAATCTTGCCTACAGAGATTTGGAAGAAAAATAATTCTTTCCTTCACAAACAGCAATTTGAGCCTGAGAATGCATGGGAGCAATCCGTGGGTTCTTCACAAGAACTCAATTTCCCTTCCTCAAGCTACTGTCATTATAGACAGAGAGTATGTGGGTTTTACTAGTAAAAGTAGATGCCTTTTTCTTACTTTCTTGACTTTTACACTGGTATTTTCTCTTCTGGTATTCTATAGGACTCCAACGTATCTTCTTCAGGTTAGGGCACTAAAAGGAGATTGATGTCTTTACCATTTGAGCATTTGATAACTCTTTTAGGCTGGCCAGGTCTTTTTAAGAAATATATTTGGGTCTACATGTTCTAAATATAATACATAATTATAGAATGCTATATGTGTTATTCACTGATTCATCTTCCAGGCACAGTTCTAGGTGTTAGCAATGAAGCAATGAAACAAAATAGCAACTTAATTTTTTTGTGGAACTTACATACATTTTAATGATTGGAGGTAGATGGAAAAATAAATATAATAACATCAAGTATCATGCAAGATACATTAAAACAATAAACAATATGAGAAAATGTGAAGTAAGATATAAAGCATCATGGATTATGGTGGCCAAAGTTTGTTTGTTTATTTATTGCTAAATAAATACACTTCTAAGTGATATTTAAGCAGATACCCGAAAGAAGTAAGGAATAAGCCACCTAGATACTTGTTGCAAGCAAAAGGAAAAGAAATGACAATGACCCTGAAGCAAGAGCATGTTTGTCATGGAGAAGTAGCTGCAAGGAAGCCAGCAGTGCTTGGAGTAAATATTGGGGAGAATGAGAAAGATACACGTGCTGGTGGAAGACCAGGTCTTGCAGGGGCCCGTTAGCTTCTTTTCTGAGTGAGATGGGCAACACTGGCAAGTTTGGGAGGACTTACATGATCTGTCTTAAGTTTCAATTCATCACTCTATCTTCTAAGTGGGAAATAGATGATTTCAACTCAAGAATGGAAAGTATTTAAGGAGCTTTTACTACAATTCAGGGTGGTAGCTTTAAATAGGATGGTAACAGCAGAAGCATTGAGCATGGCCAGGTCTGGATACAGATTGAAGATAAAGTCTGACAGGATTTGCTATTGGAGTGCACATGGAATGGAAAAGAAAGCATTCAATCAAAGAAGATTCTATGGTTTTGTCCAACTCTGCTGAAAAGATGTAACTGCCAGTTTTTCTGTTGGGGAAAACTATAGGCAGGTCAAGTTTGGCAAAAGAGTGAAGAATCAGGAGGTCAGTTTAGAACATGTTCATTCCTGTGCAGATATTTAGCAGGCTGGTCATTGTATTTGGTCCACTTACTACAGAGTATCAGTCATCTTCCATATTTCTTCCACAGAAAATGTTTAGAAATTTTATCCGACCACTGTTCTGAATTTTGACAAGTCGTGAGACCTCTCTGAAACCCATTCCTTTCTCCCAGCAGCTTTAGGAGGTAGATGCAAATTAGGAGCAGGAACACTCAGAGGATTGGTACAAAGTAACAGAATAATGAAAGGGAGAACAGGGATCCACTCATTCTGAATAACATTCTAAAATGGCTGATATTTATTGAATGCTTAATAATGTATTCCAGGCATTGAGCAAGTATTATTTTAATTATTGTAGTTCTCTCAAAAACCCAATAGGGTGGATACTTGTGGTATGTGGAGGAGGAAGTGGAGGCTCAGAGAAGATTGAACTAAGCCAAGGCTCACAGTTAATGCACATAACAGCTGAGATTAAATTCTCTATCTGCCTAAAACAGAGCCCTCTTTCCTAACAGGCGCAGCATGTTACACTTTTACATTCAGAAACCTTCCTTTGTTTTTCCTGCTTGGCTTCCAAACTGCTTTTTGTGCTCCATTCCTTTCAAGAGTGACAGCGTCCCCGCTGCAAAGCCACTCTGATATTCCTACAGTGAAAACCAGAGTACAGCCAACCAAAAACAACCCCAAAAGAAAACAATCCAGCTTCTTGTAGCATTTCCTGCCTCAGAGAAATATGTAAAAAAGGTCATGAATAGCAAGCTGAGTGGCCAGTCTACAGCTTTCTTGTGTATGAGATGTGTTTTCTTTCTCTGAAGCACAATGACTTTTAGAACTACGGGAAGAAGGCGAGACATCACGTAAGCCTGTTATTTAAACTGTTAACAACTGGGAGTAGTTTGTTCCCGGTAATAAGAGAAAAAGATTCTATTTCTTGGAAAAAGTAGAAATCCACATGTGCAGGTTCTGAGAACATGAAACTAGAAAATTACAAGTTTGGGAGTTAAGTTCTGGTTCTCCTGTTCCCTAGCAATGTGGCCCTGAGAATGAATTGCTTAGAGTCTTTATTTCTTTATCTGCAAAATGGGCTTAAAAATACCTGTCTTGATCTACTCAAAAAAGGTCAAACAAAAAAAATGAATGTGAAGGTGCTTTATAAACTGTAAAGTGTTGTAAGTACAAATATATGTGTTTTTGGTGCTCTTGTTTTTGTCTCATTATGGAGCTACCCACTTACACTCTGTGACTATTTAAGACTTTGTTAAAAAAAAAAAAGAAAGCAGACAGAAATGAGTGTAATAGTAGAGGTAGAAAGAGAGATATCCAAAGACAAAAAGATAAATGGAATTAGGGAGACTGAAGGGAAGAAAGGAGAAAAGAAAAAAAGGAGAGGGGAGAAAAAACTCTTAACCTGAGCATGACCGAGTCTCTCTTCCAGTCCTTCCACATGTCCTTGAACTTTGCTTCTGGTACTCTGAAGGCTTGTATTGTTTTCTTTTAGTCATATTCTTAGTATACATACATGTCATCAACAGAGCATTAGATAAAGACATTCCCATAAAGTCAGGGAGCATTTAGAAATGATAGTTTAATATGACAACTGTTAAAACTGTTTCAGGGAAGGGCAAAAGTGTGTGTATGCGTGTATTTATATGTGTGAGTGTGTGTGTGTGTGTTTTCAAATCTCTACTAGTGAAATTATCAAGTCATCAAGGCTATTTTATCAGGGGAAGTGAAGATTGTTCTGGAGCCCCTACTTTGTTCCTGTTGATAAGCACTGATGTGATCTTTATGATTAGATGAGAGATTCTTTAAAAAAAAATTTTTTATTGATTTCGAAGAAGAAAGGAGAGAGAGAGAGAAAGATAGAAACATCAATGATGAGAGAGAATCATTGATTGGCTGCCTCCTGCATACCCCTCACTAGACATCAAGCCTGCAACCTGGGAATGCTCTCTGACTGGGAATCAGACTGTGATCTGGTTCATAGGTCAATGCTCAACCAATGAGCCACACCAGTTGGGCATTCTCTATTCTTTACTTCTCTGTAAACTCCTTTAAATGAGGGAGTAGAAGGGCTGCATTCTATGTCCTGTTATGAAATTGGGGTCAAGATGATGCTTAAGTACATATCCTACAAAGATATCTAGTCTTTTGCCATAAAATTGCCATCAAATCATGTTTGCTTTATTGCTCACCCTCTGGTTCTATATTAGAAAAATATACTCTTAACTCCAAGCACCTACTTCTTTCTGACTTTTACTCTTGCTTAGATGGAAAGATAACCCAGCAATGCCTGTGGGATTGATATACGAAGGAGTCTCCACAAAGCCCCTGAAATACTCTGGAGGGAGTGCAGCTCAGAGCACAGTGCTTCATGCCTTTGATGAGTTCTTGGGCATTCGCCATACCAAGGAAAGTGGTAAGCCAGACATTTTTCTTTGTCTTTCCTTTTTTTTTTCTTTCTTAACAGGGAGAAGAACAGAGGTGTTTTTACAAATTGATAAAACCAAGTGTAACTTAAAATGTCACGAAGTCTATACTTTTCCAAATTAACTGGGAAACTCTGTGCCTACCACATGTTATTGTGTCAAGTCAATTAATATCAGGTCTCAGCAGGAAATTGGGTTTCATTTCCAAATCTTAAAACATTGCTATATTTCCAGCTGTTCGCTGCAGTTTTGTTTGGAACTTTAGGCAATGGCTTCCTTGCTCTAAAATGAAGGAGGGTTCTGGAGTTTGTTGATAAGTCTCAGTGTTGCCCCTGATGCTTCTAAGCTCCTCCATGAAGATGGTGCAACCTCAAGCCAATTCTATTTAGATCAGAAGAGAGAAGGGCAACCATTTTAGAAATTTCAAATTGCCCATTTCCTTACCTGTCAGTCTTGAGCCAAATGTTTAATAGCTGCCAAAACCACTTCATAGTACAGAGGTTTCAAGTTGAATTAGAAAAACAAAGACTATAGAATTTGATGTCAGAGGGTCCAGTTTCATCTGCAGAAGTCAGTTTTCTAAAACAAAACCTTTGCATGCATTTTGACTTTGTGATGTTAGTAGGTGTCGTACCATGTGTAGTATTAAACACAGAATGGGTTTCCTATAGATTACTATCTATCTACATTTCTTATAAATATCAATTGATTAGGTTTTTAAACAATTTGTCTTCAAGAGATTGTAATTAAAACAATTGTTCATTCTTTATCTTTTTGCTTTTATAAACCCTATTACTTTCTTCTTCCTTAGCACTCCCTCCAAAACAAAACATTTAAGAAATAAAATTCAGCAGATTATCTAGCTACTTAGTTTAAGAGTTTATGCTCACATATGTAAATATCCTCTCAGAATGATTAACAATATAATTTGCCCACATTTGACATATGGAAAACATTTATACCATGGTAGAGATAGTTCCAACTCAGTTATCTGAGCTGTGCTTACTTCATTTTCCCTTCCCTGTCACCTATCATTGTAAGGAATGTGCATTTGTGTGTTTGAAGTCTATCAGCAAAAGATCCAGCAAATAGATTGGACAGTTAGCATGATAACAACACTTTTTGCTGTATTGATGTCTGGAAAAGCAGATCGGCTCTCTTACCTTTCCATGTGGAGCTTTGACATTGGTCTGGATTATTTCTTTCAGGTGACTTTCTGCTCAACATGAGGGACTACATGCCACCTTCTCATAAAGCCTTCATAGAAGCCATCCAGTCAGCTCCTTCACTGAGGGACCATGTCCTATCCTCCGAGAATGGCCCACTCCTGACAGCCTATAACCAGTGTGTGCAGGCCCTGGCAGACCTGCGCAGCTATCACATAACCATGGTGACCAAATACATTATCACATCTGCAGCCAAAGCAAAAGGCAGGAAGCTAAGCCATCTCCCAGGGCCACCTCAGGCCTTAGAAGACAGGGGCACAGGAGGAACCACAGTTCTGAGCTTTCTAAAGAGTGTCAGAAATAAGACTTTAGAGGGAATCCTCCCCCAAAGTGGGTAAGAAAGGCCTCTCCTGGTGATGCCAAACCAGCAAATGCCCTACCAAAGGGCAGATGGGCCTGGAGAATGAAGGTCAGGGTATGTCTGGAATAACCCAGAATCGACCTCAGCCTTGTTCCTGTTCTTGTTTTATAGAACTTCATCTTCTTCTTTGTTGAGACCTGTTGGCCTTCACAGAGGAGAATTTTCATGACCATAAATTTTCTTTTCTCCACATGATCACTGGATGGTAGCAAATAATTTCGGATACTCCCTCATTAAGAAACCTATAAAGGAGCAAGGGGCCCTTACCGTTTTGGCTAGGTGGATGGAGCATTGGCCTGCAGACTGAGGGGTCCTGGGTTTGATTCTGGTCAAGGGCTTGTGCCTTGGTTGCATCCAATCAATGATTTTCTCTCACTGATATTTCTGACACTTTATCCTTCTTCCTTCCTCTCTGTGAAAATCAATCAAATATACTTTAAAAAAAATAGGAGCAAGGGTATCCCTATTCTATTTGCAAAGTGATGGAAAACCAATGCCTGTGGACAGACCACCTTGTAGATTTCTTGGGGGAAAAAACACACAAATTAAATATTCATGCATTCCTTCGTTCACTTAACAATGTAGTAAGTTTCACTCCAGCCTTCACCTTGCACCTGTTGATCTATGGAGATGTAGAGGATAGTGGAAGCTGAGGTGAAAGCGAGACTTGGAAGTCACCAATATGAAAATGAATAATGACATGGGAACGGATGAGACTTTTTCACATGGTTCATCAATGTGCAAATTCTATTTTAGTTTCCTTCTTTATTTTTAGGAGAATGATTCTTTCTCCTTACACTCAAAGTTTAAAATAATTTTAAAATAATTAACCCTTTCAAAGTAAATGAGCGAAGTGGGAATAAAGAGTAAATTCACATGTTTACAAGGTCTCATTTTCCTGACAATACAAAGCTAGAAAATGTTCATCTTGTCTATTTAGGGTAAACTCCACTAATTTAGACTTGTTCCCCATTATGCATATACATTTAGCTGAGATAGTATATAAATTCCACAGCACTGATCTAGCATTGGGGCATCAGGGAGAGGTAACTGACCGGGGGTGGGGGATTCTGTCCATATTAGTGTCTGCTAAGCAGTCCCCTTCTACAATACATGTAGGCACTTGTCAAATGGAACTTACAGCATGTCTTATACTAAGAGACCTTTCAGATTCTTGGCCCTTAAGGTCTGGTCATACTACTTAGAGAAAACATTTTACTAGTTTCAATATTCCCAGGAGTATTGGGAGATTAGAAGGTTAGCTCAAAGTGTCTGCTCAGAAGTCATTCTCTAGTGACATGGTGGTGTGTGGGGAGGAAGAGGACTTCTGGACTCTTTTTAACTCTCAGGATCCTTGGTAAGAAGCAATGAACCAGAATATTCCACTTGGGGTACCTATGCTCCAAGGAAGGCACCTATTGCCCCATATCCTTCAAGGATATCCTTCTGGCAAAAAAAGAAGAAGGTATAGCATGATAGGAGCCAGACCTTCTAGTCAGAATGGGCCAAAAGAAAACCCTGGGTTTTACAGCATCATTTCTGCCTACTGCCTAGGTCAGGATCTCACTCAAAGAACTAGGCTCTCATAACTCAAAAAGCCTTTCTCTCCATATGTTCTTTGTCTTGTGTTTGAAAAGTCTGTTATGAAACTCAGAAAATGAGCATGGATATGCTTACTTCTCTTTGGTTTGTTTTCCAACTGCTCTACATTGGTATCAATAAACCCAGGCTGCCTTCACTGCGTGGGCTGAGTGTATGCTATGGTCCAAGGAGGGAGACCAACTAGTCTAGATGGGGGAATAGGAGAGAAGCACATTGATTAATGATTCAAGACATGGTCCCTTTTCTATATCATTCTCAGGTGAAAAGATCGTGACCTTTAAAATAAGACCTGTGTTTGATTTCTGATATCTCCATTTTTAACAACAACTTGGCTTTTGATCAATTTAAAAAAAAATCATAAATCATCAGCTTCCTATTTATTACAAAATCGAGATGATCATATTGGTCTCAGGGTGCATACAAGTAACAGAAGAGATAGTTCTTGGCAAGGAGGAAAAAGGCGATAAAAGTTTATTTGGTTGTGAGTTGCGGCCCAGGGCTTCAGGAGAGCACACTGTATTCCTCAAGCTTCTTGGACTCACAGAGTCTGCAGAGCAATAAAACAACCATTTATTATTTATCATTGGGAATGCTGGAAAATAGAACATGACAAAAGTGCGGGCTTAAAGAGCTGAAAAACCTGGGTTTGTGTTCCAGCTTTGTCACATTTTACAATGACAAATTGATTCATTTTTCAGAGCCACGGTTTACGCTCTTGTTAAAGAAAGGACATCGTAATTACTGTGTGGAGCAATAGAATAACAATTTTTGATGATATAAATGATACTTTTATGCTTTAAAAATCTCAGCACTAACGATGAATTTTACCGTCTTTAAAGCCATCACTTTCATATTAATAAATAATAAAACATCAGTAGAAGCTTAGACACCTCACTCTTTGCACAGTTGTTTGTATACAGAATTCAAACAATAAAATCAAAACCTCATTTCTCTCAACTTGTGAACAAAATCTCCTTGGTAAATTATTTTTCTTCTTAAGCACACCAATAAATATTTATATCAAAACCACAAGCATAGCTATTTTCATGTAATCAGATCCAACAGAAGAAGAATTCATTTATATACATCTTTGTAGATAAGAAATGTGTGATTTGCTGTGCATATTCCAATCCCAACCTGTCTTTTCTTCAGAGTTTGAGAAGTGATACCATGAAGAGCTACGTAGTCTGCCAACTGTGCATCACAGGTGTATTAAGGAGGTCAGTTACAGGACCTTAGCATTACAGCAGCTGGTCACAGGATCACAGAACTCCCAAAGCTTGAAACCAGGGATGCTGTTCCCACCTCTACACACTGGACACCAGTCCCTTGCGGAGAACACAGACATGAAGCAGGTCAAAGATCATGTCTGCACTCATGACAAGTTTCTTAGGGACATGCAGGGACAATCTATGCATTGACTGTTCACCTGAGGAACCGAGAGTTCTCAAGATGGCTATTTCACTAAAATTATACATCTTCCCCTGCACTGTAAAACAAAACCCCACCAGTTCACAGTGCCAACACCACTGAAAACTTGTCCCTGGTCAAGTAAACATCTTGTTGTATTATAAATATAGAGACTGATGAATAGACAGATAGATGACAGATACAGATTGATGACAGAGAGAGGAGGGGAAGGAAAAGAAGGGGGAGAGGGGATATGGCCTTAAAATAAGCAAATAAAGCAATAAATAACCTGGAATTTTCTTAAAATAATGTGGGCACATGTGGACTTAAGGATTTAAATCTAGAATTGTACCAAATGGGGCTCTGAGCTGTCCCTCAGAGGACAGAACTGCAAAGAATCAACTCAATTTGTATACTTTCAACAGATGTAAGCCCCACTCAAAGAGACCACAGAGTCTAATTCAGAGCAGATTTCCTATAAATGTTGAATCAATGGAAAACCAGATAGAATAAATGGGGTGGAAAAAAGACATTTACAAAGTCTTATCTTTCAAAACTTTTAGATATGTATAGTTTGATGTCACTACACAATAATGATCCAAATGCAAACAAATGTATTTTATTTCCCAATAAACTAACTTTAAAAAATTTTTTATTGATTTTTTTAGAAATAGAGGAAGGGGCCGAAACCGGTTTAGCTCAGTGGATAGAGCGTCAGCCTGTAGACTCAAGGGTCCCGGGTTCGATTCCAATCAAGGGCATGTACCTTGGTTGCGGGCACATCCTGGTGGGGCGTGTGCAAGAGGCAGCTGATCGATGTTTCTCTCTCATCAATGTTTCTGACTTTCTATCCCTCTCCCTTCCTCTCTGTAAAAAATCAATAAAATTTATTAAAAAAAAAAAAGGAAATAGAGGAAGGGATTAAGGAAGAGAAAAAAGCATTAATAGGTTGCCTCCCACATGTACCCCTACCTGAGATGTGTCCTGCAATGTGGCCTGGTCATGTGGCCATCAAACTGGTGACCTTTCAGTGCATGGGACGATGCTAAACTACCTGAGCCACACTGGCCAGGACCCAATGAACTAACTTTTAATTCATGCGTCAAGTTTGATTTCTTGGGCTAGGGAATGCCATTTTTTGTTTTATCACAAGTGATAGTATAAAACCAAGTAAAGACACCAGTACAGAAGAAAACACATTTTTCTCAAAATTTATAGGGACAAAAGTTATTCATATCAGTAAAACAAACAAACAAAACAACAAACAAACAAACAAAAATACCTTATTGAAGGTAGAAATTATTTTACTAGTATTATATGAGGACTAGTGCATCGGGAGGAGTTGGGGGAGGTGTCTGGCCTGCACCCTCAGCCTGGCCTGCACCCTCTCCAATCTGGGATCCCTCTAGCAATCCAGGACTGAAGGCTCCTAACCACTCACCTGCCTGCCTGCCTGACAGCCCCTAATCACTCTGCCTGCCGGCCTGCTCACCTCCAACCCTCCAACTTCCAACTTCCCCCCTTGCTTGCCTGATTGCCTCCAATGCCACCCCTCTCCCCCAGCCTGCTTACCCTCAAATGCCCCAGTCTGCCAGCCTAATTTCCCCCTACTGCCCCCCACCCCTGCCAGCTTGTTTGACCCAAACTTCCCCCTTGCTGGCCTAATTGCCCCCAACTTCCCCCCCCTGCTGGCCTGCTCACCCCCAACTGCCCCGCCTTGCCAGCCTGATCTCTTCCAACTGCCCCCCACTGCCAACCTGCTTGGTCACAACTGCACGGCCCCCCTCCCCCCCCAACCCGTGCAGGCCTGATCACATCCAACTACTCTCCCTTTCTGGCCTGATCGCCCGTAACCACCTCTTCCTTTTGGTTTTATCTGGAAGGATGTCCTGAAGGTCCCCCAGAAGGTATCCCTGTTTAATGACCATATTACCCTTTTATGAGTATAGATAGTGGCCTGGTACACGGGTGGGGATGGCTGCTCTGTCCTGAAGGGGGCCTCCTTTGGGAGTGGGGCCGGTCTGAGCAAGGGACTTGAAGCAGTTTGCAGGCCAGCCATACCCCCAGTTTGGAGGTCCCCACTGGGGGTGGTGCTGTCCTGGGCAAGGGGCTGGGGAGGTTTGCAGACCAGCCATGCCTCCATCAGAGTGAGGGTCCCCACTGGCGGGCGTAGCTGGCTTGGGCCAGGAGCTGAGGGCCATTTGGGGGCAGTTTGCAGGCCAGCCAAGCCAAGGCTTTGTCTGGAAGGACATCCTGAAGATCTCTGGAAGGTCTCCTGGTCAATTTGGCATATTACTCTTTTACTATTCAATAGTATAGATGCTATTGCAAGACTGAGGGAATGGCAACTAAGCTTAGAAATCAGACAAATATACATTTGAAGTCTCACTCTGCTGTTTATTTACAACATAAGCCATTCATCTTTCTTAAGATTTGAGTCATAATAATCACATGTGTAAATGAGGATAATAATGTCTACCTCGCAGTGTTTTTATGAAAAGTAAAGCTAATACAAATTTGTTGGCTGCCAGATTACCCCCTGGATCTGGATAAGAAAACAACTGTAGACAAATGAAACAGGGGAGTGGGAAACTTGCTCTCTTCCACTCCGTAGGTTCCAAGGAGAATGGAAAGGAGACCCCATATACATGTAACCAAGAAGTCTGCAGGAACCCTTTTCTTGTAGCACATGTGGAATAACTTGTTTATGTATATGGATGTAAGATGCAAATTATGACTGAAAACAAAGAAATTGCCAAACCAGCCCAGAATCAAACCCCAGGACAGGTTCACCCATCTCTAGGACTTGTAATTTTGTTTTATAATGATAAGAACTACAAAGGACGCTGTGACAGGATTCTATTTTGCACTTACCTGGATATAACCAAAATCAGTTGTAGTGTGTAATACACAGTAGTTTCACAATGATTGTAGAATAAATCCACACCCTGGTAGAATAAGTCCTCCCCTGCTGCCCTGATCACCCCTAACTACCTCTGCCTCGGCCCCACTACCATGGCTTTGTCTGGAAGGAAGTCAAATGTGTGAAAGATGGCCGGTTGACTTAGTCTAATTAGTATATTACCCTTTTTAAAAAATACATTTTATTGATTTTTTACAGAGAGAAAGGGAGAGGGATAGAGAGCTAGAAACATCGATGAGAGAGAAACATCGACCAGCTGCCTCCTGCACACCCCCTACTGGGGATGTACCCGCAACCAATATACATGCCCTTGACCAGAATCAAACCTGGGACCTTTCAGTCCGCAGATTGACGTTCTATCCACTGAGCCAAACAAATTTTAGCAGCATATTACCCTTTTATTAGTGTAGATGTTCTAGCTTGATTTATAACTTTTAGATAAGTGTAGAAATGGCTTTTGGATGTTCATCTGTACTTTACCCAGGCCCTGACTAACATCAGGGGTGGGGATTGCCTATCTGTCTCATGCCAGAAAAGTATGAACTTAGCTTGTAAGTCTGCCCTCTGACCATCAGATTGAGTGTGACAAGTGATCTACACATTCTGGCCTTCAGAAAATAGTTGCTTTCAGTATACTCAGCCTTACTGCCAAGGACCAAGTGGAGGTGGAGGGAAATTCATACTTTCTTCCCAGCTTAGAGAGGTTGTATCTTCAAGTATTGTAGAAGTCCAGTTCTGCATAAAGGTGGAGCATGTACCATTTAAATGTTCAATTTGAAGGTTTACCAAATGTATGCTGACCCATAGATTTCTTGTCAATGTCTTATAATTATTTGAGCTTTCTTAATTAGTGACTTATATTAGTTTGTGCTCTTCATATAAACAGAACCAAGAGGGAGTGTGTGTGTGTGTGTGTGCGTGTGTGCGCGCGCGTGTGCTCGCACGCTTTGAGTGGAAGGAGAAAGAAGAGCTATTATTTTAAAGAATTGGCTCATGTGATTATGGAAAATGACAATTCCAAAATTTGTAGGGTAGACCAGCAGGCTGGAGACCCAGGGACAAGCCAATGCTGTGGTTAAAGTCTAAAGGCCAACTGTTGGCACAATTCCTTTTTGCCTAGAGGAAGTAAGTCTTTGTTCTACAAAACCTATAACTGATTGGATGAGGCCCACCCATATTATGAAAAACAATCTACTCTAAGTCCATCAATTTAAATGTTCATCTCATCTAAAATTAAACAAACAAACAACAACAACAAAAACACATCATCTAGAATCATGTTTGATGAAATATCTGGAAATCATGGTCCAACTAAGCTAAAATGTAGTATTAGCTATTATAAGCCTCTTTTAGAAGGGCCCGGATAGGGTAAGTTATGATATCTAGCACACAATCCCTATTAGAGCAGGAGAATCCTCCTTTGTAATGATGGAGAGAAGGCAAAAAAGGTAGAGTATAACTACTGCCTATACGATGCCTGGATGGGATGCAGTAGTGGGCTGCATAGAAACTACCAGAGAGAATTGAGAATACCACTGAGGAAAACCTGATTTAGTTTATAACTCATAAGTGGAATCTAAAGAACAATGCTGTATAAACAAACAAACAAACAAACAAACAAATAGAAACAACTTATAGATATAGAGAGCAGACTAATCGATGCCGGAGAGATGGGGGGGTTTGAGGGACTGGGTTAAAACAAAGGAAAATATTAAGAAGTACAAATTGTTAATTATAAAATAATCATGGGGATGTAGAGTAGAGCATAGGAAATAGAGGGAATACAGTCAATAATATTGTAATAACTATGTAGATACCAGGAGGATACTGGAAATATTAAGGGGACCACTTTGTAAAATATACTAGTATGATTGTCTAAACACTATGCTGTACACCCAAAAAATAGTGTAAAATAATATTAATGTGAACTGTTACTGAAAACAATTTAAAAAATTTAAAAGCTTTATCCTGGGTGATCTATGTGGAATGAAATCATTGTCTCTCTTCATAAAAATAACAACCCACTCCTCTGAGGTTGAGAATATGGGGCAAATGTTCACCGGGGGGAGAGGGAAGGGCCTTGGAACCTGAAACCTGGTGCACAAGATTGGCCTTCACTTTGGCTGCCCCACCACTTACCACTGCTGGTGACGAGGGAGTGCCGATTCCTTTCCATCCTGTGCTCACGTCCAGTTCAGCTGGAATCAGTTGGGTAATTTTCAGGAGACTTTATTAAAGATTCAGCGATAATTTAATATTATCTATTATATTAAATTTTTAAAAGCAAACTTTTTAAGAGCAAACCAACAAAATTGCATACCAGGAACACCAGCTAAATGTCATGACTAACAGGTAATGATCTCTCTGTGGGCCTCACAGGCCCTATCGTGATTTTTGGGTTACCTGCAGCAGGTCAGGATCCCTCAAACCTGGACAAAAGATCTCTCACTATACTGTGTCAAGACCAGTGAGGCTCAGAGCCTAAGTTCTCCTTTTGACATTAGTCTGAAATTATTTCTGTTGTCTCAATACAAGGTTAAAATAAAACCAAAACCAAACAACAACAAAGACATTCTTAAAACCTATGAGATCCGATCCAATTTAAGATGTGGGATAGAAAACATTTGGTACCTACAAGCCGGTTATTCCTTCCACAACAGTAAATTTCACCCACCAATTTTGTCTTGCATTTTCTTGTGCACAGATGTCCTATTTGCTTGGGTAATGAAAAAAATGCTCTTCTCTTTCTTTGTTCACTTAACAGTAAACTTAATATAGAAGTCGGGTATCATTGCTTTCTGAAATACAATCTCTAGTTAATTTTTGCAGTTTAGCATCTGCTTCCAGTGATATTGAAAAACTGAGTTCTTGAATGTAAGCATAATCCAAAACAAATGATTTTTTTTGCAAAGTAATTTCCTTTATAAACTCACAAATCTTTAGGCTCACATGGTTCTGTGACAGCTATATAGATTTCAAACCAAACTCAATTATGTACCTGCCTTTAATGGTCCATAAACAGTTTCTTTTCTTTTCTTTTTTTTTTTTTTCCTAAAGGTTTCAATCAGAGATTTAACCTGAAGCCTGTGTTGGCAGTCCTTAGACACCAAACTGGTCCTTAGCAGGCCATATCCCTCCTCACTAGACGAGGAGTGCTGGGGCCCATGGAACTTGCCTTTAGAACACAAGTGTCAAACACAAGGCCCGTGGGCCAAATCCAGCCCGCCAGGCCTTGCAATGTGGTCCGCACTGAGCTGTCATCACTGCACTCCGCTGTCAGTTTATGACATTGTCAGTTTATGACTGTTCAGTAAACCATTCGGCCCGCGATTTAGGCTGGATTTTAGATTTTGGCCCCTTCTCTGATTGATTTCGACACCCCTACTTTAGAGTGACCAACTTATTAGAGAATTGATCAGGGACACAGCCATACTGAACAAAATAACAACAGCAACAATGGTAATAATAATGATGCACAAGATATTATTAATGTATCGCTAAAATATGAAAGTGTGTTCCTTGGCCCAATGGCTCAGTAGGTTAGGGTGTTACCCCATACACCAGAAAATGCCTGGTTTGATTCCAGACACATGCAGGAGGCAACTGATTGATGTTTCTCGCTCACACATTAATGCTTCTCTCTCTTTCCCTTCCTTTCTAAAATCAGTTTTAAAAATAAATAAATAGCCGGGACAGGTTTGGCTCAGTAGATAGAGTGTCGGCCTGCGGACTGAAAGGTCTCAGGTTCGATTCCAGACAGGCACATGTGCCTTGTTTGCGAGCACATCCCCAGAGGGGAGTGTGCAGGAGTTAGAAACATCTCTCATCAATGTTTCTAACTCTCTATATTCCTCTCTGTAGAAAATCAATTTATATATATATATATATATATATATATATATATATATATATATATATATTTTTTTTTTTTTTTTTTAAAGAGTGTTCATCTCAGCTCTTATTGGGGAGGGGGGGAGGTGAGGGGTCATGTGAATATTTCACTTTTCCTTTAATCAATCATTTGGTGCATGATCAGAAATGGGACTTGTAACATCCTGATAAAGGACTTCTAAGGTCAGGGGACTTTGATTGCTAAAAGCAGGACAGATTTAGGCAAACCAATGTATTCAGCCTATTTGCTCTCCATTAACCCACAGCCTCTCCACTACCACTGCTTTCTAGAGCATATTCTGCATACCTGGGACTCCAGAATCCCAAGACTGTTTTTAGAACCTGCATAGTCCTCTCTCCTGTGTTTTCTCCCAATTGGTATTGATTTTCCTGGGCTCACAGTAAGTGTGTAGGGAGGGGGCTATTTGCAGGTATGTGGTTGGAGCTTAGCCAGGTGGCTGGATGTCTGCAAGCATGGTGGAGCAGTCCCTGGAAGTATGTGCCATGTGGGCTGGGAAGAATGCGTGTAGACCTGAGACTGACTGTCTTCATGTCTCCATGGAATTCTAAGGAGTCTGAGAATTTTAACTTGAATATGGAGCCTCAGGTAATAATGAAAGTATCTTTTTTAAGGTAAGTTGCTAGAACACATTTTATGTAATAACTAGGATCCTGGTGCATGAAATTCATGTACAGAGGGAGGTGTCCCTCAGCCCGGCTTGCACCCTCTCCAATCTGGGACCCCTCGGGGCTGTTCAACTGACAGCAGTAGGACATCCCTCTTATAGTCCAGGACCACTGGCTCTTAACCACTCACCTGCCTGCCTGCTTAATGCCTCCAACAGCCCTCCTTTGCCAATACGGTCACCCCCAATGGTCCTCTCCTGCCAGCCTGGTTGCCCCCAATGGCCCTCCCTGCTGGCCAGTTTGTCCTCAACTGCCCTCCTGCCATCCTAGTTGCACCAAATTTCCCTCCCCTGCTAGCCTGATCACCCCTAACTGCCTCTGCTTCGGCCCCCCACCACTAGGGCTTTGTCTGGAAGGAAGTTGAATGTCCAGAAGATGGCCAGTTGACCATGTCTAATTAGCATATTGCCCTTTTTATTAGTATAGACTAGAGGCCCGGTGCACAAAATTTGTACACCGGGGGGTGGGGGATCCCTCAGCCCAGCCTACAATGATGCCAGTGTTGCACACCCCATCCAGCCTCTGGCCAGAGGCCCACCAGCCCACCCACCTGCCTGCCCTCCCTCCAAGGGCTGGAGTGCACAGAACAATGGGGCTGGTAACCAAGTCAATGCCACCCCAGTTTCTTGCATGTTCTGGCCCATGGAGGGAGGGAGGGCACCTCCATATTTGTGATAGAGTGACAGTTAATTTGCATATTACCCTTTTATTAGATAGGATGTTCTAGCTTGATTTATGATTTTTAGATAAGTATAGAAATGGTTTTTGGATGTTCATCTGTACTTTACCCGTGACCTTGACTAACATCAGGGGTGGGGATTGCCTATCTGTCTCATGCCAGAAAAATATGAACTTTTTAAGTCTGCCTTCTGACCAGCAGAGGGCAATAGCAACCTGTAATATACTTCACCAATCTCCAAGCAAGGCCTGGATTCCCCACTTATCTGAGACACAAATACTTTCCTATTTTTTTAAACTATCTCTTTTTCTACAATAAAACTGGGAAGAATCTTGAAAGGTTATTATCCAGAGCCCTGCCTCCTGATAGCACCACACTAAATCAACCCAGATAGATCTGTCTATGCCCAAAAGCAAATCATATTTCATTTACTTACACATTTCAATAGGGATATTCTGGGTGATACAATGGTAAATAATTTGTATTCCTCTTTTTATATGTTTCTTTATTAGAAAGAAAACCACTAATTTGTGTGTTTTTAAGAGTTGGAGGGGAATTCATTCTACATCAGTGAACAGAGTTATCAGAGAATTTTTACTGTCAGGGAAGCTTAAATGTTGCCAAATGGTGAAAAGATTAGTAACAGGACTAAACATGGAAAGAAAGATCGCATAAATATTACTAACAGGAAAAGCCAAATAATTGCCCTCGGCTTAGAAAGAGATTACTTGGGGTTTTGTTTACAAGAAAATACAAATGTTATCACTGATTAAACATTTCTCTACCCATTGCCCTCCTCACACCCCTGCCAACTCTATTATACTCAGCCATGTGTGACTCCTGTGAAATGCCTACTATCATAAGAGTCCAGTTATGTAGTTTGCACATGCAAATAGATAGTTCTCTTAAAAACATCCTATTGTGATAATAAGTGAAATTATATTCAATCCTTGGGAGGAAAACTATGGGTGGACTGAGATACCAAATGGAATGGGAAATGTGATATCTAACTAATCTGCTCATTGTTACCAAGTTCAGCCTTATTTTAAAACACAGAACAAGCATTAAAAAACAAAAACAAATTTAAAGAGTCCTTATCCTCTCCCTTGTACATTAATTTCCCATGATTATAAACACAATGAACAGAAAATTTAAATTTTTAATATGAAACTAATGAAAACAACAAATCTAGACTATATATTACACAATCTCCCTTAGCACAAAGCAAACATAAATTTAAGACCATAAATATCTTCTACTCACAACATTCCTCCTTTTTAGTCACTTGCCTGGGTACAAATTTCAGTTCCTTCATCCAACATATTTGTGACATCTTTGTGTGTCCATTATAGGGTAATAAGAAAATTTACATTATAGGTAATGATAATTATATTAGTTAATATATGTGAAGTATTTAGACCAGTATATATAAATATAGCAAACATTATATAACTACTAGAGGCCTAGTGCATGAATTGATGCACTGGTGGGGTCCCTCAGCATGGCCTACACCCTCTCACAATACAGGCTCCCTTGAGGGATGTTGGAGAGCCTGTTTTGGCCAAATCCCCACAGGCCAGTCCAAGGGATGGCACTGGTGCACAAATCTGTGCACTAGGCCTCTAGTATGCATATACCGTGTGTCCCCCCCTCCCCCCCCCCAAAAAAAAAGACATCCTCCGAAAATAAGACCTACTTACAGGTTTCCTTCTGAGTGAAATATAAGGCATCCTCTGAAAATAAGCCCCCCCTAGGCTCTGTCTCAGAATGAAAATTAATTTATTGTAAACTTTGTGAAACCTAAACTGCAAGAAGTTGTGACTTGGGTGAAGAATTCATGGGAGAAAATCACTGACAGTTGCATTGCAAATGCACTGCGAGCAGGCTACCTTGACAAGAAGTACTCATTTAAAGACAGTGCTATTGCTAAACATGAGAGATTTGGTCCACTGATTCTGAAAGAAATGGAGTCATAAGAAATTCACCAGGAAATTCAGGAATTGGATTGTTATGATGATGTTCCAGAAGATGATGACATGGTTGTCATTGAATAAATGAGTAAATTCTTGATACTGTAGGATTCACAGTTTGTCTGGTTTGTGTTGACAACTACTGTACTACCGTACCATATACATGTAATAAATTTCCTTTATTTTAATTTAACAATAAATGTGTACCGTATTCTTCTTCATGGAAAAATAAGACATCCCCTAAAAATAAGACCTAGCGCATCTTTGGGAGCAAAAATTAATATAAGACACTGTCTTATTTTCAGGGAAACAGGGTAAAATCTTTGGTTAATCTCTTCCCACCCTCCCCCTTATCCCCTTCACTCTGAAATTTATCAGTTTATTCCCTATTTCCATGCCTGTGTGTTGAGCGCCTGCCCCTGGTGGTCATTGCACATCATAGCTACTGGCCAGTAGGCTGGTCACTTAGGCTTTTATATATATAGATTTGCTGTGATTATTATTACTATTCTTAATTGTCAGGGACTGTTAGAAACACTGTTATGCAGTGTGAAAGGAAAGTTTGCTTTCTTAAATCCAAGGCATAGTCATCAAAGAGTTCCACTCATTTATGCTCTCTTGGGCTTTATCTGGAAGGGAAAATTTGTGATCTAATAACCCCAAAAGAAGGCCTTTGTAAACATTAAGAAATTTTTGTAGTATAGTATTCTCTTCTTTTTAGGGAAACATTTTTTCTGATACTGTTTGGTTACTGTCAAGTTCAAGCTGCCTCAACTTCTCCAATCCCATTCCTAAATTCTAAAGGCCACGAAACATCTCATTTTAAAATCAAACTAAAGGCATGTTAGTGTTGTGAGACCATATAACACTGTTTGAGAAAAGTGAAGCTACTATAAGTTTTTAAAAAATAATCAGGACTACAGTTTACTGAGCTAAAGACTCAGAAGCATGTTGGCAGGGGGAGCTAATTTTCTAGGATAAGAGATCTAATAGCCACAGCCCAACAGGATTGGTTAAGCTATAAAATATCTGAAGTTTAGCTTCCACACCTCTAATCTCTCCTTTTTGTGCTGACAACCTCCCATTTGGTGACATCTATCAGGAGTATGTTATATTTTATATAATCAAAAATCCCCAAAGATAGAAGTTTGTTTCTCCCTCATGTTTTAAATTACCCAGGGTGAAATGGTGACTCCATAGAGTCATTAATAAGTCAAGTTGTTCTTTCTCTGCCTGGATATCCTCTGGAGGTTGCTTCATCTCATGATTTAAGATGGATGCTGAAGCTTCAGCCTTTGTATCCACCTTCCAGGTCACGGGATGGAAGAGGTAAAAGAAGGACAACGTTCTCCTTTTTTGAGAAGACTTCCAAGAAGTCCCTTTCATATCATTTGCTTTCTATTGGCTCTATATCACCTCATAGCCTTCCTAGGTACAATGGATATGGGTAAATGTAGCCCTTTAATAGAACAGTCATACAGCGGCAAAAAATAGAATTCTGTCCAAAAAAAGGGGAAAAGAGGCTGACTGTATATTGAGGTAGGCAATAAAACTCATTTTTATTACAACTTCCTTATGAGTAAAATTTTCTCAGTAACCTTTACGTTTCTCAAAATCTTTTCTCAGAAAGAAATCTAAAACTCATTCCATTGCATAAGAGATAGTAAAGTATGAGAGTATTCACTCTACTTAAGGAACTAGAACTATAATAGCATTAAAGCTTTAAACATAGTCAATGCTAATAAAATGTCAAGGGAAGGAGAAGGGAATAAAAGGAGCAGAGGCAATGTTTGGTAGAACTGAGTATGCCATCACAGCACACAGGCAACTCGCACTTCAGTCAGTCAGCTTGCACTAAAAGTTGTAACATTATCTTCAACTTGTAGTTGTACTGATATGGAGAAAGTCCTGTGGATATATCTGCTCTCACATTAGAAGAAATTCTACCTGTTTTCATAGCGAGGAGTAAATTCTTTAAATGAATTGATTCCATAAGTTTAGCACAGTCTGTAACTGAAACTTTAGCCCTACATCAGAATTTCCTGGAAATAGATAAAGCACAGTAGGTTTGGGGTTCAACCTGAGAATCTTTTTTTCTTTATTTTTAAAAAATATATTCTTATTGATTTCGGATAGAAAGGGAGAGGTAGAGAGAGAGAAAAAAACATCAATGACGAGATAGAAGCATTATCCACTGCCTCCTGCTTGCCCCCTTCATGTGCCCTGACCAGGAATCAAACTGTGAACTCCTGTGATGCTGTCCAGGTGAGAATTTGCTTTTCTAAGAAGTTCCCAGGTGATGGCATTACAAGCTAAAGGGAGAACCACTAGTTTATGCTGTTTTCTTCTTCCTCATGTTATCAAAGGCACCATCCACCACTACCTGTAACTCATTATACACTTAATGAAAGAGAATTTTGCTTTCTGAAAGGGGAAATCTTACATTATTTATAATCATCTGAATATGCAGCACAAAATACCTAAGTTGTTTTGGTGATTCACATACCCATCCCTCAAAAACACATGCAGAAAAGTGTTTGCATATGCTACAAAGGGTGTATTTCTTTTGATCCATCTTTTGCACCATTAAATTTAAACAGAAATGGAAAACAAAATCAAGTTTCAGGAACAAGGCAGTGCTATTGTTAATAAAGGACAGAATAAAATTCAAGACAGCTTGAGCCAAAAGACACAAGAAAGAAGATGGATGGTTTCCTCAAAATGGCAAAATCCCAAATCAATTGCTGACTATGATTTTATCAGAGAGAAGATTGGTTCTCAGTCTTGAACTGAAACTAGTTTGATGTGTGTTTTAAGTGAAGTTAAAATTAATGGATAAAATATTTCTTTGAAAGTTAGTGAGAATAGACAGAGCTGGGAAATGTTTAAAATATACCAGGATTCTTCTGCAAATAAATATACACTATGTATCTAAATGATTATATTACTCCTCTCTGCCTGCCCACCTTAGGCACAGTGCATCATCTCACTAAGCCTCATCACCTTCAATGGTGAAGTCAGTGTGCTGGACTGGATGATCTCTAAGGTCACTCTCTTTTCTAACATTCGATGACCTGGTCCTATGCTGAGTACACGGGGAGTTAGTTCTATTTGTAAAATGAATCAAGGATTATTCTAGCCTCTAGTTTCTTCATTGTCTTTTAGGCTGGATTCTGCCTACTTGCATTAAACATAGGCAACGTTTATGACAAAAAGAATCTATATATATAAAAGCCTAAGCCACCGGCCGAATGGCTGACCGGCTAACTGGCCAGTAGCTATGACACTCACTGACTACCAAGGAGCAGATGCTCAGTGCAGGAGAAGCAACCACAGGCATAGAAACATGGAACAGACTGAAGAATCTCAGAGGAACGTGGATGGGGGAGGGCAGGAAGAGATTAACCAAAGATCTAACATATGTTACTAGAGGCCCTTGGCCTGGCCTGCAGGATTGGGCCGAAACTGGCCCTCCAACATCCCCTGAAGGGTCCTGAATTGTGAGAGAGCACAGGCCAGGCCAAGGGACCCCCACTAGTGTGCAAATCCATGCACCGGGCCTCTAGTGATATCAATAAACCAACTAATCATACTTTAACAATGAAGTTTATTAGAGAAATCCATCTTCTTCCTTACCTGAAACATCCAGCTCCCAACTATTATGCAAGTCCTCATTATACCATGGCCATCTGCTCTTTCTAAACAAGATCACATTTGAGCCAGGATTGAGATTTTAAATCATGTTATCTTAATCTCTTCATAATTTATGATAATTAACTAAGTCAATCTGCCTCCTGCTTGTTCCTACATGTGCCCTGACCAGGAATTAAACTGTGACCTCCTGTGATGCTGGCCAATCTATTCCCTTCCATTCTACCCTGAAAGCTTGAAATTTCCTCAGCACATCCCCTTTCTGTTTTTTCCTACACATCCTTAAAGACTCAGTTCAGATTTTGACTCCAGGAGGACATTCCTAGGCCACTCTTCTTCCCCACCTCCTGCCCACCTATACGCTGCCTAACACCTTGGTCTTGCTGACATGATTGAACTTCTCTTGGAGTACTTGTGATGATATGCACTCTAAATGTTTCCTTCACTCAACTCTAAGCTTCATGAAGTCACCTCTGTATTCCCTATGCCAAGCCTGGGTTGTGCTCAGTAAATATGCTTTGAATGAGGAATGAATAAGCTCAGAGGGTATATGAAGAGAGCCTGTTAGAAGTGGTATCATCAATGTAACCACTATGTTACAGGGGAAAACAGCTATCTTACCAGGAAGCAGAAATCTATTGTACTTGCCTCTATAGCACCAGCAGTCTAGGACAAGCTACTTTTAACTAGTAAAATATTATTTTTTATTTATATAAAGCCGAGCTATGAACCCTGAGAAATATAGGGCACACACACCACCATCATAATAATGATGTGTGTAATTTATGAAAGGCTTTCACAAATATGATTTCACTTAATTTTGATGACAGGTTTTTACCCAATTTGTTCAGTAAAGAAAACAATGATCTAAGGAATTAAGTTACTCATCCAAGCTCATGAGCACAGTAAGTGACCCAGATTTTTTGGCCCCCGAATGCAATGGTCTCTGTATTGTTCTTCACAATGTATTTATTAAAGGAGAAACAATTTCCAAAACTGTATGTATGTTGTCTGGTGGAGAGAGAGAGAGAGGAGTTTGTTGAAGGCAAGCCTGTCTCAGTCCCTCCTAAGTGGCTTAAAGAGGATTCAGTCCTTTAGCCTCAGCCTTTAGTAGCTTTTCTTCCTGTCCCAATGCTTCATATCTGAACTTCTGTGCCAATCTAGCAGTGGAAACCCAGACACACAGGATCCCACAGTGATGGTCCTAATTGGCAGATCTACATTAATGGCTTTGGGCAGAGATTTCCCCTACAGTGAATCACCCTTCAATCACAAGTGAGTCATGCTATTTAACTCTAATCTTTAATTCATACTTCATAAACAGCTTTACTAACTTCCAAAGTCTTTAATTAAAAGCCCGAGGCAATGGCAACAGCAATGCAAGGAGTCCCCTTGCAGAGCATAAAGAGAGAGGAAAATGAAAGCAGGTGTTGCTTTTTGCTCTTGGTAGAAATTACCAGTAATATAGTATCTCCTCCTCCACCTCCATCTTTCTGGTCACCTCCAGCGTTTCTCATGATGACGGAGAAATACAAAGTGCATTTGCAATCTGCCCTCTTAGCTCTGGGATTAACCCAGAGTCTGAAGTCACCATAAATAACAGTGATGGAGGCATTCCACAGGTGTGGCATTGAAATATCTTCCCCAGCTTTTAGCAGGACCTGGCTGGAGAAAGAAAAAGAGGATTTGATTTGGGGCCTCTTTGGTGCCCTCATTGAAACCATAATGATATCACAGAGCTATACACCAGGACTCTTCTGTCCAAAGGATACGGAAGGCTCGACTGTCCCGAGCATAGAAGAGCCTGGATTGAGATTCTCAGCAATGCTGTTAAAGAGCTCATGATGTGGATCTTAACTTACAGTGAAGGTATTGGAGCACTGTCAACATCGAAGCTTTAACATAAGGCATAGTAAAATAATTCAGTGGTTTTAATTATTTAAATTAAAGAGATAAAAACAGTAAAAACAATGGAGACTTCATTTTATGCTTCCAAACTAAGGACATAGTTCAAATACCAGATTATCAGATCATTCATTTCTAAACCAACTTTTACATATACAGGGTGGGGCAAAAGTAGGTTCACTGTGATGAGTACACAAAACACAGTTTCTTCTCATATTACTATTTATTACTTATCATTATTTTCCATATCAACAACTGACAACCTACTTTTGCCCATCTTGTATGTAGTCTCAAGGCATGTACTCAGAGCTGTTAGTCCACCCAGAAAGTCTAAATATTAGTGAGGGTCATCCTGCCTTTCAGACACCAGCACTAACTCTGAGTCTTGTTTGGTACTTAGATACCATGAGCCTCGGGAATAAAATGATGCATTCATATTTGGTGTCACTACCAGGTAAAAGCTTCAAAGCATCAGTCACTTCATGCATAGTAAGCATTTTAATGGGACTTGCACTGTGGACTACATTCCTGGCTTACTCCTGTGCTATGTCACTTGTGGTTTGAAGGCAGCTGAAAGCTCTGCCAACATCCAGATTTCCAGTTTCTTTCCTGGTGGTGCTCAGAAAGATGTATAGGCCATCCAATCACAATCTGTTTTTCATTTCTTTCGGATCTAGGAGCTCTTTACTTCCACATAAGCATTCCTAGGGTTTACTGTTGTGTCCAGACAGTGCAGTGTGGTTGTAGGGAAGTTCAGACCTCCTATTTTTTCTCCTTGGACCTTCCTTCCATGCAACTACCTAATGTGGTATCTATGTCAACATGATTTTATGTGAGGCCTCCTCCATACATATCTCTCCTGGAAAAAATGCTGAAGTAATTTTTTTTTGGTCTGCAATGCCCTGCTCTATCCTGCTTCCTGTTCTGTAATCCTCTCAAACATTCTTGTGTTTATATACTGAGCTCCTCATTTCCCACAAGCCTGGCTCTATCTTACCAGTAAGAGCACCTTTCCACTCCCATTGGTATTTAGGATCAAGGTCAGAATGCCTTTTGTTTTTCTTCCCCCCCCCCCCATTTCCTGTATTACCAGTGGGGCCAGTTCTGCTGTCCACAAGTGTGGGTAGGTGACTTGGTCATATTTGGACATAGGACTCTATTACCTTGGCAACAAGACTACATACAGGCCCAATCAGAATCTTCTCTGACATTGGACATCAGGGTGCTTAGAGAAGTTTATGAAAATCTAGATTTGGGGCTGGCTATAGAAGAAGTCTGTCTGAGGACAAAACTTACAAAAACAGGGAGCCAGTGTCAAGAGGGAAAAGGAAAAAGGGAGGAAAAGGGAGAGAGAGAGGGAGGAAGAAAAGAAGTGAGAGAGCAAAGGAGAAGGAGAGAGAGAGAAAGAGGATGAGAGAGAGAGAGAAGGGGGGGAGGGAGAAAGAGCACGTAGAAGACATGTTCCAAGCTACTGTCAGCTCTACCCTTGAACTTTCCAGTTGCCTAAGCCAATACATTATATTAAATTAAAAAAAAAACACCAACTGAACACAATGAACTGCTGTCTACAGCTATTTGTCCTCACTGCCCACTAATCACCTGTCCTGGAATCTGTACCTGGCTTCTTTGTTTAACTTTGCTGATGTGACCTCAGAGTTCTTAACAGAATTTCACACTTGCAGATTTCCAGGTAAGGCATTATATTCTCCCTGGTGCTGAGCTGGCCATGTCCCTGGCTCAGTTTTTGCTGTATATTTACATTTTAGGGTCACACTCCTGATCTGCCAGCTACCACAGCTGCAGCCCATTTAAGCTCACCATACTTTCTGCATTTTGTCTAATCCCTTTCTTGGTTTTCTTTGCTAGTACCACTTGGCTGGAAGGCACACAGCAACTTTACAGATGACACGAAGAGCTGAGATTGGAAAGAAAACACCTTAACTGCAGGAGTATGTCCATATTCGTACTTCTCCTATACCTCTGCATTCGGAAACCCAAGACACTACAAAGGAATGCAGTGCCACAGGTCCCTGTGGTTTGAAGCTTTCCCAGAATTTATTAAGCAAAGCCATACTGAGTGATATTGATCATTTCCTGCTTTGTTCAGATTCCCTTCTAAGAAAATCTGCTCTGTCTACAGTCCTGCCAACCTAATGGGCCATGTTTTATGCTGTGTCACCCAGTCCTCTTGAGACCCAGTGTCAAGAAGATGAAAGTAGAAAAGATAGAGAGAAACACCTAAATTTGAATATTTGACTTCACACTGAAGGAGGAACATTGTAAGACATCAAAGAAAGTCCATGACTCAACACCTTGACTCAGAAAATACAGCCTGAACATCTTGATTTTGAATATCTACAAAAAGCTCATTTCCCAAACCACACTGCATGAAAGAAATTAATATTCCCCAGCCCAGATCCTGGTGCTTACCTAACTAGGCGACTCTCAGCCCCTTGCAATCAAAGGTAAACATCTAACAAATGGTATAAAAATGTGGCGCTTTCTTTATCAAATTAAAGTATAGCTCTGATTGCCCCGAAAGACTAAAGCAGAGGTGGGGTGGCAGTGAGGGTGAGGATGTGTGTTTTAAATGTGTAATTATGTTCAGCAGAAAGGAGAATCCAAGTCAACTTTAACATAACTTGACTTAGACCTAAGAGAAGAAAGAGACAGGTAACTCTAGTTTCTGATCCCCTTTACCAATGCACATCTTCCAGGAAACTTTTTCTTACTGTTCTAAGGATGAGATGAATCATTTACATAAATGTTGCGTATCACTTAGAATAAATTGGATGAAACCAAAACATAGTGTAGTAAATAAAAGAGGGATTTCCTAAAAAGATATTAGGCATTTTGAAACTGAAGGAAAACTATATTTCCAGCTTTTCCAAAACTGTTTTCATAAACTTATAGATATACAAAAATTTCAAAGATAGTGTTGAAAAGGTCCATGTAACCTTCAGCCAGTTTCCGTCAATGGTAACATTTCATGTAATTATAGTATAATGTATTTAAATAGAAAACAGACATTGGGCATTGGTGTGGGTGTGTATATTTCTACAATTGTTTTATCAACTGTAGATCCATGCAACCACCACTACAGTTAAGTCACCACAAAGGGGTCTCTTTTAAACTTTTCTATAGTCATGGTCCCTCCCTCCTCTCCAACATCCTTAACACCAGCAATCACTTTTCTGTCCTCCAGCACTATAATTTTGTCTTTTCAAAATTGTTATATAATTGTAATCACACAGTCTGTGACCTTCTGAGATTGGCTTATTTTCACTCAGCATTATGCCCTGGAGATCCATCAAAGTTGTTGATGTATGAATAGTTCATTTCTTCTGATTCCAAGACATTGATGGAGCACAGTTTGTTTAATCATCCACCTATTGTGGGGCATGTTAACTGTGCCCAACTCTTGGCTATTACAAATAAAGCTGCTGGGAACAATCATTGCACAGGTTTTTGTGTGGATCTCTTTTCAATTCTCTGGGATAAATGCCCAGGAGTATAATTTCGAGGTCATAAGGTAAATAGATGTTTAGTTTTGTGTGTGTTTTTAAGAAACTGCCTGATTATTTTCCAGACCGACTATATCATTTTACCTTTCCACTATCAACGTATGAGAAACCCAGCTTTTCTGCATCCTTGCCAGAATTTAGCATTGCCACTATTTTTAATTTTAGCCATTCTGGTAGGTATAAGGATACTTCTTTGTGGTCTTAATTTGCATTTCCATAATGGCAAATAATGTTGAACATCTTCTCAGTTCTTATTCGCCCACCATAAATCCTCTTGGGTGAAATGTTTCTCTATACTTTGCCAAAGTGTTGTTAATAAAGATATAGTGAAGACCCAGGACACTTCTCACCACTGGGTGGTAATGAACCTTCCCACCTTAACATGGTGTCAGTGGAGACCATGTAGGAGCCTGGATTTCCACCACCACCTGCTTCTCTGTGCCAAGCCATGAGAAGAGCCTAGTGGAGAATCTATACCCAGTGAAAGAGTCCTTTCCCCTCACCATGACCTCACTGAGGAGCAATAACAAGGTGCCCCTCCACCTTTTCCTCCATTGGCTGTGGTTGGCAGGCGTGAGGGTAGGATTTGGCTGGAGTAGACTAGTTAGTTTCTCAAAGTTTTCTGTTTTGCCAGCTGTCCTTTTCCTCGCCCTTTGGCTGGAGATAACAGGCATTTGTTGGTGCTTGTACTATCTGTACCCATTAGCCTTTCTGGCTTCTCCAATTTCCAGTCAGGTATAGATGAGGCAAAATAAGCAAACCTAATGCACTCACTTACTTGGGTCCTGAGATCCTTAATGTGCCTGATTTTAATCACTACTTTTCAGAGTCTTATAAGGTTATTTTACATATGAAGTAGAGGGATTTTAGTTATACTAAAGAGAGAGGATTCAGGGATTATGTCTTGTTTGTTTTTCCCCCCAATTTTTCTGTAATTGAAAGTCCTATAAACTAGACTTTAAAAAGGCAAGAAGCAAAACATCTCAGCTGGAAGTTAAGGAACAAGAAATCCAATAATGATCTTTGTCAAGCGGGTCAACTTGCCAGCATCAGGATGAATAATCTACTACTATTAAAATTTAAATCCAGAAAAAAAATATCATATAGCCAAACTTAGGACATGAGCTCACCCTATCATAAAAGTGAGTCATTTTGTCCCTTTCAGCTTTCATTGTTGAATTAGGTTTCTTTAATTCTTGTTCCACCACAACAACAAATTTTCCCAAAGAAAAATAGAATGCTTTGGGAACAGTAAATGAGTACTCGGAAGATCTCACTCACACACAATATCCATTAAATGGGATCTGCAGATTATCTATTTTTCAATCCAATATTCATACATTTTCCCTTTGGATACACTTTCTAAAATATTCCATCCCATTAATATAATACAAGTCATAAACATACAATAAAAGCTATGTAAACTGCAATCTTATAAATTATATACCCATATCCAAATCAAGGAACTCTGTTTAATGAGTATTCCTCCTCCATTAGCTCTGCTGTGATTTTTATCTTTACATTATCTATAATAATAAAAGTGTAATATGCTAATTAGACAGGATGTCCTTCTGGATGAAGCTGGGGCCTGAGGAAAGTCTGGGTCCCGGTGCCAGAGGGAAGCCTGTGCTGGCAGCTGGGGGAAGGAAGGCCTACTCTTGCATGAATTTTGTGCATCGGGCTTCTAATACAATCTAACAGTCAATGACAGAGTACAGAAAAAGAAATAATGTAATTTAACAAAAAAAAAATTATTTGCATGATTGTGTAGACATAACACAATAAATGCCTAAAGATAGAGGTTATAGATCCCATATCTATAACTGATCACAAGACCATAAATAATATTCCTTTTTCTCTTTCTCCCATACATGTGTTATATTCTCCTTGCCATCTGCCAGCAATGAGTTCATCAGAGGATTGGTTGATCAAAACCTTTGTCTTACTGGGGGTACTAAGACCTTGACAGCCCTTCTATTAAGGACTTCCATTAACCTTTACTACTAGGCCTAGATGTACAAAAATGCTCCAAAGGTAATAACTTAGGTCTCATTCATATTTTTTCCTGCCAAAATGTATATGAATGAGTTAACTTCTCCTTATAGTTAGAGCCATAACATCTTTTTTGACCTATTCATCTAGTGACATGGAGAACCCAAGTTCTCAAGTAAACTAGACCTCCAAGTCCTGAGAACTCCTGGAAATAATAATGTTGTAGATGGAAAGTATATATGTAACCTTGTGAAACACCAAGTCTGTTTCCATCTTTCAGTTCTAAGAACCATATATTATAGGTACGGGCAAAACACCAGTATATTTTGGGCCACTGCCTTATAGCATTAATTACAGTCTTCAAGACAGCTGCACAACATGGCAAGGTTTTGTCTCTTAGTTATGGTTAAACCATTTCTTCAGGATGAAAAGATATAGAAGATTATTCAGTGAATACCATTAGGGTGGAGTCATTGCCTTACTGCTTTGATGTTATAAAGTATAAGATATCATGATTGCATAAGAACTTTTTATAAACTCATGGATTAGAGTGCTGATAAAGCGTGACAGATATGGAAAACAAATCCAAATCTAGAAAAAAAAAATGTTGGTCCAGTAGAAGCTAATCTCTACCTCCATAATGGAAAGGGTCTAATGTGGACAATCTATTGTCATTGTGCTGAATTCTCTTACCAGCAAATGCTGCTAAACTGTGCTCAGCAATGGGGGCCTACCAGACAGTCAGCAATGGTCAGTTGCATATCAGTCTTGGTGTGCATTCTGATCAAAGTAGCCATGTTGGCAGGCATGGAAACTGTGCACCAACTCAGCTGAGTTGGATGTCCTTCTGGCTGAGTTGGTGCACAGTTTCCATGCCTGCCAACATGGCTACTTTGATCAGAATGTATTGAGCAAACTCTGGGGTAACCAGTAAAGGAACTTTATACAAAGCAAGTCTGTCAATCTGATTATTAAGATTCCCTTTATAGTGCTAAACTGTTGGTGATAATTTATATGAAATAGAGTGCTGATTTTTATTTATAATTTCAAACCATATGGCTAGTAAAACTATACTTCCTATTGCCATGGTACCTACTAAGTGTAGCCATGTAACTAAATTCTGGTCAATGACATGTAAATGAAAATATTGTGTAGAATTTCCAAGAAGATGGCCTAAAAGAACCTGACCCAACATGGAGGCACTCCTCTTTTGCTTTTCTCCTCTCCCTCCTCCTTTTCAATGCTTAGAACATGATTGGCTGGAATTTTAGTAGATGTCTTATACTATGAAGTAAGCATGATGACCACAGAGTAGTTATGTTAGTCCTTGATATCCACCTACAACTTATATTATGTTAGAACAGAAATCAAAACAAATGAACATTGTTCAGTTATTATTTTGTATAGTTTCTGTGGTGTTAGCTGAAACAAATCCTAAATAATATATAATTAATTCTCTAAGATTCATCCACACACTATTCTCCTCAAAACTTCCTTGTCACCAATTTCCTAATCAAGCACCTTCCAAATTTCTCACCATCTGACCAGACAATTGGATACTGCCCATGGTTAAGTAAGAATCTTATCTCATTCCAGCTTTCCTAAACAAAGTTGATGAAATAAGCTCTTTAGAATTTGGCTCATGGAATGACTTTCTTTCTCCATTGTGCTTCAGGGTTGTGCCTGAGTGAGGTTATAGTGATGTGGGAATCACAAGAATAATCTCATAGCAGGAAAATTAGATGAAAAAGAAATGAGATTAAAACTTTCCAATCATGTATTACTAGTATATCAAGTTTCTCAAGTACCTGAAGAATAAAAAGGATTCCAATTGACCCAAGTTTAGATCATCTGTCCACATCCCATATAAGTTGATAGAAGGTAAAAGCAATTCCCTTCAACTTCTTTGGTAAAAGGTAGAAACACGGATTCACTGTCCAACACTCCATATAATTGAGAAGTAAGCTCCCTTTCCCCCTCCAAAAAAAATTCGAAATCAAGATGTTGGTAAGAAGGAGGAAAGGATGCTATCCAGTCAAAAATGATAAGTATCTGTTAAGGATACTTTGGCAATTTCTACCTTACTAGACATAGATAAGTATTATGGGGTTGCTAAGAAGCCTTCAGTGTAAGACAGAGTTTGTTTAGGTCCAAGCTCTTCGTTGGTCATCTATAGTAAATCACATGACCTATAGAAGCTCAAATTGTCTCATCTGTACAGGAGGTTACAATATAGATTTTCTGTATACCTAAATATACCTAAATATTAGATGAAACAACTTATATAATATACTTAGCATAACATCTGATGATAACTGTTATTATTCCAAATCTTATTTTTCCCCTTTATGATCTCAAAATGAAAGTGTTTTTTACTTGATTCAAAATCTAAGGGCCATAAAAGAAAATATTTATCAACTGATAATCTGAATTTTAGCCTTCTTAAAGTATTCCTGTATATATATATATACTAGTAATTAAGAGCAAAGGATTTTGAATCAAACAGACTCCAACCAGTAATATGATACTGATCAAGTTGTCTCTCTAAATTTCTACTTCCTCATATGTAAACTGAAAATAATGATAAATACTTAAAAAGCTTAATCCAAAGAATAAATAAGATTATGCATGTAAAGCAAGCATGTCAAACTTGAGGCCTACAATGATTTTTTTTTGCGGCCCAGCCAATATAATGGTATGTAAGAAATGTTTTAGTAAAATTTTTGTAACTTAATTTTTAAATATCCTGTTATACATAATTATTAATAATGAACTACAAGGTTCGCTAATGACTGATGACTATAATTGTGTTGCATTTATTTCCATTACATGCCTTATGCGCAGGTACAGTTTCTCTCCACTAATAATAGCAGCAAATATTTCAGCAGCCAATTGCCATGACTCTAGTCTTGGATTGACTTGTTTGGTGTGTGCAACAGAAAATATTTTACTTTTGGAGATAAAAAAATAGGTTTATTTGGGTTATGTTTATTAATTTGTGCAGTTGTTCAGTGTCTGGTAAGTTAATGTTCAAGAAAAAATATTTTTTTATTAAAATGTTCTATTATTTTATGTTAATGATTACTCATTTTTTTCAGTCCTTTGTAATCAGCATGTCTCTATTGAAATAAATCTACATTTCTATGAAAACTGAAGTTTTTGTGGTTTTTTTTTTAGCCCACATAAACTTAAACCTTGTTTATTTGGCCTGTGCTAGCCTTTGAGTTTGATATGCTTGATGTAAAACATTTAGTATAGAGTGTAACACACAGTAAAATGCTTTAAAATGGGAATTGCTATCGCTATAATTATTATCATTATTATTAAATATAAGACATGCTGATTCAAGGTATACTATGTATACAATTTTCTGGAAACATTCAATGATATATAAGAATAGAAAAACAAAGTATCTCGATTCTACAATATCATTATAAAGAGGGGAATAAAGGGGGTGTGTTTAATATAGCACTCTGAAACAGCTTTAGACAGATAATGATAATAATCGATGATTGCACTATTACTCTATTATGGCTTCATAAAATGGATTACATGCCCATAGTGTACATAGATAACATAGCTTGTACTTCTCCTTGGGGACTAACTGCCTATACTTAAGACCACACGCAAACTCTTATTCAATTAAAAAACTATCTGAAATCTATCTCTAGCCCTGGTCTTTACCCACTCTTTAACCCTGCCAAGATGCCTCAAAAGACTAATACAAAACAGAATATGGGAAAGTAGCACAACTGAAAGAGAAAGCTCAACTAAAAGATGCATAACCACTTTCAGCAGCGCAAGTTATCACAAGTCACTTACATGAGACTGAAATAACTCATTGGGTACAACATCAAAACTACAAGCAGCAAGGTGAGTCATAAGCCTCCATAGTGTCTTATTTTCTGCAAAGCTCTTTTAGCACATTACTAATTCATTAATTCACATTTATTGAACACCCACTATGCACAGAGCTAATTACTCAGGAAACAGAATAACAACATTAGCCAAAATCTTTCAAGCTAGAAGAATTATGAATATGCTCATTAATTCACTGATGCAAAATTCAAGTATTCAACATCTATTTAATGAGCATGTGCTAAATGTCAAACACTCAACTTAGAAACGGAATATGAAGATAAATAAGAAAAAAGTTCCAGAGGTGCCCAAAGTTTGATCAAGTGTTATCTCCTGCCTATAAAACACATTTGCCTGCTTGTACCTGTGATTTCTTTCTGCTAGCTAGGGTAATGTGTTGTGGAGCAGTCATCAGTTACTGTTAGGGGTGAAAAAAAACAGTATATTGATGCCCAGGTTCTGCTAAGCAGGTAGGTAGCCACCATTATCCCCAGAAATATGAAGTGAAAGGAGGATGGAAGTAAGAAGTGCACATTTTATGGTGGAGGTGGCATGACACGAATCAATTACAGTGACCTTTAGAATTTAAAGAAATGTTCCTTGAACAAATAATCACTTCAGCAACTCCGGGGAAACTGGTTTCAGAAACCTGTTGTGTAACAGTTGACCAAGGGCATTTGGTGTGCTTCTTGTTTGCATTGTGCTCCATGAGTATGTTTTAGTCTGTGCACTCCCTGCCCTTCTTCATGGACTGTCTAAAACTTAATGTGCATGTCTGGAAGTTAATGCTCTATTGTGCTTCTGGCTCTGTCTACTTCAGCTAATGGAGTGTAGATAGCCATGACTATTTGCAACTTCTGTCCTCCCTTTAGGGATTCCAGTTAGTAATTCCAGCCAGTTCTGATAAACAAAGGACAGAGAGAACTGGCACAGAGGTTGGAAATTGCTTGTTCTGTGCCAGTTACCAGTCTGTCATGGGTCAATGTCCTGAGGGAGCCTGTGCAGCTATAGGAATGGAACATCAGGAAGAAAAATTATCACTGAGATTGGCATTTGGCAAACAGATATAGCCTTGGATAGAATGAATGGCTTCTCAGAGATGAATGTACACCGAAACATTATCTGATGAAGAGGCAGGCAAGGAACATGGCAGGAGAGTGTCTCCCAAAGACTCTGAACAGTGGAGACAAAGCTATGTTATTTTCCAGACTCTTCTTGTTATAGACTTATCAATATCTTGGATTGGTTTTCTCCAAAAGAAACCCCTGGTACAAAGACTTGGATGCCAGTAATTTATTTTTAAGTAATTTCTAATACCACAAATAAGAAAGTGATGACAGTGACTCAGAAGGGACAAATATCCATTAAAGCATGTTATTGAGTGGGCAAAGCTCTGCAGGTAACTGGGTCTCAAGTCTCATGAAGACACTGCAAGGCACCATGAGAAGGACCACACCTCAGACTGTCCCACCAGGGAGTGTGGAGGCTCCATGGTTTCCCCAGTGACTCCCATTCCATGAATTGTGGTTTGCTCCAAAGGATATTAACTATCTACACATACTTCTGGGTTGCACTGGTATGCAGGGGACAAGCTCAGTGGTGTGGAAGAAAACCCTTAGGCAGAGAGAGAAATGCAGGTGCTTGAGGTGGAAACATTCTGGAAACTTATCAACCACCACCATAAGTGAACTCAGATGGAAACTGTGGGATATAGGGAAGCATCAATAGTGTCTGCTACAGTCAGCAGACACACACAAAATTTGAATTTGGAGAGAAAGAAATGAATACCTAGAGAGGAAAACTCTTCTTTTTAAAAAAAATATATTTTATTGATTTTTTACAGAGAGGAAGAGAGAGGGATAGAGAATTAGAAACATCGATGAGAGAGAATCATCAATCAGCTGCCTCTTGCACACCTCCTACTGGGGATGTGCCTGCAACCAAGGTACAAGCCCTTGACCGGAATTGAAGTTGGGACCTTTCAGTCCACAGGCAGACGCTCTATCCACTGAGCCAAACCGGTTTCAGCGGAAAACTCTTCTTTATATGAAATAGGAAGCCAAGACATGAGGTATGGTGATATAAACAAAAGCTCTAACAAGAGTCACTCCACCACCTTCTATCTGCATAGCCCTACATTATTGTTTTTTTTTTTTTTTTGGACCTCAAATTCTACATCTGTGAAATGAAAGCTATAAGATTTATTTAATCTTGCTGATAAAATTTTTAAAGGGATCAAATGAGAAAGTGTTTCTGTACATATAAAACTAAACATTATTGTACACAAATTTATTTATTTAACCAATGCCTTCCCATTCTCTATTAGGCACTATGCAAAGCATTACAGATATGACAGTAAATAAGACCAATGAAGTTCTTGTTCTTACTGAGTTTATTGTCTTTGGAGGGATCTAGAACCCCCCAAGATTTAGAATGTGTCTAATAATCTGAGAACAATTTAGTAGAACTGGAGCTTAGGAATTGAGGAACGGAAAAACAGGAGAGAGGTGGGGCCTTAGAGATCCCCAGGGTTAGATCAGATCACAAAAGGCCTTGAAGTTATAGTTAAGGGTTCTGACTTCCAAAGTGTCTGTTTCAACACCATGCTTACTTCCCTCACAGCTCCCACAGTCCTCTCACCAACCAAGATCTTTGCCTTTGCTGCATGATCTCAAATATGTATTTTTAATTGTGGTAAAACACACACAACATCAAATTTACCAACTTAACCATTTTAAAAAGTGTGCAGTTCAGTGACAGTAAGTGCATTCACATTGTTTTTCTGCCATCATCACCATCCATCCATGGAACTCTTTTCGTCTTACAAAACTGTAACTCAGTACCCATAAAACCTCATTCCTTCTCCTCCTTAGCCCCAGGCAACCTTCTGTCTCTGTGGGTTTAACTACTCTAAGTATCTAGTGTAAGTTGAATTATATGGTATTTGTTCTTTTGTGGCTGACAATTTTCACTTAGTGTTAATGTCAAGATCCATGCGAGTTATAACATGTGTCAAAATTTTCTTTCCTTCTAAGACTAATATTCCATTGTATGTATGTACCACACCTTGTGTATCCATTAAAGACCATTTGAGTTGCCTTTGTCTTTGGCTTTTGAGAATAATGCTGCTATGAGCATGGATGTACAAACATCTCTTCAAGCCCCTGCTTTTAATTCTGACATCTTTTATCTATTACCACATGTTGTTTTTGGACCAGTTTCACATTTGCACATCTTTTCTTCTTTATTAATGAATATGTGGAATGCTGCAGGTCATTCTTCTGTTTGGAGATATTTATCAAAGTTCCTGTCTACTGTGTTCCTCACAAGAAATATAGAATAATGGAGAGTATAGACTCTAAAACTAAACCTTGGTTTCAATTCTAAAACTTCCAACTTACTAGCTGAATGAAGCTGAGCAAATTTCTTTATTTCTTCAAGGTTCAGCTCACTCTTTAAAATGAGGAGAATGTAATTAATTGAACAGATGACTATACACAAAAGTAATTATATACTATATTATGTAACCAAAGTAGTTTGGGAACTCAGCACATTAAAAGTGACCTTTTAAAAATAGTGATTATTAATCTTGTGGGCACTTACTAAGCTATTTTGAATTCATAAGTGTGTGAATCAGTGAGGGAATAAGTGGAGTTGTTTGAATGCCCAGTATGAACTAATTGGGGGCATCCTGACTTCTGTGATCCCCTGAACTGAGGCAGAGAAAACAATATTGAGAGGGGATCTCCTATTCCATCATACTACAATGTCACTCCAGCTTCGGGTGACTCAGGACCTACATGGTGCCTTTCCACACAGCCACCAATGTCAACTCATTAGCTCTGGATATGGAACTGGGTTGGAGAGGAAGAGATAAAAAAGGCACAGCCTACTCACAATCCAGCAGACCCTGAGTAGGAGTTTTTCTTAGGTATGTTGCTTTGTTTCTGTTCAGGCTTTTTTCAACCGAAGACACATTCCCAGTCCCATAATCCAGGAGATTCTTCACTGCCTCTCCCCACAAACTTAATCTTATATTTTAGTCAAAAATTTCCCTTGAAATTTTGCAAGCTGACTCAATTTTTTGGTGAAATGAGACATAATATAAGTACTGATACCATGGTGCTTAGATGTCAGAATTATTAAATATATCATTTAAATTAGAGATTGACATCCTGCAAGGCAATATTATTACAGTCAAAAATACTTCAACACTCTAAGAAATGTTACTCTGATTTCTTTCAATGTTTGATTACACTAGAAATTGCTGTAATACAACTAAAATTGTAGATGATATCTACACAATGGAATACTATGCTGCCATAAAAAAGAAGGAATTCTCATCATTTGCAGCAACCTGGATAGAACTAGAGAACATCATGCTGAGTGAAATAAGCCAGTCAATGAAAGAGAAATACCACATGGCCCCACTCATTTATGGATATTAAAGAACATTATAAACTGACAAACCAAAAGTCAGATATAAAGACAGTAAAGCAATAAGCAGACTGTAAAATTACAGCGGGGATAGAAGGGAGATCTGGGGGAGATAAGAGATCAACTGAAGGACTTGTATACATGCATATAAGTACAACCAATGGACACAAAACTCTGAGGAGGGGGGTATGCATGGGAAGGGGGGGGGGCAATGTTAAAATATGTACACAGATAATAATTTAATAAAAAAAATTGTAGATGATAAAATTTCTGGTAAGGTTACCAAATCTCAGTCTCTCAAATAAGTAACAACTTGAGAGGGGCTTTATACCACTCATGAGAAGTAACTTCAAAAGACAGAAACAGTTGGTTACTGCATTACTCAGATTTCAACCTAAAAAAGAAATTAAAACCACAGCTCCCAAATCCAAAAGTCAGTCTACCAGGGACTATAACAGGTCATTAAAGAGTATTTCTTTTCGTCCAAGGTGTATTTTCTCCAAAGTTTCTAGGTCAAAACAGTCACCAAAACAAACACCAATGGATTGTACATAGAAAAGCACTTGGGTATATACACTTCCTTTTAGAAAGTGCTAATCAGCAGGTGACTCAACATGTTGACTCCTCACAAAGGCGTGCCTTTCACTCCAGGAAGGAAGGGCCAACTGACTTGGTGACACTAGGTCTCAGACTGAGTGGAGACACTTAATAAGGAAGAATGGGCATCAGATACCTTTCTCAATACACCCAAATAGACAAATGCCCATTCCATTAAGGTCCCCTTTTGTGAGAAAATATTGATAATATGCTTCTTCAAGAGGTATAGCTGTGGTAAGGTAATATAGGGGTGGGCAAAAGAAGGTTTACAGTTATAATACAAATAACTAATGTAATTCTATATAATAAAAGGTTAATATGCAAATTGTCCCCTTGACCAGAAGTTCAACCAGTGCGGGGCTGGCCAGCCAACCACCTGGGGCCCTTCCCCCCAGACTGCCTTACTTCCAATCTCCCCTCCCCCCCCCCCCACCACCTCAATCAGACCCCACCTGGGCATGAATTCATGCATCGGGCCTCTAGTAAGTAATAAATAATAATATAAGAATAAACTCTGTGTTTTGCACAATCACAACTATAAGCCCACTTTTGCCCAACACTGTAATTTCAGACACAGAGAAAGGGGAAGATGGAGAAGACTAGGGGGTAATAAGATTCTAAAATTATCCTTCCCCTCCCATAATTCTGGATGGGGCTTTGTTTAGCAATAGATATAGCAAATCATATGGCATGGGGGTTATTATTTCTCCTTATGTTTTAGCTTTTTTGTGATGCTTATTATCTGTATACTTTGTGTGGACGTGTGGGCAGCTGGGGCAAGACCTGAAACTAGAATACTGAAGAGTGCCCTCAAGTCAAGAGGTATGCTTTCTTGAGTTAGATTATTGTGGATTCACATCCCTCCATTAAATCTACTGCTGTGATGTTCAGTTTTCTCATATGGACCTAAACATTATATAATCTTTTATTCTTTTTTTTTTTTTTTTTTTAGATACTGATATTGAAAGCAAAAACATCCACCCTAGTATTTACCTCATAATGAGCTGAAATAAATGAATAAGATGAAATTAATGAATAAAATTAGGTGTGAAAGGCCTGATATATAGAAAATAGCCGATACATGAAAACAGTATTATCAATTATAGCAGTAGTGGCAGCCCAACCTCCCTGGACTGGCTGATCTAAAGTAGAGTTCATTGTGATCTTGTCCTAAAGATTTTTTTCCTCAGTTTTGTAATATGGTTCATACTGCACTAGCAGTAGAGTCCTAGAATTAGAAAATCATCCAACAGGCTGCTCTGGAGGCTGTCTCTGGGATAAAGTATGTCAGGGTAAGACAAGAATAAGACTTACTCATATTTCTGGTGCACACATCTCAGACCATCATTAAAGGTCAAGGTGTAAACAGAGCATAATGTTCCAAGAAGAGCAGAGGACATCCATGCAAAAGGCAAGCCTGGCATAAGCCAAATAGGCCAAAGAAGGAATGCATATCAAAAGGACATAGACGCCAGATTGAATGGCCAAACAAGGAACTATTTGGGCATTAAAGTGAAATTATAGTAACAGATTATAACCCACTGAATACCACAGGAAATCATGAATCTTATTTTAGCATGAATTCATTTAGTATTTAATTTGAAATGAAATGTTTATATACTATCAGTGTAACTACATACAATTTATTCTCTTTAAGCAGGAAAAGAATAATTTTACAATGAAAAATCCTGGCAGACACGAACTCAAATGTTTGTTTACATTCAATCTTGACTTTCCCTCTTTCCTTTCTGTCTTGAATCTACTGGATACATTTTCCTCTTCATCACGTCTTTGAAATCATTGTCATCAAGGTCAATATGACCTCTACAAGATCAAATCTAATGGTCAATTCATAATCATCTCATTTGACCTATCAGGAGGTATTACACAAATGATCACTCACCCATTCTTAAAAGCCTTTTTAAAAACATTACATCTGTACCGCCATTCAGTTCTGATTCTCCTTATCCTACATAGGCTGCTCTTACTGTCTTTTGCTAGATTCTCTCTTCTTCCCCACTATTAAATCTTGTAATGCCCCAAGGTTCTTTCCTCAACCCTTTTTTCCTTTAAATCTACAATCACTCCTTAGGTAATTATAACTAATGCACTGTTGGTTTCTAAGTTTATATAAATTAACTGACAGAGGCATTTATTCAACTGTCTACTCAACATCCAATATCCAATTAAATATCTATTGGAAATTTCAAATTCAGCAAATCCAACACTGGATTCTTGATTCCTTTCTCTTCCCCAAAACCTGCTAATCTCCTAGTGTTTCTTGCCTCGGTAAATGCTGCCACCATTTATCCTGTTGCTTGAACCAAAATCATTAAAATTGTCCTCAATTTTACCCTTTCTCTTTCCACATCCAGTAATAATAGTTTACACCCATAGAGCATATACTGAGTACTAGGCATAGTTGCAAGTGCTTTGCATAACTAATGTAACCTTTACAAAAATTAATAAGTTATTTTTACCTCTACCTTACTGATTTTTACTCACTAGGAAGATAAGAAAACAAAAAGATAAAGGCTGTCATTTCACAATACCATAGAGATAGCTTGAGCCCAGAAAGAGATTTAAAACTTGAGAAGCCTGTCTCCAGAAACTATGATCCTAACCATCATTTTACACAGCCTAGATTGCCATAATCCACGAATTTATTCTTCTTTAGTTACTCTTTTTCTCCTAAAAAATTCCACATAATATGCTAATCATTCCCTTTTTAAAAAGTCAGCTTAACATCACTCTTCTGCTTTAAAATACTCTCATGGTTTTCTATTACATAAAGAATAAAATCAATTTGTATGCAATGGCCTACAAGGCCTTATTAATGTAACACATGCAGTATCTTATTTCTAACTTTTGTGAGACTAGGTCAAAAGTATATTCATATCATATGTCTAAATAGAAACTATACAAAATCAAATTACTTAAAAAATTTATTTTTTCATGTTTTTTTTCAAACTTAAGTAAGCTTTATTAAGTAATATTGAAAAAGTAAAACTATTTAGTTTTAACAAACATTTGAGATCCATTTCATTGCAAGGATCAATAAGTGGCATCACTCTTCATGCATTTTATATCTCGTCTAACATACACACAAATTTAAGAGCAATATGAATTGTCTTACAAGTATATGGCATAATGTTCCTCAGACATTATGTGCAACTTATGCTAGTACCATACTCCCTGTTTGTTTATAAATAACTTAAGAAACAAATGGAAAGAAGGAGAACAAAAAGTGGATAGTACACACTTCTGGGAAATCATTGCATTCATGCTATCTAAGGGGTAGAGTCTGACAGGTTAGATAATATATCTAAACACTTCTCAAATCCACTGGGCAATTCACAACAGTGCCCTTCACTGATGTCAGCAGCAATACAACTGTCAAATCTGTAAAGAATTTGAACAAAATTGCCCACTCTTTCCAGTATATAAAATAAGAGATGTGAAAGAGTTTCCTTGGGTGGTATTAGTCAGAGCAAATGCTAGCGGTTCCAAGTAGTGCTCTGCCAACATTGGATGTGGGATCCCAAATGACAAAGTTGCCTAGGGCGGGTTAATAATTGTAACATTGCCATTGTTGTTAGGTTTATTGTATGAGGGAAATCTGAAGCATGGCTTCAGGGTATGGATCTTTCCTGTTAGGGTCTAAAGATAGTAGTGGGACATTGGCATCTTTTGCCCTTGATTCTCACATGGCATCTTTTGCCCTTAATTACCCACCTCAAAATACTCTCAGAGAAAATTGGCTTGATTATCCTTATTCTGCTTAAATCTCTGGATTCTAGCTTTCCTTCAGAACTTTTCAAGGAAGTTTACTCTATTTGGTGAACTCCTTAGTGCTTTTTAAGGAGATTGTTATAATACTTAAGTCTAGTTTTGAAGCTGCTTTCAGTGAGAGCACTAATCTCAAACACCCCTCCATTTTTTTTTCCAGAATCCAGTGCAGATTCTTTCTAATTTGACTACTCCATACCTACCCCATAACCCCCAACACTCTTTTAAGATTTTTATTGTAAAAGGTGCTTAAAGATCTCTATGTTGCCAACTAGTAGATATCTTATTAGACTGTTTGAATCTGTTATATCTTATGCTTCACCAAGTATTCTTTCTCAATATTATTTTCCAGCACCCTCTACTTTACAAACCTGAATTTACTTAAAGCTCAGGCCTTGATTCTTTGTCCTCTGTTTTTACACTCTTTCATATAGGACCTTATGAATGCTTTGGCTCTAATAATAATATATATATACCAATGATTACTAGATTTTTATCTTCTAACTCGAGGCCCGATGCATAAAGATTCATGCAAGAATTGGCCTTCTTTCCCCTGACTGCCGGCAACACCTTAGCTCAAGCCAGAGCCACCTTTCTGCCTTCCCACACTGCCCAGAGGCCTGGAGCAGCTGGGACAGTGCCCAATGCCTGCATAGTCACCATAGTGATGATGCAAGTGTCCCACCCCACCCCTAACCACTTAGCACCTGTGTATGCAAATCAACCTACCATCTTTGCTGGGTTAATTTGCATGCTCACTCCTGATTGGCTGGTGGGCATCACAAAGATACAGTCAATTTGCATTTTACTCTTTTATTACTGTAGATTTTTTTTTTTTACCTCATTCCCAATATTAACAGATTAAAATGAAAATTTTTATGCTTTTCTCAAAACATTTAGGAAAAAAATTTGATGAAATGCAACATTCATTCATGATATAACTCCCAAACTAGGAGTATAAGAAAAACTCCTTGATATTAGAGAAATTTACATAAAACCTAAAACAACAATAGTCAATGAAATAGGAAGAGCTTATCCTCTGAAAGCTGAAACAAGATTGGTATATTACACTGCTTCTACTCAATATTTATTGAAAGAATAAGGCAAAATAAAATATTAAGCATTATAAAAAAATAATGAAAGTAAAAAAGCAGTTACACAAAGATAATATAATTATATAAATATATATTTAAAACTATAGATAAATTATTAAAGTTAATGGTTATTTTTATGGTAGCTGAATATTGAAAAATATAAAACAACCAATTTTACTTCTATATTACAGCAAAAATATGAACATGTAGAAATTAGAAGTTATAAAATTTTGAAAAATATATATATTGCTTATATAACATCAAATAATATGAAACATGTTATGATAGACTTTTGAGAAATTGTGAGACATTAAATGTTTTTGAGAGATATTAAAGAAGAAAATATAAATAGAAAAAGAAATAATTAATCCTATTGACTCCTTGGAAGGTCCAATATTAAAGGATTCAATATAATCCACCACCCATCAATTGTTCTTGGCATTTTATGTTTTAATATGATGGGTTTATTGTAAAAATAATATAGGAATACAATTGTCAAATAAAACAACAGCATTTAAAAAAATTTTTGTCATTGATTTCAGAGAGGCAGGGAGAGATAAAGAGAAATAGAAACATCAATGATAAGAAGGAATAATTGACTGGCTGAGAGGAAGGAAAATGTAGAGAGAGACAGAAACATCAATGATGAAAGGGAATCATTGATTGGCTGCCTCATACACACCCCACACTGGAGATTGAGACCACAACCTGGGGATGTGATCTGACCCAGAATTGAACTTTTTCCTTTTGGTTCATACATCAACACTCAACTACTGAGCCATGCCAGCTGGATAAAACAATGGCATTTTAAGGAAGAAATACTTATTCAGAAGAATTTTCCAATTTCAAGTCATTATCTATATATATAAAAGCCTAAGCAACCTTTAAGACTGAACAAATGAATTCATGAATGATGGGAATGACCAGTCAACCAGTTGCTATGGTACACACTGACCACCAGGGGGGAAGAAGCTCAATGCAGGAGCTCAGTGTGCTCCCACCACCAGCTTCCCAAATTCCTTCCCCCCAGTTAGTCCCCCTTTGGACCCAGCTGGGGAGGCGGGGAGCGGTTGGTCAACCACCTGTTTAATATATCTAAACACTTCTCAAATCCACTGGGCAATTCACAACAGTGCCCTTCCCCCAAGCCAGCTGGCCCCCCAATAGGCCTTGATCACTGGTCAGGCTGAGGGACCCCACCAGTGCACAAATTTGTGCACCACACCTCTAGTAAAACTATAATAATTTAAAAAGCTTTGTATTTGCACTGGGATAGTGCAATGGAATAAAATAGAGGACACTAACAGTTGGCCATGAACAGAACATGTGGATACTTAATAAATTACAGAATTATCATTTTTTTTACTATGTGGTTTTAGAATAATTGGGTTTCCCATTGGCTAAAAGATATTTGAACAGTACTGCATACCATACACAAAATATTGATAAACTGTATAACATTGATGTTTCTATCTCTCTAGGCCCGTGGTGGGAAAACTGTGGCTCACAGGCTCTTTGGCCCCTTGAGTTTGGCTCTTCCACAAAATACCACGGCCTGGGTGAGTCTATTTTGAAGAAGTGGCATTAGGAGAAGTTTAAGTTTAAAAAATTTGACTCTCAAAAGAAATTCAATCATTGTACTGTTGCTATTTGGCTCTGTTGATTAATGAGTTTGCTGACCAATGCTCTATGCTAACTCAGCTTTAGATGAGTTAACAATATAAATGTAAAGAAAAAAAAATAAACATATTTTGTTTAAAAGAATATATTTATGGCCTGCAATATGGAAATAGTTATTAAAGGAAACATTAAAAAGAAGTGATTGAAAATTTTAGCTACTTTGAAATTAACTACGTCTGTTACCAAAAAAACAACATTTATAGAGAGAAAAGGAAAGCCACAGAGTATAAGAAATATTTTGAACCCATATAACTGGTCAAGAATGACCATGTAAAATATATTTTTAAAAAACCTCCAATAACCACAACAACAAAAAACATACATCAGGAAGTAAACAAGGTATTCCAATTTTTAAAATGAAAAAATATGTGAACACTTTCTATTTTATAGAAGTAGAAATCAAAACAGCCAAAGACATTTGAAGATGAATCTCATTTATAATTAGGAAAACATTACCTAGAACCACAATGAGATACTCTTATGTATCAAAATGGCTAAAATCTGGCATTTCATAGTAATGTTAGCATGGACATAAAGAAATGGGAAATGTTACATTATTTGGTGTGAGTATAAATTGCTATATATAATTGGAATATAAATTTTCAATAATATTTTCAAAAGTCGAATATATGCATATTAAGCAATCCCACCGTAAGTATAAACTCATGGAAATGTACACCAAGAAATATGTTCATGAATGTTCCTAGAAGAATAATGATAGCTGAAAATCTGAAAAAAGAACTCCAATGCACATCAACATTAGGATGAATAAGTGTAGACTGCTGTATAGTAATACAAATAAATAACTATAGTTGCCTGCAATAACATAGATCAAATGTCAGCAAACTACAGCCCATGGGCCCAAACAAATCCACTGCGACCTATTTTTTTCATAGCCTACAAGCTAAGAATGTTTTTACATTCCCATGGCTTGTAAAACAAACAGAAAAACAAACACAAAATAATATATGTCAGAGAATGTACATATTTTGAAAAGACTAAAATATTTACTGTTAGGCCCCTTACAGGAAAGGTTTGCCAATGCCTGACATAGATGTTTAAGCACACTCTTGATAAAAAGAAGTAATACTTAAGAATGAATAGAGAACTATTCCAATCAAATAAAGTTCGAAATCCAGAAGTAAACTTTTCTGTTTTATGATTAATATAAGAAGTAAAACTACAACAAAACCCCAGAAATGTCTATCACAAAAGTCAGATTGTAATTATTATGTGGGAAGAAGAGTGTTATTATGGGGAGAGGTACACAGGAACTTCAGGTACTGGTATTGAAGTTTTGTTTCTTGACCTGTAGGAGTTCGGAGTTCATTTTATGTGCGCACGCATACACACGCACACACACACACACACACATCAATATATGTATATATTTATTTTACAATGATTTTTTGAAAGAATAAGTTGGACTTTTGGTTTTCACAATATGTCATACTGAGATACGTGCTGAATACATATATATTTTTTATAATATCTAAACAAATATTTTAATATATATTTGAGATAAAAAGAAACAAGGTAAAATCATTAGGTGCCAGAAACAAAGAAATATCTTAAAGTCAGAGAGGAAAGCTCCTGAGTGATGTCATGGTAACTCAGGAGGGAGTTGAATTCCAATATGGGCCTTAATGTCTGTGGCCAAGATGATGGTATCTGAGAGGAAGTGGTGGGTTTTATCACTTCAGGCACATTTGTAAAAGCAACATGTCATCCAGACTCCTGCTTAAAGTGCAGAACTGGGGAGAATTGCTCACTAATCAAAGAAAAACAAAAATATATCTACTGACTTCTGCAAAGAAGAGACAAAATTCTTATTTCTTCTTGAAAATATAGGGAGTGTCAAAAAATGTAGATACACTTTAACAGCTGATTTTATTACATTTTGAAAATGAAATGTACTTTAATAAACACTGCATTTACAATTATTCCAAATGTGCATACATTTTTGGGGATATACTGTATAAGTGGGGTGAAATATATTCATTGGGAAATGGAAATCCCAATCTATGCCAAATGGAGTGAAAAATCTGCATTAATATTGGTTTGAGAGTGAAGATATGTTGAGATTCTGACATAAGGAAACAAAACAATTTTTCTAGAAGGGTTTTTTATCTTTAAAAATCTTTATTGTTGAGATTATTACACATGTTCCTCTTTCTTCCCCCCCCCCCCCAATTTCCCTCCTCCACCCAGTTCCTGCCCCACCCCAGGCCTTTGCCACCCTAATGTCTGTGTCCTTAGGTAATGCATATATGCATAAAGATCTTTGTTTAATCTCTTTCCGCCCTCCTTCCCTCTGAGAATTATCAGTCTGTTCCATTTTCATGCCTCTGATTCTACTTTACTCATCAATTTATTCTGTTCATTAGATTTCTTTTTTGTTTATTTTGATTTTTAGATTCAATTGTTAATAATGTATTTGTTGCCATTTTGTTGTTCATATTTTTTTTAAATCTTTTTCTTCATCTTCTTAAAGAATACCCTTCAACATTTCATATAATACTGGTTTGGTGGTAGTGAACTCCTTTAGGTTTTTTTGTTTGTTTGTTTGTTTGTTTTTTTTTTGTGTGTGTGTGTGTGCGTTATATTGTCTATAAAGCTCTTTATCTGACCTTCAATTCTAACTGATAGCTTTGCTGGGTAGAGTAATATTGGTTGTAGGTCCTTGCTATTCATCACTTTGAATATTTCTTGCCACTCCCTTCTGGCCTGCACAGTTTCTGTTGAGAAATCAGCTGACAGTAGGATGTGTTCTATAGGGCCCAGTGGCTCAGCATCATCCATCACCTCAGCTGGGAGCTCCAGGTGCACCCCTTTGAGGGCTGTGAGCACAGATTTGTTGTAGTTGATACTTGATTGCTGTTGGTGTCACTGGGAGGAATTGACCTCCAGGCCAATTGGCTGTGAGAACCAGCTGCAACTACAGTGGGAGAGCTGCTGTGCAGGAGACACCCCTATGGAGTAGCATTTGCTTCAGTGGGGCTTTGGTGCTCACTGAGTCTGCTCCTTGAGTGTGTCACTTATGGATGTGTAGAGTTGTAATCTGGTATGGTCTGACACTGATCACTGGATTCAATAGCTCTTGGGTCTCCAGAGAGATGCAAAGTCAGCCACTGCCTGGGGCCACCTCACAGGAGCTATAGAGAGATCTGCAGATTCCTCCTCTTTGTATTGGGTTTGGAAGTGCCCAGATGAGACCCAGCTGTTAAGCAAGGTAGGCTATTACTAGTGCCAGGTCACAGGCCTTTTAATGATAGGTTTGAGGCTCCCTGACCCAGCTGAAACTTGATTGATAGCTTTTAGCCTTAGCAAGTACAGGCCATTCACATGCAAAAACCACTGCACACAGCTTGTAAATTAGTTAAGGCAAGGTCTTAGGGGGTCATCAGGGTGAGGCAAACAGAAATGGCTGCCAGTCAGCCTTGTGATCTGGGAGGACCCAGCATAGGAACAACGATCTCTGAGATACTTCCATCTGGGAGAAAAGAGCCTCCAAGTTCCTGCCCTGATGTCAGACAATCCAGTTCCTTCTATGTGCCTGTGCTCCCCAGAGCCTCACCTGGTGCTGGAGCTCAGAAGAAATGGGACCTTGTAAGTTCAGTTCATACTGCCGACCTTTTAAGAGGGACAGCTGGGTCTCCAGTAGCCTCTATGTCACTGAGCCCCAATTTGCACTGATTTTTACAGCCCATAAAAATTTCTACTGCCCTTAGGAACTTCTTTTTCCTGTTCTGGAACCCTGGGCTAGGCATTTGATTTGGGGTTGGGGTCCCTTGCTCCTCTGGGTGGCCTCCACAGAGACAATTTCCCTCCCGATTAAAAAAGCAGCCCACATGGCTGCCAGACCAGCCTGTTCTACGCCTCCACACCTCCTACCAGTCTCAGTGTTGTTTCTTCTTTACTTCTCTAGTTGTAGGACTTCCATTCAGCCAGCTTCCCAGTGATTCTGAATGATAGTTGTTCTGTATTTTATTTGCAATTTTGATGTAGTTGTGGGAGGTGGTGAGTACAGGCATTTATCTATGCCATCTCTTTTTTTTTTTGGCAGTCTTTGTGCAAACACACACATACACACACACGCACACATACATATTTTAGCTAAATAAAAAGGTACATACACAAAATTACAAACCACATTAGAAAATAATGTATCCCAAGGAAGAATATGTTAATAACAAACAGTAGAAATAAAGGATTAAAATTAATAGATAAATCACAAAATGTGCTTTAAATTGTCAAAGAACTAAAAGATATAATAAAATTATGATGACAGGCAACATTTTACAAATCAAAATTGGGAAAAAATAAAAATAATTTTAAAAATAAAAGCAAAATTATTGAAATTAAATACTCAAAATTTTAGTTAAACATCATGCTGAACATAATTGAAAAAAAGAATTTTGAACAACTAAATAAATAATTAGTGAACTGAAAGATTCATTTGTGGCAATTCCTTTAGAACATAATTATTCAGTGAGATAAAGGGATGGAAAATGTAAAGATTGAACATTATGGCAAATAGAATAAAGATGTCTGATGTGTGCCTAATAAGAGCTCCTGAAGGAGAGAATAAAGGGAAAGTTGGGGAAAAATATGTACAAAATAACTAGCTAAAACTTTTCAGATCTGATTTAAAAACAGTGAATCTTCATTAAAAAGAATCACATGAATTCCCAAACTGGATAAATAAAAATAAATATTCATTGAAATGTATCACAGTGGAACTTCAGAGGAAAGAAAAAGCAAAATTTCTTAGAAGCAATCAGATAAAAAAGACATTTTACCTGCAAATAAAGGGATCAATTGGTCAATTTGATGTGCCACCAACAAAAATATAAGAATAAAATTAAATAATATTAAAGTTCTTAAGAACTATAATGTGAATTTAGACTACTTTGCTTAGTTAAACTTCTCTTTCAAGAGCAAATGTAAAATAGAATATGTTCACATAAATATTAATTTTACCACACAGATATTCTAATAAAAGTATTACTAAAGATGAAAATAGAGCCTAAGGAAGAAAAAGGAAGGAAAAATGAATGGTCAGGAAAATAGTGCCTAATTGGGAAGGAGGGGTAGGAAGGAAGAATAATATAAAATGTTACTAGCATACTACACAACAGTAATATGGAAGATTTGGCCATTCCACAGTCCTTTATTATTCATGAGAAGAACCAGTTAATTCGGGTGTACATTAAAGTTAAATCATACTATCAGACAAAATATATGGAATAACTTTTAATTTAGTAGAGGGGGAAAAAAGCAGAAAGAAAATCTAATCATCCAACAGAAGGATGATAAAGAAAAGTAAAATAAAATAAAATTTAAAAATAGTATGAAAACTCAAGAAATAGTTCTAAACATATTCATAATCCCAATAAATATAGAAGATGCTAATCAGTTAAAAGATAAAGGCACTGTAATTGAATAAACAAAAAAGTGAAGTTTTATATAATTTATAGGCATGATTTAGACAGGATATTAACAAAAATGGGAAAAGATATATTAGGCAAATGCTAATCTAAACAAATGTTAAATTGTATACCAATATTAATGTCAGCCAATTAGATTTAAAGGCATAAAGAAATATTGGTAATAAAGATAATCATAGAGATTATAGAATAAACAATTCCCTAGGCAAATAAAGCAATACTGAAGCCATCCATCTCTAAAATATAACCTCAGTTTTGAAATATATAAAACTAAAAATAGAATCACGAGGCAAACTGATAAAATAAAATCTTAGCAAAAGATTTTACTTGTCACTTGTTAGAAGCAGGACAATTAGAAAAAGTGGAAAAAAGTGAAAAATATCAAAGAGCGTATTTATCAAATTTGCTTAAATTGTTATATAAAACCCTGTACCCCAAAATTAAGATACTCCATGATTGATCATGTCTAAAGATATGCCAGAATATGACATGGTATGGACAAACATTAAAAACAAATTACAAGTAGCCAAATAACTTGTTTTTAAAATTTAAAATTAGAATATTTGAGTAGTCAAAGAGGAATTTAGAATGGATATTACTATGTCTAAAGAACTGCAAAACCAGATATCAAAACTAATGAGATGTGACTAAATTAATAAAGATTAGAGCCATAAAGGTACAAATAAACACAGATCTTAAAATTTAGTGAACTAGGTATTCATTTACAAAGTCTGAAGACTAATAAGAGTGAATAAAAAAAGAAGAAATGAATAAAAAGAAAGACAAGAGCAAGAAAAACAATGAGGATTAACAAAAATTAAATCTGATCTTTTGAAAGATTAATTATATAGGAAAATCTGAGATAAAGAGAGAGAGGAAAAGAATCCTGGTTAGATATTATGTCATTAAAATTATTTAACTGATGGTCAAATATCTACCTATCCCTCATTTTCCCCCTAAAACAATACACACCTAGAAAGTAAGTTAAATTAGTCTTAATATGCAATATATTCCAGGAAACAAGCAAAGAAAGCAGCTCTCCAAATCACTTTATGAAGCCAATATAATTTCAGTTCTAACAATGTGCCAAGAAAGTATAAATATGAAGATTTGTAGGGCAATCTTACATAGGAACACAGATGCAATCACCTTAAATAAAATATTATTTAAGTCTTTTGAATCCAGGCATTTTTTCAGTGGACAAGCAGGATGGAGCTCAGTAATTAATGGATAGTTAAACATTAGAAAATATAAAACTACTAAAGGCCTGTGCACAAAATTCATGCACGGGGAGGGTGTCCCTCAGCCCAGCCTGCATCCTCTCCAATCTGGGATCTCTTGAGGATGTCCGACTGCCCAGTTAGGCCCAATCCTACTAGGGCAGTCGAACATCCCTCTCACAATCCAGGACTGCTGGCTCCCAACTGCTTGCCTGCCTGCCTTCCTGATTGCCCCTAATCGCTTCTGCCTGCCTGCTTGATCACCCCCTAACCACTCTCCTGCCAGCCTGATTGATGCCTAACTGCTCCCCTGCCAACCTGATTGCCCCTAACTGCCCTCCCTTGCAGGCCTGGTCCCTGCCACCTGCCCTCCCCTGCTGGCCATCTTGTGGTGGCCATCTTGGGTCTACATGGGGCAGCCATCTTTGACTACATGGGGGCAGCCATCTTATGTGTTGGAGTGATGGTCAATTTGCATATCGCTCTTTTATTAGATAAGTTAATGCACTACCTTAATAATTATGATTAAAGGAAATAAACTATGAGATTATCTTAATAGGTACAAAAAAGCATGTGTTAAAATTGAATGTTAATCATTTTTTTTAAAATCTCTTAGCAAACTAAACATAAAAATGGCATTAACTTTTATTACTTTGTCAATTAACACCTGAAATTGAATATTGTATTTGATGTTAAAACATTAAAACACTTCCCCAAAGCAAAGAAAAATATAAGGACACCTGCTATCAGCAAGTTTCTTCAAAATTGTACCTTCAGTTTAGCCAGACCAATAAGATAGGAAAATGTAAATGATGTGCAATTTGGAAGAAACTAAATAAACATTATTCAAAGATGACTTGGTTATTTACACATAAAAGAAAGAAATTGTAAAATGAACTATTACAATTGGTAAAAGTACATCAATGTTACTAGATAGAACAGTAATGTTTTTTGCTGACAACCAAAATTTAGAAATCTTATCCATAATAGCATCAAGAGTATATAAAAATATATTAATGCAAAATATGGAATAAACTTTATGGGGAAGTTTAAAACTTTATTGAAAAATATGTTAAAAAGATCAAATTAGCTGGTGCTATAAGTCATGTTCACAAATAGGACACTCAGTATCTAATTCTAACCATTTCACCACAGTGGATTTTGGTTTATTTATTATTTTTTTATAAGAATTTAACTAATGGATTCTAAAATTAGCATGGGAGAATGAAGGGCCAAGAATTGCCAAAACCTTCCTATATAATAAAAGGCTAATATGCAAATAGACCAAACGGCAGAGCAACCAAACAACCAGTTGTTATGATATGTGCTAATGACCAGGGTATGTGTGTGGAATATAGCTGGCATAGGCTGCTGCAGGATGGTGGAGTATGTGAGCAGGGGCACCAAACCAAGGCTGGGTGCCAGTTGCTGTCATAGGGGTGAGCCTCTGGTGGTTAATGAAAATTCTTTGCTCTGCACGACACAGTCCAGAACAGCACTCACTCCTGCTGCTGATGCCAGCCCTGCTTCCACTCACTGCTGGTGCTGGAGCCACTGCTCACATCCACAGCCAGCTCCTGGCACCGGTCCTGATCACTGGTGCCATCAGTGGGTGTGAGTGGTGGCTGCCAACCTCGATTGCCCCTGAGGGCTTCTCCACCTCTCCCTGCTCCTGAGGGGCGATTGGGCCATCAGCGGCTTCTCGCATCTGCTGCCAGTGCTGGCCCCTCTCACACCTGCTACTGGTCCTGGCCCCAATTGCTCCACACCATCAGCAGGTGCGAGCAAGGCTGGTGCCATATGGGAACAGCAGCAGCAGGAGCAGGGCTGCCAGCAGACAGGATTTCGAGGGGCCACACTGGGAGGGGCTGGGCAAGGGTGCAAAGGATGGGCCGAGACATGCTCCTGTGTCCACTGCAGCCTTGCAGTCCACAGTTCCTTTCAAGGTACATGAATTCGTGCACTGGGCCCCTAGTACAAAATAAGAAGAGGAGGATGTACTAGTAGCTGTCTCAGATACAAGATTTATTATAAGGCTACTATAATTAAAACAGTGTGGAATAGATGCAGGAATAGGTTATCAGAGCAATAGAGCAGCAGAGAGACCAGAACAGACACTTGCATATTTAGAAAGTTGTTTATGAGATGGTTTTAGAAACCACTGGTGGGAGGAAAATTACTGCAAAATAAATAGTGTTGGAGTAATTATCTATTTATAACAAATTAAATTAAATTTCTACTTTATGTGATAATAACAGTAGCAACAACAACAATTGCAATAATAATTAACATTTGTTGAGTATTTTTTATAGGGCACCTTATAGGTCTGATAAATGCTGTACATGAGTTAACTCATTTAGTCCTTTACTACATGCCAATGAGGTAGTATATATTAATAGATTAACTAGAGGCCCGGTCCACAAAATTCGTGCATGGGGGGAGGTGGGTGTCCCTCAGCCCAACCTGCACCCTCTCCAATCTGGCACCCCTCAGGATGTTCAACTGCCTGTTTAGGCCCAGTTCCTTAAAGGGCAGTTGGACATCCCTTTCACAATCCAGGACTGCTGGCTCCCAACTGCTTGCCTGCCTGCCTGATTGCCCCTAACTGCTTCTGCCTGCCTGCCTGATCACCCCCTAATCACTCTCCTGCCAGCCTGATTGATGCCTAACTGCTTCCCTGCTGGCCCAATCATCCCCAACTGCCCTCCCCTGCATATTTCCTCTTTATTAGATAGATTTTTTTTTCTTTAACATATTCGACAGCCCTAACTGGTTTGGCTCAGTGGATGGAGTGAGCCTTCAGACTAAGGGTCCCAGGTTTGAGTCCAGTTAAGGGCATGTACCTTGGTTGGGGGCACATACCCAGTGGGGAGTGTGCAGGAGGCAGCTAATTAATGTTTCTCTCTCATAGATGTTTCTAGCTCTCTGTCCCTTTCCCTGACACCCAGGCTGCCGCTGGGAGGGGAGCCTCCCAGGCTGAGACCCAAGGCAAATAATGTCATTTAATAACCTCAAAATAATAGTTATGTATTAGATGGAAGGAGGAAGGGTGGGATAGCTGAGGAAATTTTGAAGTGTTTCTGTGATATTTAGTTTTTTGTTTTTTTTTTTTAAAAAAAACAATAATCTATGGAAAATATAGAAAAATTATATTTGTTAAATCTGATTAGTGGATATGCATATGTCAGTTTATTTATGTATATATTTAGCATTTTCTAAATATTTGCATTTTTATTTTTTTAATCCTCACCCAAGGATATTTTTCCATTGATTTTTAGAGAGATTGAGAGAGAGAGGGAAAGAGAGAAATATCGATGTGAGAGAAATGCATCAGTTGGTTGCCTCTTGCCTCGACCAGGGCCCGGCTGGAAGGAGTCTGCAACTGAGATATGTGCCCTTGACTGGAATTGAGCCTGGAACTCTTGGTCTGCAGGCCGATGCCCTAGCTACTGAGCCAAAACAGCCAGGGCTAAATATTTGCATTTAAAAATAAAACAGACACAAAATAGATTTTAAAAATTAAATCAGAAATGAAATGAAGCAGAGAGTAAAGAATATTCTTTTTTTTCTTCAACTTTCAATGACTTTATTTATTTTTTACTTTTCAAAAACGGTTTAATTTTAATATTATTTTATATTAGTTTCAGGTGTACAGCATAGTGGTTAGACAATCATATACTTTACAAAGCATTTCTTCCTGTATTTTAAGTACTCACCTGCCGCCATAGTTTTTACAATATTATTGACTATGTTCTCTATGCTGTAGTTAACATCCCTGTGACTATTTTGTGACTACCAATTCAGACTCCTTAATCTCTTCACCTTTTTCACCCAGACCCAGACACATCCCCTCTGGCAACCATCAGTCTGTTCCCTATGTTTATGAGTCTGTTTCAATTTTGTTCTTTAGATTCCACATATAAGTGAAATCACATGGCATTTGTCTTTCTCTGTCTGACTTATTTCACTTAGCATAATGCCCTCTAGGTTCATCCATGCTGTTTCAAATGATAGGATTACATTCTTTTCTTTCTTTTTTTTTTTATGGCTGAGTGCTATTCCTTTATATATATACCACAGCTTTTTTTTTTTATCATCTATTAATAGGCCATTCCGTTGCTTTCATATGTTGGCTATAGTAAATGCACTGCAATGAACACAGGGGTGCATTTAACCTTTCCAATTAATGTTTTGATTTTCTTCTGATATATATCACTAATGTGCACACGAATGTGATAAAATTACCTACAACAGTCCATTCTCAAACATGCATATTATACTCTTGTCATCACATGAGGTATCTACTGCCTTGTGTAGTAGAGTTTCTCAGTAAATACTTGTTGATTTATTATGGTATTAAATTGTAATAAACCAAATTAAACTATGCTAATTCAGAAAATGCCTAACAGGTATTCCTTTGGTGCAGAATTGATTTCCTCTGCATAATGGTAGAAAAGAATAGCTGGTGGCCCTATTTTCACTACTTTCAGTAGAAAAACTGATTAGAAAGCTTTGTGCAAATTGTGCTTTAAAACAAGCTTCCTTGGAAATTCTGGGATGTTTGTTTACTTTGTGAGCATCTCTCTTCCTGCTTACAGAGAACTAACATCTCTCCTCAGCCAGCTTTGGCTAACCTTGTGTGCTCTTTCTCCCCATTTAGAATTCCATGAAGCACAATTTTTTATTTCAAGGACAATCTGGTGCCTCTGAAATTATTCCCATCATTTAAAGTAGTTTTCTAATCCTCATGATGTTTTCATTTGCTTTCCTCAGACAACCTACCCTCCTGAGCCTAGACTGCACAAAACAAAGGCATATTATTCCTGCTTCTTTTCTTTTACATTTATATTCATGATTATTTACAACTAGAGGCCTGGAGCATGAAATTTCTAGCTCTGGGGGTTAGGGGGTGTCCCTCAGCCCAGCCTGCACTCTCTCCAATCTGGGACCTCTGAGGGGATGTCCGGCAGTTGAACATCCCTCTCACAATCCAGGACTGCTGGCTACCAATGGCTCACCTGCCTGCCAGCTTGATCACCCTGTAACCACTCCCCTGGAAACCTAATCAATGCCAAACTGCACCCCTGCCAGCCTGGTTGCCACCACTGGCCCTCCCTTGCCAGCCCAGTCACCCCTAACTGCCCTCCCATGCCAACCTGATCCCCCCCAATTACCCTTCCTCCCCTGCTGGCCTGGTCACCCCTAACTTCCCTCCCTTGCTGGCCATCTTCTGGTGGCCATCTTGTGACCACATGGGGCGGCTATCTTGTGTGAGGGTGTGATGGTCAATTTGCATATTACCTCTTTATTATATCATTATATAGAATGGGACTAGGTCGGAAAGACTTGGATTTTAGATGTTACCCAATTTTCACAGTTTCTATCACATATGGCTGCTTTCCTAGAACCAGGTTGTGTGAATCTGGTCAGTGATTCAGGCTTCACTGTTGATGGTACAGTGGTTTTTCAGCAAATTCTGTGGCGAGTACTTCCACCCTAGCTTTCAAAGTCAGGTTAGCTTTGTCACTTACTTGCACTATTATGACACCCATTCATATTAATTAATATATTCTTTTTAGCCTGTCTCTTAGATATTTGAAAGTCTTTTCCTGTTAAAAGATAATTCATGGTTGAAGTTCTTGAAGTTTCTTATAGAAACATTAGGCTTCTAATGTTATCCTAATGTTCTCTAAATTATTCTCTTTGTTTTTTAAATCCTCACCCAAGGATCTTCAGAGAGAGTGCAAAGGAGGAAGGAAGGGAAGAAGAGAGAGCAAAAGAGAGAAACATTTATGTGAGAGAGACACATCAACTACCCTGTTTCCCCGAAAATAAGACAGTGTCTTATATTAATTTTTTTCTCCCAAAGTTGCGCTAGGTCTTATTTTCAGGGGATGTCTTATCTTTCCATGCGCTAGGTCTTATTTTCGGAGGATGTCTTATTTTCGGGGAAACACAGGTAGATGCCTCCTGCATGTACCTGGTCATGGGTACATGCAGGAGGTACTTGTCCTTAACTTGGAATCAAACCCAAGACCCTTTGGTGTGATGGTTAATGCTCTAACCAGTAAGCAACACTGGCCAGGGCTAAATTATTCTCTTGATTTATGTTTTTATCCAAATTAATATTTGTTCAGGGTTGATGTATTATTTTTCTCTGCAAGTCTTTGGTACTCTGAATTTTGCATTCTTCTTTTTGTTTGTTTGTTTGTTTGATTTGTTTTTGCATTCTTCTTTTTGGCTCATTGTACTGGCAATATCTTCTACTTTTACCTGTTTTGAATCAACTTGCCACGTTGACCACACTATTCCTTTGCAGTGGCAACCATGAAGGCGGTGATGTTTGTGAAGTATTTATAAAAACAAACCAAATAAAAAATGCCCAACAATTTCAGTTTTCAACAACTCTGTAACTTCCTTTCCTGTTATCATTTTTAATTCTATTAATTCTTTTTTTTTCTTTTGGAAATACACACAGTATCTCTATAAAACATCATCTTTACATCCACACAGAGTTACATTGTTTTTAGCATTTCTTTTTGGAAATTGTGCATACTCTTTTTTTTCTCCCTCTCTGTCTCCCTCTCCTCCTCTCACTGTGGACAAGCTTGTGCTTTCACACTTCTCCCACTTTCCTTTACCAAACATTTGTCGTCTTGCCTGCCAATATGTTCAGCAATAATTCCCAAAAAGAAAATGAAAAGTTCAATAAGATACATTACCTAACTTTCAACAATTCATAGTCCACTCAAAGAAAGACATGTGCAACAAATAACTATATTATACTAAATTTTGTAAGAGAATGTTGGGCAAAAATTTATGGGTAACTTTGTCTTAAGGTGCCAGAAAAACAACCTGTATAGAAGTAGGAGTTAATATCGATTTCATTCAATTATCCATCCTTTCTTATTTATTTTCAGTTTAATAATTTTTATTGGCATTCGAAGTCAAAAGATGTAACGATAAACAAGACTTATTCACTCCTGTCTCCCAGAAGTTTTTGCTGACTGATAGTAAGTAAAGAGAACATATCCATTTTTTTTTTTTTTTAGTTCTAATTATTAACCACAAAGAGCTATTAAGTCAGAAAAAGTCCAAGAAGCTAAGCCTTGTTGTTTTGAGATTTGACTGGTGTTTTGTTTTCCCATCTTCCAAGCTCAGTGGGTTATAAAGAGTTCCCTTTTGCACATGACCTCCTGTACTGAGGGCTAAATTAGTTATTTTTGGATGACCATAAAAATTTCACAAAGCAACTTGGGCTAAATCCCATATCACCAGTTCCTTCTCTAGACAAGTCTCTCCCAGAGAAGGATCATCTGCATTTCTTCTTTAATTTTAATTTTCATAGACATCTTTCTGATCTGCCCTTACTTTTATTAAAAATATAGATATACAAAGATAACATTTAACTGAATTTTTTTACTTAAAAATATATCACCACTGTTGAAAACTATTAATTTAATATTTTCCTGAAAGTATGGTTAGTTTTTCCAATATCTTTTAATGTGTTAGAACTTCTCCTTAATATAAAGACACCATTTGTAAGAAATTTCCTTATCTAATAAGTTCTGCTTCTCAACTTTCTGGTCTGTTCTATTAGCCTATTTGTATTTATCTATTCTATTAGCACACTGCTTTGGTATTTAATAAAAGTTTATATGTCTTGGTATTTGTTAGGACAAAAGTTCTCTCTTTCTCTTTTTCTTTTAAAAGTTTAGTTATTTTTACACATATCTTTTTCACTTGAATTTTAGAAATAGCTCTTGTCAAGTTCCATGAAAAATTCCTCTTTTATTTCTGACTTATGCCTCTCTCTCTTGGTCACAGTTGCCAAATATTTATTCATATTTTTCTGGTATAAAGTCACAAACCCAAAGAGTTTTTCAAAAGCTTTGTGGTTTTTTGTCCAAATAGATTCTTATTTTTTTCAAGTATTGTATCAAATCCAATTTTATATTTTCTCTTTTTATTTGTTGTGGTGAAATGCTTCTAAATGTGGATTGAATGGGATTTTTAAAAATCTTGTTTTTATTTCTTTTTCTTGAGGTTCAGCAGGACTTTAATTTTGATAATTTGCATCTTGGTTTGGACTTTAAGATATCAGAACTCAGTTATGTAAATTTGTGTGTATATACTTATATACACACATTTAATCCAAATCCATATTGAATATGAATATCTATACCAATAAATCAGGGAGTGCAGTTAGGGGTGACTGGGCCAGTAGAGGAGGGCAGTTGGGGGAGACCAGGCCAGCAGGGGAGGGCAGTTGGGGGGAATTGAGCTGGCAGAGGAGGGCAGTTGTGGGCGATTGAGCCAGCAGTGGAGGGCAGTTAGTTGCTATCAGGCCAGCAGGGGAGGGCAGTTGGTGGCAATCAGGCCAGCAGGGAAGCAGTTAGGCATCAATCAGACTGGCAGGCAGAAGCGGTTAGGGGTAATCAGGCAGGTAGTCAGGCAAGCAGTTAAGGAGCCAACAGTCTCAGATTGTGAGAGGGATGTCTGACTGTTGGTTTAGGCCTGATCCCGAAAGACAACCAGCTGTTGGACATATCCTGAGGGGTCTCAAATTGGAGAGGGTGCAGACCAGGCTGACGGTCACCCCACCATGCACAAACTTCATGTACCGGGCCTCTAGTCCTATTTAATAAAGAGCTAATATGCAAATGGTTGTCATGCCTTTGTGCCCTCATGCCCTCACTCTGGGTCTGGGGGAATCTGAGGCTATACTCTCCGCCCTGGTGCCAGGGGACCTGAGGTCATGCCCCTTGCATTAGCACTGGGCATGGGGTACCTGAGGCTGTGCCCCCCACTGGGTGCCGAGTTGGGGGACCTGAGGCTGCTTCTCTCTCCCTGTGGGACTTGATGAGGGTGGGGCCAGCCAGGGACTTGATTCCAAGTTCCACAGTATGCCCCAGACTCTGACAGGAGGGAGATTTTCATATACATTTTCCTAACTTTCTTTCATCTCTTGACACTTCTATTATAGAGAATTACAATTCTATTAATTTCCTCTAATTAATTCCCTTTTAATGTGCATGAATTTCATGCATTGGGACACTAGTAGAATATAAGCACATGAATAATTGGTAAACAAACAGATAAGAGAGGAAAGTTCTCTATAGTAGAATGGCAAATAATAAATATAAATGGCATAAATATATTCAGAAAAATCACCATTTGACAACCACCATAGTATTAATTGTTTTTGTTAAGAAGCCTCAATAGATAGTAAAATCAATGGGCAAGAATTTTATGACAAACCTTAACAAAGTGAACAAAGTTAATGAGATACATAGTTAACATGAGCCTACTGATGGAATGTTATGAGAATAACAACACTGCTTGTGGAGTGTTCCTGCAAAAATTTATTTCATCAATATAACCATAAAGAAGCTTCAGAAAATTCCCAACTTAGGGTTATACTACAAAATAAATGGCTACTACTTTCTAAAACTTATTAGTCCTGAAAGACAAAGAGATGTTGAAGAACTATTTTGAATTAATGGAGAATAAAAAAAGCCATGAAAATCAAATGCAACTTTAATTGTGGATTAGATCCTGGACTAGAAAAGACATTCTTATAAAGAATTTAATGTAAAAAAGAAAAAGCTTGACTACATTCTGTAGATTAGATAATAGAGCTGCACTCATGCAAATTTCCTGATTTGGAAAATTATATTCTGGGTTGTGAAAAAATGCCCTTGTTTTTAGGAAATACCCACTAAGATAAGGGGCATTATCTTTGCTACTTACTCTCAAATGATTTAGAGAAAAATGTACATACACCTACACAAACACACACACACAGATAGATAGAGAGAGAGGGAATGATAAAGCATGGTGTGAGTATAAAATTATTTCAAAACAAATAGTTAAAAGAAATCCTTCAAAATATCATGCAACATCTGGGCCTAGTAAATAAAAGAATGCACACTATAAAAGTCCAGTCACAAAGTGACTCCCAGATGCACAACTACATGTTGTCCCCTTCCTCTGAATGATTGCGTCAGCAGTAACAATGGCCAGCTTTCAATGATGCTATCTCTACACTGTGTTGGCAGAACAAGAATATAGTTTGAACAAATGCATGGTTTTGGCATTTGCCAGCTGAAGACAGGCAATAAACAAATGCCATGTAAACAGTTATGCATCTTGGTTCAGTTTACAACAAAAGAGATCTCTAAAAGTCATCAACCCAGGCAGACCCCATGTTGGACTTAAAAGTATGCTTCCCAAAGCCCTGGGCATGGAACAAAATGAAATATTAGGCAAGTACAATATCTTTCCTTATGGAACTACAGGACACAAAGTAAACATGAGTTTTGCTTCAATATGTCCTTCGGATTACTGGCAGTGACATTAATGAATTACATTCTGAAAGAATAGGGCATTGGAGAGTGGGTGCTACCTTTATGGGAATGAATATTTTCCCTCAATCCAGTGACAAATGTTTTACATAAACAGGAAATGGAGTTAGTTGAGCTTCCTTATTACTGAAAATGTAGACTTGATTGAAGAAAGATGTTCAATGATATTTTTTTCTTAGGTTCTGGAAAGGAAACTTATTTTAGAATGCCTCTTACAGACTTTTTATTGTCCATAAACGTCTATTAATGTAGGGATTCATGTTTATGAAATCATGCATTTTTCTTTTGATGTTATCTCGTTTTCTTTGCCACGAGTTATTTTGAAGCAACCGAGTTTCAATCTCTAAAGAAAGCTCAGAGCTCTATTTGAAAGAGCGAGTGCTGAGCCAATACTTTGCTTTGAGCTGATTCTTTGCTCTATTGCTTGGGCTTTTCCTCATGCTTCTTTAAATTATGTCTGCAACTGTTAGGTCAGTGCACTCACTCACTTGTTCATTTGTTTATCAACCTATATGTTCACCAAATAGGACCACCCCTTTGTAAACACTGAAGGGAAAAAGTTGCAATGCATTATATTTTAGTGGACCTGCTCATATCATTATTACACAATACACACAAGAAATAATAATGCTCTGTTCATTTGTTGCCCATTAATTTCTAAGTAAGTTATGTAAACTAAAAGGGGCCAAAACTCTAATGAGTTCATAAAGCTACTATAAATTTACAGGAGGGATAGTAGAAAGAGACCAGAGTAGATTGGAAAGTCATCGAAGAAAGGCCATTAAACAGTCCTGACAAAGAAGTGGAATTCAAGAGTCAGAAAGGAAAGGTAATTATGGTAAGAAAGTCAGCTTAAGGACAGTGAGCCCAGGGAACAGTGACAAGGTTCTTCTGTGAAAAAAGTGAGAAAATGTCGATCTTGTAATCTCCACCACACTGAGCTTCACGTTGGCCTCACCAAAGGAGTTCAACACAGCATCCTCCCGTCTCTTCTTCTCTCCCTTCCTCCATTCACTCTCTTCTTCCAATAGATTTCAGGATAGAACACAGTATGATTCAGGAATTTATATCATTGTTCTGAGGATGTGGGAATTTATCACTAGCACGCCTTCCATCATCTTTATTGGTTCCTAAATGATCTTATAATAGGAGGATTCCATTATTCTCTTAAAGAGGATTTTGGGGCCAGGTTAGGTTTATTTCAAGCAAGGCAGCAGGCACTAGTTATATATAAGGGTGATTGTATTCGAAATTTAAAAGAACTTCCTCACTCCCCTCCCCTTTCTCTTAACCCTTAAATAGAGGGAAATATTGAAACTCAGACAGTTCTGGGCTCTGAATCAAGGCACGTGGTAAACTCATAAGGGAAATAAAAAAAAAAAAAAAAATAGGATTGTATGCAAGAAAAGTAGGTCAATTTGCAAAAAAGCATTTGCCAATAGATCAATTTCAAAAAGAATTTCATTTGCCAAATTGTTGAGAATTTTTGTGTGTTTTCAGCACTTACATCTACATTTCTTGTTCCTATTCTTGCCATGTTTTAAAAAACACACAGAGAGAAACATTGATGTAAAAGTAACATTGATCAGCTTCCTCCCACATGCCCCCCACTAAGGATCAATCCCCTAACCCAGGCATGTGTCCTTGACCCAGAATCCTACTGCAACCAACTGAGCAACACTGGCCAGGGCTTATTCTTGCCATTTTATATGTAAACTAGAGGCCCAGTGCATGAAATTCATGCACTTGGGGGTGTCCTTCAGCCCAGACTGCACCCTCTCACAGTCTGGGAGCCCTCGAGGTCTGTCCCACTGACATCGGGGCCTGGGAGGTATGTGGGAGGTAGGCCAGCTGGGGAGGTACCACGGGAGGGCTCAGGGCATGTCCAGCTTGTCTGGTTCAGTCCCAATAGGCCTGACCCCAGCAGCAAGCTAACCTGCCTGTTGAAGTGTCTGCCCCCTGGGTGGTCCATGTACATCATAATGGGCAGTTGAGCAACTTTAGCATATCTTTAGCATACATATTAACTTTTGATCGGTTGAACAGACAACTGGCTGACCGGACACTTAGCATATTAGGCTTTTATTATATAGGATGGATATTATTTCTTTTTATGCTTTTTAACCACACCCTTTTTTGTGTGAATTTGAGTCCTGCTCTCAATTCTGTACCTACCTACCCAAGAGGTTATCAGAAATGTTACACTTACACAGGGTCTGACACTATTTGACACAGCTCTCTTTATGCCAGTGTTTAAAGGAAAGCCCCCTATCACCATAAAAAACAACAAAAGCAAATGCAAGGCAGGGCTGCTGGAAGGGGTTTCTTCAAAGTTATTTTTGGAAGGATTGCCTGGATTTTTAGTACCACATATTTTAGGAGTTTATTTACAATATTATAATTGAAAAATAATTTAAATTCTGGCAAATACACAAATAAGATTAAAATACGTTTCTGCTCTAATTTTTAATTGCATTTTTAATTTTCCTGCAAAGTTTAAGGCAATAGTTAAAATCTAGTGCCCATGGAATACTTAAAATGAATTATTCATGACTCTTTGGGACTGGGGTAAGTGGGAAAGGATAGGGACAAAGTTAGGTGTAGTTATTCTGTTCTGGGAGTTCTCAACAATGTGAAGCCATTATTTTCCTTCCATAATTGAATCTCCCCTTTGTTTCTGAGAACCGTGGGCCTCAGCCCCTAAGCCATCTATTTCTGTGGAATAATTTGCTATTGTTTGCAGGATTTCATTACACTGAAATCCATAGTCCATAAATTAGACTTAATGAAGAAGAGAGTGGGCCGATGACTAGGCTGCTTTTTCTAAATACTTGGAACAGCCTTATTGTGGCAGCATCCAGCCTATTAATCACCAAACTTGGCAGGATTTTAATGTTTCCCTTTATGAGTATCCACATGTATAGGTTTAACTCGAACTTGTAAGCCTAGTCATTGAGAGGGCAGTCAACAAGGCAATCACGCACACTGTGAAGCTACTTTATTTAGTTTTGTCAACATTAACAAAAAGTTGACAAAAACATAATGTTGACAAAACTCAGCAGGAGCAAACATTTTTTTAAATAAAACTTTAAATTTTTCAACACTCTTAGATTTACAGCATTATTGTGAAGGTAGTACAGAAAGATCCCAAAATTCCAACCACTCCTCATATTTGTTATTATTAAGATGTTTTAGGGTATAGTTCTTTTCTCATAATTAGTGAACCAATGGTAATATATTATTCACTAAATGCTTACTTCAGAGTTGCTCAGTTTTTCCATAATATCTTTTTCTGTACCAAGATCCCATCCAGGTTACCACATCACATTGAGTAGTCATATCTCCTTAGGCTCCATTTGGTTATGATAGTCTATACAACTTTCCTTGTTTTTCATGACCTTGGCAGTTTTAAGGAGTACTGGATAGGTTTTTTGCGGAATGTTTCTCCCCTGGAATTTGTCTGGTGCTTTTCTCATGACTGGAGTAGGATACTGTGTTTTTCGAAGAAAGAACACAGAGATAAAGCGCCCTTCTCATCACATCAAATCAATGTTACTCACATTCAAAGGTATCACATGACTATTGATGTTAATCTTGATACTCTGACTTGAAATGGTGTTTGTTAGTTGCTTTACTATGAAGTTACTCTTTTCCCCCCCAATTTTATTGGGAAATAATTGACAGACATCACTATATAAGGTTTAAGGTGTATAGCATAAATATTTAATTTACATAATGTAATTATTATAATAGGTTTAGTTAACACCATCATCTCATATTCTATATAATAAAGAGGTAATATTGACCCTCACACCCACACAAGATGGCTGCCGATGACCAAGTCAGCAGGGGGGTTAGTGAGGGATGACCAAACAACTGAACAAGCAGGCTGTGTGTGGCAACCAGAATGGCAGGGACAGGTAGTTAGGGGAGGCCAGGCTGACAGAGGGGGACAGTTAGGGGTGACCTGGCCAGCAGTGGGGGGGGGGGGGGGGGCAGTTAGGGGCAACCAGGCAGGCAGGCAGGTGATTAGGAGCCAGAGGTCTAGGATTGTGAGAGGTATGTACAAATAGGAGAGGGTGAAGGCTGAGCTGAGGGGAACCCCCGAACCCCATGCTCGAATTTCATGCACTGGACCTCTAGTAGATACAATAAAAAGAAAAAGGAAAAAACATTCTTGTGATGAGAACTCTTAGGATCCACTTTGTTAACAACTTTCTATACAGCTGTGTTAATTCTAGTCATCATTTTGTACATTATATCCCTAGTACTTACTTATAACTGAAAGTTTATGCCTTTTGACCACTTACTTCCAATTTTTGCTCTACACACTTTGTTGATGGAGTCTCTTTTGCTGTGCAGAAGCTTTATATTTTGATATAATACCACTAATGTATTTTATATTTCCAGCTGTGATTTAAAAAAAATCATTACCAAGACCCAGGCAAAATTGCTATTTTTCTGTTTTCTTCTAAAATGTTTTAGGGTTGCAGGTCTTACATTTAAGTCTTTAACCCTTTTTGAGTAAATTTTAAGTTTCATTAATTTACATGTTAATAATTTTTTAAAGACCATTTATTAAAGATACTGGCTTTCCTCTATTGCATATTCTTGGCTCTTTTGTCAAATATTAGTTGACTATATATATATATATATATATATATATATATATACACATATATTTGTGTTTATTTCTGAGAACTCTATTTTGTTTCATTGTTTCATTGTTTTATGCCAGTGCCATACTGTTCTAAAGACTATGACATTCTAGTATAGTTTAATTCTTATTTTTGAAGATTTTGTTGGCTATTCAAGGTCTTTTGTGATTCCATATAAATTTTAGAAATGTTTTTTTCTAAATCTGTAAAAGTGCCACTGGAATATTGATAAGTATGCACTGACTCCAGATATAGCTTTTGGTAGTTTGACATTTTAGCAATATTAATTCTTCCAATCCATGAATACAGGATACCTTTTCATTTATTTGTATTTTCTTGTATTTATTTCATCAATGTCAAGTTACTCTTCTCCCCTACAGCTTCTATACTGTACTGCTTAGAAAGAAGTCATTCTATACAGTAAGAAGTGGGGACTTATGTGTATATTTTCTTAAGAGTAGAGCATCTGCATAAATAATTTGGAATTTTTCTGCATGGGAAATTGATTCATTCTCTCACTTTATTTACTTAATCACTTATATTATATATATTTACTCATGGATATTTATTTTATACTTTTGATTTTAATTCAGTATTATTGTATTGTGTTGCTCCAATTGTTCTAACTTTGACTATGAGAAGTTCTTTTATTTGGCTACTCTATCCCTTCATCTGTGTGAGTTTTTTTTATTTTGTTTTTTGTTTGTTTGTTTACTTGTTTTTGAGAAGTCCTGTACTTTCTGGAAATACATGATGATACAGCTCATGTTACATATTTCCTGTCCTAATCTAAGAATCAGTCATTTCTCCAAGGAGCCCTGTTTTATTGTTGTTATTGCTTTTTGTTGGTGAATGATATTAGAAACCCAGATCTGTTGCTAGGTGTGGCCATCACTACTGTGGTGTTCATGTATAAACATTTAAAATTTGAGTTTCACTCACTCATTTGTGGAGTATAATGAACAACATAAACTGATGAACCAAAGTACATACAAAGATATAGAAGCATAAAAAAGACTGTAAAACCTTAGTGGGAAGGCAGGGGAGGATGGATTTGGGGGGCGGGGTGGATAAGCATAATCAATGGACACAGATACCAGCGGGCAAAGACATGTACTGGGGGGCAGGGAGAGGTCCATGGGGTGAGAAGGAAACATATATAATACTTTTAACAATAAAGAATTTAAATTTTTTTAAAAATCTGAGTTTCATCTGGAATGATTATGCTAACCTGCTAAAAATGAAAAATTCTTGAATAACCACTCTTCACAAGTCTACCAATTCTGGGACTATGAGATATTATAAGCACTTCATTAACATTAATTCCTAGAATTCTTAAAATAGCATGAAAATCTAGTCTAATTTCAGAAATGGATGAGAATGAAAAAAAACATTTGAAGTGGTAGTATGGGAAATGTGGGAATTGCTGTTTTGTGTCAATATACAACAAACTGGCTTCCTTAATTACTATGTTAAAAAAAGAACTTCCTCTTCATTAAAGAAAAAATGAAAAACTACATTGCATAATGGGATTTGCTTTGTGAACTGTTTCTGGATTGTTTCTTCTTTCTATGGCCCATGGGATGCAACTTTAGGGAGCAGTGGATTATGCCATTGGTGTCCTGCCATCACCTTCTCCATTGAGTTCCCCTGCATTTATTCTTTTATTTAATAAATATTATTTGAGCACTTACTACAAGAACATAAAAAGGCTCATGTTCTGGTTATCACTGATGCACAAGAGAAGTTATCCTAAACTTAGTGTTAGAAACAACAGCCTTTTAATTGTGCTCACTATTTTCAGTATTGGTTATTGAGAAACTCAGCTGAGGCAGGAGTAGGACATGTTAAGAGCATGGATTGCCTGGAACCAACTGTTGCTGCTTGAGAAAAGCTGACAGGCACTGGAAACCATGAAGTCATGCTCTCTTACTTCCTTCCTCCATCTTTCTTCCATACACTCTCAGGGCCTTCCATTGTCTGACGGTAATCAGAAGCAATATAAGGTAGACTCAAGCCCCAGCATCATGTACCAGAGGACATATGATGGGCTGGGAAATGACCCAGTAAAATACATGAGTAGCTGAAGACTTCTTAAACACCAAAATGTGAATTTTATATATTTTAGTTTTAAAAAAATAAAAATTTACACTCTCCTAACAGAAGATTCTAAATTTGAATTTCCTTGGTGTCTTAGAATCAGCAGGGGTTTTTTTGTTTTTGGGTTTTTTTTTACATTGTTTCCTCATAACATTCTCTGCTCCTTGAGATGTTGCAGTTTTGCTTAGTTTTTTTTTTTCCCGTCAAATAGGTTCAAATTATTTATGTCATTGCTTGCCTATTTCTACATTTTAATTTCCATATTTTAAACTAATATCATGAAATAACCGTAAGTGGGCTAAAATGAAGGCCTCAAGCATTTGTTTACATATAAAATGACTAAATCTCATTGAACTTATCATCAGTTACTTAGAGGCTTTCTTTCCAAGTTCTGGGTATCTAAGACTGTTGGACAACTGATTTCTGTTTTGGGATAGTGTTGGTGTGGAAAATGTTTTCAGTATTTCTTTTTCCACTCTTTTTTATTATAAAATAAGTTAAGCTTTAACTTTAAAGAAAACTGCTTTTGTAATATGTTTGTGTTATGACCTTAGAGTGGGCAGGTGTTTTGAAGAGCCACAATAAAATGTTTATCTTTTTATTCACCCAGTCTCTAGGTGTCTCCAAGCAGCAAATGATTTCAGAAGTGACATGAGAATTTTTTGGGCAAAAGTATCTTGGAGAGCAAGTCTCAGTGCCTAAGGTTTATCTACTTGTAACTGCCATAGCTGTGGCCTGATTTTTTTTTTTTTTTTTTTTTTTTTTTTTTTTTTTTTTTTTTTTTTTTTTTTGCCTTTTTACTCTCTAGGGTTACAGAATTACCTTAAAAATATTTATCAATAATCTGTGGATCACTCAAAACTCATAATGTGACACTCAGAATGTAAATAATCCATTTTCTTTTTATCAAATACAATGCCATAACTTAGCAGAGGCTATTTAAATACAAAGAAAAATTATTTCTCTTTGATTGGCATGTTTGATATTTGTGGGATCATTACCAGTCAAATTTTTATCCACCCTATTAAGAAAGACAATTCTATTTCAGACAGTTTTAATTTGGGGATGCCTTTCTTAACACAGAAATATGTCTGGATGACATATTCTTATCCTAATATTTGAGCCTTTTTATAGAATTACTTATAGAGTACATATCCTCCCCCATATGGATTTCATGCCTTGAGAAGTTGTCTAAGCATCTGATTAAAGAGTACTATATTAAACTCAGGGAGTCCTATGGATGGACTGAAAGGGATGCAGAATAGAACTCTGGGAACAAAGGAAAGAAAACTAAGGAAATATTTAGAGATTTAGAAAAATCATAAGAGAGTTCCACCACAAGCCAATGATGGACACTTTCAAGGAAAAACAAGTGCTTGATTGAAAAGTCAAAGAAGCCGAAACCGGTTTGGCTCAATGGATAGAGCGTCGGCTTGGGGACTGAAGGGACCTGGGTTTGATTCCGGTCAAGGGCATGTACCTTGGTTGCGGGCATATCCCCAGTAGGGGGTGTGCAAGAGGTAGCTGATCGATGACTCTCTCTCATCGATGTTTCTAGCTCTCTATCTCTCTCCCTTCTTCTCTGTACAAAATCAATAAAATGTATTTTTTTAAAAAAAGAAAAGTCAGAAAAGATAATAGCTGAACGTTAGTGAATGATCTCTTTTGAATCTAGACTGATAAAATGGAACAGCTTGGTTTAAATTCAGGTATGTCTAATTCCACAACTTGTGATCTTTCTACCATACCATGCTACTTGCTTTTAAGTTAAAAACAAACATACAAACTTGAAGTGCTAAAATGACAAGTCAAATACCTTGACTTATTAAAAAATATATTCATTAATTAAACATATAAGTTGATTCCATGGTTGCTTAGATCTGGCATTGTTCTAGATACTGGGTGTAGAGATTCCTTCCCCTGTGGAGCTTCTAGTCTTGTGAAGTTGCTAGCTAGTAATCAAATAGTCACACTTAATAAATGCTATGAATAAAAAAAAATATGTTGAGGTTCTAAAAGGATATAATTGATAGGACCCAATTTTTTGTGAATTTCAGTGGTGGCATCATATTTGAGTTGAGATCTCAGAATGGTAGCAGTCAATGAGATAGTGTTGTGGGGTCAAACCCTGGGTTCAAAATAAGACCACCAGAGGCTGATATTGATTAAAAAGAGCAGGCAAGGATTTATTGGAAAACTGGCCAGGACGGCCGCAAGAATACCACACGCAGGTGGACTCCACACGACCATGCTGTTTTAGGTATAGGCAGTCCTTTTAAAAGCCTAAACCATAAGAATTTTCCTTTTTTCTGAATTCTAAATTCTAAAGGCTGGGAACAGCCTGCAGGGTTATTCCCAGTCACATCCTGCTGGACATTGGAATGTGGCCCTATCTTGTGAAAGCAGATAGTACAGAAGCAGAGCTCAGCAATTAGTCTCTAAAGGTTATCTACAGTTTCTACCCCTGAAGCTACTGAGTCAGTGGGAATCAATCTCCTGTAGTTCTAGTCCCAGGCACAGGAAAATTGCCTTAGCCTCCAGTTCTCCACCTGGAAGCTGAGGTAACTATCCTGTGTTTAATCAGGTGAAGGAACCAGATTAGAAGGGTTAAAATTCAAACAGCAGTTTTTACCCGAGTATGGTTGTTACCATATTTCATAGGATGGCGGGGGTGGGGTTGGAGGGAATGTTAGTAGCAAGGGGGAAATCACTGGTAAGTGCTAGTAACTAGGCTTGTCCAGAAAAGGCCAGCACAGACAGGTTATTAAAAAAAAAAAAAAGAGTCATATTTGAAGACCTGTGTTTAAGTGAAAGGAGAAGCTTTTAAAGGATAATAATTTTATGTTTAATTCCCAGATTTTAATTCTGAACATGCCTTCCTGAGGCCCTTACCAGTGAATAGCACTGCATCAAACAGGAGAATCACTAGTATGGCTTTTCATGATAGCAATGTGCAACTATTGGTGCTTTTCCTTCCTTTTCACTAAGCCAATTTAAAGCTTACTGGATTTACCTTTGTACATTAGAATCATGATAAGCATTATTTGACACAAATCCTAAAGTTAGTTGCTTGGAGGATGCTGCTGGTATAATTATACCATGTGGACCCAACCATACCAATTCAATATTAGACAGAAAAGTAAAATAGGGGAGAATTGAAGAGACAATGAGCTTCCTTTGATGTTAACAGTATATCAAGCTGTAAGAAACATTTTTCTTTGGAGAAAGTAGTATAAATTTTGTACCAGCAATAAATAGGTTTACAATCACAAACCTACAAGCTCTCTTGTAGTCACAAAACTCACCAAATCTGTTTGCCAGGTGAGTCTTTGCCTGGAGCACAATGATGCAGCCCATTTGAGTAAGTATCTTAAATCTCACTCATGTGGGGGTGAAGGTTGGGAGCTCTTTTGATAGGCAATGTTTGGATTGTGATTCAAGCATAAAATGACTAAGCTCCATTCTTTTTATTTTTTTCTGGACTCACCTAGAGTCACTCCCCAAATCTTATCTGAGAAACTCCCATGTTTTCCCTTTTTAGAGCAAGTTACTATGCAAGACTACACATCTCATGTTTCATTCACTTTAAGTCCTTCAACTAACTCTTTGTAACTTGATCCTCTTTCCTGTGTTATATATAATCTTAATTTTCCATTTGCTTGTGAGATTTGCAGTTGGATAATCATCTTTTATAGGCTGAATCATGTCTCTCTCTAAATTTATATGTTTAAATCCTAACACCCAATACACTCAGAATGTGATTGCATTTAGAGATAGGACATTTAAAGTGGTAATTAAGTAAAATGAAGTCATATAGGTGGATTCTAATATAATATGACTAGTATCCTTATTAAAAGAGGAAATTAGGACACAGATACACATAATGAAGAGACAACGTGAAGACATAGGGAGAAGAGACCATCTGCTTGCTTCAAGGAAAGAAGAGAGGCTTTAAAATAAACAATTCTGTCAATACCTTGATCTTGGCCTTATACTTTCCAGAACTGTGAGAAAATAAATTTCGGTTGCTTAAGCCAACTGGGCTGCTGTTCTTTGTTTTGGCAGTCCAAACAGAATTATACGTACACTTTCCTTTCTTTAAAGTTAGTTCATCACCTTCCCTAAAAGTGATTCCTCTTTCCCCAAATTGAAAATCTCAAGCTTATTGTTTCATTCATAGAGTCATCATTTATTGATAACTTTTTAGGTGATAGGCACTGGGGGTACGAAGATGAATTTGTCATAGTTCCTGCCCTCATAGATCTCACATTCTACTACACCCCAAGCCAGCTCATTTCTGTCACTGATACCTTCCTAAAATGAGTGCATATTTTGTACTAATTTTCCACTTCTTCTTCTTTCAACTTGCACTTCTGGCCATAGATTTGTGTTCAATTTTGGGTGAAAATTTTTTGGCATTTACTCTGACAGTCAAGTTATCCCTGAAGTACTAATGGCGTATTCTTCTAATAGGCTTTTCCCTTCCTCATTCATTGTCCTCACTCATCTCCTATCCATTCTCTAGGTCCCTGAAAATATAACTTTCATCATATTATGCCAGAAGCCAGTTTTAGCATGTCATAATTGCAAGAGTTTCATCAAAAGGTTGGTGGAACTTGGGGACTCAAAAAGGGTTGAGTCACATATTTTGTTGACTATTGGGAATGGCTAAAGGCATTTCCCCAAACCTGAAAGGGATGCTTTAAATTGATTGTTTATTGCCAGAGAGCTCAGGGCATCTTAGTCTACATGTTATTGCCTCCTGTTGGCCAAACACCAATCTGACAATGGTCTCTGGAGATGAAAAGCTACCCTTTGAAGTGTATATCTCCTCCACCTTGCCTTAGGACAAATTGTGTTGATAAAAAGCAAAGGGCCCTGAGACAAGAAGTATTTGCTAGGCTTCTCTGACCTCCAATGCCTTTCAAAATTGTCTTTTGTCTCTGGACTCCTATTTAATCTACATACAGCTTTTCTCCAGATTGCTGAAGCCTTCTTAATGCCGGAGCAAGAACCCCAGCAATATTACCTACCTTTCCTTGCTCAAGAACTCTCTTTCATAGGAAAGGTGAAACTAAAATGTGTGTCGGTATGAATCAGTTAAATAGTAGATTGTATATTTGATATTTCAATATAGGTGGGGTTTCACTCATAATTGCACATCTGAGACCTCCTTCATTAATGAATATTATATTTTCCCACAAAATTCTTATACTGTCTAGATAAACAAGAAAGGAATATTTGACTTTTTAGCTTTTCAAATTTAGCTTCTGAATTGCTTTGACAACTAAACTTCTCCAGAAGTTTTCTAAAGTTGTGTATATACGCATGACCAATCCATATCTCATAAATAATTTAAATCAGTGATAAGGATCTGAGTGTACCACTTTATGCTTCACTGATTTGAACTTCTCTTATTGCATAAACTCACTTCTAAATTAATTTAACTCTAATTTAAATCTCTCTATTGAGATGCACTATAGTGTAGTAGGTAGAAGTATGGCTCTGGATCTGGTCTTTCCGGATTCAAATACTGGTACTGATAGCTATTAAGCTGACTTACTTGAGCAAGTTATAACCTTTCTGAGCTCCAGTTTTTTATTATAATGTTACACAAATAATAGGATTGTTATGATATTCAGAGTTAATAAATACAAGTTGCATAGACCAATGCTACTCTTCTTCTAAAGAGACTGAGGGATGAATAAAAATGTCCCCCAACTTCATTTGCCTTCTCAAGTTATGCCCTTATTCCCCATCTCTAACATTCTTATTTCTTTTGATCCTCACTCTCCACCAACCTCTCAAATGACATCACACTAAATCAAGGCGGTTTGACACACCTGAACAAACAAATTTAGTCACTATCTAAGAAGGAGAAAATTGTAAAGAAATCTTCAGAGGATTGTTGTGGGACTTATGGTTTTGCAATTAAATTGGGTAACACTGCAAAAATAAACCCATGCTAAAAACGAAGGCCAAACTACTGCTCAGTGTAAGAGAAGGAAATCACAAGAATATAATGCCTTCTGCTTTCAGGAAATACCATACATCCTTCAGATCAACATAAAAGAGTCCCAGTGGCCAGAATGAAATCAATGAAACAATCCTTTCCATGAGATAAAATTCCATATTTCTGACCTAATCTATATACCACTGGGTATAGTGATAGTCACTCTGTCTGTCTCCTTTTTTCTCTCTTATCTACTAGAGGGCTTTATGCAAAACTGCTCTCTTATCAAAACTAAAAGGAGAGAGACTCAATGAAATCACTCTTCTGTGTTATCCTTCAAGTTTTGTCATTTTTTTTTCTCTCATTCATTCATTCAGCGGTCACTTTTTTACTTTTGGTCTCTACTTCCTAAGTTTTAAAATGAGAAATTCATATTCAATGACCTCTAATATGTTTACCATGTATCACAACCTATGTTACTAATGTGCTTGACACTGTGTCATGAATCATGAAGAAGATTAAAAGTTCTTCCTTCTAGGAATAATCAGCCTAAGTTGGGAAGACAATAAATAAAATTCAAATAAGAAGCTGTATGTTTTTAAACCAAACAATGTATTTTTCAACTAATGGAAAATACCATGAAAGAAAATATAGATGTGGTAGTGATAAAAGGAGAATTACCAAGGGATTTGGCAAAGGGTATACTGGAGCTGAGCGTTGAAAGCCAGAAGTAAGGGAGAAGTATCGGTAAGGAACATCTTGGGAGAGTGACTGGTTAAGGTATTGTGTAGAGCTTGGCATGCCTGAGGGATGATGATGGGGTGGACATGCCAGCTGGTATTCAGATTTCAGATAGAAAACTAGTGGAAAAGAGGAATATTGAGACCACATTATGAAGGATTTTAAATACCAGCTGAAAGTATGTGCTCTACTCTTAGGTTACTGTCTCAACATTTTCCACAAAAGTATCCCTGAGGCTGGCAAGAATATGTCGCTTCTCCTATTCTCACTTGACTACAAAGGGAAAGTTTTGAAATTATATAACAACTTATATGGATAATTTTACAAATACAATAATGTATATCGATACCGCATTCTACTCCATAATGTCTATTTTCATGATTATAACGATTCTGACTTTCTTTTACCAAAATTTCCAGAAAATCCAGTTTGTAGGCAAATGGTTTATCTTAGATATTTAAGTACTTCACACTTGAAAATAACCCTCAAGGTAAGAGTATGCCAACTAAAAAGCACTAGCCATGTGCTATGAAAAACCATTGCATATATTCTGGAGGGAAAAGGAGAGAGAGAGAGAATCACATTATTTCAGGGTATGGCATGGCATAATTTTAAAATGAGACAAGAGCTATAGGCAAATGCAAACTCTTTATCTTTCAAGGGAACTTTTCTTTTCCTGAACTCTTTCTCATACCTGAGAACAGTGATGTTGAAGACTATCCATTGCTATCATCATTAAAGATAATCTTTATCTTTTCAAAGAACTTGCACATATTTTGTTTCCTTTTTATTTTAGCAAATTCTTCCAAGATTGGCTCAGAGGCAAATAATGGGCTACAAAAAGTTGGCTTCTGGAAAAGTATGTGTGTTTTCCTTCTTATGTGAGGACACTATTTCTTTTATTAAAAAGTGAAAGTTTATTTGAGAAACTTTCTACTTTGTGAAATATTAAATTTTCAAGTACAAATCTTCATTCTATAATAATGCAGCCTTATTTTCTTAGTGGAATAGTACTACTTTCCATGAAGTTATTTGTTTGAACAAGGCTAAGAACATTGTATCTGAGACTCTGCATGCATACAGACAGGTCCTGGTTCCTAGGAGGTGGACAGTGATGCTTTCTGGAAAGGACAGCTGCTCTGGAGGCTGTTGTGAGAAATTCACTATTAAAACAAGGCTTCTATGTTGCCCTCAACCTCCATGCTTTTGTTTGACATCCTCTAATTACATGTGTCCAGATGTCTAATATAGCCTATCTTCTCAAGATTTGTAATTGGCGATATAATGTAATATTGTGGAATACGCATATTTCTTCCCATTACTATTTCTTCTTTATCCATTCATTGACCTTCCAAACCAGAAAATTTTGTGGATTGAAACTCTGGATATGAGTCTATGTGATGGTCATAACGGGGGCTAATTATTCCCATTTGAAACCCATGAAATGTAAGTTGGAAACTAATAAATATTAGAAAAGCTATGATTTAAATAGGCATTCTGAAAGACTTCCCTGACTCCAAATATCTTGCTCTGTTTACCTGCTAAGAATCTGCCAAAATTACATTGTTCAGAAGTCCATTGTTAAAGCACACATACCTGTTTTTGTGGTTGTGTTGCGGGGGAGAAGTGAGGTAGGATTTAAGAAAGTGTCAGTGAGGTTAAACTACAGTTCAATATTTGCTCCACTTTGGAGTCGTAAAATTAGAGGAGAGTGACATATATAAGACGTCAGCTTGCTCAAACATCTACCTAAGAAAATGTGTCTGGTAATTGCTGACAATTATCCAGCATTAGTACAAACATAGTAAAGACCTAGAAATTTACCGTATTTTCCGGGGTATAAGACGACCCCTAATTTTACAGTTAAAACATAGGTTTAGGCCTATATTCGCTGTATAAGACTACCCCCCACTTCAAAGAAAAGACTTACTTTGCTGTCAAGATCTGCAGGTAATTTTTGTGCAATTTTGGTCTTTTGCTCCCGATTTTTGGTTGACTTTTTTTCATTTCAAAAGTTGTCTTATATGCCGGAAAATACGGTACCACTTAATGAAGCAATTCCTTTCATAATTACATTATAATAATTATATTTGTTTTAACAATTATTGAGCTATGTCACTGGCTGCACATTTTTAGATCTATATTCTCTCATTTATTTAATAGTTATTTCAGTTATTTCTAGACCTATCTATGAGTGTTAAACCATAATCTGCCTGCATGCAATTTCTATCCTTGGATCCTTTGTGATCTGCCTAGAACAGAACATAAAATATAACTTCCATGAAGTATCTTCATATTAAGGCCACTTACTCTCAGGGTCTCTTAAACCAATCTAGAGTAGAAAGACAATGCATTAAGGTCAAAGAATTGCCATCTTACTAAGAGAAAGAAATGGAAAACTATATATTTTACCTATAATAGAGAAACATGTAAATTGACCATACATCTGCTACATCGACAGTCAATCGGAGTGAGTATGCAAATTAGCCCAACAAAGGTGGTGGTTAATTTGCATACATACCTGTGAGAGGGGGCAGGCTGAGGTTCTCCTCTCACATACTGAGAGCCCTCAGGGGATGTCCTACTGATGGCTTAGGCCCTCTCCCCATTGGGAGTGGACCTAAGCTACAATCTGGCCTTCGTTGCGGAAGGCGACCAGGCTGATCAGGGGAAGGCGCCAGCCCCATCACCCAACTGCTGGAGCCACTGCCAGTCACTGCAGCCACCAAGGTATTTTAATATATATTTATGTGTTCAGAGATCATAATAGTCTGGCACTCAGTGTGTGTGTGTGTATGTGTGTGTATCCTATATAATAAAAGAGTAATATGCAAATTAACCATCACTCCAAGACACAAGATGGCCACCCCCATATGGTCAAAGATGGCTGCCCCCATGTGGACACAAAATGGCCTCCACAAGATGGCCTGCAGGGGAGGGCAGTTAAGGATGACCAGGCCAGCAGATGAGGGCAGTAGGGACTGACCAGGCTGACAGAGGAAGGAAGTTGGAGGTGACCAGGCCAGCAAGAGAGGGCAGTTGGGGGAGACCAAGAGAGCAGGACCCAGGCCTGCAGGGGAGGGCAGTTGTGAGCAATCAGGCCAGCAGGGAGGGCAGTTGGGGTGACCGGGCCAGCAGAGGAGGGTAGTTGGGGGAGATAAGGCCAGCTGGGGAGGGCATTTCAGGGGGACCAGGCCTTCAGGGAGGGCAGTTGGGGGAGAACAGGCCTGCATGGGAGGACTGTTAGGGAGGGTACCAGGATAGCAGAGGATGGATTTGGGGAGGGAAATAGGCCAGCAGAGGTGGGTAGTTGGGAGAGACCAGGCCAGCAGGGGAGAGCAATTGGGGGGGTGGGGACCAGGTCTGCAGGGGAGGGTAGTTGGGGGGAACCAAGCCTGCAGGGGACGACAGTTGGGGCACTAGGCTTGCAGGGGAGGGCAGTTAGGGATGATCAGGCCAGCAGGGAGGGCAGTTTGAGATGACTAGGCCTGCAGGGGAGGACAGTTAGGGACAACCAGACTGTCAGGGGAGGGCAGTTAAGGGTGACCAGGTCACCAGGGGAAAACAGTTAGGGGTAATCGGGCCAGCAGGGGAGCAGTTAGGTGTCAATCAGGCTGGCAGGGGAGTGTTTAGGGAATGATCAGGCTGGTAGGCAGAAGTGGTTAGGGGCAATCAGGCTGAGGCAGCTGAGTGGTTTGGAGCCAGCAGTCCTGGTTTGTGAGAGGGACGTCCAGCCACCCGTTTACTGGGATTGGACATAAACGGGTGGTTGGACATCCCTCAAGGGGTCTCAGATTGGAGAGGGTACAGGCTGGGCTGAGGGACAGCCCCTCCCCCCCATGCATGAATTTTGTGCACCAAGCCTCTATATATATATTAGAGATATTAGAGGCCAGATACCTGAATCATGAATGGGTGGGGTCCTGCCAATCTGGCCAGGTGGAGGGGACATGAGCAGTTGGCTAGCCTACCTGCTGGTTGAACTCCTGGTTGAGGGGACAATTTGCATATTAGTCTTTTATTATATAGGATATACACTGAATGGCCAGATTATTATAATCTCTGTATGCATAATAATCTGGCCATTCAGTGTATATCCTATATAATAAAAGACTAATATGGTAATCTATTTTATACTTTTTCCCCCCAAATTCCAAGAAGCAAATATATATATATACTGAGTGGCCAGATTATTATAATCTCTGTATGCATAATAATCTGGCCATTCGGTATATATATATATATATATATATATATATATATATATATATATTCGCTTCTTGAAATTTGGGAGAAAAAAGTATAAAATAGATTACCATCACTGGGAGACTAGTTAGGAAAATTGCAGTGGATGTATATTATTATGTAATATGATACAACTATTATAAATTATAATGTAGGGATAAATTTTGACCTAAAATTTATTCATGGCATACTGACTGAAAGAAAGCACATATAGAAAATATGTATGGTTCTATTTTGAAAAAATATAAACACATATATTTATAAATATGCATGAAGAAGTAGCTAATGAATGGTTAATATTAGTTGTATATGAATGGTGGAATATGGCATTTTTCTTATTTTTCTTTATATTTTTCAATGTAAATATTCCCCTTTAAATTGTATGATTTTTCTCTGAAAGCCATTATATTACTTTCAGAAAAAAAATCAAAAATAAATGACTGACAAGGGCACAGTTGGTGTTTGTTGAATTATGACTTGAAGTCTAAGTCTTTAAAATCAGAGAGAGAAAGAGTGGTGTGTGTGTGTGAGTGTGTGCATACATGCACGCGTGTGTAAGAAAATAAAAATATTTCCAGGGTGGTCTAAAAGAAGCCATGGAAACAAATTAAGAAAAATGTCAAAGCCAAATATTAAAAATATAAAATTTCCAATGAGAGATACACTGGATGGAGGAACTGAACCACAAGGGAAGTGGCAGGAGTCTATTATTACTTGAGTCATGTTGTAAAAAACAAACACTATTCTGTTTGTCTTTTTCAGTTTCTGAAAGTTGACCTTTCAGGATCTCATCTCCATTTCTTCTTTTCATTATGAGAAAATAGAAAAAGGTAAAAAGTATATGTCAGACTTCCCCTGGTGGCTTACGTTAAGGTGAAACATCTCAGTGTTGAAGAGTGACCACTCTGTGACTGAACTTTCCGAAGCACAGGCAAACATGTTCACTGTAAAATCCCAGCCTGGGGCCTTTGCATCTGGCGGGGCCCCAGCCCCTTAGGTGCATCATGGAAAAATGAGAGCCTGGATTAGCGACACGTGGGCTGTATTTAAACAGTATGTTATGGCCTCCTGGCTGTGTGTAGGTTTTGATAAGGTCACAACACATCTGGTTTTCGTCTAACCTCACAGTCTGAGCAGGAAGTAAGATGCTGGTTTACTAACCAGTTAGAAGGGGGTTGTGAGACTGCCTTCTACAATGCTTGCAAAGACTATTTTAGCATTTCTTCATTCTCCCTCATTATTGTGAGCTGATTTTTAAAGTTATAATTTTAAATCACAAACTTAAGAACAGAAATCAGATTACAACATTATCAGGCACCCTACAAAGTCATCTATCAAAACATATAGACTCTGGACCCTAAGTTCAAAAGGTTTTCTATGCCTGAGAATCCCGTCCTAAAATAAATCATTGCTGACAAGTCTACTGTTTCTGTATCTGCAATCTATTTCACATCTTCTAGTTTATTCTTGTCTCTGCTCACTTCTTACTGTGATCTATATCCAACACCTTCATTGATATGCCCTCTGCTCTACCTTTAACTGCTATATTCTGACTTTCACCCTAACCACTCCATTGAAATGCTCCATCCAAGGTAACTTATTCTCAAATTTCATGTTTCTGTCATCGGTGAAAGGTCTGAGTTTAGTATCCAGCTTCTTCTTCAAACTCTTCTATCTCTGTTTCCATAGCATTTGATGTTGTTTCTTCTCCTATTTCTCTTCTTATTTCTTCACACTGCTTTCATGGCACATTTTTCTCTTTCACTAAAAATCTTTCTTGTCCCTTTGCTCTTCTCTCAGTCTGGTTCCCTTGGATAATTAGTCACTATTAACATTTTTACATAGTAACTACCATTATCACCCATACTACCCACTAAATACGTCTAGTTGGGTGTTCCATGGTCATTATAAACTTCACGTGTTCAAATCAGACTGGCCTTTCTCATCCAAATCTAAATGCAAATGACAAACACATTCCCAATGATCCTTCTCTGACCAACATAGTTTCAATCTTGAAGGCTGGAAGCTTTGCAATTATGCTCTATTCTTCCATTTCCTCATATGTCCATATTTCTGGAGAAGTCTTCCTCTTCTTTTATGAAATTCTGAATTACTTTTCAAGTTTTTCCCTGCACATCCCTCCTTAAACAGTATGTTATGGCCTTCTGGCTGTATGTAGGTTACTCCTGTGTGTAGGTTACTGCTGTTGTGTGTTACTCCAAATGTGTCTAAGCACACAACTCAATGGGTACACTGCTATTAAATTAAATCTCTTGAAGCACTACATATATTAGATTATTCCACTTCTCAAGAACATACTAATGATTTGCTATTGATACCGTGTTTCCCCGAAAATAAGATATCCTCCGAAAATAAGACCTAGCACATGGAAAGATAAGACATCCCCTGAAAATAAGACCTACCGCAACTTTGGGAGAAAAAATTAATATAAGACACTGTCTTATTTTCAGGGAAACAGGGTATGTGAAAATGCTATATTTTAAATCTAGTTTTTAAGACTCTCCAAAATTCAATTCTACCATTGTTTCTTCTTTTAACCCTCTACCCCACCACAGATCAGACATCAAAGTGATCCAATCTTTTTGGTTAGTTTCCTCTATTCCTTTTTGCCTCTGAGATTCCCAGGGGTTGCCAACTGATGGTCTGTGGACCCCTGATGGTCCGTGAGATCTGAAAGGTTGGTGACCACTGGTTTAAAGAAACCTTTGAAGTAGTAGTCGCCAACTGGTGGTCCGTGGACCACTGGTGCTCCATGAGGTCCCAAAGCTTGGTGACCACTGCTGGAGGCAAATTCTGAAGTAAGAAGGACTGAGTCCAGCAGAGACTACCTCTTGCATGATTTTTTTTTCCAGGGCTTTAAGTGTCTTTAAACTCAATAACCACACTGAGGAGAAATTTTACTTTTGAACTGTGGAAAAGAATTCTAAGTGGGAAATAAAGTGCTTTCATCTTACTTTTTGCCTGAAGCACTCATGTATAAATCACTGCAGAAATTTCATATGAATAAAGCATTTCCTTCCTCACATCTGAATTCACATTGACTTTAAAATCAAACTAACAGTAGTAAATGTGAGTTTTTGGGGGCAGGGAGATCCAATTCAAAAAAGTTTAATAATAATCTCCTAACTCATTTATATTCTCAGTAGGGAATGAGTATAATAAACATTTTTTTTTTCTGTTTTGAAACTATTCTCCATTATTAGGTCAATTTCAAGGGGACTTTATGCACACACATATATAGGGGAACTTTCTGTTTTGAAACCAAATATAATGCCAAACTTTATCCTGCTTAGATTTTTATAAGCATTCTACATTATAGTAATAACAAAAAAATTGAAAACTTACTTAGCTTTAGAAAGCCAGACTAATAAAAATATGGTAAATATTTTAAAGCTAGACATATTAAGGTTATTTCACAAATTGCCAATAATTTTGAAATTGCATTCATTGAACTTTAAAATTTCCTGTAAATGATTAAAGTCTCTTTTTAGAAGATAATAATTACTTATTAAGAACATTTCTGACTCACAAATTTTTCTGAAATGGTAAGTAAAAATGTTTTGCAAAGTGAAGCAAAAATAGTCTGGGCAATCTTTCACAATTTTTTTTTTCCTAATTAAATTGTTTCATAAAATATTGACAGCTAAAATACACCACTTTTTCACAATCTTGAGAATATCTGAAATAAAGTATAAACATTTATAGCTCATAATCCTAGAATGAAGACTGCATAGCCGAAAATAGTGTATAGAACATTCAAATATTAAATTGAAAGAATCATGGGTGATATTGTCCACCATAGTTTTATCTAGTCTTCACCTTCCCCAGGTATTTGATTATGAAATACACTAAAGGCCCAGTGCATGAAATTTGTGCATGTTGGTGGGGGAAGGTCCTCAGCCTGACCTGCACCCTTCTTGAAGTTTGGGAGCTCTAGGGGGATGTCTGACTGCAGGCTTAGGCCTGCTCCTGGTGAATGGGCCTAAGCTGGCAGTTGGACATTCTTAGTGCTGCTGTGGAGATGGGAGAGGCTCATGCCACTGCCACTGCACTCACCAGTGGCGGTTCCCCTGTGGGAGTGCAGTGACCACCAGGGGCAGCTCCTACATTGAGCATCTGCCCCCTGGTGGTCAATGTGTGTCATGGCGACTGGTCATTCTGCCCTTCAGTTGATTTGCATATTCACCTTTTATTATATATGATAAACATGCAAAAGAGTCTATAAAATATTTATGTACAGTTATAAAAATAAAGGCCTCATGGGGGTGGATAGGGTGAAGGGAGGCAAATGGGGAGAAAATGAGGGATATCTGTAATAGAATCAACAATAAAAAAATACAATAAATGTCTATGAATCAACCACCAGATCAAGAAATTAAATACTGCCGAAGCTGGTTTGGCTCAGTGGTAGAGCGCCGGTCTGTGGACTGAAAGGTCCCGGGTTTGATTCCGGTCAAGGGCATGTACATTGGTTGTGGGCACATCCCCGGTAGGGGGTGTGCAGGAGGCAGCTGGTCGATGTTTCTCTCTCATCGACGTTTCTAGCTCTCTATCCCTCTCCCTTCCTCTCTGTAAAAAAATCAATAAAATATATTTAAAAAAAAAAAAGAAAAAAAAAGAAATTAAATATTGACAGAACCTTATAAGTTCCCTTGGGTCATTCTCCTTCATTCTTCAGAGCTTGGATATGATACCTTAGAGTGAATACATTTGCTTTTTCATGACCCTTCTCCATATGATTACTTCAGAAAATGGCCTGATAAACCTTTCATTTGCATCCCCAACTAACCTGTATTTCTCTTCCTGCACTGCCCAGCAGCCTTGTGCTCAGAGGAAATAGTTCACATTCTGTCTTTTAGAAATCCAACCCTCCCTCCCCCGTTTTCCACCCATCAGTTAGGATTCCAGAATGTAGATAACACACTCAAATTGGCAGGACATGTTTTATTTTTGCAAAAGAAGCAAGATTTAGAAAAATCAATAGCAACAGAGAACTCTTATACTCCAGGTCTGAAGCTGCTAGAAAAGAGTAGTTTCTGGAGCTCAAAATTAGAGAGCACAGGCAGTCTAAAATGGTGTGTAGCCACAAGTGGAGACACATGGGAGTACATATTCACCCTCCCTTTTTTCTGATCTTCTGATGCCCATTCCTCCCCACAATGAAGAATCCAAGAAGGAAATGGAGTATGGGAATACATTCATGAAATTATAGATAGACTTCCTGCGCCATTTAGCAGGTGGAGATGAGAGGGAATATATCTGAACTAGAGGCATGGTGCACAAAATTTATGCATGGGGGGAGGGGATGTGTGTCCCTCAACCAAGCTTGCATCCTCTCCAATCTGAGACCCCTCAAGGGATGTCCAACTGCCCATTTAGGCCTGATCTCATTCCCTCTCACAATACAAGACTGTTGGTTCCCAACCGCTAGCTTGCCTGCCTGACTGCCCCTTACCACTTCTGCCTGCCAGCCTGATCACTCCCTAACCACTCCCCTGCTAGCCCGATTGATGCCTAACTGCTCCCCTGCCAGCCTGGTCACCCCTAACTGTCCTCCCCTGCAGGGTTGGTTGCCCCCAACTGCCCTCCCTTGAAGGCCTGGTTCCTCCCAACTGTCCTCCATTGCTGCCCTGATTGCCCACAACTGCCCTTCTCTGCTGTCCATCTTGTGGCAGCCATCTTCTGTCTACATGGGGGCAGTCATCTTTGATCACATGGGGGGGGCCATCTTGTGGGTTGGAATGATGGTCAGTTTGCATATTACTCTTTTATTAAATAGGATGAGTAAATGATAATATTTATCACAGCTCCCAAGGCCCCAGGACCAGAGAGCTTCAGAAAACATCCTTGGTGCCCTAACCCTAGTGTCTTTAAGAGAATGAAGGCCTTTCTGATCTTTTCTCCACACTTACTTTACTGTGTAGCTTGTCTTAATTTAAGATTTGATTGCCATTTTTGGGGGGATTCTCAAAGATCCCCTATGACCATTGCCCTTTAATTGGAGCCTCTGAATACCAAACTTCTACATGAAAACTTTTACACATATACTTGGTCAAATATAATTAATTTTTCAAGGTTCAAATGAAATATTATTATTTTCTGGGCAACTTCCCTAACTAGATGGCCCCAGACTTTTCTTCTCCTTTCAATTCTTTTTGTCATATAAACCATACCTTTTTCTCCAAATTTTTTTTTTTTTTTTTTTATCACAGTACCCTATAAAGGGAAAAAAAAAAAATAGCAAAATTCTTCAGTTTATTCAGTCTGCCTTTACTTATATATTATATTCATTTGCAGTAGTCATATATGTAATTATAAGTCACATTAATGGAAATTAAAATCATATATATAAAAGCCTAAGCAACTGTCCGACCGTTTGACCATCCAACCAGGAGGTATGATGCACAATGACCACCAGGGGGCAGACACTTAGCACAGGAGCTGCCAAGCTTCAGTGACTTGGTAGCTGCAGTTTTTGGGTAGCATACCTGGAACCAGAGAGGAGGGAGCCCCATTTCTGGTTGCATCACCTGAGAGCTGCCCTCTCTCAATCTGGGACTCCTCAGAGGACGTCAGAGAGGTGGTTTCAGCCTGATCCCTGCAATCTAGACTAATGGACCCCATCGGTGCACAAATCCATGCACTGGGCCTCTAATAAATAAATATGAATAAAAGTTCAAACATTTCTTTTATTCACCTCAATGAGTTTACCCCACTTTTTAGATTCTGGATCTTTCCTCTTTATCTACTACTTATTTCAAGTTTTTTTGTTTTGTTTGTTTTTTGTATTCATGATATGTTGAGCTCCCTTTAAAATGTAAAATTCTTCATCACCCTATTGTTTGTGTCCATGGGTTATGCATATATGCATACAAGTTCTTGGGTGGGGGTATGGGCTAGAAGAAGTTGTTGGGGGAGGAAGGGGAACATATGTAATACATTCAACAACAAAGATTTAAAAATCTTTCCTTATAGAAAATAATTAAAATGTAAAGTTCTATGCTATTATACCCAACTCTTTTTAAAAATGTTTTTAATTATGCCAAGTGAAATAAGCCAGTTGGAGAAAGATAAATATCACATGATTTTACTCATATGTGGGGTATAATGAACAACATAAACTGATGAACAAAAATAGATCCAGAGACAAAGAAACACTGAACAGACTGTCCAACCTCAGAGAGAAGGCAGGGATGGGGGAGGTAAAATATGAACTAAAGGACTTGTACACATGCATATTAACATAATCAATGAACATGAACACTGGGGCATTGGGAGTTTGTCTTGGTGGACAGAAGTGGCAGGGATGGTGTCAATTGGGGGAAAGGGAGACATATGTAATACTTTAAACAATAAAAAAATTTTTATTTATTTTTAGAAAGGAAGGGAGAGGGAGAGAGAAATAGAAACATTGATGAGAAAGGAACATTTACATCAGTTTGCTGCTACCTGTAAGCCTCTTGTTGGGGATCAAGCCCAAAATCTGGGCAATGTGCCCTGACCAGGAATCAAACTGTTGACCTCTTCTTGGTGCATGGGTTGACACTGAACCACTGAGCCATACTGGCCTGACAGCCCAACTCTTTTCTTAATGAAATAGACTAGCAGTATTAGTATGTGGTAAGGTTAGTAAGTTTTTGTGTGTGATTGAAGTTTTTGTTTCATGTGTGTGTTTTTGTACATGCATTCATCTCTACTTGAGTGCACTGGGTTGCTTTGTAAAAGTTAACTTATTATTGTGGGTGTTAATGGATTGCTGAGAAACATTTCAAACTCTTGGGTTTTGGGACTTACCTTGTTTTTGTAGCATTCTTATTTAAAGAAGACCACAGATCCAATTACTTAGTTTTTGTCCTTAATTGTTTCAAGTGTAAAATGTTATTGAATTGTATGTCCCAAGGAAGGAGGCCAGAAGAGAAACTCTGTTGAGATTCCTTCTCAAAGGCCAATTAAATTAACCCTCCAGACTTGTACCCATCTATGGTGAAGCAAGTCCCATTTTTGTGTCACTTATCTGCTGAGTCAGACTCCAGCTAGGGTAAGTAAGTGAACCATAACACTCCTTACATCTTATAATTGCAGCAAAACACTTTTCAAATATCTTTATTTTTGCTTAATAGGAAGCAAAGCCATCATCTAGCCCACTGTGACAAAAGGATAAAAATGCTAATGTAATCTTTTAAGTCTGTTATTGCTTCTCTGGGAGGAAAATGAGGTAAATCGAACCTATAGTGATACAGGCAAATCTAAGACATTTTGACAGGAGTTCATTTTCCTTGGTTGGCACCAGTGATAATGATTGTAAACAGCATATGCTAAACATCTGGAGTGTCTGACTTACCTTCCATCTTCATTTTCTTCTTCCAAAAAAAAAAAGAGTTAACCAGTTTTCCCATAGAAGTTACTTAATAGTTGTTATACATAACTAAAACAGAACTCAAGTACACATTTTAAACTTTGACTTAATGTATAGAAATATATTAGAGTTAGCCCCTTTACGCTTTTGCTCACAAATCTAAAAATTGAAAAACATGTGACATTCTTAGCATTCTTCTTTACTTTCTTAAATTATTTGGTTTCCTAATGAATCTCAGAAGTTTTATCTTGAAATGAACACTTTCACATCTTCACTTTTCTCATCTCTAAAAAGCACAGTGTGAAAATGTATTTGAAAAACTCTCCTTGCCTCACGCAAGTTATTCTGATACACAATGCTATAATAACATTAATAAATGTAGTTAAATTTATTGAACACTATTGTATAATAAAGAATTTGATGGGTTTTTATTCCTGGTTCCATAGGCAGAAACTCTAAGTCTTTGAAAGTTTTGAAGTGCTAGAAGTATCTTTGTTATTATTCATAGTGATTTTATGCTAATGAGGTGACTGCTGGGAAAGCCCTAAATGGTTTCAATATGGAGCTTGGCTAGGCTGGAAAACTCAACCTTGTGATTAGAGGGTTAAAGTTTTGAGCCATGCTAGGTCCACCTGATCTTCAGACTTCCGAGGAGGGAAGGGAATAGAGAGATTGAGTTGAATCACAAAGCCAATGATTCAATCAGTTTTGCATACATAATGAAAGACAATAAAACTCTAGTCATCAAAGTTTGATGGCACTTCCTGATGGGTGGAATCAAAATCAAATCAGAACTCATGGATAACTACCGCAGAGAAATTTTTCCAATAATTCAAGAGGGTAAAAAAGTATGTTTAAAAGTTTAAAATAAGAGAAGTTCTAGTTTTTTTCAGCAATGAAAAAATCACCCTTGTCTTTGTTGCCTGATCCTTTTTCCTGAGTTGAGACCCACTCTGCTTAGCATTGAGATCTCAAGTCATGTCAGCAGGAGAAACTTAGTGCCCATGAAACCATTTTCTTTCTCTCTCTTTCTTTCTTTCTTTCTCTCTCTCTCTCTCTCTCTCTCTCTCTCTCTCTCTCTTTCTTTCTTTCTTTCTTTCTTTCTTTCTTTCTTTCTTCCTTCCTTCCTTCCTTCCTTCCTTCCTTCCTTCCTTCCTTCCTTTCTTTCTTTCTTTCTCTCTTTCTTTTTTATTTTAATATATTTTATTGATTTTTCACAGAGAGGAAGAGAAAGAGATAGAGAGTTGGAAACATCGATGAGAGAGAATCATCGATCAGCTGCCTCTTGCACACCCCCTACTGGGGATGTGCCTGCAACAAAGGTACATGCCTTTGCCCGGAATCGAACCAGGGACCTTTCAGTCTGCAGGCCGACGCTCTATTCACTGAGCCAAACCAGTCCCGGCCATGAAACCATTTTCTAATGAAACCTTTTCATCTTAAAACTTACTTTGATGTGAGAACAAGACTCTGTGATATATAAATTATATGTAAATGATAAAGAGAACATGCAAGTTGAAAAATTGGAAACTAAAAGGTCACATACTGCCAAAACATTCTCTACATTAAAAATGAAATCACCATTTTGTTTCTAGGTTGAGAGAAGTTGTATCCTGAGATTTGACCTAGTTATTATTCAGATGACTGTTGTTTTACATTTAAAGTCCTTGAATAAAGACATTTTGTGATGTAATAAAGAAAATGATTGAAAATTAGTGTAATTAAGCTTGCTAGTGATTCCTGTGCATGCAAGGAGCTCTGACAGATAATGCAGACTAACATCCACAAGACCCATCAGAGAGATAGTGGAAGATTTCATAAGAGCTGACTGATCTCAAAATGACAGATGAGAGTCAAATTTCACTCAGAAGTAGCACCACAAAAAATAACCAAGATACAAAAAATAAAAAAATAAAAATTTAAATCCATCAACTTTTAGAAGATTTAAAGGTTAGCTCATTCAACAGGAAGAAATAAACAACAGCATACTAAACAAAAATATAAATTTGTGAAAAGGGAAATAGTAACTTAAATAAATTTATAGTTATCAAATAACTTAACTTTCAGCAAAAATAATTGCCAAGTGCAAATTGCTATTTGGAACGAAAACCAATTATGCAATGAAAAACAATGAACATGAGCCACAAGCTCAATTGCTTGCTGTGTGATAGCCCTATACTACAGCTTTACCAAGTAAACTATGCCCTAGACCAGAGTGTGCTTACTATTATATAACTGTTATAGATCTCACTAAGTCAGAATAACTAATAGAAAATCCTAGCTTAAGTTTAAATTACAGAATTTTTAAAGTAAACTGTGTAACTTGCATCAGATTATGCCAGTTTATGGTTTTTTTTTATTTTCATTTTTATTTTTGTGTGTGTTTGTTTTGTTTTAAGCATACTGTGTGCTCTCTAGCTGAGAAATTCTCCATCAGAAATGTTATAGGATTAAAATAATTAATTTCTCTTTTTTTGTACTACCCTTTTCATCATTCTGTAATTGGGACATAGTATCTTTGTTGCCCATAGATAGATTCTACAATGTAGGTAAACAGCTTATTCTTTTAAGTAATTTTAGGCATTTCTACATTAAATTTTAATTTCCTTATTTATTTGCTTTGAAAACATTATGTTAATTAATGAAGATTTGCCAAGTTTTCTTCTTAGATATTGTTTCACCAGGCCCCTGAGCATCTCTGTTTCCTTGTTGATCAAGCTAGAACACTTGTATTAGTGTAGCATCACCTAAATAACCGATTTAAAAGATCACTAGTTCTCCTTGTATGTATATATGCATAATCCATGGATACAGACAATAGGGTTGTGAAGGACTGGGGTGAGAGGCAGGGGCTGGCTAGAATAGATCAATGGGGGAGCAAATGGAACATATGTAATATTTCCAACAATAAAGATTTAAAATAACATAAAATAAAATAAAATGCCACTCGCTCTCTTTGCAAGTCCTCTTTTTTTCCAGTCAAGGTTTTAATTTACTCCTCCTTGCCAACATGTATTTAGTTTTGATTCTAAGCTTTTGCATACCCTTATTCTTACTGGAATTGCCTCCTAATTTAAAATCTACAAACATTTTAAACCCTAAAGTCACTTATCACCTTCTGAACAAATTCTTCATTGACTATAGACCATGCAACTTCTCATTGCATCTTCTGTGATTTTGTTCAACTTCACTGGGAACATATGAGGGAATATGTTCATTCTAGACCATATTATTCTCAACTTGATTTTCTTACTGTTTTCATCCATTTAAGGCAGACACCATGTCTTAACCTTTTTTTGCCCTTCCCTTACCCCATGTAAATCGATGGGAATAGTACTGAATACATTATATTGTAAATGATTGACAATTTATATACTTAATATGATGAAATAAATAATTTACAATTAACATAGGGTTTTCCTATTATAGTACAAAAGCTGAGACTAAATCTTCTTGAGAATAAAGGTGAGCCTGGGAGATATTCCCATGACAACCTGATTGCAGTGTCCCAGGTGGAACAAAACATACACGCATGCATGCAAACGCTATGCTACCCAGTCTCCAAACAATAGAAAAGAATTATATCCCCAAGTTCCAATGACATGATTCATAGAGGCCACCTGAACCTTGGCATACATGTGTCTGGAGTGTGGCACCAAGGCTCCAGCAGAACAAAGCGCCTGCCTCCCTTAAGCCCTAGAGAGGGAAATACAGGATTTCCCCTTGCCGTCAGAACAGTGAGTCAGCGTCGCCTGCACTAAACAATGGATGGAGACAGAGCAACTTAGCGATCTTTCATCTTTATCCTTTTTTTAGCAAAGCCTCTACCATATTTTCATAGGTAGGATCACTGACGCCTTACCCTCGGCTCCTCTTCACCATCATTTGTTAAACAGGAAATTGCAACATTCTTTTCAGAAATGGGGAGGGGTCTGCAGTTATCAAAATTAAAGCAGAGAGGCAAATAGGTAGAATCATTGGGGATATGTAAAGTAATATCTGGAAGAAAGACTAATTCATTTATTCTAAAATTTAGGACCTAAATGATTTAAATATTATCAGGAGACCAACCAGGCCCTGAATCACTTAAATACCAATTTACAAAGGGTATTTTAGACAAAATTATTAAGATTCAAGTATCTGACCCTAAATCTGGAAACTCACCCATCTAAAAGAGAAAGTGTGCCATGCCATAGTTTTCAGCATGAATTGTTCCATGTTAAACCCTAAATACAAAAGAAAACTGTTTCTTAAATGCATCCTTCTATTGACTCGATGCCATTATTCCCAGAATGATTACATAAATCCACAAACAAGAGCAGTGTGAAGTCCTACATTCTATTGATATGTTAAATACTGGCACTTTTACTAGGTGTACTGGTTAATAATGCAGATTTTTTCACTAGATGGAGTTACACATATGTTGATATGTATGTCAAATTTTCTGAAGGTGTGAACATCATAGATATTGTTATGCTTAAATTTTTTTTTTCCATTTGTCTTTGGCTCAGTTGATGTGGCACCCATTTTCCTTCCTTTAAAATCTTTCCCATTGCTTGTAAATGATCAGAAATTGTTCGCTGAGCAATATTTAATCTTTCTGAAAGTTGTTTTTGAGTTTTACAGGATTCTTCATCCAATAATGCTTATAATAGCTGGTCTTTAAACTTTTTCAGTTGACCTGGATGTTCTTTGTCTTTCACATAGAAATCATCACTTTTAAAGTGTTTAAACCAGTGTTCACAGGTATCTTGAACATTGCTGGATGTTCACCATAAGCTTCTTGAAGTATACAAAAACTTTCAGCAGCACTTTTCTTCAAAATAAAGTAATGGATTAAAACTTCCCAAAAAAGATTTGTCTTAGCATAAAATTCAACATTTTTAAGCGTAACAATATCTATGATGTTCACACCTTCAGAAAATTTGATATATGAAGTTTTGAAGCTTGTTGTCAATACAACAAAATAGCATACATATCAAATCACATATATATATTAACATATGTGTAACTCCATCTAATGAAAAAAATCCAAATCATTAACAGGTACACCTAGTATTTCCTAAGGTTGAAAATATTGACTATATTCCACAGGGACTTACCAGATACTCCTGAGCTCCAGTTAGGGATAGGATCTTGGGTCTGTCAGTTAGGAATTGAATTTGGCTGGCAGGAACAGAAACCTCAAACTCAATGCTTAAACAACTTAGGATTTATTTTTCCCCCATTGGAGGCAGGCAGTCCAGGCCTTCACATTTTCAGCAGGAATTCTGTCTTCTTTTAACTCGGTGCTCTTCCTTTCTTAAGAAATAACCCTCCTCCCCAAACTCTCTCACTGTCCTCAGCACCATCATGTAGGGAAAATGGGAAGGAAAAGACTACGCCAGCTATATTAGTTCCCTTTATTTACTTTTTATGATTACAATTTCTTAAAAATATATATATATTTACTGGTTTCAAAGAGGAAGGAAGAGGGGAGAGAGAGATAGAAGCATCAGTGATGAAAGAGAATTACAAATTGGCTGCCTCCCATAAGTCCCCTACTGGTGATCAAACCCACAACCCAGACATGTGCCCTTGATTGGAATCGAACCCTGGAGCTTTCAGTCCACCAACGCTCTATCCACTGAGCAAAACTAGCTATGGCTATATCATTTCCCTTTAAAGAGCTTTTCCAGTAGTCCCACTTAGTCACTTTCACTTAGCCCTAATCTGCCAGAACTCAGTCATCTGTTCACATTTTACTACAAACAAAGCTTAGAGTGTGCTATTTTAGCTTGTAAGGAAACAGAGAGAATATGTATTTTGCAGGGAATAGTCTCTATTACAAGGGAAAGTTCCACTGCAATGCCTGTAATTGATCAGATGCCTGCCTAGACAAAATAGTTTCAAAAAGTCCTCTGTTTCCTTATTAATTACTGCTTAGGTCAAACTGGGATGAAAACATTAGTATAGAACATCATATACTACTTTATGGATCTTATTCTTAAATTTTGTAATAACTCTTCATTTATGTAACACCTTAATAATCCTTTCAACAACAAAATTCTTTTAGTATTCAATAGGTGTACAAATCTGCATTACAGTGTGTTTCTGGGTTGTCTTGAGTTCATTGCTTTCTACTGCTTTGTTTAGGATTTTCAGCAGCATTTGGTTACAAATTGCTTGGCCTCGCTATAATGAGCTCCTTCAAAGAAAATTCTGCACTGAAACTTACTAGGACTCTTCAAGATGTTACTCTTGGGACAGTTCTATCTCCAAATTTTTTTTTTTTTTTTTTTTTTTTTTTGTCTTACCTAAAGGCAAGATCCAGATTTCCTATAGTATTACCCAGTTAGGTGATCATTATTTTTCTTTCAGAAGTGGCATCTGTGGTTCACATTAGCTTAGGGACATTTCAATCATCACTAAAATAGCACTGAGCATGATGTTCCTCAAGAGACTTCATTGCTGTTTTACTTGTCAAGTCACCATTTTATACTCTCCATTTATGTCATGGGTTTCAAACAATAGAGATGTTTTTTTCTCATCATTATCATTGCTTTGCAAAATGATTATGCCTCTCACTCATCATACACTTAATGGGAAAACACACTAGGAAACATGTCTTAGGAACCATTTTTCTCCCCTTTCTTCTTGAATCTATGCTGATGCATAATAGACTCAATTATATACATAGAATGTTTCATTGAATTCACTTTAAGGAGTCCCAATTTTTCCACTGATGCATATACAGTTAATCCTCATTATTTATGGATTCTGGATTTGTGAATTTGCAAACTTACTAACATTTATTGGTAATCCAAATGCCAAATGGCTGTGATGCCAATTTCATAGCCATTTGCAGACATGTGTTGTGTTTTGCCAGACACATATGTACCTAGCTGGGTTGGAACAAGAAGACACCTCTGCCTTTTTATTCCAGCTCTCATATTATAAACAAGTGTACTTTTGTGTGTTTCATTTAGTGCTATATTTTGGTCCCCCACACCTCTTTTTTTTTTTTTTTTTTTTTTGTAATTTTGCTGTTTAAAATGGTTCCCAGATGTAGCACTGAGTGTTATCCAGTATGGTTTCCCTTGGGAAGAAAACATGTCCTAGATAAATTTTGTTCAGGCATGAGTGACTGTTATTGGCTCTGAGTTAAATATTAATGAATCAACAATGCATATTAAACAAGATGTCTTTGAGCATACACACACACAAAACAAGGTATGTATTGATTGGTTGATGAAAATGTGGTGAACAGAGGCCCTCAGGAACCTGACAATGTATTTCTCCCTGGAGTGATGGTTCAATAGTCACTAACTCCGAGTTCACGGTGACTTCGCAGAACAGACCTACCACAGGCAACTGTGTTCTGTTCCAACTGACCCTTATGGTAGATCTTTCTCTCCACAGCAAAATCAGAGTTTGTAAGCCTTTATAGTTCTTTCTTCCCTACCTCCATGGTTTACATGTTGTTAAACTCTCAAGGTCATTATTTTTGGTTATAGAAAGGGAGCTGAGAAAATAATTTTTTTTTTTTTTTAAAAAAGATTCTTTTCCAATCTTTATTTTTTGAATAAAAAGAAAAATAGTGAAAGTTCTATAATTTTGTGCTCCACTATTGAATCTTGGACACTATATATTTTTCATTACTTCAATTTTCCTACCATTATCTACATAGAACTGATTTTCAGAGAAAACCCAAGTTATTGTCTAATAGCATGCTTAGAGGCACTCTGGTGGCCCTTGACTTCCAATAGTTCTAGCTGGTGGTACCCCTTGAAGCAGATAACCATAGAAAATGTCTTCTTTCTTTATCACACAAAGATAGATACATACAGGGTTCTGTCCATTTAAGAGGGTTTCTATTCAGTATCATTAATTCATTTAATAATCATGTATCTAGTATTTATTGTGGACTTTGTAAATAATTGTGATAAATAAGTAGATGACTGAGATTCAGATCAGGACTTCAGGCAACTTAGAGATATAATCAAAAGAGTAGACAGTGGTATGTGCTTATTCTTGACCTTCTTTACATTATTGCTTCTTGGCTACGTAAAGCTAGAGGTTTGTGAGGCAGAAATGTGTGCAAAATGACAAAGAGAGGGGTGTGTGTTTGCATATATGAAGCAAGAACTGTGTGTAGGTTCACGATTGCCATTTTCTTCAGCTGTAATTGGGAGTTCTTTCATGTTGCCTTGTGAATACTTTTTAAATGTCACAAGTTTCAGCTTTGCTTCTGAGGTTGGTAAAACTCTATAATTTGCTTAAAGTCACTAGCAATTTATCTTGTCATGTACTGCACTATTAGGAACTCAAGAGATGGCACTGAATTTATGGGAAGTATCAGACTATTAACTCTCAATGAGAATCTAAAATTCATCTTATTCTTTCCTTCCTGATTTTGCATAATGTGATTAACTTATGCTTGTATATGATAAGGAAAGGCTGAAGACTGGCTGGCGAAACTGAAGCCCCTGGTTTGTGCTATTCACTGGAAGAGTCCTGTTTCTTCTGAGTCTCACTGCTCCTCCTCCCCTCCCTCCAACCCCCCCTCCTGTCTTCCTCATTGTATGTGAAACTGTACAATGAAAATAAGCTCTTAGAGCTTGTTTCTTTCAAAAATCATCTAACAACACCTGCATTTAATTCAAGATTTCCTTATCAATTCTAAAAAGTAATATTTCACAGGGGAGAGAAAGAGAGAGAGAACAGAAAAAGAGTTAACCAGCTAGTAGACAGGGAAACAGAGAGAGTCAACCAGATGGGAGAAAGAATTAAAAAAGCCTTGTCAGCAACTGTAAGCTACCACAAATAATACAATATATTTACACTCAACCTACTTCCAGAAGTTATATGGATGCCCTACAAAATTACATATTAAAATATTAAAATAATGCTCCAAATTTTTAAAAGTGATAATAAAGGAAAAGCCATTATTAAGCCAGAAAAAGAAAAAAAAACTGACCAAAGATAACAAAGAAAACTGAATGTCCCAATTTAGCTCTGAGCTTCCTGAAGCCAAAGCTAAAGTTGAAAGTCCATAAAATACAAATCCTTCATTATCCTATTAGTGGACAGGAAACCAATGCATTGAGAGCTCCCACTTCCTTTTAGACTTTGGTCCCATAATAAAACGTGCATTGAGTGAAGAGTGATTGCAGAAATCAGATTTAAACCAATGCGTGTCCTTCTGCTGCTTTGTGAACAGAGCTGTGTGAACAGAGCAAAAGCACCTTTTGTTTAAACATTATTTTTGGAAGGTGGGTGACACTGGGCATTATACTCTGAAGTGTATGCGGCCAGGGGCCAAGGCATCTCACACTCCTTACCTGTCTGCTAACTAAACTTGTGGTTCTGGGTAGCAACTTGCCCCGAAGCTTCCCCAGCTCATCTAGCTTCCACTGGATCTTGTTTTTCAGCTTCTTTGAGTTCTAATGAGGTGTATGTGTGTAGCTCTGTGGCAAAGGACATTAGTTTCAATTGCTGGTTACTGGTATCAGCAAAGTCAGAACTGTTGAGAGATATGTGATCCAGTTTATTCTGTGGATTCCAATTTGTCCCCATATGTTCCAGTTTGTCCTTATTATTTCCAACTCACTTGTAGTTTTTCTTCCTGACTGCTGGTCTTACTGACCTACAGAAACCTCATTCTCAACACCAGAGTCAGAGTAAACAGTCTTCCATAGACTTCTTCACCAGCTCCCATAAATGAATATGGTCTAATTTCTATAATGCATTCCTTAGGCTGTGTCATTTTTAGTTTTGTTTGCCTGATCAAACCCTACTTGATACTTAAAATGGTGACTGCAGTTGGGATACCTGAATGGGAGCGCATTTGGTTAGAGCATTGTCCGGATACACCAAGGTTTTGGGTTCCATCTCTGGTCAGGGCACATACAGGAATCAACCAATGAATTCATACATAAATTGAACAATAAATTTCTCTCTCAAATCAACAAATACAAATTAAAAAAAAATTAAAGGTAAAACCTGTGTCAATGTCTTTGAGATCATGTTGTATGCAAAAAAAAAAAAAAAAAAGTAGAATGTTCTTTGTGACTATGAGCCTGAAAGATGGTGAAAAAATTGTTATTGAATGCTGAAGAAAAATATATTTGTATTACATAATGGCAGAAATTTTGGCAATGATATTGTCTGCAGTAATGTGGAAAATAGAAAATATATTTCAGGAAGTAGCATTTGGCTAAAGAGATTTCTAGTCAGAAATTTGAAAATTCAAATTAATTTATTTTAGTCAAATATAAAATATGTGTCAGTAAGGAGAGATAAGCTAAAATAAAGTAGTATGTATGTTTGCAAACAGAACTTCAAATTTATCAAAAAACTAACCAGTCATTTAATTAGTTAACTGCCTGTGCTGTGAATCTAATACCACTAGGTTGTAAACTCAGTGAGAATCTCTACCCTTTTTACAACCCCAGTGCCCAGACCAGGGTCTGCAGTGTAGTAGTTTTTCAATACAAATTTCCTGAACCATTTCATGGTAATGATTTTCTTTCCATCATATAAATTAAAGAAAACAATAAAAAAGATTGAGAAACATGATCATAGGCTTTTTTTTTAAAGTTAGGACTTTATTTTTTGGAGTAGTTTTAGGTTCACAGCAAAAGGGCGGGGAAGGTAAAGAGAATTCCCAGATAATCTCTCCCATTATCAACATCCCTCACCACAGTGGTGCATTTGTTATCATGGATGATCCCATGCTGACATCAAAGTCACCCAAAGTTCATAAGTTTATATCATGACTCACTCTCGATGTTGTACATTCTATGGGCTTGGACCATGAATAATGATATACTATATCTATCATTATAGTTGCATGCAGTGTATTTTCACTGCCATAAAATGTCTATGCTTTACCTATTCATCCCTCTGCTTGCTGTACAACCCTTGGTCACCACTGATCTTTTTACAGTCTCTATGTTTTGCCTTATATCATATCATAAAGTAACTGAATAAAAGAAACCCATATTTATATAGCCCTAAACGAAAGCAATATATAAAAACTGTATATTGTATACCATATTTTCTCAATTTTGTGGAAGCACATCTATATTGCTGTGCACATATATTTGCACAGCATTTATAATAAATGCTTCTGTTCAGCATTTATATTAAAGGCTTCTGTTTAGAGAGTATTGTTCTATTTACTGAGTTTACAAAGCTCACATATTCATTAAGCAGGTATTTATATAGCTCTATTACACATCGGCAATCTTCTAGGTATGGGATGAGCTGGTAGGTACATGCTGTACTTTCAAATAGCCACATATTGGCCGAAACCGGTTTGGCTCGGTGGATAAAGCATCAGCCTGCGGACTCAAGGGTCCCAGGTTGGATTCCGGTCAAGGGCACATCCCCAGTGGGGAGTGTGCAGGAGGCAGCTGATCAAATAGCCACATATTGTAAATATAAAACATTATAAACATATAAGCATATATATTATAAGTTTATTGATTAATTACACTTATAAAAACACAATCATAATTTCAGAGAATGATAAATGCTACGGGTAAAATAAAAAATAGTAATGCAATAGTTGGGGGGTACTTTTGATTGAATTCTGTCTTCATTTCAAGGGTTGCCATACAAGTGATAAAAACTGAATTGTGTACTAATAAAACAACAGAAGTGTGTTCTCTAACAGTCCTGGATTCTAGTAGTTTGAAATGAAGATGTTCCAGGGCCAGGCTATCTCTGCTGGCTCTAGGGAAGGACTGTCCTTGTCTCTTCTGGCTTCTGGCAGTTGCTGGCCATCCCTGGCATGCTTTGGCTGCTAGATGCATCTAATGCATGGCTCTCCTTTTTTAACTTCATTCATATGTCTTCCCCATCATGGAGCTCTTCCCTCTCTGTTGTCTTGATCTAATACAGCTACAGTTATTGACATGCATAAAGCCCTTTTTTAGATGTCCCATCCGAATGGAGTGGGGCTGTGGAGAAAGGAAAAAGCAAGGACCTGAAGTCACACAGAAGTGGGACAGCCATTCCATCTCAGCTACTTCAAGTTCTGTGTAATATTTACCAGGTAACTGCCTCAGCCTTAGTTTTCTCATTCATTCAAAGACTTATGAGAATTATTTTACATTATATGTATCGTGTGTGTGTGTGTGTGTGTGTGTGTGTGTGTTTAAAATGACACTGTACATACAGCATACCATGAATGCCAATACAGGAGAAAACAGTGAAGGTAGCAGTTGGTGGAAACGCTCTCTGTGGCTTTGGATTCAGATAGTCCCACAGAAGAAAACAAGACCCTGTGCATTCAGCTAGTAACTGAACTTCTGTTTCCACAAATACCCAACTATCTACCTATAGGACTTCGCTCCTATATGTAAATTGTATGAATGGCTAGAACAGAGGGAACCCCTAAATAATGGCTTCCCTTCCCTCTTTCTTCTGCCCAGACTTGGAGCCCTGCTTGCCAGGCAGCTGATTATTTATGATCATAATCTCTCTGGTGTTAAATTCCAGACAAGCATTTTTAATACTTTAGTGTTTTTCTCTAGAATTATTCTAAAAGAGAAACTCATTTCCTCCCTCCTCCCATCACTTTCATCAAACTGAAAATACGTGATAAGCAAAGCCCAGGAGTATAGGATCAGAGTTAGGGGAACTTCCAAGCTGCTGGCTTCAAATGATAACTGTGTGATCTATGCCAGAGGCAGGAGATGGACAGTCAGATATCTCCTTGTTGTCCCCTGCAGTTCTGGGAGTCTCTGAAAAACTCAGACTTGGGTCTGTTGGGGAAGGGGAGAATTCCCTCTCCAACCATTTTTTGGTTCTTATGAAAGGATTAGCACTAAGATGTTTACATTGACTCAAGGCTAGATTAACAAGAGAAAAAACTGCTTAATACCTGTGCATGGGAAAAATCACAATCAGATCATGAAATGAAGCTCACAGAAATAATCAAAGCAGGCATCTTTTATACTTTGTAGACAAAAGAAGCAATAAATTTGAGAAAAGTTGACAGGGCAAAGAAAGTTAGTGCTCATTAGATAGGAATCTAAACCAGTGTTTGGCGGAGGTTGTAAATTAGCAAAGGCATGAAAACGCTTGTTTATGCTGGCTTGTTTGATGCTGGATATTTGTTTTTAACTCTTGTGATAAGGTTGTCTCCCAGCCCTCCAGGGCAAGCAGGGCACTTATCACATGATTTATTTCCTGCATTTAGAGAGATCAGAGAGCTCCTTTGGCTCATGCTGCTTCTCAAATTAATTAATCCACGTATTATTATAGGATATCTTGGGTGACCTGCCCTAGGTCCCAATGCATGCAACTGCTGCCACACCGACCTCACAGAAACAATAGCAGGCCTGCAGAAAGAGGGTTATTGTGCCCTGCAGCCCAGTCTCTGCGTTCTGTTCTTTGACATCTTTTCTAATAGTCTCTGCAGCTCCTCTCAGTGCTAGTAATGACTGTGGTATTTGGTTTTAGTAAGGTGTTCAATAGCAAAGTCATTCTCAAAATACCTGTTAAATGGACGACGTGATCTGATGCCGTCTTTCAGTCTGATTGGCTTCTAGACAATTAGAAAACTGTGAGCTGAACTTGGGATTTAGGCAGCATTCTATCATTCTTTTTTTTTTTTTTTTTTTAAAGTGTCATCTTATATCAGCGACTTCCTGCCAGGAGTACACAGAGGAAGGAAGGTGAGGACGCCAGAACAGTCAGATTCCTTTTTCGCACAGCCTGACCCTTTGCTGCCACCCCAGGGAGTTGGGACGCTGAGAAGCAGGAGGGCCCGGGAGCGCGTAACCTCGCAGCTGCTCAGGGTGCAGCCCCTGGCTGTGCTTCTCTGCTTCCTTCTGGATTAGGAGCAGAGTGAGCAAACATGCCAAGAACTGCAGTACACTCTGGGACACGGAGCCCGATTGGAGCAGAGGAAAGTCCAGGAACTTGGCGTTCTGCAGTGTCTTTAAGGTTAGACAAACAGAGTGCTGGACATGAGCTGGGGTTGGAGATAGAGAACCACCAAGGTCAAGGGAGCCTAACTCACCATAAAGCTCCGCGCATTGCTTTTGAAACTCAAAAACAAGTAGGCAGCATGCTAAACACTTAGACCCTCTACATGTACTTTGTAATTTATTAATAACTGCTGTTGGCCAGATAAGTATCAATAATTAAGCAACTGAGTGGAAGTTATGACCAGGAAGGCCAGCGTGTGTTTTCTTTGACTACAGGAAGCTCAAAGTCCATGGTCCAGAGATCCAGCTCAAAAGGCACTACAGAAAGTTATTCTTATCTGCTTACATGTGTGAAGTGCTGATTCTCAATTCTGTTGAAGAGTAAGTTTGAAAATGGAAGGGGACTAATTTGTTACCTGGAAAGAAGCAAGAGAAAGTTTGAGACACTCCATACAAACCTGGCCCACTACCCACATTAGCCAATTAGCCATTGGTTTGTTTTAACTCTTACTGAGCCATGGAAAGCAGCCCATGCCTCACCTTCCTGAGTCTAATCTGTTAAATAGGTAGAGTGGTGCCATTCTGGCCACAAAATCTGTATAATAGGACAGATGGCCTGGTTCCACCAGCATTTCAATTAAATTCATTTTCTTATATCACTAGAGGAATTACTTGATGCACAGTAAAACTTGGAACATAATTCATTAAAAATAACATTTAACAATATTTGAGAGAATGTGTAGAATACTATACCTCAACAAAGGACAATATAGTAAATTGATGTCAAAAACCTTTTTAAAAGAAAAATTATAGGAAAGTTAATGAACTCTCAGGGGCTCAGTAAACATTTAGATACTACTACCCAATGACCATGGACCAATTTGTCAGTGTTTAAAATAAAAACAGACAGGCTTAGGGACCATGATCCATTTCCTCTGCCTTTGAGACATAAAATTCATCATACATTCTTATTGAGTGCTAATCATTGAATAATCCTGAAATGGATGAATGTGTTAAATGCTACCTTCCCTTCCTTTTCAGCAAATCTAAAAACTTAGGTGTGACATGCTTAAATGGAAAAATAGGTTTATCTATAGAGATGAAGCTTAGATTTTAAAGCATTTGTGCATTTCCCCCCAACATTTTAGGGACTCATATTCATGTCAACAAATAATAAATTAGCTGAAGTTCAGTATTTCATTCCATCCATTGAAAACTGACCCTGTTGAGTATCTTGGGAGTCTGTTTGGATCCACTTTGTCACCTTTCACCCAAAACTATTTATGTCTTCCCTTTCATATCCAATATCACTATCATTGCTCTCTATCATGCTCCCTTCTTACTACCTTAATCTTCCAACTCCTATCCTGTACAAATGAAAGAGGGCACACTTGGGGATGTTGGGAGAAGTGGCAAATAGGACTAATAAGCATATATAGTATTTGTTTCATTAGGACATAGTAAAGTGGATGGCAGCTTTCAAAATAAAATAGAATTATATTTCATTGCACAAATGAACAAATAAATGAATGAGTAAATGCCTATATAGTCTACAAAATGAAATATTTTTAAGCCATTCAGCAATATAGTTTTAGAGACATTTTAAAAAGTAATAATTTCCCAAGTGATTATAGTGAGGACAGCAGTGCAAGATTGTCTGTCATTCCAGGTGACAGTGTTTGTGGGAAAACCAAAGCAGCAGCATCAAACAACAACTGGTTATGTGAACATCTACCGAATAAAAGCATGACATCTCCGCTGCTCAGCATTGAAAGGGTCATTAAAATGGTCTTGTCAAACTGGAGTTAGGAAATCAGTTTCATGGGTTGTGATCAGCCATTTTTTAAAAATGAGAGGATAGAATACAATAGGATAAAAAACACAGTGCATAAAACTAGTAGATTTAACTCTTTTTGAAATCTGTGTTGTGGTTATATATGTACATTTTATATATAAGGCTATATGTTCTTATGTATAATAACTGAAACAAAAAAACGTTGCACACTTCTATAGTGTAACTTGGTGTCAGGCTATAGAGGAAAGGGGAAAAATCAAATGAATAAAAATAAGCACTGGTCTATTACTGCTTACGGGCCTCTACTGTGTACCCCCTTAACCGTCGGCCTGAGTATACTTGAGCATTCTCATTGCTTACCCCCTCATTAAAAAAATGCCTTCAATTGTATTGAGTCAAAATCCATCTTTTTGGAGCTTCCCTATTGCGTTGTCTTTATTTCTACCTCTGGGCCCTATTCAGACAAGCCTAATTTTTCCTCCACATACTAACCCTTCAGTTAATATTCAAACTGAGCTGTGTTGTCCTTACTAATTGCTTCACCTCACGAAGAATTTCAAGGCTCCAAGTGTCCCTCCGGCCGCTTTCAGAACCTTCATTGACCAGGCCTCTCTAGGGCCCACATTTGGACTGTATATGGTCCTCAGAAAAGTGATAAATAATTCGGTCAGTCTGCAGAGAGAGTAGCCAGATGTGCCTGTGCCCTGCTCAGGAAAAGAAAATAGAGGAGGCATTTTAGGGGTTAGGGCCACATGTATCATTTGCAGCACTCCTTAAACACAAGCTGGGAAGCACATTCTAGAAATCCCCCCTTTTCCTAGTAGTTCCTCTTTGAGAATGACTGAAATATGCCAACCTCACCACTCAGACAGAAGCATGCACCGAGTGGGTGGGAGCTAGGAGTGGGAGGCAATGTTTCATCAAGACTTATTTTAGGCATAGATTATAGAAACACACATGCTACTATAAATACATACAAATATCTCATGCTCACTTCCTGAGAAAAGCATGTTAGTTTACGTTCATGATTGTTTTCTTTTTAAGGCAGCTATAAATACCAGGGGCTCAATATCTGAATCTGAGAAGTTAATTAATACTTTAAAAAAAAAAAAAAGCTTATCTTCAGTTCCATTTTTAGGAAACATTGTAAATATAGACTGATGGCTTAAGCAAAGACAGCTGTTTCGTTTCAAGTGCAGAAGCACGATTTAAAAAAAGAAAAACACAGAGAAAAAAAAACTGCACACTTTTAAAAAATGGTCTTGTCTAAAATTTATTTCAAGAAAGTTGTGGATTTTCCTCATATTTTGACTAAAAGGCTTTGAAAATGCATTTCCCAAATATTGTTTTGAAATTTGTATTGCTTCAGAGTTTATAATTAGTTCATCTCGATGATAAAAAAAATAATAATAATAAATGTCAGAATCAAAGCCTCTAAGTGAAACTGCCATTCTTTCTCATCAGCAATCATTTAAGGATGGAAATACATTTAATAAAATTTTACTGAAATGAAAATGTTTGCTGATTAGTTTTAAGAAGAGATTAACCACCATGAGTATAGAAGGAACGGAAATCTAGAATAGGATTTATATAAATGTGGAATATATAAAAAAGGCCTTGCACACAAATACTGAAGAGAATGTTCGCCATTTCAGTTGTGACATATAGAAAAAAGCAGATTTCAACATCAGACGAAAAGAAACAATGTTTCCACTGACAAGCTGCTTTTGCTTTGTATGTTACTTAACTGTCTCTAGCCTGCAGCATTTATCTTAAGGAAAATAATTCTGAAATTATTTACTTAAAGTCTACTTTGGGCCAGGCTTCGTTCTGGGTGCTGGATTTATGCATAAGTAGGGTGAAGAAAACTGCGATCAATGTTGATTTCTTGACAACTATTACTGAGGAAGGATAAAGAATGAAAGTTACATTTCAGACTTTTCCTGGAAACTCTAACTTCGTATATTTCACTATCTTCTGGGCTGTTTCCTAGGCATTTCAGGTCTTTATGTACAACTGAACTCTTGACCTTTCCCCCAGATTCTCTCCATTTTCACTTCCCTGACTCAGCCTTCCATACCAACGACCTCAAGACTTAACCCGGGAGCACCCTTAACCCTGCCCCATCTCCTACCCAATTTATCACCAAGTCCCTTTGAGTTTAGTTCCAAAATACATTTGGAATAATCTGCTTACTACCTGCAACCACAACTGCTTTCTTTAGGTGTTGCCTTTGACAGCACAACCACCAAAGTAAATTTTTTAAAAATTAAAATAACCCCCCAGCAGGTTCCTCCCATGCTTATTATCCACTGCCCATTGCTCTTCGGATAGAATTTTAAGTCTTTAACATGGCCCTCAATATGCTACATCGTTTGGCCCCTGCCTCCAATCTACTATCATTACTTTCTCCTCACTGGTTTCTGTTTGCCACCTGTGTTGTCGTTGTGTCTGTTTTCTAGCCCTTCAAACTCATTCTCACCTCAGACCTTTGCATAGTATTTTTTTTTTAATGTAGCCAAGGCTCTGTGCCAAGGCTCCTGATTAATTTCAACATTCACTTCAAGTCTCTGTTTAAATGTCTCTTTTTCAGAAAGGCTTTTTTTTTTAATGACTTGAACAATTTAAATGGAGCCTCACCTTGTTTCTTCTTTTATATCACCTGATGCCTTCCTTTCACTTTCCAGCACATGTAAAAATCTTCTTCATACGTCTATATGCGTACTTATTTGCCTAGTGTCATTTTTCTTTTCCAGATCTCAGGTCCCACACACACAGGGACCATGTCCATTTCGCCCAAGGTCTTCCTCAAGCAATAATTATTGTACCTGGCACATAGTAAGCATTCAACACCTTGTTTATGAAGGAATCTATAAATCACTGCATACATACATGTAAAGAACAATGAAAGGCTGCCATGGTAGAATTTTCAAACTATAGGAGATCAGTAAATAATAAAATCAGAAAGCTATGCAATGTTGGGGGGGGGGGGGAAGCACAGGATTTAGTATCAAAAATGAGAGTTCCTAGGCCTGCTCTGTCACTTAATTAGCTCCAAGATTTTGGGAAATTTACTTACCTTTTGTAATACTCAGTTTTCTCATCTGAGAAAAGACCAGTGATACTATGAAAATCAAAAAAATAATAATAGTAGTATAAGTGGCTGAAACCGGTTTGGCTCAATGGATAGAGCGTCGGCTTGGGGACTGAAAGGTCCCGGGTTCGATTCCGGTCAAGGGCATGTACCTTGGTTGCGGGCATATCCCCAGTAGGGGGTGTGCAAGAGGCAGCTGATCGATGACTCTCTCTCGTCGATGTTTCTAACTCTCTATCTCTCTCCCTTCCTCTCTGTACAAAATCAATAAAATATATTTAAAAAAATAGTAGTATAAGTGAAAGCACTTTGCAATTATAATGTAGTATGAAATTTTTGTTGTCAAAACAAAAATGTTCAGGAATAATTGAGTTGAAGTGGAGGCATACATTTCTAGTGCTGGCTTCTATACTCTTCATATTCAGGAAGTTACCAGAGAGATAAATTGATACAGAAAGGTAGCACTGAATTACATTCTCTATGCCTCTTTTCTTTCAATTATTCCTGTAATAATTCAATAAATTTTCAGAAGATACACTCTATGTACCAGCCACTATACCTTTATAACTTTAAAACATTAAAAATATAAAGGCATTTCAGATCTTTGTGTGCTACTTAATTCTTGACCTTTCACCCAAATTCTCCCAGAACATTAAATATATAAATAGAAATGTCATAACTTTTCATCTAAAACAGTAAAACCTAGAGTCTTGGTGAGGCAAGCTGGAGAACCAAGAAACTCATTAGAGGTCATAAAAATCTTTCCAGGGGTGATTTGGGAAATAAATGAAAAAAAATAAAAAAGGAAATGAATTCATTTTTTACTACTTACCTTGGGCAGGTTGTTTAGACCAAGTCTTTGTTTATGGTCAAAATTGAGGTCAATGTTATCTATCTCCGGTATAGTGGAGAGAGTAATTTAGATAGTAGATGAGGAAAATTGGGTTTACAAGTCACTTAATAAATGTTTGTTCTCTTCCTCCCCTTTGTTTTCTCAAATCTATTCATCAGACACTAACCTAGCGGGGGCACGTTTACTACTGGCAGATCCTCAGCCTCTTTGTGTGATGAAACAATACTTTTTGAAAACTGGTGCCCAGAAGAAAGTACCCAGAAGCTGCTTCTTTTGAACAGCCTTCCTTATTTTCTATCTTTACTACACAAAAGCAAAAACTATAAGGTGCCTTTCTTTATATGATCCTATCTACATGCAATTTGTGAATTCTTTCTAGAAGTCTTTTAGGTCCCATTCTTCACTGGAAACACATGTACGAAGAAGGGAAAGAATAGAGTGACAGCAAGTAAAGGCTTTTCAAGCACATGTGGAGTCACCTTTGGCAAAGAGCAGCCGCTAATCATAACCTTGGGGTTTATGTCACATTTCTGGGAAACAGAAACCAGCATTGTTTTCCTGTGGGTGGTCTTGCCCTCTAAACAATTTTGAAGTTCCTTAATCTCTCTAATTCATCTGAAGGCATTTAGGCAGTACTCAGGGAGAGCTGCTCAATGACGTGTGGAAGGATTATTCAGACTTTTTGAAAATAGAGCTTTCAGTTGATTTGAGAGCAATACAGCATAGAGTAAAATCATGGACTTTGAAATCATGTAGTCCTTGGTTCAAGTTATAATATCTTATTGTAGCTGAAGGATTTGCAGAACGCTTTAGGTTCTTATTGCTGGGGTACAAATGGCCACACACTATTTGTGTGTGGCCATTTGTACAGTTCAGGAAGCCAGATATAAAAAAAGGGTCTGCAGTGCTATGTTTCTTCTGAAGGCTCAAGGGGAGAATTTGTTTCTTTGCCTTTTCTAGTGTCTAGAGGTTGCCTACATTCCTTGGCTCTTGGCTTCTTCCTTCATTTTTTAAATCCAACAGTTGAGCATCTTCTCTCCCCTCTGACTTCCTGCCACCCTCTTATAAGGACTCTTAATGTTACATGGGCCAAACCAGATAATACAGGATAATCCTTACATCTCATATTTTTAACTTATTTAAACTGTAAAATTCCTTTGCCCCATAAGTTCCTTTTGCAGTATAAGGTTCCTTTTTGTCTATATTTACAGGTTCATTCCAGGTATTAGAAAATGGACATTTTAGGGAGTAAACTGTCATTGTTTCAAATTTCTTACCTGTAACATGAGGATTACAGGAGTTCCAACCTTATAGGTTGTTATGAGAATTAAATAGAATCATACATTGCTACTTGACACTATTATGAAACGTTAAGTGATTCGGAGCTTTATACACATTTATGACACAAGAAGATCTGATACCTGCTCTTGGTAGAGATAGATTTTAAGTAATCATAAATATAAATGTATGTTTGAAATCTGTAATAAGTGCTACTACGGCCTAGTAAATGGTATGTTTGCAAGGAAACCCGATCTAGTCTAGAAAAATCAGGAAAATCCTCTGAGCAAGTAGCTTTTAGTTGACATTTTATGAGTAAATAAAAGTTACCTAGCTGAGATAAGAAGTAGAGAACTTTCCAGAAAAAAGAAAAATATATGCAAAGACCCAGGACAGGAATGAACATGGTACATTCAAGGAACTGGAAAACATATACGGTAGGTATGGAGAAAGTGTGGCAAATTAGGATGCTACAGAAGTAGTCAGTGACCAGAGAAATGTCATGCTCAAAAAGATTATGTTAAGCCCTAGCTGGTCCTGGGTTCAATTTCAGTCAAGGGTATGTATCTTCACTGCAGGCTCCTCCTTAGCCTGGGCCCTAGTCTGGGCCGGGGCACATGCAAGAGGCAACCAATTGATGTTTCTCTCACGTTAGTATTTCTCTCTATCTTTCTCTCTCTATTCCACTCTCTCTAAAAATCAAAGGGAAAATATCCTCAGGTAAGGATTTTAAAAACAGGTTATGTTAAGATTTTGGATCTTATCCTAAATGTAATAGCAAGATTGGTCTGATCAGATTGCTTATTAAAACCATTGCTCTGGATGCTGTGTACAGCATGGCCTTGGTCCAGGTGAGAGAAGTTGGGGTTATAGACTGGGATCCCAGGATGCAAACTCCAAAATGGAGATCACCAGGAAGGTCATTTATTATGAGTGTTCTTAATAAGAGAGGTGTGGTTCATATGCCAATAAACCTGTCAGAGGCAGCAAACATAGGGTTGGCCCATGGAAACCCTGGAACGAGCATCAGCTGCCATGATTGGTGAGATGAACATAAGCCCACCTGCAGTAGTCTTTCAGGGAAGCATCCTTCAGGAAGGAGGTCGTCCTAGGCTCCTGTCTGTGTTTCATCCTTCACATTGGAGTCTTCAGCAACCCTTCTGAACTTAACCTTCATCAGTTATCACCACCTGTATAAGGACTTCCCTGGTGGAGGACTTCAGCGTCCCTTGCCTGGCTCATTTTGGAGAGTGTCCCAACTAGTCCTTTTGCTCCCCGTGTCCTTGTTGTCTTCCTACATATCTACTCTCTACAAAGAAAAGTCAGTGTGTTTTTTAAAATTATAATTAAAACCCTGTAATTTCTCTGCTCCAAGTTCTCCAAAGGCTGCCTGTCTCTTACAGAGTAAATAAGTGCTAAATCCATGAAAAAGCCTAGGAGCTTGTACTCTTGCCTCTGCCTTCTTACCTCCTTCTCCCCTCCATCTACTCTTCTTTGGCCACTCTGCTCCAACCACACTAGTGTGGTCTCCTGGGTGTTCACATATATTCCACGACACTCTTAACTTCAGACCTCTGCACTTGCTGTTTCCTCTACCTATAACACCCTTCCTCCAGATGCCTACACAGCTCACTCCCTTCACCTCTTTCGAATTCTTGCACAATATCCCATTGAAAAGTTGGCTCTAAATACCCCATGCAAACCTCAACCTCTCCCTTCCTCTCCTATACAAATCTACTCATTTGTTACTTCCTGACATCATCTATATTAATAGTGGCCCGATGTATGAAATTTGTAGGGGAAGGGGAAGTGGGGAGGAAGGTTGTCCTTCAGCCCTGCCTATACCCTCTCCAATCTGGGACCCCCTTGGGGGATGTCTAACTGCTGGTTTAAGCCCGATCCCTGTGCAGTCAGACATCCCTCTTGCAATTCTGGATCACTGGCTCCTAACTGCTCACCTACCTGCCTGGCTGATTGCCCCTAACCACTCTGCCTTCCAGCCTGCTCACCCCCAACTGCTCCCCCTCCCCCACCAGCCTGATTACCCCAACTGCTCTCCCTTCCTGGCCTGATTGCCCCTAACCGTCTCTGCCTCAGCCCTGCTACCATGGCTTTGTCTGGAAGGACGACTGGAAGGCCTCCCGGTCTAATTAGCATATTATCCTTTTATTAGTATAGATAAATGTACATCCTTTTATTGTCTATTTAGGTAGATTTTAAACTTCATTAAGGTAAGGTAGAGATTTTTTTATTGTTTCCTTTTATTTATTTGGTTTAGTTAGGTTTACTGTTATATTCCCAATGCTTAGAAAGTTGTAGGTAAAGGTAGACCTTTAATAGATATTGATTGAAAAAATGAGTGAGTATATGAATAAATGATTGGATGAATATATATGAAGGGTAGCTAACTCAGTTTTCTAGTGTGGCACCTTCCCTGCACTAGATCTGATTTGAAAGGAAAACCAGCCCAGCTTCTTGGAGGATTAGAACATGGACCAGGCAGAAGGTCCATAAAAAGAAGTTTCTGGGGCCCTTTGAAGTTGAAGAAAGCAGTTGGCTGAATATAAGTGCTCCATATATCTGTGGGGACAGTGGCTGGCTGAATATTGTGGAAGGTGAAAAGAACAAATTCAAATTCTCCCAAAGAAGGTGTCGTTTTATGTCTGGGGAATGTCAAAATACATACATACATACACACACACACACACACACACACACATATAAAAGTAAAATCATTCCTTTTGAGTACTGTATACGTAAAACACCTGATTACCTTTCCTACTTGTTTAAAGTAGACATATTGTTGATGTATACACAAACCTAAGGGATATTGTCTATTATTATTATTAACTTACACTCTTATTCAGTGAATACACATTAGCACTTGTATACAGCCTCTGAAAGGTCACCATTCCAGGCAGTGTCCTGTCAGCGCTTTGTAGGTAAACTCCCATTCTTCAATAGGACCTATTTATTCCAAACTGTTGTACTTAATTGTTAAGCTATCTTTGAGCAGCTTAGGAGTGGCCCTGGATAGAAGTGTCCAAAGGGCGCAGATGTTTGGAGAACACTTTAAAAAATTCTCTGGGAATTCTTCTGCTCACACTTTCCTGTGTTAGCAAAACTTTGGTTTAGAAAGATTTTGAGAGCTTAAGGCACCCAGCTTGCGTCTTAACTTTGCACTTTTTCTTTTTTATATAAAGAAGAGCCCACCTCTCTATAATTCTATGGACAAAGATGAGGCAAAAAGAAACCCCTGCTTCCACGCCCCATCACGGAACACAGCTTTGGGAACATTTTGCACAAACAAGAACGGGACATTGGCAACTCAACTGTTAAACCTGCCTCTGATTATTCTTCCTTGAGATCACTCTGATGTCACCAGTGTAATCTGAGCCTGGAGCTTTTGCTCAGGCCTTAAATAGCAGCACTGGAATGAGTTTGCCACAGACTCTCTGGAGAGCCTGGGCTCCGACTTCCCCAAGATCCTCCCACCTATGAGAGCGAAGCCGAGCCACCCAGCCTGCACCATGTCCTCCTCGCTGCGAGTCAGCCCGTCCATCCACGGCTACCACTTTGACACAGCCTCACGCAAGAAAGCCGTGGGCAACATCTTTGAAAACATCGACCAGGAATCACTGCAGAGGCTCTTCAAAAACTCTGGGGACAAGAAAGCGGAGGAGAGAGCCAAGATCATTCTGGCCATAGACCAAGACCTGGAAGAGAAAACACGGGCTCTGATGGCCCTGAAGAAGAGGACGAAAGACAAGCTTTTCCAGTTTCTGAAACTGCGGAAATACACCATCAAAGTGCACTGAGGTGCCAGAGAATGGATAAGGACATTATCCAAGAATGGACATGTAAAGACCAAGCGAGTTTGGGAGACGCTAACACGCAACAGCGCTGTGTGGCTCCTTGCAAGCTTCTCCTCCTCCGTCAGGACTCCGGAGGCTGGAAAGGAGCAGAGCAAACCGGTTACAAGGACTCCAACCAATTTCACGCCTGGCTGTGACAGTGGAGAACAAGATGCTTTCAGCAAGGATTTGAAAACTCTCCCGGCCAGAAAGGACTGATGCCGGTGTCAGGAGAGGTCTGGACAGATGTGATGAGAGATAAAATTGAAGGATAACAGATGGCTGAGGGAGAACTGCAGCCAGGGTCTCTTGGTCAGGCCCTTGGACTTAAATTCAACCTGAACTTTTTGTTTGTTTCCTTAAGCAAACCGGGAAAGGGGAAAGAGGAGGGAGGAGGGAGGGAAGGGAGAAGAGGGAGAGAGAATTTCATGCTACAATTGTTTACTGAGTTTTTTATTTGAATTCTCAAGATGTTTCCAAGCTCCAATGCTATCTATTGGTATAGATTTTTTTTTAGAGATCAGTAAGTGATTATTTATTTGCATTTATTACAGTGCCTGAAAAGTACACCACACGGGTGTAAGTGCAAAGTCAAGGAGCTGCAGTAACTTCAGCAGCTCAGTAAAACCATATGCCACCTTCTGGTTTATAAATGTTTTTTATGCATTTCAGAATAACTGTGCAAAAGTTGCAATAATGGGCCCTTTAGAAATGCAAAGTACTGTGAAAAAAATGTATATATTTTTTTATCTTCTAACTAATGCTAAAGTATAATCTAATTAAATGTCTTACAGTTACTGCAGTGAGCATTAGGAAGTGAACACGGTATACTAAATAGTTTATAAAGATGCTATAGTTTCTATAATTTATTATATAAGACAAATGATATGCAACCATAATAAATTATTATAAACTTGACTGCCCTTGGTCTGTGTTGATTGGAATCAAAATACAAAATAAGATGATAAATTGCTACTACAATCTTATAGAAACTATTATCAACTTTTCTAAGGATTTTAATCTAAGAATGAAAAGGTGCTTTTAGCTAGCTTTACATTAATTGCCAAACTTTTTCAAACCAAATTCTTACATCAAATATTCAGAGAGTTTCTTGTCCTCTTTAAAATACAAGGTACAGACATAAAAACGTATGGATTGCCTTATTAATATTGTTATTTATGTCTCCATTGAGGGTGAGTTTTAAAAGGCTTTTCTCTCCCATATTTTAAAAAATTTCTCCTCTGTGGCTTCAGTAAATCAGTACTTTTGTACATTTATTTCTCCCAAAACAGTATATTTTGAGGTTAGAGTCTGAATTATGATCAAGACTCTGTGGGATATCAGTGTTTATTTAATATAAACCAATATGGGAATAATATTGCAGTCTTTGTTTATTTCCTCATAAAATTATAATAAAATACTTCTAAGAAGACATCCAAAGCCTACTGCACTTTTCTATCAGGCAGAAATAAAAGTTTCTCAGAAATTAAGTGTCTCAGGAACATCTATAAAGATGTTTGAAAGTGCTGATCACAGTAAAACAAAACAACTTAATGCTCTAGAATCTTTTGGGAGAGTTATAAGTCAGGATTTTAAACAATACATTTTTTAGAAGGAGACTAAGTGGTCAAATCTATTTCCAAAAGTTAATTGATTTTTTCACTGAAGAGAATATAAAATCTCTCAATTAAAAAGGAAATGTTTTACATGAGAACATCTATGAGAAGCACAAATTCATATACAGAAGTGTGTGATGCACACATTTTCTGGGAGGAATATTTCTAATTTCTATCTCATTTTCAAAGACTTCATGGTATCAAAATAAATTAAGAAAAAAAAAAAGATTTTACAGATGGGAGTCTCAAAGGGTGATGGTATCTTGGGATTATCAAAATGAAGGCTGCTCTATGACCCTCTGTCCCCATTTTTGCTAGCAGAGCTTATTTAATGATCTCACCCAAAGTCTTCTCCTCAGGTGCCAAACTTCCCACTTCTGATTAGGGCCTCTCCATGACACATTTTCTCTGTCCCTGGGGGATCCCCAAAGACACTGATAAATCGCCAGGGAAGAAATCTTAGCAACTTTCCCCTCCAGAATACCTATTATACTCCACGCTTCCAATGAAAGTGTTTGACCTATTTTTTTCAAAGACTTTAAATGCATCTTAGATGCTGCACATAGTTCAAAGTTTCAATTTATTTTACATACTCTTAACTATGTACTCTGCCTATTTTCAGTAGAATGCAATATAAATCTTACCCACAAATTCACATTAGCATGTACTAACTTAGTTTTCTTGCTTTCAACCATCGTTTTTTTCTGGTTGCAAAGACATCACATAGGAAATGAATTAAATAGCAACTGGGGAATGATCCACAACAGTGTAGAAAAATAATAACTGTTCCAGGGAGTTATTGCACAAACACGTTGTTTGTCCCTATATGCTGAACATAAGTTGGAAGCAATGTGATTGCACGAGGATGGTTTTTAACTGCATAATACTTTTATCATTTAACTGGAGGTCAAAGTAAACACCACTAGAACAGGTAGGATTAATTCAGTTTAGAAACCCTTCTATGGCACAGGGATGGCCAAATATATCTCAAGGTATCTCACTGTAATAGAAGGAATATAAGCAGCAAAGATGGCATGGCTCATTAATAACATTTGCATAATTAGGATCATAATAACAACTTTTATTGAGTGCTTACAATTTACCAGACAATTTCCCAAGTTGTTTTCATGCATGAAATCATTGATTATTGTCATGCCTTAAGGGCAAGTGTGTGCATGCATGTGCAAATGTATACAGTGTAATAAAACTGAAGCACAGAGCTGAATAGCACATGTTGAATAGCACACAGCTAATGAGGCCAGGACTCAAATCCAGGAAGACTTGCTCCAAATCCTTGACTTCTAGCTACTAGTTTAGACTGCTTCTCTAGGAGAAACCGAGCTTCTCTTTTTCCTTTGAAAATGACACTTACATGCAAGTAAGACAGAAAGACAGGAAGGTATGTCCTCTGAGAAAATCACTTTCATCTGATCTGAGTCTGTTTGTTTTTTTGTCACTTGTGTTACAGGGGGGAAAGTTTCTGAGTTTAGTGACTTCAATTGTATTAAGGGTTTCTTCTATGTAAACCCTTGTAACCCTTTCAAGTCTGCAGTTAAAATAATACCTGGGTTAATACCTTGGAGCAGAATACCCACCTAAGTTCTCTTGCAGTAGTCAGTCAAATGCTGTGGGTCTCCATTTGCTCATTGGGAGAAATCAGAAACTATAGATTCATTATTTTATTTCACTCAATGTTTGGCTCCTCAGTTTACCTCCCTGGTCCACAGCAAAGGAGGGTTTGCATCTTTAGGAGTCTCCAATAGATGGGAAATACTGGGAAAGGGGCCCAGGAGAATGCCTGCCTACTATTTCCCCCACTTTCAGAGGGCAATCAGACGATGCAATTGATCTGCCCTTGGCTAGCCTTACTAATAAACACATGATCAGGCCATGGTTTAGGAATTGTGTGGTCTTCCAAGGTTCCCCAACTATCTTTCTAAACTTCACATAGGGTTTCCCAGAAGAGCATACAGTTAATTAACTCCCTTTCTCACACACAGGTTAGTGGACTCAGGACTTGTACCTTATCCATTCACACAATCAAAATATAGTCAACACTCTTAACTGTGGGCCACTGTGGTTAGAATGGATCTCTATTCTTCTTCTCAGAAGTGTCAAAAAAAAACCCCAATTTAAAATAAATATAACACACACACAACACACACACACACACACACACACACACACACACACACACAATTTACATCCCTTCAAAGAGCACAGTAGTTTACTCTCCTGAGCCTTTGTTTCCCCATCTGTAGACGGCACATTCTTTTAAGCAAATACGATCAGACTAAGTCTGAAGTTGTGTTTTTTTTTCCTTCCAACTTTGTCTATAACAAATTCTTTTTTAATTTCTGGATTTTTACCTGTAAGGGAAAAATATATTGACTGGATGATATCTGTGACCTCTTTTAGAACTCATATTCTTCATAAATTGGAAATAATAATTGTACAACCTACATGATAGGCCTTCATTCCATATGTGGCAGGAATTTCTCTTGAATAAAACAAAAGCCTAACTTAAAAGTTTTGATTACTAATGATGGTTGCTGAACGCAGAATGTGAGGGGACTATCTTTCGGTGGATCCATCTGTTTTTTAATAGCCTGCATCATTTTTGGTGTGTGCCTATGGTAAGGCCACTTGTTAACCTAACTACCTATTTCACATGCAAGCAATGACTGCCACTGCTGTCACAGAAAATCTCCACTGTGAGTGAAGACCATAATCGCCTGGGGCATTTTAAAAGATACTTGATTCCTTTCTCTGTCTAACTCATTCCACTTAGTATAATACCCTCTACATTCATCCACGTTGTCACAAGTGGTAAGATTTCACTATTTTTTATGACCAAATAATATTCCTTTGTGTGTGTGTGTGTGTGTGTGTGTGTGTGTGTGTGTGTAAAGAAAAGGTGAGAAAAAGAAAAGAAAAAAATATATATATTATACCTTTTCTTTACCTATTCATCTTTTCTTTTGATTGGAGCATTCAATCTATCTACACTTAAACTAATTATTGATTGGTATGTAATTATTGCCATTTATTTAATTGTTCTGATTGTCTGTTTTTCTTTCTGTGTTCTCTTTTTATTCCCTTGCTCTCTTATCTTTTATATATATATATATATATATATATATATATATATATATATATTTTATTGATTTTTTACAGAGAGGAAGGGAGAGAGATAGAGAGCGAGAAACGTTGATGAGAGAGAAACATAGACCAGCTGCCTCTTGCACACCTCCTACTGGGGATGTGCCCACAACCAACGTACATGCCCCTGACCGGAATCGAACCCTAGACCTTTCAGTCCGCAGACCGATGCTCTACCACTGAGCCAAACCGGTTTTGGCTCTCTCATCTTATAGGTTGGTGACTTTCTGTTTCATGTTTGGATTCCTTTCCTTTCTGTGAATTTCTTATATATCTCTTATACATTTTTGGTTTATATAATAGTTATCATGTGCTTCATATATACCCAGAACAATATGATTTCACTTATATGTGAAATCTGAAAAATAAAATAAACAAACAAGTAAAGCAGAAACAAACTCATAGATCCATGAATTTTCTGCACTGGGCCTCTAGTTAAATACATAAATAAATAACTTTTTTAAATAATAAAAGTATAGATTCCTGGTTCCAAACTCTAAACAATGGGCTATGTAATGGGTATTTTTACAAAGCTGCACAGTTAACTATGAAGAGCACTGGTTATTGGGAACCATTCCTTATGTTACAGTTGTACATTCTTTTGATGGCACTCAATGTAAGACTAAAAAGACTCTGATTTTGTGCCATTAGCTAGAGTCTTTCTTACCATATTAATTCTGACATTAATTGAAAATAATACCCCCAAAAGGACATATTTTGAGGAGAGTATAATATTTCCTGAATTTTAATAATTGTAGTATGTAAAGATTAACCTCTGCACTTAATTATTCAGAATTTCTGGAGCTGGTCATCTGCCATCTCTATCCTATAACCACTCCCCAGGTTATTTTGTTGTAAAGTCAGATTGAGAACCAGTTAACTAGAATCAAAGTCACAAACTGTGTCCAGTATGAGGACATGGCTCAGTTTAAACCACCCATATCTCCTCAGGCACATCTTAGGCCTCAATACATTTTTAACTAAACAAAATGTTAATCCAAGATGCAATCAGTACCTCATCTTGAAATATGTTATTCCTATTATCTCTCATTCAAATAATATCATTATATTAACTTTGCTCATAAATTCTCTCTGTTCTAAGAAATTTTATCTGATCACCATTAGCTTGATTCTCAGAAGCCATATAGTCTTAGCAAATTAAATATCTTTTTTCAACTGAATGGAACGCCTTTCTTTCAACTAAACAGTAGGCCTATCTAACCCTTGCCTGCTATCCTGGATAATTCATTTATTAATCCAGACAAGTTATTCTTGCAGAGGCAGTCTTTTAAAAAGCAAGGCTAAGCACTCATCACAAATAATCACATAATTAACACTTAATAAAACAAATTTCTTCCTAACAGCAAATATCTTCTACTAAGAAAATGTGGTTTTACTTTTAAAGCAGAACAGGAAGATTGAAATCAGGGATAAGAGAACACTTGAAAAGGGTAAAGGCAAAAACAAAGGAAGGTGGTAGTGGCCTGAGGAAAAACATCTGCTCCCCGAGGTTTCTTAGCACTGGTCTTGGCTGTTAGATAGCTACATATTTGGCTGTGCTGTGTGGTAGATGGTAGAAAGATAAACAGAGAATTAGAAGAACTGGATTAATCCTGCCTCAGCCATTTACTAGTGAATGTGCACATTTTGAATAAATAATTTAATATCATTCAGTCTTCCTTTATCTTCTATAAGTTGTTAGGACTGCCATAAGTTGTTAGGACTGCCATAACAAAGTACTACGGGGTAGGTGGCTTAATCCACAGAAATGTATTTGCCCACATTTCTAGAGACTAGATCTGAAAGCCTGAGACATCAGCAAGCTTCTTTCTTTGCCTTGAAGAAAACTATCTTTTCTCTGTGATTTCACAGGGTCTTCTTTCTCTGCATCTTAATCTCTTTGTCTTATAAGGACACCAGTCTTATTAAATGAGGGCCCACCATGACCTTATTTTCCCTCAATTATTTCACTGAAGGCTGTATCTCCAAATACTGTAATATACTATGGTTAGGATTTTAGCATATGGATTTTGAGGGGGCACAATTCAGCTCATAACACCTTCACACTTATTTCTCTTGATTGTTGTAAGTCTGAAATAAGGTAATGTTTTGGAAAAGACCCAGAGTTAAGTACCTATAAGGGTAAGATTCTTGAAGACTGAGTGGTGCTTTGCTGATGTTAGTACATTACAAAGCCTCTAGCACTGAGCTAAACATGGGGTAGATAATTCGCAGGTGTTTGTTGATTATGAACATACACACACTTCTCATAAATATAAGGTATCTTTTTGATATATTAATTTATTAATCTCTGAAATAAACACGTGATCATCTGCATCTCTTTTGTCTCCTCAGCATCTCAATGGAGGGCTCAGGGGACAGTGGCCCATTAGTGTTAAATGGCTAAACCAAGGCACGAGCCACAGTTCATGTTGGAAGAGTCATGACGGGAAGGTGTCCTGCCATAGTGCATTTCTGCCTCTAAGCACTTTGTCGTTACACAGGAATGGCTGCAAAATGTTCAGTGGAATTGAACAAGTTCTCTGAACATCTGTGAACTGAGTTGCTGACAGCTTCTAATTTTTGTTGTTCTTGACATAATTTTTGTATCTCTGGTTATGGATCTAAGACAGAAACGTATTGTTTTCTTTCATTCTTCTTCCAGCTTCAGGGTCATAGTACAGCCAGTCACTGGCAGAGCTTTCATGCAGATGAGTGTGGAGAAGGGAGGGACTGGTTGTGGGAAGGTTTTAAAAACTCTAAGTGCTATTAAAACTGAAAAAGAAAGGCTGTGCTGATCACCAGAGCAATTCTATACATCTTATATCATCTAGAAAGAATTTCAGAAAGAATGGCACAGGCTTAGAGTCCCGTAATCTGTGCTGGAGAAGTGTGGGAGCCTTTGTGGAATAAAGCCTTCCAGCATGTGCTTAGGAACCAAACGCCTTTGCCTGTTTTCTGTTTTCATTCGGAAAAGACAAACAACTAAATGTGCCTCATACCAACAATCAAGACCATATTAACGTGGCATTGGATAATCATTTAATTAAGTTGACTAAAATACGTCAGCCAAGCAATAGTAAGATAATATGTAGGCAAAATAACAAAATGAGCTTCTCATTTTGAAATTTAAATTGATCATATCACATTAACTAGGTATGAACTATTGTCTTTATATTCCACATACATTTGGATGTTGAAAATATCTGCATTGTCACCTTTCTTATGGGGCAAAATTGGCATGTGATTCTTCCAAGATTTCCTAGCCTGGCATGTGGATTCTTCATTATCCTAAAAAGATGTCAGGACGAGTTTCCTATATCCCATTGGTTACCTTTCACACTATTTCAGTGAACCTTTATTCTTTTGTAGCTTTTTCTTATTATCTTGAAACTGCTTTAAGATACTGAACAATTTTTCTCTTTCAATTTTCAAAACTCAGTATTGCTGGTAGGTTTGTAAGGTTTTTAGACAAATAAGACAGAGCTGGTTTCTTAGACAAGACAGGGACCTGTGAGAGATATGACCACTTAAAACTCTGATTCTTAGCTAAGAAAAAACAGAAACTCAATATTCTGGGCATCAAGGTTGAGAGACTGACAAAGACTCACTCACCTTAATCAAACTCACAGTCTGCAATATAAATAAGGACCACTAATTAATTTATTTATGGGAGGAATTTAACTACCAAGCATGAAGGCAAATCATAAGTGAACACAAAGGGGAGGTAGTGTCAATTTCACCTTGGCTTTGGTAAGGCTTGAAGAACTTGCCTCATAAAAGAATATTATCTGTTGACCACTGAAATCTTAGCTTTTGCTGCATAACAAACCCTCCCAATACTCAGTAATGTAAAATGACAACTGCTCTATTTAGCTCATGATTTTGTGGGGTATCTTGGGGTTCTACTGGTCTGGGCCAAGTCAGCTGTCCTCTGTTGGTTTTTTTCATATACCTGGGGTCAGCTGTCATGCCCACTGGTAGCTAGATAATGCAGGATGGTGCCAATTGCATGTCTGGTGATTGACAGGCTGCTTACCAGGACATTTTGATTATGCTCCACTACTTGTTGCAATCTACCATATTACATGTAGGGACTCTCGACATACCAATGCTAGATAAGCATTTATCAGATTCTATCTTTCTGTCTCCTTCATTTGTATAGGCTATGCTCACCATCTACCTACTTTGTAACATTATCCTTTCCAGAACAGGGGTACAATATAAGAAACTACGCTTTATTAGTGATAGTTGCACTCTAGGACTTCTTCCTTGAGATCAAATCCAGATTAATTCACAAGCGTCATCATTCATTTAGGAATACTTCTTTTTTCTTACTTCCATGGCATGTTAGTTTGGTCCACAAGACTCAGACATTCATTTAGAACTGTGGTTCACAAAACTAACCACTCATTTAGGAATCCTTTTTTACTGACTATCCTGGTTAGCTAATTTTCTTCATATGATGTGAATTTAACCAATGTCATATTCAGGGAACATTCACTGTTGTTTTTCTGAAATTCCCTATATGGTGAAGAAAGGTCAGAGACTTCACTATTATCTCAATGTGCCAACACCAGTTGATGGGTATAAGCTGAATTCTGAAAAATTATAACCACCCTAACCACAACTTTTTATTCCTTAGGAAACATATTAGCACATATCATTGAACATTTGAACTAGTTCCTCTCATTTAAAAATATACTGTTTGGTGAGAGTGTAAATTTAACTACTAAAAATGACTGTTCTGTACTCGGGGATGGTGGATATGAAGAGACATTCGCATGAGGGAGACAGACTGACTCAGAGAAAAGAATTAATGGAAGCACATGGCTCCTGAGAGCAGGAAATGCTTTGATAGGCCTTTTCCTCTTTTTGTTACCCGGAGAGCCTTGACAATAGACTCCACCTTGGAGCAGCTGCTCTCTCCCCCTGTGATGATCACAGCACATTTTCCTTGTCAGACTTGGAGTCTGCACCAGGGAGTGCGCAGGAAGGGACATGCACAATGTTGGGGACCTGCCCTTGAGCCTCCAAGCTGCGTGATGGGTGGAGACATCACCCTTAAGGCACAAGAGTCACTTTGGCCCACACTTCAGGAAGGCCATCTGCTTTTCTTGTTCCTCTGACCTTTTGTTAGAACCCACCCAAAATTGGAAAGAAATTATCAGGATGAAACTAAACCTAAGGCAGTTTTAGACCCTGCTGCTTGTATAATAAAAGCAAGTCAAATTAGCAAACTTTGAGTTAGCACCTAATATGTGTAACAATTATGCTCTGTATTGGCAATGGAGGAAAAATTACAATTTTTTTGTAGTGCCTACATGGTGTCAGGCAATACACAGGATGCTGAATAATTTCATCTAATTTTAAAAATATTTTTGTAAGGCAAGTTTTTTTATCCCCAATTTATAGAATAAGAGACGGAGGCTCCAGGAGGTTCACCAACTTTTCCAATGCTCTAAACTCAGAAGGATGTAGGGAAGTACAAAATGAGAAATCTGCCACTATCTCATATTTGATTTGATTTCAGCCCTGATGTATTTCTTACTTTGTGCTTAACAATTTTCATTCCCTACTCTTGTGTTCATGAAACATTGGAAGCAGAAGACTTGGTTCTAGTCCCATTCTAATGTGTGCCATGGGAAAGTAATTTAACTTGTTGAGTTTAATCCTTCTTGATAACATTAAGGAACTAGACAAAATGAGCCTACAACCCTTCTAATTTCTAAACTTATAACTGTTATAAAATGTGGACTTTACAACTATTAAGATGTCTACTATAACAAAACAAAACAAATAAAAACAGAAACAGAAAACAACGAGTATTGGTCAGGATGTGGGGAAACTGGAACCCTTATTTGTGTATTGCTAGTGGATATGTTAAATGGTTCTGTCACTCTGGAAAGCAATATGGTATTTCCTCAAAAAAGTAAGCATAAAATTACCATGTGATCCATCAATTCCACTTCTGGGTATGTACCCCCGAATATTGCAAGTTGGAACTTTAACATGTATTTGCATATCCTTGGTCATATTAATATTTTTTTGCAATAGACAAATGGTAGAAACACTAACATGTCAATCAATGGATGAATGGATAAACAAAATGTGATATTAGTATTAAAAGGGAAGGGAATTCTGACACATACTAACAAGAATGAACCTTGAAGATATTAAGTAAATAAGCCAAAAAGAGTCAAATACTGTATGATTTCACTTTTATGAGGTACCTAAAGTAGTCACATTCACAGAGACTAAGGCTGAGGGGAGAGAACAATGGGGAGATAGTTTAATATGGACTTTCAGTTTGAGAAGATGAAATAAGTTTTATAGATGGATGGTGTTGATGGCTTCTCAACAGTGCGGCTCTACTTTATACTACTGAACTGTATACTTAAAAATGGTTAAAATTGTATATGATGGATATTTTACTGCAGTAAAATAAGAGGAGTTGAAAACGGGGCATGGATTTTGCAATAAAACATAAAGAATAGTCCCTCTTATTAAAACATTTGAATTACTATTCAATTTTCAAATTATTTTTAGGGACTTTCAAAATATTACTGATTTTATAGGTTCAATGGCTATGCAATATAAGCCACAATGTACTAGTATAGAATGAGTAGAAGTTATGAGTAGAAGTTTGACAAATGATGGAGAGAAGAAAATTTTAAAGAATAGAACTATTTTATGATAAGATTCTGTGTTGGGAAAAGTATACTTTGTTCAAGAAAATGGGAACAAGTTGACATTGGTGGACCCCACAGAGTAAGGGAAAGAAGAGCAAGTGTTGGGAATGGAGACCTGAGGGGCTGAATCTTGGGGGGGGGGGGCAGGTTACAGAGTTTGAACTCTGTTATAATGCAAATAGAGCCAAAGAAGACTTTCTTGCTGGAAGCCTGAAGGATGGCAATATTATGGTTTGTGATTTGAAAAGGTCTACCTAACAGCATTTTGTGGGAAGGGCCAGTGGGTAGCAGTAGCATTAAATTGTTCATCTTTTAGGTGGCTATTGTACTTGTCCAAACTAGAGTACATGGAAGTGGAGATGGAGAGAAGTAGTTGTATTTTAGAGATAATTTGGCAAGAACTATCAACAGACTTTGGAGATGCACTGGCTTAATCCTCTGAATTATTTTTCTAATCAGTCATTTTCCCCAGGTCCACAGTCACCCTACCTGGACCTCTATCATGTCCATCCACTAGAGTATTGTTACTGTCGATGGAGTTCATTGCCTTCAGCTCTTGCCCCTCAAATGTGTCCTCTGCATTACAGCTAAATTTAGCTTTCTAAGAAGCCACTCTACAGACAAACTTTTTTGCTTGAAATTTTCAAAGTCTACCCAGTGCCTACAGTATTAAGTCCAACCTCCTTAGCCTGGTATTCAAAGTGTTTTATGGTTTGATCTCTCTTAATGTATCTACCTCATCCCCATAACATGGATTCAATAAAAACTATTTTTTACATCATTTCAGGCCAGATTAATTATTATCAGCAATTTGTTATAAAGCATTTCTCTCACTGTTCTTTCATTCATCTGTATGCTGTAATTGCTGCTTTTAAAAATGCAGCTCTTCCTCATTCTGGATTTGAACTAATTTCTTAAGAAGTTTTTGGTGAGCCTTTGATTCATACTAGACACAGCTAGCCATTGTATCTACCACTATGATCATGTTCTATCATCAATTTCTAGTAATCATTGCACATGTCAATGAAAGTGAAAAATCTTATTTTGTATTGAGAAAGTACTCAGTATGGTGTTTGTTGCTGATGATTTAATCAATGATCACATGCTCTGCATAAGATGCTCTTGGGGACTGGAGATGCTGAGCAGCAGTGGAAGGAGAAAATGCTCAGGCACCGGAAGGGGAGATAGAAAATACCTGACATTTGGTAAATAATTATTAAATAATAAATGACTGACAACTTTCTTTAGCTATAATATTGAACTATAAGTAATTTGGGAATAAGCTCTAATGATTGCACAGCTGTTACTTAGAAAGTTTAGTTCAATTATTTCTTGAATATTTGGTTCAAGATTTGTAAAAGCAAATAGTTTCTTCTTTAAAATAGTAGTGATGGAGTTGGGGGAGGGTGGAAGGAAGGCAGACATATAAACAAGTAATCTTATATAATAAAAGGCCAGTGACCATAAGCATAATGACTAGAACAACAGTTGACCAATTGCTATGAGGTGGGGAGCCAGCAAGGGGAACCAGGTGACTGGTGATGGTGGCAGAGTAGACCCAGGGCTGGTGAGAGGAACCAGGTGTCTGGTGGAGGCGGCAGGGTGGGACTGGGACTAGCTTATGGGACGAAGATGGACCTGATCGCAGGCTAGGCTTGGGGACTCTACACACACACAATTATGTCCTCTGGGCCTCTAGTTATAACATAAGGTAGTAAGTACAACAAAAGAAAAATACACATGACAGCAATAACCTCAGAGGGTGAAGTGGTTAATTCTGCGTAGGGAAGTACTGACTGACTAAAATTTGCCCATGTCCCAGTTTGATAGATCACTACCCTAACTCCACTCCAACTTTTTTTTTTCTCAAAAGGTTAGATTTATTCAAACAAATACCTGACCTAACCCTAAAAGCGAAGACCTTGAGTTTTCCACCATTAGAGCCTTTAGAAAGTATCATTAATTGTACTACAATTGTCTTTTTTTTTAAAATATATTTTATTGATTTTTCTTACAGAGAGGAAGGGAGAGAGATAGAGAGCTAGAAACGTTGATGAGAGAGAAACATCAACCAGCTGCCTCTTACATACCCGCTACCGGGGATGTGCCCGCAACCAATGTACTTGCCCTTGACCGGAATCGAACCTGGGACCTTTCAGTCCGCAGACCGACGCTCTACTGCTGAACAGGTTTTGGCATATTTTATTGATTTTTTACAGAGAGGAAGGGAGAGAGATAGAGAGCTAGAAACGTCGATGAGAGAGAGTCATTGATCAGCTGCCTCTTGCGCGCCTCCTGCTGGGAATGTGCCGGTAACCAAGGTACATGCTCTTTTCCAGAATCGAACCCGGGACCCTTCAGTCCGCAGGCAGACGCTCTATTCACTGAGCCAAACCGGTTTCGGCTACAACTGTCATATACTCTGTTCATCTACACAGCCCAGGTAGTAAAAAGCCCAGACTCTTCATCCTCTGTGTTCTAGCCCTATGCTTCTCAACTTCAATGTGCATGCAAATAACCTGGGAACCTTCTTAAAATGCAGGAGACTCAGGGAGGTCTGGGTGGAGCCTGAGATTCTGCTTTACTAGCAAGCTCCCAGATGATGCCAATGATGCCAGTCTACAAACCCAAGTTAGATTATCAGGATCACTGTTATCTCCCTGATCCACACCTGCCCCATTTTACTCACATCCTCTACATTTCTTATGGGCTAAGTCAAATGTCTGTCCTATGAAGGTAGTTCCTAAACTTCAAGATTGTGCACCCGTGCTTTTTGTCTTCACTCCCTGTGGTAGGTATTTTGCTTCAAGTTTTTTCCCGCCCCCATTACTCCTCAGTTGTTTTTCGTTGAGGGAAGGACTTGGTCTATCTCATCCAAATTCCAGGATAATGTCTGTTATAGAATTGAACATTAACAAATATTGGCTCAGTTAGGGTTTAATTTAAAACATGATTGCATGTGCAAAAGATATATTTAGGTGTGAGAATGTGTGTGTAAGTGTATAACCTATTCAATGTAGGTAGACCGGATCACAAAACAATAAACTAACCAGGTCATTTTAGCAGTGTCACCATGAATTATAATAAAGTATGGCTTATAGTTATCATGGTGGGAGCAGTCACCTAGAACATAAGCTTAATGAAAGCAAGACACTTTTTTTCCTTGTAGGTCACTGGTCTTCAGAGCCTATGCCTGTGCCTTCCACATAGTAAATAATCAGTAAATGTTTGTTGAATGTTAAATGAACAAAGCACGAATGTATTAAATTTCAATTCTGTGAACAATCACATTAACTCTTAGGTAATAAACTAATTAAGATCATTTTTTTTCTGGAATAATGTAAAAGCAAACAATATTCTGGATATTTGCACTTAAGAAATGAAGGGCCAAAAATAATCTAAGAATCTTCTTCTATAGTGAATACACAATATTATTTTTTTTTTTACTAAGTGTATCTTTATGCATAGCAGAAAAAAACAAAAAAACAAAAACTAAGATATTTTCCATAGGAATAGTATTTTTCTCTAAAATACCAAATTTTTTTAGATCAACAAAAGGTTTTGTTTTGTTTTTTACTATTAAATATCAAAGCTTAATTGCAAACATAAAAGCTTTTTCCCTTGCCTTTCCCTTCAATTTTGCTGATGAGGAAGATTGTGCAGCCTTACTTGGTACCAGAAATAGCTCTGTTTTGCTGACCATTATCATCTTCACAGGGCAGAGCAATGATAATGAACTTAGAACACAGGAAGTTTACCACTTCACAGTATTAAAATAGAATTTCTTATTACAAAAATAATATCCCACAAAGGAAAGTAACTGGAATTTTTATTTTCTTAAATTTGCTGATATCACTATGCCATGTTAGTATGTGAAGGTATTTATGTACCTCATACTTAGAAAGTATTGCTTCCTTATATATTTTTACTTGAATGATAATTTTTAAAATAATTCAGAAATTTTCAGTGCTCATTAAGCATTACAGTGACCATAACTTAGCTGAAGTCAATGCTACAATGAACTTTGTAAGACTCAAAGTTTCCCTCTTAAGAGTGAAGTGGACTAGAATTTGTATGCATGCATATAAGCATAACCAATGGACACAGACAGTTGGGTGTTAAGGGCATGTGTAGGGGGATTGGAGTGGCCAGGATGAGATCAATGGGGGGAAAAGGACATCTGTAATACTTTCAACAGTAAAGAATTTAAATTTAAAAAATGAAATGGCAATAATTATTTTTAAATTGTGATTTTTGAGTTGAGAATTACATTTGCCAGGAACCTACTGTAAGATTGGTTCTGTAGAAATGGAATCTCATTTGAGCCTCATAGCAATCCTTCCAAGTATCTACCTTCATTCTCATTTTACAAAGAACATGCCCAAGTAAATTTAAAAAATTTAACATATTGAACATTAGAGCAAAAATATGACTTATCTTCCTATCTCCAAAGCCCACATATTTTCCTCTTCACTAAGATGTCTTCAGAAAGCTACCATTTATTTTATGAAAATGTTATGTCTGTATAAAATGTGTAACGTGCAAAGATGTCTATCTTAGACAATACAATGTTATTTTGTCCATTCCTTCCATAAACATTTACTGGGTCTCTACTATGTCATTGGCAAAGTTCTAAGTACTGACCATAGGGATAAAATACAGTGGTATTAGGAGAGAAAAATAATTCAAAGACAAATATAATCTGAAATGGCCAACATTCCACCACTTTTGGGTTACAAAAATCTCAATTTCTTGTGATTTATACTAAAACCTGTTACCTTTATTACCAATTATTTTAACCTAATATTTTAGAAAGGAAAACAAAATATGTCCACATTATTTTTCAGAATACTGAACATGTAAAATAAATAGTTCTCTTGGTTAAATGGAAGCCAGTGTTCCCCTGAGAATTCTGTAGCAAAGCAGTACTAGACCCTGCATGAGCCTGCACTCTGAGTTTCCATCCAGGCTCTGTCACTGTCTCTGTGACACTGGATCAGTCATTTAACATCTCAGCTTCATTGCCCTTATTTGAAGAATGGAGAGAATTTTACCCAACTCAGAATCTCATTCTTCATTAAAGAATTAATGAGTAATTGTTCAGTGATTTCTACTTTTCCTGTTCCCAGTCACTTCACCCTGACTTATAGTTGAAGACATTGGAACAGAAACAACATTTCAGGTTCCAAATACTTCAAGTTTCATCTTATATTATGATGAAAATGTATTCTGTATTGTGTTCTATATTTTGACCATAGCTCTAAAAAATGAAACAGAGAAGGCCGTTTATCACCATGTAAAATGTTTTCAGAGACCATGTCTTTGGCACACTGTTTTGGTCATTTCCTAATTGGCTCATTAATTCTAACTTGCAGGCATTCCCTTATAAATGCACTGGGATCATGTAGGTCCTCTCTGCAATGCAGGGCTGATGTCACAGAGCCAATCCGACCTACTAAAGCCTGAAATCCTTCCCAACAAGTCTGGTGCCGCACTCAAGACGCCTCCAGAGCTAACGGGAAATGATTCAAGAGTGGGGTTAGCCAAAACAAGTGTGGTCGCTTCCTCTGGGCATAATGTAATGAAGAGCTTGCATCATAAGCCTTCCCTGAATAGCCTACTCTGATTCAACAAGATCCAAAAATTGTGAAATGAGGGATAGTTTTTGCCTGGTGTACTTTTGTAGTCTCTACCTGAGGATAATCAGTACCTAGGAGTGTAAATACTCCACTTTTCCATGCCTTAAATGAGGTGTATTAAATACAATTTAACTATCATGACTGTAGCCAGATACTATGCTAGGTCATTGTGTCACCTTGCAGTTGCATTTATAGAAACAAATATTAGTCAAAAATATAAGTAAATATGTCATTTCAGGGTGCCATGAGTAAGTCTATCAGGGAAGATCTAATCCACATGGATCTTAACTAAGAATGGGAGTTTCAAAGGGAAATGTAAGGGATGTCTCAGGAAGATGAAGAATGAAAGAGGAAGAAGGATCTGGGTGTGCAAAGGCCCTGAGACAAAAGAGTTAGCTTAGCAACTTAGAGGAGTAGAAGGCAAGCCCAGTGAGTGTCTGGGGTGAAGCTCATGTTATTTGAACATTACTCCTAGATCAATGTAAAAAGTTAGTGAACTATTCAAAGAAAAGGGTGGCAAGTCTGTATAACATAAACCTAAGTGACTGTTAAGGTGGAACGACCAGAACTACAGGTCCTATGATGCACACTGACTACCAGAAGGTAGACGCTGTGCACTAACTACCAGGGGGCAGACGTGGTCCATTAGGAATGAGTCTGGCTCATGCAACAATGCTAATCCCATCCCAAAGATTGCTGTTCAATTCCCTGTCGACCTGACTCCAATCAGTCACTGTGTACAATATGGTCAGGCAGTAACATTCTGATGTTTTCCAATGCCCGGAAGTGTACCCCCTAACAGTGGGGCTTTTGGAAGGAGCAGCCATGTGTGAATAGTAGGAACACCACATTGTTCCTCACAGATGAAAGAATATGCCTCCTTGGTTGCTCATGGAGAGAGCTGCTCTTACTGAGGAACACTCTGCCCTTTGAATGTGATTAGTAAGACAGAAATGACTCTATTCTTTAAAGGTCTCCCAATGACCAAATTTGGCCTTTGGGAACTTGATAGAAACATTTCTTATGAGTCAGGCTGGTTTGCCTTATTTTCTGTCATTAGTTGCTATGGGAACCACACAGCCCAGCCCCAGGGTTCAGCATTCCTGCAGTTAGCCTCAAACTTACCCATAGTTTACACAGCAAACAAGTTTGCTTACTTTGTTAATCTTTAAGCTCCTTCCTGTCCCTGTTCAAATGGGAAGCTGAAGAACCAACTCAACACTGCCTAAAGCCCAGGTCGCTCTTTTCATTTGAATTAAAATAATAGATATGCCCTTGTGCCCTGCCCTGAGGATGGTATAGATATTGAGAGGAATTCTAAATTATTTCCTAGGTTATCCGATTGTTAGATCAAAGCTGCTCCCTTGCTAGCAGAGAAATTACCCACATGCGAAAGGAATTTAAGAATTCTTTACACTGTCGATTTTGGGTTCATCCCAATTTCTTGGCAAAATCTCCAGTCAAATCTTAACAGCTATTAGGTTTATTTTTAGGAAATACGCACTTTAGAGAGATTCCTGACAGATTTTTGCTACTTAAACTTCTTTGATAATAACTATTAACTCTTTGAAACACAAGAAAGTTTTATGTTCCTGGTGCTACCCGATTATTCAAAGATCCATGGTGTGCTTTGTGGCTTCTTCAGCAAGAAATTTTAATAAGAGAGACCAGGAATTGTAAAATAACAATGTTAACACCTATAATACAAGCTGTTATAAATACTAAGGAAATTAAATGGACAAATTACTAAGAACATTTCCTTACACATAGTACACACTTACCCAATGTGACTTTTCCTTTTCATTAGATCAGTTGCTTTGTGGCCATTTTGCTGCTTAACTTCCACCTGCAGATGATCAGGATGAATGGGGAATTAATAGGTACAGAATGTGAAATAATGAAAACTATTCATAATTAGGAGAATCTGAATACTATTCAGGTGCTCTATCTAATTTTAGCTACATGATTTAACTTGGGCAAGTGACTTAACTTCCATGAGTTTGTGACCATAAACAGAGAAGGTTGGAGTAAATAATCCTGAAGCAGCCATTTTAACCAATATATATATAAAAAAGCATCATACATGACTACTAGCCCTGCTAAATTTATATTTATTATTTAAAAATTACACACAAAGAGGAAAACAGTGCAAGGTGAAGAGATAAACATGGAGTAGAGAGCAGATACATTTGGTAAAGTAGATAGAATTAAAACTGTAATTCAATTTTCACATATCTATAGCTCATGTAATGAGTCACATTAAAAATAATAAATTCAGCTGAAAACAGTTTGGCTCAGTGGATAGAGCATCGGCCTGTGGATTGAGGGGTCCCGGGTTTGATTCCAGTCAAGAGCATGTACCTTGGTTGCGGGCACAACCCCAGTAGGGGGTGTGCAGAAGGCAGCTGATCAATGTTTCTAACTTTCTATTTCTCTCCCTTCCTCTCTGTGAGAAATCAATTAAAAATATGTAAAAAGTAATAATAATAAATTCAATTTGACTGACTTATGCCTTTTATATTATAGGAACTCAGTCTGTGTAAAATCTCACCCAGGCTGTTTCATGTGTTCTTATAGTCAAGTCTATAAGTTCATACTTCTTACTGATAATGGCCACCTGTAATGTTGCTCAAGGGAGGTCACTCATCATTTCTAGTGGCATTGCTGTTTGGTGTGAGAACACCCACATTCATATCTTTTGCTGGGTTCTCCTCCCCATATTTCAAATGTCAGCTTCTCCAGGTGAAAGTTTGGTAAAGTTGTGAGAAGAACATGCCTCTACCTTGCTCCATTTCACAATTCATCACCTGAGCATTGAATTTTAATTGTTTAATTCAGTGCCTAGGGCATGTATTGTGCTGTGGTTCCTCAAGAAAAGAGCTGTTTATTGTTCCTGCCTATAGCCTTCTCTTTATAAAGTTCAATACCAGTCCATGGGGCCAGAAGGGAACAAATATTGCCTCAGGCTCACCTGCTACTTTTTTCCCTCTCTTCCAGCCCCAAATGGACATTAACCCCTAAAGGCCTTGTCCATCATTTAGCAATCAAGTTCAGACAAGTCAGAATATCAACTTAACTTTGAACTATTATCTGCCACAAATTATTTATTTATTTTAATATATTTTATTGATTTTTTACAGAGAGGAAAAGAGAGGGATAGAAAGTTAGAAACATCGATGATAGAGAAACATAGATCAGCTGCCTCCTGCACACCTCCCACTGGGGATGTGCCCACAACCAATGTATGTGCCCTGACTGGAATCGAACCCGGGACCCCTCAGTCCGCAGGCTGAGCCAAACCAGTTTTGGCTGCCACATATTATTTAAATGAAAAGGAAATTCTAGCTGATGAACAGTAAGAAAAATACCATGATGTCTTTGAGAATTTATGATTGAAGTCCTGAGAAACAATAATAAGGCCAGATTAGCAAAGACATCAAGTGCTAGGTTGGTGAGCTTATATTGAATCCAACCAGCTATTCTGAGAGTCATTGTAGAGATAAATACAAGGTGAAAATTTAAGTCAATTGTGTTTTTTCTTTCTTCTTACTAGAAGATTGAAGTGAAATAATTTTCACCTTAAAAAAAAAAACCTAAAAAAAATACATCTGCATTTAAGAATTACCTATGTTTTAGTAATTCATCAATCAATAATTATATCATCAATGATGAGAATAATTTTACTGTTAGGATTTAAGAGTTCAAAGGGGAAAATGGTAACATTTAGTCTTATGGTTCTAAAAGATTTTATTTTTTTCTTTAATCTTCTGATAAATTATACATAAATCCACATATGGTTTATTACTAAAATGCAACAAATAAAAATATTAACAAATATCTTTTGTTATCTCTTTTAATGGATGTGATCTCTTTTAATGGATGTGATATCTCTTTTAATGGATGTCATCTCTGTTAATGGATGTGATATAATTAGAAAAAGTTAATCTCATTTAATTTCTCTGAGCTGTTACTACATTATTTAACTCAATGTGTTTGCTAAGTTCTTACTCTAATTTACACACAAAAACAGTAATTAAAAACTGTTTTATTGAAATATAATTCACATATCAAACAAGTCATTGATTTAAGGTGTGCATTAGATGAGTTTTTAGTATATTCCCAGAGTTGTGCAACCATCACCACAATGAATTTTAGGACAGTTTCATCACGTATAAAAGAACTACATCATATCCTTTTTCAGTTGCTTCCTTTTCCCACCCCAACCCCTTTCCTTAGCATTTGGCAATCATTAATCCACTTTCTCTATCTATTGATATCCCTTTCTGGACTTCCATATGAACAGAAATATGTGTTCTTTTGTGTCTGCCTTCTTGCACTTAGCATAATGTTTTCAAGGTCAATCCATGCTGTAGCATGTATCACTACTTCATTTTTTTACTGCCAATAATATTCCACTGTATGGATACACCACATTTTATTTATTCATTCATCACTTAATGGACATTTGGATGATTTCCAGTTTTGGATTACTAGGAATAATATTGCTGTGGGATTTTAAATCTAGAAGGTATCATTTGGAGCCCAATCCCTCTCAATTAACAGATATGCTAAAGAAGAACCTGAAAAGATAGGGGAAACAGGCCACGTTTCACTATTTTTCAGCAGCAAAACTTTAACTAGAATTCAGATCTTATAATTATTTTATGATTGCCATTTCCATCTCCATTGATAGTTTGCAAAGTTTTAGGAAGAGGGCTTTTGCTGTTATAATGGCTGCAAAGAAGGCCATATCCATAATATCGTAAAAGCCAGTCCCTACACCCCTTGCAATATTCAATTTAGTGAAATGGTGATTGTGTCTGATTTTATTCATCTCTGAAACACTTATCTGAGTGCAGAGCACATAATGAGTATATAATAGGAAGCTGTGTAATTGGTGCATTGAAAGAGCTGAACTCATGGGATATAAACATATAAGCAATTTTGTTTGGATTTTTATTTCTCCTTTAAGCCTGTTCATTATAGTAATTTTATTTTCCATAAACCTAGGTAAAAACTTGGATAGCCCTCAAGAAACTAAATATCCTAGAGGTTTTTTTTTTATGTCACAAAATAGTTTCAACTCAGTATATAGAGTGGCAAAGCTATGAAATAATGAAAAGTGCCGTCTTCATTGAAAATAGTCTTCTTTCCCACCTAAACCCTACAGTAAGCCAGGAACATTCAGGGCCATGGGAGAGAGGGCCCCAGGGGGAACCAGACAGTTCTCACAGTGCTGCAGTGGGATGGCCCTGTGCTCCCTGGGACTGTCAGGGGTTTACACACCGCTTTTTTAAAAGATTGACTTGTAGCCGAAACTGGTTTGGCTCAGTGGCTAGAGCATCGGCATCATGTGGACTGAAAGGTCCTGGGTTCAATTCCGGTCAAGGGCATGTATCTTGGTTGTGGGCACATCCCCAGTAGGGGGTGTGCAGGAGGCAGCTGGTCGATGTTTCTCTCTCATCGATGTTTCAAACTGTCTATCCCTCTCCCTCTCTGTTAAAAAAAAAAATCAACAATATATATATATATATATATATATATATATATATATATATATGTATTTTTTTTTTTAAAAAAGATTGACTTGTAGTTTCTTTAGAAGCTTTCTCTCCCATATCACTGGATGACTACAGTCCTTGACATGAATAATTTACATCTTTTTTTCTGGCCCATCTTTTCTCTCTCATTAGCCTCTAGAAATACGGCAACATCTCAGTTTCCCTCTGCTGAAGCCAGTTGGCCATTCCTGGTGGCCCTATTGGAAAGTTCCAGATAACCTTTTTTTATGGATGGCCCACATCTGGTTCACTAGATTTATGTATTGTCTTTTGGCTCAAAGAAGACCATATCCATAATATCAGCAAGGAAGTAGCCAGTTTTTATTTCAACCCTTGTATTTTTCAGACCAGTCAATTAATGTCTCTTTCCCCATCCTGCTATACACTGCAAGCCACATACACTTAGTCCTCTCAAGTGTTCTTGAAGTTCCTCTCTAGATTTGAGATGGTAGAAGACGTTTTCTCCCACCTGAGTGTTCATGTGTCTCAGGTGCCAGGAGAATTGGTATCACAGCTCTCTCTAAGGAAATCCTCCTGACCATTCCTTCCTCAAGCTTTTCCCTGTACATGTAAGCAGGTGATGCAAGAGTCATAAGTCTGCTTTAAATAAACAACAACCGAACTCTTTGAAATTCTGTATGTTGGTATGTTACCTTAGAATATTATGTCTATTACATTTTGGTGGCTCAAATATAATTTTCAACTTAATATCTATTTACACTTCTGAATTGTCTGGAAGGCAGGGTGATTTCATAAAAGGCACACTGGTCTAGGGTGACACTAGCTATCATCTATGGAACTTTATACCAGACATCATGCTAAATAATGTGTAAATAATGTTACATTATTAACATTTTGTAACAACTTAATGATATAGCTATTATGATTTTTCTATAATAAAGCATGGAATCAAATCTTCAAAGTTTATCATTTAGAATGGTATGCTAAATGAATCATGTAGTTGGATGCTTCCAATAGGAAAAAATGGAACACCTCCCTCCACCAAATGACTTGAACAATAGAAACAAGTATTGTTTTACAGAGTAATTAATCTAAATATAACACAACTCCAGTGTAGTTAACTTAATGGATCAAAGACATGCCAAGAATCTGGATTCTTTCCATATTTCTGTTCTGTATCCTTGATATTGAAGCCTATCCTAGGCTCATTCCTTTCATGATCACAGGATGATTGCCACATTTAAGAAATCACATCTAGATAAGATAATTATTAGCAGAAGAAGAGCAGCTTCTTTCTTGCAGGTAAAAATAATTCCCTATTTGCCACCCTAGCAACTAAGAAAAAACGGCACTCTATGTAACAAAGAAAGGTTGCCCACATGTGTAGTGCAACCTTTGTCATAGGACTTAAATAACTTGCCTTAGATCATGGGATAGATTTGAACCCAAGTTTGTTTTATTCTAAAGTTTTCTTTCTGCTCTTATTCAATGCTATACAGTAATCTGTGTAGCCTATATATCCAGAGGGATAGGTAAAGGTAATCTGGGTTATAGCTCTTATAGGTATGGAATTTTTAAAAATATATATTTTATTGATTTTGTACAGAGAGGAAGAGAGAGACAGAGAGTTAGAAACATCAATGAGAGAGAGTCATCCATCAGCTGCCTCTTGCACACCCCCTACTGGGGATATGCCCGCAACCAAGGTACATGCCCTTGACCAGAATCGAACCCAGGACCCTTCAGTCCCCAAGCCGATGCTCTATCCATTGAGCCAAACCGGTCTCGGCAAGGGAATAGAATTTTAAGGGATAGTTAACTTCTCATATACTCAGTTCTTTTTGTCATCCTTTAAAAGAAGATTTTTTTAAACTTAAAGATAGATGACTTTAGGTCTTTAACAAGACTGGTCATTGTCTTGCAAGTGAAAATACCCATGTTGCAATTATTATTATTTTATTTGTACTATGTGATGAATCATTATATAATGTTACCAGATAGATACTGAGAAGTTTCAGATTTTTATCTTTAGAGACAGCAGATTTATGATGGATGAAATGAGTCTCTAAAGTGGACAGGTTTATCAATCAATATGGACCTATAGAGAATGAGGAGAAAGTGGGGTTATAGGGCTCACACTGTGCTATCATCACCCAGGATAGTTGCCAAATCTGAGCTACAGCTTTGAAAAAATATTCCAAAGAGGGCTTTGCGTGCAGCCAGTGAACCAGTGAGCTCAGAACATCTGAGAATACTGCCTTTGGTTAGGTTGCTGCTAATGCCAAGTTCATGCTCATTGGTTTGGCTGAACTTTTAGTGTATAGAGATGTTTGTCCAAGTATGGGTAAGGACACGACTGGAAACAACCTCATTTCCAGCCAGAACTTTCTTCCAAGCTCTTGACTTTTGTATTAATGTGAAGAGTTCATAGTATAACTCTGAATGATTCACATGCTCATATTTACGCCCCCATCTCAAAATAAAAAATAAAAAACCCAAGCTAAGAAAGTGTCAAAAGGCACTTTATTTATTATGATACATTTCTTTCTTAGAAGAGGTGGCTATTTATTTTAAAAGATACCACGCTAGGGGAAATTCTGCTTGGACTGATTAAGGAAATAAAAAGTAACTCTATACAATTTTATCAAAGTCTGAAAGCAAGATTTCCCAAGATAATAAGTAATTTACCCAAAGATAACCAAACGTTAACTATCTAGAAAACACTGTGTGAGAAACCTTCAAGTACTGTAATTGCAAAAATAGTTAAATAATGTTGGCAATGGGGCATGTGTGCCATTCAGTGCTTACCACTAGATGAAAGCTCAACTTTATATATATATAAAAGGAAAACTAAAACTTAGAAAATTTAAGAATTTATAAATCTGTGTTGATTCTTAGGAACCTGGAACAGATATGAATTTTAATATGAACCAAACATGACCCTTGGTATGAATACTGCATTTCAATCCACTTTGCTAATAGATAAATTGTTATGGACATTTGTCCAATTAGCAAATGTTTCTGAATTCTATTATGAACACTATGTTAAAAACTGGGATTGACACAGTTGTTGGTTAAGATAAACTTTAGCCCTTCTTATGGAACACTTATATTTTGGGGAAGGTAGATAAAAAACAAGTAAACAATAAAATAAATATAAATTATGATCTATGGAATTGATAAACAAGAGACTAATGTTAAGAGTGAGTGTCCAGGGAATGATTTTCTCATGATTTGGCCTTTCTGAGATTTAAATGATCAGAGGAAGCTGAGATTCCAATCACTTAGGTAAGTAAAAGAACAATTTTAAAGATAAGTAATTATGTTTACTCTATGTAATTCTAAAAACTCTATTGAGAGTGTTCTGTATGGTGGTAATTCTTAAATTTTAGCATGAGTCTAAATCATCTTCTACAGAACTCCTTAAAACAGATTCCTGGACTCCACCTTCAGAGGTTCTAATTTAGTAAGTCTTGGATTGGGCCTATAAAGCTGCATGTTTAAAAAACATATATATTTATTTATTTCAGAAAGAGAGAGGGAGCAAGAGATAGAAGCATCAATGGTGAGAAAGAATCATTGATCAGCTGCGTCCAGCACACTCTATACTCAGGATGGAGCCCTCAACCTGGGCATGTGCTCTAAACTGGAATTGAATTGTGACCTACTGGTTCATTGGTTAAAGCTCAACCACTGAGCCCTGCTGGTCAGGCTAAATTTGCACTTTAAAATGTTTCATTTATCTTAGAGAGAGAGTAAAGGAGAGAAAGAGAGAGAGTGAGAGAAAGAGAGAAGCATTGATGTGAGAGAGAAACATCAATCAGTTGTCTCTCATACACACCCTGACCAGTAATCAAACCCACAACTTGGGTATGTGCCCTGATCAGAAATCTAACCAGAGACCTTTTGGTTCACGGAAGAACATTCAACAAACTGAGCCACACCAGTCATGTCTATAAATTTGCATTTTTAAATGCCAGATGTTGCTGTTGCTTCTGGCTTTTGGACCAGTACTACTTTGAGCAGTACTGTTATAGGCCAAATGTTTTTTGTAGACACAATTGTAGAGAAGAATAGATTAACCATAATAAGAAAATTTACACTTCTATTACTATAGCTTACAAAGCATTGCATATACCTTACCTCATTTGATTTGTATAATTATCATTTGAGAATGTGATTTTATCTCTGTATTATTTATTTAATCATTTATTCATTCATCATATATATGTTCAGATGCTTTTAGGTGATCAGAACTGCACAAACTGTGCTGGGAATATGATAATGAGCAAAACAGACATGGAGCTCTGAGTTCAGAAGAGCAGGCAGACCTTAAGCTGATTATCACATCATATATTTCTAAAATGTATATAACAATCACATTATATAGATGACAAGTGGCATGAAGAAAATGTACTAAGGAAAAATAAACCAGAAGGAAGCTATTTCTATCAGAAGGTCTAAGAATGCCTCTCTGAAACTTCCGTGTTTATGCTGTTAATAGATGAAAAAGCCAGGATGATCTCCAAATCCTAGTGCATTTCCCCTCTGTCATGGCTGCCTCTCAAGATGCAGGATGTCAGGAAATCGCAAAGTCAGGAAAAAGATAAGGCGCTCAGATCAGGAAGTGACACTGCCTGGGACTGAATCTAAGGAAGACCCACACCCCTTGGATGGGAATCATTATGTACAAGCAATCTACCAAGAGTAAGTCATCACATCCAGTAGCCAGAGATGCATTATCAGCAAGTTTATGGCATTCTACCTTATCAGGAAGCACTCACCCAAATGTCATAAAAAAAATGAAATTTTGATGACATTTCCATCAAAAGGAGGAAACTAAAATGAAAAAAAAATTAACACTTGACCATGTATTAAACATTTTTTCTACCATATTGCGGCTTATTGTTTCCTTCAATTTACAGACAGGTAAATTCAGGTTCATAGGGGTTAAATAACTTAGCAAAGATTGTACATCTGGGCAAAAATGGGATGAAATTCCATCTTACATCTGACAATTAAGTCAGTCTGACTGGTAGCTCAGAGTCAAGTAGATTCATTGCTATAAGGAAAAATTTCTGAGAACCTTTCTTTAAAGTAAACTCTTGAACCTGACACAAGCATTAAATGGAGACAAGTCTGTACATTTATTTCAGTGATTTTTCAATCACTGTGAACAGAATCATAGGGGTGTGCTTAAAAGAGATGCTTGGTCCAATGCATCTGACCCAGAAAATTTGAGATTTGGCTCTAACACACACACACACACACACACACACACACACTCATTGTTTTTTAAATAGTTTCCAAGGTCATTCTAAACCCTAGCTAGGTTATGTTCCACCAAGTTAGCTGTTTTCAAATCTACAGAAAAGTAGGTCAATGTGGCTAGAACAAGAATAAACATAAAAAATAAGGATATATTTTAATATTTTAATGGGTAAATAAAATTATTATTAGTTCATGCCACACAGCATATTTGCTCAAAAATTCCATTCTTATCAAACTTAGAAATAACATTTCTAAGATTCTTCGTGCTGAGAAAGAGCCTTAGTTAACATATCTCAATTCTTTTGTCATCCATAAATTAATTTCTTATGAACTTTGTTCTTGAGACTTTGTCACTTACAACCTTTTTTACCCCTAAATTTATATGGCTGAGAATTGAATACATGACTGTGATCACCATGGTATAAAGAATAGTGGATATATAAGCTTGATTAAAAGCTCAATAAATCCCTCCTTATTCAGTCTTAAGGCCATGAAATAAAAATAGGTAAAAAGCTCACTGTCAGTAAATAGGTAAGAATTGAAATACCTGATTGAAAAACTGAGATAAACTTATGGAAAAATTAGAACCTAAACTTGAGTAAATTTCTCTGGAAGCAGCATTAAAAATGCAGTAGGAAGTAGGACAGAAAAAATGAAAAAATTGGAACATCAATTCATAATGCCCATTACCTAACTAATAAGGATTCCACAAAGAGGATGGGAGAAAATATTATGATGTAAATAATTTAAGAATACTCTCTAGAACTGAAGAACATGAATTCATAAATTTAAATATCAAGCACAACCAACTAAAAACCAAGCAAATAATAAGTCACACTATTATGAAAAATCATTGAGGATAGAGATCTTGCAAGATTTCAGAAGAGTCAAAAGAGTTTATAAACAAACTAGTAACCCAGTGCACAAAATTGTGTGAGACTCGGACCCTGCCTGAGCTGTGGGATGGCCCTGAATCCTGGAGTGCCACCCCTATGTGCTGCCTCCAGGCCCATGCAAAGCCAATGGGCCCCACCTCCTGGTGCTGGATTGTGAAGCCCGTGAGATGGCATGAGGACCACCTAGGCTTTTATTAGTAAGATACAATTAATCAGAAGAGTAGTGAACTTCTCAAAAGCTAGAAAACAACACCCTAAATATTCCCAAGGTAATAATGCTCAACCCAGAATTCTTTACACAGCCCAAGCTGTCAATCAGGTATGATTGACAGAAGAAAGGCAGTTCCATACAAGCAAGATGTCAAAAATAGATATTCCATGAACACTTTCTGTGGAAGGTACTGGAAAATATGCCTCTACAATGAGAAAATGTTAAAAAAAAAATGAAGACATGGGATTCACAAAACAGGAATCCTAGATGGTCATATTGAAAGACTGGAGCATAACCTATCCTGAGGGAACAGGTCAAACTTTGATTTTTTTTTTTAAATTTTTATTTTGTAGAAAGGGTCATTGGTTAGGACACAGTCCCTTGGAAACACAAATTTTCTGTGGGCATCTTTCAAATAAAGATCATGAAAAGGACAAAAATGAAAAATAAATGAAGTTGCTATTAATTTCTGGGAGAAAAGTATTTTCTAGAAAGAAACAAAAATTTGGTCATAAAGGTCATTGGAAGAGTCACCGAGCTCAAGGTTCAAAAGTAGTTCTAGATCATAATTGTGTATTTCCTCACTAGAGATGTAGTATTGTGAGAAAGGGGTAGGGAATGCCATTTAACTGCTAATATTGAAAAATAATACTGTGTGCTGGAGATTGTTCTAGATGTTTTACATATTCTTACACATTTAACTCTCACAACCACCCAATGAAAAAGTACAGTCTTATGTCTATTACATATACAAGACACTTGAGGTACAGAGATAAAGTAACTTATTCAAGGTCATACAGCTGGGAATTGGTGGCCCCAATATTTTAAGCCCAGGTCTTCTGGCTCCACTGTTCTTGCTTTTGACTTCTACCCTGTATTGCCCCTTAAGTGAGTTAGCATTGCCAGCAAGCAACAGATTATGTCTATAAAAAGAAATCAGGAAATTATTACATAAGAGTTTCATTTAGAATTACAAAAGCAAATACCAAAAGAAACAGCAAGGAAGTTGAAGTATTTGCCTCTGAGAAATATGACAGGAGAGGGTAGTAAGGGTCAGGGGAAACTATTTGCATTAAAAGCCTTTCATCTTTTATTTAGGTGCTTGTATTACTTTGTTAAAAAGAAAATTAATTACTTAAGTATTCATGGACACAGATAATGGTATGAGGAGGCCAGAGGGAGGGGGTGGGGCAGAGGCTGAGTCAGGGGGGAGGGGGCAAAAGAGAATAAATGAAAACTTCTGTAATAATGTCAACAATAAAAATAAAGGAAAAAAAAATGAGATTGCAACTAGAATTTCCCAACCTTGTTGCCAAGGCTTAATCCCATTTATAATTAACTACCCTGTTTCCCCAAAAATAAGACAGTGTCTTATTTGAATGAAATGAAAATAAAGGAAATAAAGGAAATTTATTACCTGTATACAGTACGGTAGTACGGTAGTTGTCAACACAAACCAGACAAACTGTGAATCCTACAGTATCAAGAATTTACTCTTTTATTCAATGACAATCATGTCATCATCTTCTGGAACATCATCATAACAATCCAATTCCTGAATTTCCTAGTGAATTTCTTGTGACTCCATTTCTTTCAGAATCAGTGGACCAAATCTCTCATGTTTAGCCGAGGGGGGCCTTATTTTCGGGGGGATGCCTTATATTTCACTCAGAAGGAAACCTGTAAGTAGGTCTTATTTTCGGAGGATGTTTTATTTTCGGGGAAACACAATAGTATAAAATTTTTTTGCACTTTATTTTACCCACATAGAAGACTATCCCTAAGGTGCTTTCCAATCATAACTGCCTTTAATTCCCTCAAACCTCATGATATAAGGGCTGAAAAGGTATAGGTGATGATCATTGGAATATAGGTAGATAAATTCATCCTGTGTAGAAAACCTAAAATCTGGAAACATCATCAACATAACAGTTATTAGTAATGATGGCTTTTATCACTTCTCCTGCCTTGTCCCACTTTCCCATCCCCCATTAATGCCATATAGCTCTCTCCATCTTGAATTCCTTAGTACCTTGTCAGAGGTGGACTTGAATAGGATAAATTATTGGCCTAGCTCAAAGTAGCAATTCTTTAGTTCTTGACCTGAACACACAAACTAAAACTAAATTCTGATATAAAATTATTCACTAGAGAACTATTTTGGGTGAATAAATCCAGCTGAGAGGATTATTCATGTTTGAAACACGAACAGTAGAGTTAATATGGAAAAACAGTAGACAAGATTTGTAACCACTTGAATATTTTTTTTTTAAACTGCTTTAAAAAAGAAAATTTTCTTAGAGTCTCACAGCTGAATTATTTGTGCCTCCTTACATGGAGCACTTCAAGCACATTTTTAAACCTAAAAAAAGAAGTGAACAAGTAGAAAACACATATTTGGATGGAGCAGGCTTGGTTGAACTAATTGTAAGGGAGGAACCTGAAGGAATAGTAATAATTCATAGACAATTCAGAACTATTTAAATATCAGCACTGACTAGAGCTGGAACAAAATAGGAATATTGGTCTTATGACACCAATGTTCTTTTAACTCAGGGGAAACTGGCAATACAACAGAAAATAAAAATTTTCTAAGACAAATCCATCAGTATCCAAGTTTTCAAAATCAAAGAAAATTTGACAATAGCTTAGAGAGATTAGACACTTAAAGAAACAGCCGACATTCTAAATAGTTAACAAAATGAGACACAGGGAGATGAACTCACTTGAACAAGGTCACACAGTGACCTCCTGGTTCTTAGGTCAATACTCAACCACCAATCCACACTGACTAGGCCAGGCTCACTTTTTTTTTTAAATATATTTTATTGATTTTTACAGAGAGGAAGGGAGAGAGATAGAGAGCTAGAAACGTCGATGATAGAGAAACATCGACCAGCTGCCTCCTGCACACCCCCCACTGGGGATGTGCCCACAACCAATGTACATGCCTTTGACCGGAATCGAACCTGGGACCTTTCAGTCCACAGACCAACGCTCTACCACTGAGCCAAACCAGTTTCGGCTAAGCTCGCTTTTTAATACAAGGTGTTAAAGCAATAAAATTTGTGGTGGAGCATATGTTGAATACCTCAGATTTTATAATCGTTGGTCTTCTGCCAAATCCAATGCAAGGTTCTCCATAATTCTGCACTTTAAAACAAAACAAAACCAAAAAACGAAAAAAATAAAACAAACAGGAGGAGCAAATACAGAGCTGTGAGAATTGTGTACTACATTGGAAGATAATACAACAGGTACTGTGGAAGAGTCTTCCCCAGAATAATTTCTATGATCCCTTAACACAGGAAGCGCAGAGGGCAAACAAATACTACTGCACTCTCTGCCCAGCTTCATTTTGTTTCTACTGACGAGGGGAAAAGATATTCATGTTTGCATTTCATTTTTGACTGATAGCAAGAGAGTGTTGGGCAGTAACACTGGAAGGTGACCTTGTGGCTTTTGCGCACAGTGCTTAGGCACAAGGAGGCAACTCTGTCCTTGCTTTCTAAATCAGGTTTGGCTTCTAACAATCCTGCTCTTTAGAAATATTTCTACTGCAGAAAAACTAAACACTTTGTTCTTCCTGCCCTTAAAATTGGCCCTTTCATCATAAATCTTTATGCATTTGATTGCAGAACTCAGGGCTCTCAATTCCCTAAGTAAATAAATTAGAGATAATTCAATATTTGAGGATAAGATTTATAGTCCTGCTCCTTACAGTTTCTCAGGTGAGCGCTCTATAATCAAGCCCAAGCAAACAGCTCTATTATCCGATTTCCTGAAACACCCTAACAGCGTGGGGTGCTGAAGCCTATACATAGGAGAACAGGAGCCCAGGAAGGACAACCTCTCCCTCCATCTTTGTCCTGTGCTGCACAGCTGTGCTTCCTGCATGTTTTCATCTCTAGAGATACCATACCTCCCACAATGTGCCCGTCAGCACAGCATTGGTCTCTAAGCCGTCCACCTTCATCAGATAGACCAACTATTTCGGAGCTGACTGCAATTATAAAGAAGGGAGGATGAAAGGATCTTTCTGCTCAGCATGCCTCTAGAAAAATCCTTGCTTCTCTCTGCACCATTCCTGAAATGATACCAATATACATAATCTAAGGCTCAACAACCTAGTCCAGCAGAAGGACAACCACGCCTGTGCCAGTTAGTACACGATACTATTGAGCATCTGGGGAATGCTTAAGGTGCTTATTTGTTTTTCCAGAGAATTTCATTCCTTGTCATGTGTGGTTACAGCTTTTGCTAACACTCCGTGCCAGAACCCTTATGACTAATTGCCTTTCAAGGGGCATGACTGCAAATAAGTCAAAAGGGAACTCACAGAATGAGTGCTAACATGGGGAATTTTTCCTTGTGTTGTGCCCAAAGACCCAGTAACAGAGATTAGGTTATTTTTAGCTGTGAAAATTATGCCTGCTTACACAACCTGCCTCTTTATAGCTATTAATAAGGGGGGGGGACCTCATAATTGGAGCCAGGTGCTACCATGAGCAAAGTCATTTTTTGTGGAGCAGATATTATATGAAAAAATGCTAGAAAGAATTCTCATGGAGAAATGTGGCCTTTAAAGAAATTTGTTCTCTCTGGATCATCAGATTGTGGGTGGACTCTTTGTAAATCAGCAGCAGAGAAACATACTGTTGGCATGACAGCTCTTGTTCAGCGAGTCTCCTTTGAACTGCATCTAAGAAAACCTCTATCTGCAGGGGACCTGCTGCCTCTAAACTTGTTTTCCAGTTTTTCCTTAACCCATATACACAGCAAACCAAGAACAAAGTTTGACCATGTGCCCCCAAATTCATCTGTATCAGAAAGCACACAACCTATGTACAACCTATGGACACACACATGCATATTTGCACACATATGTATGCACAATGTGTGTTTGGTGACTGAACTTTTCACTCATTTAAATGCACCCATGAATTATTGTTTGGTATTTCAGCAATCATATTGATTGCATTTTGGGCAGAGCCCATTTCTATATAATGCCCTTTTTAGCAACTTAGTAGGGAAGAAGAATTAAAGAAGAAAGAAGAGAGGGGGAAGGGAGGGAGAAAAAGGAGAGACAGTGAGGGAGAAAAAATGGAAAGAAAGAAGGAAAGGAAAAACAACTAAGACTTGGGAGTGCAAGTTCTAATTCTAACTTCACTGTGGACTCTCTATCTAGTTTCTCCATACATAAAATGAGGTTAGTGATGACTTTTTGACATATTTTTCATAGAATATTATAATAGCAAGAAGGAGCAACTTTTAAAACTACAAAATACTCTTAAACCTAAATAGATGACACCACTGTGAAAAGTGGTGTACTTTCATAAAAACAAACAAACAAAAAAACCCCAAAAGGCAAGATGAAGCTTGCTCTTATATAAACCTTATTCTCATTCAACTTCAAATATTGCCTACAGCCTCCATTCTTATACCACTCAAATATATCTTTAAGAACTTCCTTAGTGATCTCTCTAAAATATTCATTTTAGGACCCTTTTCCCCACATAAAATGCATCACCTCTAAGGTAAACTAGCTTGCATTCTTCATATGGCTTACCACCCTTAGGGTTGACTCATACCTGATTAAGCAGCCTCACCTCTCTCCACCCCTTCCCTTGAATTTGGTCTCCAACCACACTAAACAACTCCTAGTTCCCTGATGCACTGTGTAATTTTATCCCTGTGCAGTTGCAAAACTTTTTCTTCTTCTTACATTGCCTATCCTCCCTAAAGCTAGTATAATAGTATAATCATCATACACTTTACACCACCAAACCCTCCTCTGTGAAGCTTCTATGTTCAAAGCAGAATCTTTACTCCTTCTTTGTGCCATCACTCTATTGGCATTTGCTTATTCTTTTCCATTCTTACTTACCTGTTAACATTTCTGCGTAGAATCCAATAGTCTTCAAACCATAGAACACATCTAATTTAACCTTGATATCAAGTGCCTGGCACAGTGCCTGACACATAGAAAATGCTCAATGTTTATTGAGAGAAGGAATTATGTGATGAGGAAGAAAGCGCATTCCTAAGCTTTAGAATATCTATCTGCTCTGGATTTCTTTCACATTATGATGAAATATTTTACATTATTTTGTACACGTGTCACCCCCTTTTATCCCCAAACCACTGAGCCATTGATTTCCCACAGAAAATAACCTCTTGACCTCTCATCCTCTCTTGTTCTTTCACATTCCCCATTTTCATTCACAGCTCTAGTCAGGCCATACTTATCAAATATTTCTGTGGCTTGCTAGAGACATGAAAGATCCGCAGAACTCAGAAGGGAAAGAGTAAGATGAGCAAGTTGGTGGGAGAAAAAGGAAGGTCCCACACAATATGAGGTGGAGAATGAGTACGAAGAGCTAGCATGATAATTACATCCATGGGCTGAGGACAGGATAGAAGTAATTTAGTTCACTATTATAGTGATAATGCTGCCCACCCCCTAATTAAGAAAGATATTATGTTCTCCCTTTAAACAATATCTTTAATCTACTGAAGTTTTATTTACTCCTCTAAATACAGACACTGAAAATATACTGCTTAAGAAAGAAACCACAAAAACTAGCCAACACAACCTTCAGCCCTTGCTTCCGACAAACAAAACCTTTTCTTTGGTTCAGTTAAACCAACCACTAATCAAAAAGATCAAGTAATGTCTTCATGTATTTATAGAACTAACTAGTCACCAACACTGAGTCACCTCAAGACCATATGAATAATATACTGTGTCCACAGAAATATTTTGACCTCAAAGTTTAAGTACCCTAGCCTGGTTTCTAAAACATTGTGTCTTCAATGTATTCAATTTATACTGATTCTTTTATAAGAGATCTAAAAGGCAGATATCTATGGTTTATATGTGTGTGATACCCATATCCCAAATATTTATCAAAAACTTAATAAAACCATCATAGCTCATAGACCCAGAAAATGATTTAACCTGGAAAAGACCTTAAAAACCATCTGATCCAAACCTGTGATTCCAGACTTTAAAAAAAGGAAGAAAAATGTCATTGATTATCTTATCTAAAGTCATATTATGGAAGAAATGGGATGAAATTCAGATTCCATGAATTGTAGGCCAGAATATTCTCCTTTAAATCATGGGGTCTACAACAAAACACATTAAATGCTAAAAAGTGTGCATAGTCTACACATATGCATATAAAGCAAGATATATATTTACTGCTATATAAAATTAATTCAGTCTGTTTAGCATAAAAATGAAAGACTAAACCTTTAGCAGAATACAATCTCAACATACTTTTTGATAACCCAATATATTTCATCTTATAATTTTTAAACTTTTTATGACCTTGAAATTTAAAAAGGCAAAAAGAGAAGGAAGTGTTAGATACCTTTTTTAAGGATTAGGGAACATTTCTTTCTAAAAGCAAGGGTGTGTTTCTTTTCTCCAACTGGGTAGGAAAGGGCTCCCTCTTGTGTTCCTTCAGGGTCTTAGATTCTTCTGCCTGAGAAACTGCCCCTCCCTCCCACCCCCCTTCTTAAAGGATTCTCTCTGTTCCTCTCCAGAGAGAGGAAACTGGAGTCTGAAACATAAAATAGCCCTCCTGTCACTCATCTCTGCATGCTGCATGTACCGAGGCTAAATCAAAGCATAAGTATGTAGAGTGAATCTTCATATTTATTCCTGTCTTTGTTCACTGTATTCGGCATGGTGATTCATTACCTCCCAGTCCCGAGTACACAGCACAATTATAATTTAAGAAAAAAGGAGAGTACCTTCTTTTATGCTTAGACTTATTGCTACTTGAATGTGTTATGTAATTGGCTTTTTAGTAGCTGTACTGGGCAAACCTCACTCTGTTCCTTAATGTACCATTGCCAATTAATTTCTTAACTTAGTTAATGCACTAATCCAGTTAATAAATCCTTTTGGAGCCTTTAATTCTCACACATCAACTATGCCTGCCTTCAAGGAACTTATCCTATGTTAGGAGATAAAATATATGATCACAAGTGAAATCAGACAACTTTCATAAAGTGATGCACAAAATGCTAAGAGGGTTCAGAGCAGGAAGATTCTTGCTTAGGCTCAGGGAAGTCTTTACAGATAATGTGCATGACACCTGGGCCTGGAATAATGAATAGACTTTCAATAGTTAGATACAGGATTTGGGGAAGAAAGCCATACACAAGAAAAAGGTGGAATGAAAAATGGAATCAATTCTGGACTCGCTGGAATAAGAGCATATGTAGAGAAGCCACTCATAGATAAAGGGATAGGCTGGAGTTGCTGCAAGGAGGCTGTAACAATGAAACATGAGGCCTGACCAATCTTAGCATCCTGAGTGTATAGGAACCAAACACATGACCTTGGTTTTATGTTCAGCATCATGCTCTTCTAATCAGCTGCACTAACAGGACCAGAAAAATGAAATGACAATGAAAAGGACAATGATTCACAAACACATGGACTATAACATTCCACAGTGACATTTTGAATGGAGAGTATAATGGCTCATCTATTGATTTATCTGCTCTTAATTCTGCTTGGCTGTTACTTTTTTCAAGTGACATTTCCAAACTACATTCAAATATCAGTTATCTGCATTAAGGAAACAGAATTGTGGAAGAGATAATACAATTGTCATTTATTTTAGTCTTGCATTTTATTATAATGGGAATTTGAAGAAGAAAATTCATTCTATCCAATTCATATTTTTAGACCCATATTAAAATTAATGTGCTCTCCTTTATTAATGTATCAGACTTGCTGGTACTAAAGGTTTTTGTGAACAATCTGCAAAAGGAATGATCCACTATTGCTAATAGACATTACATAATTAGATGTCAGCTAAGTACATTATTTCACCTCAACAGAATGGAACATTTCTATATGTGAGCACCAAGACAAAAAAAAAAAAAAAAAAAAAAAAGTCACCTCCTAATCTTTGGCCTATTTCCATCTGAATCCCACTGGGATGAAACTGGTTTAAAATCTGAGTTCATTACTTCCTTGTAGTGATATTCTTTAATAATATCTTCAACATAGGTATCTCCTTATTCTATCAAAGTGGTAATTTATAACTATAATAATTTATGATTTTAGTTTCCTGGTTATTAATATTTTACTTTTAAAATTTGACATTTCCTTCTATCCTTCTTTACATTCCATTAGATACCCCCCCCCCCTAAATCTCCTTCCCCCCATGGCAGGGAACCTTCAAGAGTGGTCCTTATAAATAAAAGCTATCGGGTGGTTTTAGGTTAATATCATTAATTAGCAAAGGAGAAACATTTGAAAGAGATGAGTCAAGTTTTTGTGTGTGTGTGTGTGTGTGTTTGTGTATATGTGTGTGTGGGTTTTTTTAAAATTTTACCTTAAAGTAATAGGCCAACTGAGTCTGCATAATACAAGAGGGTCACCTACCAATGGTTATTACCTGCCACCATCAACACCAAACTGTTTCCTTTCCAAAAATTATTGACAAAAATTGCTGCCTGGCAAGGACTCCAGCTGCCTGGAAACAGGAAACCTAACACATTGTGCAACAGTGGTGCCCTCTAATGGCTGACACTGCACAGTGCCTTATGGTGGAGGAATCATGGGTGCTGCTGGGGAAGCTGCAACTAAGACTCTAAAAGATCCAACCTTGGAACAACAATGTGGGTTCAGTTTCAGTGGTGAGGAGAATGAAAATAGGAAGTGGTACCAGTTTCCTGATACTCACCTCAGAATTACCACTTCCATTACAGTGACCAGGCAAACCAATTATCAGATCTGAGAGGTGATGTGTATTTTGGAGTAGGATGGAATAATTAACCTGAACAGTCATGCACATACATATACATATATAATACATGCCTAGAGTGATTCATTTTAGATATTTTCATGAAAATATATTAAACTTACAAGCATGAAAATATGTTTTTATTTTATATTTGGAGAGATGTGGGATATAATTACATTCTGTAGCAAGTCTTAAACTAAAAAAAAAATCATGGACTTTTTTTTAGCATGGTTTGTAAAAAATATTGTATGATAGCAAGAAACATTGCTAATCCTCTCAGGTTTAACTTCAACACAACAATCCTAGAAGATCAGTTTTCAGAAACACTCAGTGGACTCATCAATTTTCTTAAGGGTCACTCTCATCTTTGAATATTCAAACCATTCCCTTTTGAATAATTCATCAGGCCAAAATTCCCTTCCATTTTCTCTAGTCTTCCCTTGGAGTAATTCTTCCAGATCCATATTTATCAGTGCCTCTGTTTGGGATTCCAGCAGTTTTCCCAAACAGTAAATACATGTCATTCTGCCTTTTTGTAAAATGTGTAGCTTTACATGCAATTTTATCAGACAAGGATAGTTGACTGGGTTCTAATTTTATAAGTCATCAGTTTATTAATGAATATTTTAATATAAAACAGCTTTTTCTTCCCCTCAAAAATGAATTCACTCATAGATAATTAATTTAGGGAAATACAGAACCCTCCACCTCCTCTAGATAGCTGATTTGACAATACCTTCAAATGGAGACCTGGACTCCTAATCCTTCCTTTGTCACACTGCTTTCCTCTATCTCATTACTGATATCCATAGCCAATTGGACATAGGGGAATTTCAGGATAACTATTGGTCATTATATTGAAATTACAAATGCCATGTTGAAGCTTCATAGCTCAGGAGGCACTGTGTGATATTGGACTGAGTTCAGAATTCATCTATTTACCATTTGCCTTGGGTTGTTTATTGGCTTAATGATAGTCAATCATTTTTGCCCAAAGCATGAATAACAGACTAGCTCCCTATAGCCATCATAATTATCATCTTATCTGGGAAAATGGCGGTTGAAGCAGAGGGGCCATGTCTGCTAAGATAGTAGATGCTTTGAGCATTAAGAACATTATCTGAAATCAAGATTTAATGAATCCTAGTTGTTTTTGTTTTTCTTTGGGAGATCAGGGAGCTCACATGTTATCATAACTGGCATTGGCCATGAACTGTGAGCTAAACAAAATTTTAATCTGAGCTACCATTTCAATACTTAGTTTAAAAAAAACAACACCCGTGTACCACCTTCTACCGTGTTTCCCTGAAAATTAGACATCCTCCGAAAATAAGACCTACTTACAGGTTTCCTTCTGAGTGAAATATAAGGCATCCCCCCAAAATAAGGCCCCCCTAGGCTCTGTCTCAGAATGAAAATTAATTTACCGTAAACTTTGTGAAACCTAAACTGCAAGAAGCTGTGACTTGGGTGAAGAATTCATGGGAGAAAAATCACTGACAGTTGCACCGCAAATGCACTGCTAGCAGGCTACCTTGACAAGAAGTACTCATTTAAAGACAGTGCTATTACTAAACATGAGAGATTTGGTCCACTGATTCTGAAAGAAATGGAGTCACAAGAAATTCACCAGGAAATTCAGGAATTGGATTGTTATGATGATGTTCCAGAAGATGATGACATGATTGTCATTGAATAAATGAGTAAATTCTTGATACTGTAGGATTCACAGTTTGTCTGGTTTGTATTGACAACTACCGTACTATGGTACTGTATACAGGTAATAAATTTCCTTTATTTTCATTTAACAATAAGTGTACCGTATTCTTCTTCATGGAAAAATAATGCATCCCCTGAAAATAAGACCTAGCACATCTTTGGGAGCAAAAATTAATATAAGACACTGTCTTTTTTTCAAGGAAACAGGGTACTATGTGGCTTAGTCTCAGAGTCATGGAGCAGTCAATAAAACAAACATACAATACCAGGGTTGAATTTATTTCACTTACACCCATCCACATCTCCATAGCTTAAAGGTAAGAAATTGGAGGCCTAAAGAAATGTTGATTTGCCCACAGTAAATTAAAAATCAAAATCTGAATCCATATTTCATAACCCCTACTACTGAAAGCCAATATGCAGATTTATCCTCATGAGGACACAGGAAAAAGCTAGGGACGTGATGGCCTGGGTGCTGAGAGGCGGGGGTGCAAAGACATTCTGTTTGCACATCTCTGGCCCTCCATCCTTCCAGCATAGACATCAGGAGGATGCCAAGCCTGATGCTTGCACCTCTGACAAAATGGAACAGACATTAAGCCCTTCCAGAGATGCTGGCTGAGAGGACCAGCATCAGCCTATAAGCAACCCTAGCCTCCAAATGGGCTCCTTGTTGTGCAGAAGGTGGGAAGAATGCATTTGTCCTTCATGCTTATTTCACAAAGGCCCCAAGATTCCTGATGGAGCCCAGTCACATTGTTCTCCCTTTAAGAACAGAAAAGGGAACCTTGAAGCTCAAAAGCAGGCTTTATAAAAATGTGCCACCCTCCAACAAAGGAAATGCATTCCACAGAGATCTCCAAATTGTTTTCTGTCCTTCCTAGAGCAGCTCAGAGCATTTCTCAGCATCCTTTAATTTCATGCCATTTTCCTAAACCAAATATTAAATTTCCCCTTTGAAGTGAAAAGTAATAAATCACCATGGAGGAAACTGGCAGCTTTTATGAAAAAAGCAGAGGTAAAAATTAGACGTGGACACCTTTCTCCTCTTCTCATTCCCTCCTGTACACAGCTGTGCAGGCCTCCACTGCCCGCCAGGGGCCGTGCAGCTCCCCGGGCTCTGAGACTTGACGTGGTTTTGCTGCAATTGTTATTGATGCGAGTGCCGTTTATTTTGTTTGATTCTGTGTTCTTGTTGTTTTGCTTTCACAGGAACAGGTGTGGGTGTTATAGTTTGCTTGCTGTTTTATAGCTCAGAATCATTTTGATTTAAATCAATAACGACAGCAAACAGATCTATTGTTTGAAATACCAAGCAGTTGCTCTCAGTCCATTGTTCTGTGAAGACTATTTTTTTTTACTTTTCAAAATAGCTTTTATTATATCCCATGTGGATTTATTGTTGCTTTTGCACAATTATATGATAAGAGTCTCCAGTTTTCAAAAGTCCTGCTACTTAGTATATAAAAAAACAGCGATGCATCTAGCAGCCTGTCAACCTGTTCTCTTTACAGGACACGTCAAATGATGTTTGTGTATACGGTGTGGAAATATGTTTACAATCAATCCCGTGGGGCAATTTTGAAGACAAAGGGAATCTGCTTTATATTTAAGGGGATGCTGTGCAAAGTGGTAGGGAGAATTTCTCTGCTTCCTTTTAGCCCAACACAGAGAGGACTGCATTCAGCTGCCATTTGGGGGATAAATATAAATCATTTATGTGATGAAGTGGAACTCGAAAAAAAATCAAAGCACAGAGATTTAATTTTTTTTGTTCATACTCTTTGTTTCATAAGTGCTAATTGTTCATAACTGATACTGTAGTTGATTGAGTTTTGCCGCCGGGATGAGGGCTTCATTTCCATAGCTCGGCTGTTACATCACAAGCCTCAGCTTTCGAGGTAGAATATCACATGGGGCAGCACAGAATCAGCCATTTATCCTGGTGTTTCAGGAATCCTTCACCACAGCCACAACTGAGACAACTACCTAGATTCATGACAGAGCTGAGGATTGAAAATATGTGTCTGGCGTTTTGTGAATCAGCTACGGCTAGTCTTAATCTCATGCCCACTTGGGTTATGTGCCTCTCTGGTCCTTGGACAATAGACGATCCTTACTCGGTGAACTGGCCATGTGGAAGGTTAAGGGAGCAACTGTCTATGGAACTTATTACAAATCCTTGTTGCAAAGAAAACCAAAATCTATAAAAAATGCCAACTCTGTAAAAAATATAAGACCCTGGCAGTTATAAAATGGATAGCTATTTGGGCATGGAAAGATGACCACAGTATGGAACTGGTGTGAGATCAGGGTATGAGTCATTTTTAAAGCTCCCTAGGTGAGCCGAAACTGGTTTGGCTCAATGGATAGAGCGTCGGCTTGGGGACTGAAGGGTCCTGGGTTCGATTCTGGTCAAGGGCATGTACCTTGGTTGAGAGCATATCCCCAGTGGGGGGTGTGCAAGAGGCAGCTGATCGATGACTCTCTCTCATCGATGTTTCTGGCTCTCTATCTCTCTCCCTTCCTCTCTGTACAAAATCAATAAAATATATTTTAAAAAAATAAAAAATAAAGCTCCCTAGGTGATGCTCCTGACCATTCAGGGTTGACAACCCCTGGAGTTGTGATTTTAGCTACCTGATAAGAATAGAGCGCAAAACTCTACCTATATTCCATCTATTTGCTGAGGGACACACCATTTTACCAAACCATTTCCCCCCAGCTTCTCTGAAGACAGAAGAGGATATAATAAAATAAAACAGTCTACATTTGAGTGTGAGGCATTTGGATTAGATCTAAGAAGAAACTTTTAGCAGGCAGGGGGTTGAGTATTAAAGTGCATTACCTTTGGGATAGCATGCCACCTCATTTTCTGAGTACTATTTCACAAGGATGAATTTCCATCTGCCTTTGATATGTTTCTAATGGAAAGCCTAGACGATATTGGAGTCTAAAGCTCATTCTTTCAGACAGAGCTGAATTCTGCACTCATTCATTCAAAGCAAAGCAAGCGTGTCCCCAGTGCCTTGTAATGTCCTAAAGGAAGCCACTCAGTTGGAAGAACTATTTGGGTGTTCAAGCTGTGTCAGGTCCTATTTGTAAAACCATGAGAGTCAGTGCAATAGTTTGGCTAAGTTTGTGTCTCCTGAAGCCAAACTGCCTGGGTTTCAGTTTTTTCACTTATTAGCAGATAAACATGTTTTTTAACCTCTCCATCAGTTTACTTGTAATGGGATGATAATGATGTCTCTAAGTTTAGTGAGTTAATATATGTAAAATACTCACACCATGCCTAGAACATAGACCTTTGTATAAAAATATTTTCTCATCAAAATCCATAGATAAATCATTATATGATATTCTGATTTCTATTTTTAGTTGCAAAACAAAAATACACAATCTGTTTTGTATTTTTTTAAGCTAGTATAAATACAGCACATACTTGGATAAACAAAATCTTAAGAGGTTGAAGGAAATAGAAAAATTGTGTAGAGGAAAGTTTCTTAATCCTGTGTGCACATTAGAATCACAGGAGTGGCTTTTAAACAATACTAATGCTCAGACCCAATCACAAACAATACAATTAATTACCACACTTTTTTTTTTTAACTTTACTTATCATTCCAAAGTCCAACAAAGGTTGCAAATTATTATTCAGGAAACACCTTTCTTGAAATGTAAACATTTTCTCAACCAATCTCTTTTAACATTTCCATTGACAGAGAACTCAATATGGCACATAAAATGAACTATCCCTTTAAGTTCAAATAACCCTAAGCAAACAATTTGGACTTAACAAATTTAGAGTTTACCTTCAAAGTCCTCACGTCCTCAAACTGTTGGCAAAAGATTTGTTCAATCAAGTGAAAAAATGCCAAATATAATGAAATGTTCTGCAAAGTCTCTAACCTTTCACTACTGTCACAGTTAAATGAAACAAAATACTCTTAAAAGCAAATTGAATTCATTTACAAAATATACAAGTTATTATTGTTTAAATGAAATGACATAAGATGGCATTCCTGTTTTGAAAGTTATTTGATAGTCTGCTTTTATATGATAAATTTTACACATTTACTTTAGAATTTTATTATTCATTTATTACTAGTTGTTTGGTTAACTATAGTCCAGAAACAATGTCGGACTCTGGCTATAAACCTTTATAGATACAAAAGCTGGTTTTAATACATTATATTTTTCTCAATATTCCACACCAGTTGACCTCAGTATACTGAACAAATAAGAATCTAGATTTGTAATTCAAGTAAATTAAGGACTTGAGAGATGATGGAGAAGGGATTCACTATGGAATTTTTGTAAAAGTGAGTTCTACCTTATGTAAGATGTGATTTAATTTTCCAGAATGTCATTCATACACAATTTCTGGAAACATAGATCAGTTAAACAAAGACCTACCAAGAACTGAGAATACCTAGGCAGGAATCACTTTTTAAACATCAGTGGACATTGCATCCAGGCTGGCTTAGAGGACAAACTGAGAGAAGAGCAGGACTACCAAAGGTTGGACACCATTTAATTAAATGAGAACAGCTGACCCATGTCAGTGTGGTTCAGAGGAGAGCTAAAAGTTGATCACTCCCATGAAGGACATCTGCAAGGGCAGCCTTAAGGAAACTGCAGGTCACAGGAACAATGTCACTGATTCATGTCCAATGTGATTGTTGCAATGTTCTCCATAAAATACTATTAATTTTTTATTTTTCATGGCAAATTGTCAGTGGGCCAAGAGTTATGAGCCCTCCCGCTGCTCACTGTATGTCCAGCTAAACTGGCAGACACCAAAGGAGTTGGAGTTAATACAACAAAACAAAATGAATGTAGGAGAAAAAGTATTTATAACAACGTTAAATGGAAAGAAATTGGTGATCATGGTTTTAAAAATTTCAAGAGGCTATTTTGTTTCCTAAATACTAAAATAAATTTTTATAGTATAGCCATTTTCTTTTTATTATAAACTCAATTCTCAGGTTCCTTTCTGTCCAATGCAGAAAATTTAATCTTAATAATTTTCCTCCAATGATATGCGAGCCAATGATATTAATGTTCTTTTAGATTTATACAATATCATTCTCTGACATAACACATTCTCATAGTTATCCTTGAACCAGATTTGCACTAAAAGAAAAGGCTTTATAAAGCAAAACTCTGATCTTATTCTTGTGGGCTTTTTTTTTTTTTTTCATTAATTGTTCTGACCTTGAGAAAGATCCTTAAACTTTGTCCTAGATTTCTTTATCCACAGAAGAAAAAAGGATTTGAATAGGTTATACATTAATTTTATTCCAGCTCTAACATTTTATAAAGCTCTATGTTGAAGTGCATTATTATGGTGACGAAGAACTTTAGTAGCTTGCTCAAGGTCATGCATTTAGACAGAGGTAGTGAAGGACTCAGGTCTCTTGAATCATATTTCAAAGTGTTCCCACTATACTTGAAGGCTTATTATTGAAAATATGAAAATAAGACCTTGACTTATGTTATTATTTTATTTTACTCTTGGACTAAAACAACCTGTTTAAAGTTACACTATCATATGGGATATTATTTGGCAACAATATATTTCAAGGAAATAGTGAACACCAGTGTTTTGCATTTAGTTGTGAAAATCAGGGGAGAAGGATTTAGTTTAGTTTCTGATTCACCATCACAAACTGCCACTTCAGTTGGCTCTGTCTTGGGCTGGGACTATTTCTTAGGGACAGTGATTTTATTTATGCTACAGGAATTAGATCTAATGACTTGTAATTTTCCAAGGGCAAAAAGAAAAGCTAACCCATATGACTAGATTGAAAGTTTCCCAGAGTTTTACTGTTTGCTAATTTGTTCTTAGACGGACCCAAACTTCATGGACTTTTAAGTAGTAGTACTTGAAGCTTAAGAGTTAACCATTTGAAAAAGAATTGATAAATAAAATTGCTGTCTTCTCCTCTACAAGGAGGGACCCATATGGGCAGTAGCAGATTTTATCCCATTTTTTTTCTTATTTCATTTCTCAATCTTCCCTGTAGAGCAGACAGGTGAAATAATGACTTTCACTGGGCAATATTCCATAGAAACTGGGGCCATTACATTGCAATAGCATAGAGGCCAGTTGCTTGGTTCTTTGTGAATGACTCACACTCTCCTGTTTCTTGTTTTCACACAAAAAGCTCCCTGGGAAAGAGTGTCTCCCTTGAAGCTTGTTTCCATTTCTCCAGCTTCATTGGAGGAGTTCAGTTGGAGGAGTGAGTTATAGCAAGCCATGATACTTTCTCCAGTTCAACATTACTAGGAAGCCCTATACTCTGAGAACTATTAAGCCATTGATAAATTAGTACCCTCGTTGACTCCTATTTGCCTCCCGAATGTTTCTTAATGTTTCTCGATACAAAAGAGAAGAGGGATGTCATCAGCATCACCAAATCAACAGAAGCTAGAAAAATCAAGAATCACATTCTACAGCCGATGACTATAGAGGTAAAAAATATCTGCTATTAAAGTTTACCCGAAGTTGACATAGCAATCCCTGTAAAATAAGGCTGCACAAAGACTTAATTTGTGGTTCATTTCTAATCTATTCTAATTAGATGTTAATGTCTTCACACCTTGTCGATTGGTTGGAGAAAAATTATACTTGGAAGCATCATGTGCCTCTCTTTCTAATAATTACCCTAATTTGTTTTGCTTATTTGTGTAGTAACATAGCACAAGGTGGAAAATGAGTTCCCTGCAGGTCAGTGAATATTACCTCACTACTCAATACACATTTGTAGATCATAAGCATGGTTCGTTAGTTTCTCAAAGACAAGAAAGTTCTCTCGCCACAGACATTTCTGAAAGCAATAAAAATTGGGTAATTATTCTTGAAGAACATGTAACATTTACAGTCTTACTATGTTTTCCATGCACATGTGCACATCTATCAAGTGGTGCAGAGATCTCAAGTTAAAGGGGTCTCTTTAAGCATATAAAGCCACATGTTGACACTTTCTTTAATTGTGACAAATTCTGTTCTCTCACTCGAGAAGGTGACATTTTATGGCAAATAAGTCTGAGAGATCACCTGGAACATGAAAAGATTTCCTGTGTTTTAAACTATTTCCTATAATGACCAGACAGTTGTGGACAAAAAGCTAGCTGGCAGTACTGTTGTTCTGAGCTTTATTATTCACATCAGGAAACCTATGCTTTTTTTAAAGAAGCCAATCAAGAACTTGGGTTCTCCTCAGCACAAACGTATTTCAAGGAACTGTTAAATTAGAGTAAATGTCTATATTGCCATGAACTCCAAGTCACTGGAATTGCTGTGTAACATAAGGAGGCAGGAGGTCTGAGAATAAGCATGTAATGCTGACAATTGGTATTAATATGCTGCCGTCTCCTCTTCCTTGTGATCTAGCTGCCACCACCATAACCACTTCCACTCATACAGCCCTGGGAAGTCATCAAAGTAATATGAATGGAGCTGGAACAAACTGCTTTGCCACAGTGTTTCACCTCTTCCACAATTCCCTGTCAGGCCTGCTATCCTCTGATGTGACCTTCTCTGTTGATTTCCCCTTTGAGGCTATTCATGATATTTATCTTAATATGACACCACAAAGATGTAGATGATAGAAAGGAAGAGCCTCAGCCGTATAATTTATGTCAGGCAATTCAGCCGAGACAATTGCTAAATGAAACTCTCCAAATGTTAAAAGATAGCTTTTAAACCTGGGGCAGGGGAGGGGGGAGTGGAAGAGGGGATGTAAGAGAAGAGCAACTTTTAAAACTACTGTTTGCCTTTTTAGATTTGTTGTAGTAAGTAGTCCTGGCAGAGAAGAGCAGCAGCCTTCACCTGTGGTCTCGTGGGTGGGACTACGTGAATGATAAGTTGATGAATGTAAAACAAAAACAGGAAAGAAAAAAAAGAGGTATTCTTCCCTGGCTGGTGTTGCTCAGTGGGTTGAGTGTTGTCCCATGCACAGAGAGGTTTCTGGTTTGATTCCTGGTCAGGGCACTTGCCCAGGTTACAGGCTGAATTCCCAGTAGGGGGCATGCAGAAGGCAGCCAAGTAGATATTTCTCTCTCACTGGTGTTTCTATCCCTCTCCCTCTCTCTATCTCTAAAATCAATAAAACATATTTTAAGAAAAAATTTTTAAAAAAGGTATTCAGTTTTCATTCTGTTGTTGGACTTTCAGGGAGAACTGCAAATGAATAGATTTCGCCATTTGGCTCAAGATCCTATCTACAAACTTGTGAAGTGAATGGAACACCCAAACGGGCAGTTGAAATCTAGACCATTTAAAACACATACTTATAGATACGCAATAAAACGAAATGAACAAAGACATTCTGGATTAAAGGGATGAAACATTTTTATCCTTCATTAAACATACCAGCTAAACCCTCACAGCTGGTAACTACCCTGAAATGTAGTGAAATGAATACCCCACTAAGAATCTGAAATTACATACAACCCAAAGCAATCTATAGATTCAATGCACTCCCCAATAAAATACCAATGGCATATTTCACAGACCTAGAAAGAACTCTCCAAAAATTTATCTGGAATAAAAAAAGACCCCTAATAGCCACAACAATCCTAAGAAAGAAGAACAAAGTAGGAAGGATCTCAATACCAGATTTCAAGGTGTATTACAAAGCAACTGTTCTCAAAACAGCCTGGTACTGGCACAAGAACAGACATATAGATCAATGGAATAGAATAGAGAATCCAGATATCAACCCAAATCACTATGCTCAATTAATATTTGACAGAGGAGGCATGAACATACAATGGAGTCAAGACAGTCTCTTCAATAAATGGTGCTGGGAAATTGGGCAGATACATGCAAAACAATGAAACTAGATCACCAACTTACACCATACACAAAAATAAAATGGATACAGTCCTTAAACATAAGACAGGAAACCATAAAATTACTAGAGGCATCCACAGGCAGCAAAATCTCAGACATATGCCAAAAGAACTTCTTCACTGATACTTCCCCTAGGGCAATGGAAGCTAAAGAGAAAATAAACAAATGGGACTACATCAAAATAAAAAGCTTTTTTACAGCAAAGGAAACCATCAACAAAACAACAAGAAAGCCCTCTGTATGGGAGAACATATTTGCAAATGTTATCACTGATAAAGGTTTAATCTCCAACATCTACAGACAGCTTATACAACTTAATAAAAGGAAGATAAATGATCCAATAAAGAAACGGGCAATGGACCTAAATAGAATCTTTTCAAAAGAAGACAGAAGTAAGGTCAAGGGACACATGAAAACATGTACAAAGTCACTAATTATCCGAGAGATGCAAATCAAAATGACAATGCGGTACCATCTCACACTGGCCAGAATGGCTATCACCAACAAATGAAAAAAAGACAAATGTAGGTGAGGATGAGGAGAAAAAGGAACACTTGTGCACTGCTGTTGGGAATGTAGACTGGTGCAGCCACTGTGGAGAACAGTATGGAGTTTCCTCAAAAAATTGAAATGGAACTCCCATTTGACCCAGTAATCCCACTCCTGGGAATATATCCTAAGAAACTGGAAACACCAATCAAAAAGGATATATGCACCCCTATATTCATAGCAGCACAATTTACAATAGCTAAGATTTAGAAACAGCTTAGGTGCCCGCCAGCAGATGACTGGATCAGAAAACTATAGTACATCTACACCATGGAATACTATGCTGCCATAAAAAGAAGGAATTCTTACCATTTGCAGCAACCTGGGTGGAATTGGAGAACATGGAGAACATCATGCTAAGTGAAATAAGCCAGTCAATGAAAGAAAAATACCACATAATCTCACTCATTTATGGATAATAAAGAAAATTATAAACTATTGAACAAAAAAATAGACACAGAGACAGTAAAGCATCAAACAGAATGTCAAATTATAGCGGAAAAGATAGGGAGAGGTGGGGAGATAAGAGATCAACTGAAAGACTTGTGTGCATGCACATAAGCAAACCAATGGATGCAAAACTCTGGGTGGCGGGGAGGGGAGGTGAGGGCAATGGTAAATATGTACACATATAATACCTTAATAAAAAATGGAGAAAAAAAAGAATCTCTAAGAGTTGTTGTCAATGTCAAATTAAGCAATGGATTAAAAGTATAATAAAATGCTACACTATTGTTTTTCTTAAATGTTTTTCTTAAATGTTTTTCTTATTGTTTTTCTTAAATGATTCTGCTTTTATATGTTTACTGTCTTTATCCTTAACTATTTTTTACTTGCTTCTCCTAGGCTCAGGAGATGGACTAGGGAATGTATTTACTGGTATGTATATACTTTAGTCCTGAAATATAGAAGACTAGGTGATAACTGTACATAATTAAATCAAGTTTAAGGAAAAATTTTAATAAAAGGATGGTGGCATCTACTTTAATGTACATTCATTTTTTAATTTATTTAATAAGTTTAAAAATTTAAAATCTGGCTTATAGCTGAATAGATGAAAACAAGTATAGTTATGTAATAAAAGAATGCCAAAATAATTCACAATGGGGGAGACTTCCCCTGAGAGTAGAAAGTGAGAATTTTTATAGAATATATCATGACATATAAAAGATTTAACTGAATCTCAAAAGATAAGTAGGTTTCTTTCCCATGTGAACAACAATATATTCATCATTACTGGAACTATAAAATCTTCCTTTCCAAGAGTAGATTAAAGGTGAAATTATATGAGTAAATATGGCAGCCATCTTTCACAGTAGAATCAGTTCTTTTAAAAGCAAATTAACACTGTTCCTTCTTAGGCAACTGAGTACCTTAGACAAGGCTTGCTGGATGGAAATTATCCCACTGATATTAAGTTCCAACACGATCCAGTGAAAAAATAACTAGGATCCAGATATTCCAAAAGAGTTTAGAGGGTGAGAGAAGGAAGAAGAGGGAGGATAAAGGAAGAGAGAAAAGAGATGGGGAAGAATCACTCCATTCTTTTCATTTCTCATAACACACTACATCCCCACTCTGTACCATTATATCCATCCAAGACTTGGGTCTACAGAATAAAATATGATCATTACTTGGTTCAAGAATTTAAATGTTTTTATATCATGAATAATGAATAAAGTATTTAAAATTATGGAAAATTATAGCTTGAACTAGCATTTTATAGATTTTTGAGTTCTGGGTATAGATGTTGATGAAAACTAAATATCTCTCTGAGATTATTTGTTTATTGGGTAACACTGACAAGTTCTGAAATATGGGAAAATGCTCTTTTCCCAGTATCTCCTGAAAGAGAGGCATGGGGAGCCAGATTTTGTTCTTTATTTCACTTTGTTAATTTTAGGAAGCGCTGACCTAAACACTGAGGTGTCAAATCTGCTCAAAGCAAGCAAATCTTCCCCTGAAACTTTGGGACTTCTTTCAGAGCAATAGTGTCATTCTAGCTGAAATAGTTCAACACATAAAAATGATTCTTGGGCCGAAACCGGTTTGGATCAGTGGTAGAACGTTGGTCTGCAGACTGAAAGGTCCCAGGTTCGATTCCTGTCAAGGGCATGTACGTTGGTTGCGGCACATCCCCAGTAGGGGGTGTGCAAGAGGCAGCTGGTCGATGTTTCTCTCTCATCGACGTTTCTAGCTCTCTATCTCTCTCCCTTCCTCTCTGTAAAAAATCAATAAAATACATATTTAAAAAAATGATTCTTGAAAAAAGAAATTTCGCAAACCTGATTCAAAATAGAAACTTGCAAGCTATGGGAATGGTGCCAAGTGCTGAGTTGTGTAGGGCATAGAGGCAAAGGGAGACTCAGGATCAGCCTGTGGCAGGTATTCTCTTAGCTCCATTTTCTCTCTCTTCCACGGTTACTTCTAATACTCTGTGTCCAATCACTTTAGGCCTTTGAAGACTTTTAGAACATCTCAGACCTGGAAAAAATAATAATTTACTCTTTTCTACTGCTGAGGTCATAATAATACTGATTCTCAACCAGGCTTATGAATTGATAAGAAATGAAGCCCTTGGGGTCTGTAGAGCACTGCTAAACCAATATTTCATGGCTTTAAGAGATAATAAAGCCAATCAAACTGCTAAACTCTATTTCTACATCTAGAATCTGTTTGAAAGGAAAGGGACCAAAAAGTAATTTTAAAAGATCTATAAGACTTCAAACCTTAGGAACATTATGGGGTTGGGGCTAATCAAGATAGAATCACATTAGAAACATTAAACTCTTTGAATTTGCCAGGAACGAATATTTTATGATAGCTAATGTACCTAAAATGCTATAAACTTAACTCAATTATTTGATGGTATTGTTGACAATCATAATTAGAAAAAGTAATTAGCCACAGAGGGCATCTCTTGGTCCACAATTTAATTATTTTTGGCATTAAAATTTGTAGAGCATCACATCTTCAATGTATTTCTATTGTTCTTTCGAACTTGCAATCTTTTTTTATTTTAAATGTTGCTCTTATGCAAAGCGAGTACATTAGAGATCACTTTGTGTCAAAGAGACTTCAAAGGCTGAAATCAAATTAACTTAAGTTCAATATTTTATTTTATAGACCAGAAAAACAGCAATTACTGTGCTCTCCAAGTGCTCTTTCTTTCTCAGAGAGAGCTAGTTGCCAGGAAAATCTCATTTCCCTTTGGTTGGCCATTATGGCTGCTCAGCTAGACTACATTTCCCAGACTCCCTTGCTTTGGGACTATGTGACTATGTGACGATGGCTGTGTGCCTTGGAATAGGAGTGCGATGCCTACTACTCCCAAGACTTGATCTATCGTTATTGATGATCCACATTCTCTTCCTGTGACAGGAGCCCAGTTCCCACTGCTAGATAGCAACAATGTCACAGGGGCATGGGGAAGCAGTGACTGGTCCCTGATAGACTTTAAGAAACCCAGTTCCCCATTGGTCTGGACAGGTCATGTTGAACCTTGTACTGAGAGAGAATAATAAAATGTTTTGATTTTTCTTTTAAGTCATTCAGTTATTAGGTCTTTATTTTTAATGTGTTAGTATCATTATGTCAATTTCTTAAAACCCCTCACAACTTTCGGCTTCTACAACCAAGTGTTGAACTTCTTAAGAAATGCCTAAATATTATCTGCAACCAGGATTTAGAAAAAGGCTGAGCATACCAATACAACAAATTATTGAAAGACTGTGTGAAAAAATGATTAAAAAGTAACTTGCTAAAGGTGACATGGTCAGTTGCTACAGAACTAAATAGAAACCTTATGTTTTCAATTATATTTAATATATCTTCAATACAAATCTTACTCTCTTATCCTGAGATAAATAAGAATATTGATTTTAGCCTTGTTCATATAATTTTTTTCTATATGTTACAAAGAAATTTTGCTTAGAATATTTTTTTCTGTTATTATTAAGAAGTATCAACTTGCTAGTCTTATCAGAGAATTGCCCTAGTGATGTTTTCATAGCAGACACAACATCTCGGTTTGTCATATGTACTATAATTTCAGAGAGAAGAAAACAAGCTACTCCAATTATGCTTTGCCATTTGTCTGACACGTTCATTATTCTCAACACAATTCCTATCACATGTTGTCTTCTTGTAAAAGCCATTTCTGTCAAATTAACTTAGGGAGGACTGGTGAAAAATGAAAAAAGAAAAGAAAACTCCTCATTTACTTCTAACACCTGGAGAATCAGCAGAGAAATACAATTTTGTCTCTTTCAAATTAAATCAGATTCTGGGCTTGCTGTTTCTGAAATAACCCAATATAAAATGGAAGAGTTGCATCCATCCATGACCATTTAGGAACACGCTCAATTCATGGAAAATCAATTCCAACTCACAGCCATGTGGCTTTTTATGATGATACATTAAGATTTCTTTAATTTTTGTAAATCTACTGACTTATTCATTGGATACTATCAGAAAAAAAAAAGACACTTTCAATTCAATAAAATTCTTATCCAATAAAGTGATCTGGGCTCTGGTCACAGTTCTTACACATATAAGGAAATTCATGGTTCTCACTTAAGTGCAGGGCCAAAGCCTCAAAATCTTTTAAAAAGATATATTTTCTGTATTCTGAGTCACATCTATAACCATTTCTTTTAATTTTTATTCTTTTCATTCATTTATCAATAAATCTATAGAACAAAGCTATGAGATTACAATTGACAGAGAGGATTAAAAAAACAACAACAACAGATACACACACACACACACACACAAAAAAAAATAATAATAATAATCAGAACAAATAATCAAATCAAGGCTAAAGTAAAGGCTTAAATCTTGTTTTTCTCTCCTGGTTTAGTTTGCCATTGCTGAAAGTATCCTATTAAAGTTGACAAGTCCAAGGAACACATGGTAGAATCTTTACAATTAAAAAAGGAGCTGAAAGCATGAGTGAATTCAGGAGAGATACTACAAAACATAAATTTTTGAAGGTAGTGTCGGAATTGGTGCTATTAATGTTGAAGAGGAGAATGCAAAACATAGAAGAAGAAAAAAAAGATGGACAGTACACAAAGTGAAAGTGGAAGGAAAGTATTATTGCTCTTCCTTCTTCTGGGGCTCCCATTACATATATGTTGCTACACTTGATATTTTCCAATAATTCTAAGGTTCTGTTTGCTTTTTATTTTTTTTCTTTCTGCTCCTAAGCCTAGATAATATCTATTGATTTATCTTCAAGTTTACTCACTCTTTCTTCTGCCAGCTCAATATTTTTTATCCTTAGCAAAGGATATGTTTTGTATTTATTTTAGAAAGAAAGGGAGGGGTGGGGAGAGAGAGAGAGATAGAAAAATAAATTGGTTGCCTTATGTACCTGCCCCAAATCTAACTGCTACATAGGTATGTTCCCTGTCCAGGAATTCTTTCAGTATATGGGACAATGACCTAACCAACTGAATCACTTGACCAGGGTTGCCAGTTCAATCGTTTGATTGAGCCCTTCTAATAAATATTCATTTCCTTTAACATGCTTTTTTTTTTATTCAACTACAGCATTTCTATTTTCTAAAATACATTTTTGTCTTTTTATTCATGTTCTTTGATCAGACATCAATGTCATACTTCCCTTTAGTTCTATAGTTGTCATTTCTATAGTTCTTTGAATTTATTCCGTTTATAATTGCTGACCTAAAGTCTTTGACTACTAAGCCCATACTCTGGAGTTTCTCCAGGACATTTTCTGCAGGCTCTTTTTTATTTCTTGTGTATGCGCCATATTTTCCTGTTTCTTTGCATTTCTCAGAGTTTTTGTGGAAAACTAGATATTTAAGATAATACATTCTTTCAACTCTTGTATCAGATTCCCCCACAGTTTGTTGTTGTTGTTGCTTTTGTTTTCTTATTGGTGCTTGTTTGTGTAGTATTTTTCCTGAACTAACTCTGTAGATTCTGTGTTCTCTGCTATGCATGGCCTCTGAGTTGAGACCTCTGCTGGTTTTTATTTTGTTAAGTTACTGTTTTTGCTTGTAAACCTGGTTTCTTATGGGTCACAACTGGGGTCAATATAATTTAATGCAAGGCCAATGATGGCTTAGACTTTCTTAAATACCTTGCCTTAATGTCTATATTTCCCACAACAGTGGGTATAAGAAGACAAGTCTTGCCAAAACCGGTTTGGCTCAGTGGTAGAGCATCGGTCTGCAGACTGAAAGGTCCCAGGTTCGATTCCGGGCAAGGGCATGTACATTGGTTGTGGGCACATCCCCGGTAGGGGGTGTGCAAGAGGCAGCTGGTTGATGTTTCTCTCTCATAGACATTTTTAGCTCTCTATCTCTCTCCCTTCCTCTCTGTAAAAAATCAATAAAATATATTAAAAAAAAAAAAAAGAAGATAAGTCTTCATACTTCAGGTAGTTTAGAAGACAGCCTTAGCTTTGACTTTCTGTTTATAGAGGGTTATAAGTTAGCCCTTCTCCTTTCCCATGTTTTTCCTGGGCTTTCTCAATCTTTTAGGACCCCTATAGGAATATATTGACATTTTTCAATATGTTGAAAATTTTCAAAGTTCCTTATGGCTGCTGTCAAATCTTTGGATTTCCTTTTAAATTCCCAGCGAACCTCTTATCGGTCTTGACTGAAATCACAGCCTTAGGCAGCCAAATTGTTTCTAGAATTGCTATTGTTTTGGTAACAACCTGGGAGTAGGCTTCCTCCCCCTCCCTACTTCCACTGAGCTGAGCTCTGAATCAAATCACGTAGCCTTATGCTCTGGGAGTAGAGATTTCCAAGGAGCTGAAAGTTTGGATAAAACATTGGCTGAATTCTGGGGATGCTGCTTTTAAAGAAACTCTAAAATAGGTCAAATCTCTTTGTTGTCTGTAATGCTGCTGTCTTTTGAAGACCATGCCACTGAGCTGGAAAGGAAGAGGGCCTCAAGTTAAAACTTGACAGACTCACTTTCCTCCACTCCCTCTAACTGAGGTTTAGTAGTTTCTTTTGAACGAAGTTTTTAAATGGTTAGCTGTAGTTGTTTTGCCTGTATTTTTGTTTTTTAATTTAAAGGAAGAGTAATGTCACCAAGTTTCTCATTCTGCTATTTCAGAAGTTGACCTTCTCTGATACAGTTTATCAAGTTGATTTAACATTTTACTTAGTTAATCTATAGTATGTTTTAGATTTACGTCAAATATATGAGGTCTACCACACACAGTCACAGCTGGATTCTGGGCTAGAATCTCAGGCCATGACAGCTCATACTAGGCCAGAAAATTCTGACACCTGTAGGGATGAGTGTTTAAAATGTGTATCCTCATAATTTGATTTAGTCACCTTTACAAGGAATTTCTCAGTGAAAAGATATAGACAGAAAATAAAAATAACAGGTGAGTTTTATGAGCATTTGATGACTGGATCATCTATCCTCAACTGTCCTCCTAGACAGTTTTGTTTAAGTATTGCTGTGTAGCAAACTATACTCATTAAAGTGGCATAACACAACAGGCATTTTATTAATGTTACAACTTTGTGGGCCAGAAATTCAGTCAGAAATCAGATGGGCTATATATACTTCAGCTGGTGGCCGGTCTGGTATAGGTGGTTCACAATGGCATTATTAAATGCTTGGATGACTAGAAGGCTTTGCTGTATCACTCTGTTTTTCTATCTGTGAAGACTCAGGGTTTCTTCATGTGGTCTCTCCTGCAAAGCAGTCAGACTTGTTACCTCATGAATCAGAATTTCCTAGAGAGTGAGGATAATCCTTTTAAAAGTTAGGCCTCAAATTGGTAGAATATCACTTCCACTGGCTATTAGTCAAAGTTGTCAAGGGGAGGTGATATAAAACCCACCTCTTGAAAAAAAGGATGTCCTCTTTAATCTGCCACACGGCCCAAGTTGATTTGAAAAATGGGACACAAAGACATTAGCAATTCTCTGGGGTCGGGTCTGAGCACATCCCTGTGAATCTCTCATCATAATGGGCCTCTGAGACATCCCTAATAAACCTGAGAATTTTGTTTCTCCAGTCAGGTATTTTCCTGATTCATTGAGCGTGACTATGGCATCACCTTTAGAGAATCACTAAAACATCAACAACAGTGGGATGAAGCCAGCATTTTTTCAAAGACAGAGGGGAAAAAGAGCTACCCAGCATTTGAAGAGATTTCCAAAGATGATGTTCTAATTCCCTTTTAAGAATCGGGTACAGTCATGGCTGACACATGGTATTGATGGGAATGTTATTTCTTCTCTCCTAGTGGACCTAGCTGCACAATTTGCCTAGCTCAGCTTAGTACAACAAAGCCTTCAGGAGGAGGGTGGCTTCATTTCATTAGTACTACTTTGCCGTCTTTTCTTAATGTTCCATCTTTTTGTTCACATACACCTATCTGGTGCTGTCCTAGGGAACATTGTCTTGATTAATTCAAAAGTTTTGTTCATTACAGAACTCTCAATTCTTTTTCTTTTCTAACCTGGATTATCTTACAATGAACATATTCACATCTTTCCAATTCTCAAAATATAAATGAGCTGTAAACTCCCCTTCTGTTGAGCAGTTTCAATGAGGCATAGACTTTGAAACAAAAGTAGAGATCTATTGATTGATTGTCTCCTACGGGGAGCAGGTATCAACCTGACAGCTTCCACTTTTTGATCCTTAATACAAAAGGATCTTTAACCACATCTTAGACAGTAGAGCCAGTTTCTCAAAGGATAGTTTTTAAAATATACATTTTTATTGATTTCAGAGAGGAGAGGAGAGGAGAGGAGAGGAGAGGAGAGGAGAGGAGAGGAGAGGAGAGGAGAGGGAAAGAGATAGAAACATCAATGATGAGAGAGAATCATTGATTGGCTGCCTCCTGCACACCCTACACTGGGGATTGAGCCCTGCAACCCAGGCATATGCTCTGACTGGGAATCAAACCATGACCTCCTGGTTTATAGGTTGATGCTCAACCACTGACCCATGCTGGCTGGGCAAAGGGCAGTTTTTGTTTGATGGGAAGGAGGTAGATCTCTAAAACACAGGAAACAAATTCTGTTTTCACCCTCCACAGAACCTTTCATGCTTCAGTAGGAGTAATCCTCTCAAGGATATGATGCTGATAGCACTTATTCTAGAGCAGAAGCAAAAATATCACAAGTATAATATTAAATAGATTTTGTTCAATATGAAACTTCTACATTGAAGGAATTGTACTTTATACTGGGGGTATAATGGAAAACAAAATATACATTCTCCCTAAAATCATGGAGTTGATATTGTTGTGAGAAAAGCCAAATAATTAAAATAATGTGCATACCGTGTTTCCCCCAAAATAAGACATCCTCTGAAAATAAGACCTACTTACAGGTTTCCTTCTGAGTGAAATATAAGGCATCCCCCCAAAAAATAAGGCCCCCCTAGGCTAAACATGAGAGATTTGGTCCACTGATTCTGAAAGAAATGGAGTCACAAGAAATTCACCAGGAAATTCAGGAATTGGATTGTTATGATGACGTTCCAGAAGATGATGTCATGATTGTCATTGAATAAATGAGTAAATTCTTGATACTGTAGGATTCAGTTTGTCTGGTTTGTGTTGACAACTACCGTACTACCGTACCGTATACAGGTAATAAATTTCCTTTATTTTCATTTAACAATAATGTGTACCATATTCTTCTTCATGGAAAAATAAGACATCCCCTGAAAATAAGACCTAGCGTATCTTTGGGAGCAAAAATTAATATAAGACACTGTCTTATTTTCAGGGAAACAGGGTATCTATCTATCTATCTATCTATCTATCTATCTATCATCATCTATCAGCCTAAGTGACCAGAATGCTGGAATGACCAGTAGCTATGACAATCACTGACCACCAGGGGCAGATGCCCAATGCAGGAGCTGATCCTTGGTGGTCATTGTGCTCCCACAGCCAACCTCCCACAGCCAGCCAACCTCCCTTGATCCCCCCCACAGCTGGCCAACCTCTTCCCTCTCCCCCGTCTGGCAGGCCCTGATTTCTGGCCACACCTAAGGACCCCACCCATGCACAAATTTCATGACTGGACCTTTAGTTGCTATATAATATTATGTTTCAAAGTCAAGGAAATTGAATCTGCAGGAGTGCATAAAATATAGTTGGAGATGGGAAATGCTTCATGTAACACCTACATGAAATCTTAAGAAAGAGTAGGATGTAATCAAATGAAGAAGTAGAAGAGCATTTTGGGCACAAGCAATTACATGTATACATGATCTGATCCAGAAGAAAAAAATGGCACATTTGAGACACTGAAAGAAGGCCTGTGTGGCTGAGATACAGAGAGCAAAGGTCAGATTGAAGAGAGTTATATATCTAATCATGTAGAACCTGTGGTAAGTATTTTGTTTTTATCATAAATCAAGTGAACATTCACTTAAGGGATTTATGCTTAAGGATGTATAATTAAAACTATGTTTAGGTGGGAAATAATTCTAGCTGAAATTTGGAAGATGGACTTGATTGGTGCCAGAGTAGCTCTTGAGAAGACATTTATAACATTTCCAAAGATATGTATGAGTTAAAATTAATGCAGGCTGGTGGAATATAATAAGGAGATTAACATGTTAAACATTGTCACAAGAAATTTAATGGTAGCTCAATTCAATAAAAAATGTACCTGATATTTGATTTGGATATTATGGAGGTTTTGAGAAAAGGACAGTGTTGAGTAACTTTAAGATTTCTATATTAAGCAAGAAAATAAATAGTGACTCCATTTTTTGAGACAGAGTGCACTGAATGGAAATTATAATGAAAGGACAGATCTCTCTTAGTTAAGTTGTCTTTGTGACATTGGAGCAGAGATGTTAGATGAACATATCCTATATAAGAAAAGCCTAATAAGCAAACTGACTTACTGGCAGAAGACTGATGGAACAACCGGTCGCTATGATTTGCACTGACCACCAGGGGGCAAATGCTCAAGGCAGGAGCTGCCCCCTGGTGGTCAGTGAGCTCCCATAGCTAGAGCTCTGCTCAGCCAGAAGCCTAGCTCACAAGCACAGCCGTGCTGGTGGGAGCCTCTCCCAACTCTGCAGCAGCACTAAGGAGCAGTGAGCCAAATGGTAAGGAGTGAACAGGCGGGTGGTTAGGAGAGAGGGATCCTGGATTGCAAGAGGGATGTCTGACTGCTGGTTTAGGCCTGATTTGGCCTAACTTGGCAGTCAGACATCCTCCAAGGGGTTCTGGATTACGAAAAGGTGCAGACCAGGCTGAGGGACCTCTCTTCTGCCCGTACACAAATTCCATGCATTGGGCCTCTGGAGTGAAAACAAAAAGAGAGGTTTTGACCTGAGATATTAATTTAAGAGTAATTAGCCTATAAATGATCATTGAATCCATGGACATGGTAAAGGTACACAATTGAAAGCAATTGAAGAGCAAACATTTAAAATGGGAAACACATTATTACTAAGTATTTTATCTCTAGCTTACAAAAAGACAGAGGACAACAGATAGAAAAGAATGAGCTCTCAAAAGCAAAGGAAACAAAATGTTCCCTCCCTCCAAAAAATATGGACAATAAAGTGGCCAATGGTTTCTGTTCATGAGTCAGTTAAAAGATGAAGGATTAAGAAGTCCCCTGGATTTAGTAGCATAAAGATAATTGGGTAACTAACAGCAGTTGCTAAAGAATGATTGGGATGACTTGACAAAACAATAAAAAGCAAAGAATTGGAGACTGTACAACAAAAATTTTAAAGAAGATTGGCTCCAGGCAGAAAGAGAAATGTAAGTGATAGTGGAGAAAACTGTTGCATTTGAAATAGTGATATCTTAAATAGGAACATATTCAATAGTTACTGGAATGGATATATTGGAAGGCAACAGTTCAATAGAAAGGAGAAAGATGAAAAAACTAATAGTATAAGAATACTAGGAAGATGGAGATGGGTAACAACAAAATGTAGGGAATATCCTAATAAGATATGATGGAAAACATGGTTGGATCTATAAGATTAAGAGCAGAAATTGGAATAAAGTATTTCTAAATGACTTCAATTTTATCTGAAAAGTAGATGGCAAGGTATGTATGAAGTTTATGTCTAAAATATTTGTGAGATAAAACAAATAAATCCAATTAATGTCCAAGAGTTGCTAGGCATTATAGATTTTCTAATTGAGGTTGATAATCATACCATTATATCACAGTTTGTGAATTTCTGCAGTTGCAAATATAAACTTGGATATAAGATAGAGGAGAAAATATTGTCAGCTCCATCTTGAGTGGGTGTGTTGTCAGATAGTTACAGCCTCACAGGAAAATAAGAGAATCTGTGTATTGGCAAAAGTGTTACTAAAATGTCGAACTATGGAATCTAAACTATGTAAGGATGGAAGTGAAGAAAATAGAGGGCTAAGAGTTTAGAAAAATTTAAAAAGAAAAATAAAACTGGATTTTCTGATGACTTTTACAAAAAGAAATCTCTATATATGAAAAGCCAGCATCTGGAACAACCAGAAGGACCAATGATCAGTCATTATGATGCCCACTGTGGCCACTGAACTGGCCTGATCAGCGGGTGGGGCCTGCCAGCCAACCTCATGCAGCCTTCCCCATATTGGCCCCACCCCTAATCACACCTCCTACCCCAATAGGGGGTGGGGCTGCCTGGCCAACTACCCTTGGCCCCTCCCTCAGGCCACTGGCCCCCAGCTGGCACTCCCACCCCATTCAGGGGTGGGGCCACACGGCCCACCACCCACAGCCCCTTCCCATGGCCAGCCCCACCCCCAATTGGACCCCCAACTCCAATAAGGGGCTGGCCAACCTCCCGCAGCTTCTCCCCCAGGTTGGCCCCACCCCCAATGGGCTCCCACCACCCTGATTAGCTCACAGCCCCTCCCCCTACCCAGCCCCACCTCAGATCAATTCCCTACCCTGCTCAGGGGCAGAGCCAACTGACCCTCCACCCACAGTCCCTCCCCATGCCTGGCCCCACCTCAATCAGCCCCCCAAACCCAATTGGGGGTGAGGCCCGCCAGGCAATCATGGCCACTCCCCACAGCCAGCCCAGCCCTGATCAGGCCTCCATCAGGGCAGGCCAGCTGGCCAACCTCCAACCATCTTCTTCCAACAGGCCCAGCCCTGATCTGCCCCTATTGGGGAGGAGAAATTCATGCACTGGAAACAAAATGTTCCCTCCCTCCAAAAAATATGGACAATAAAGTGGCCAATGGTTTCTGTTTTTAGTAGCTTAATAAGCAAGCTAGCAGGAGAGAAGGTTTTAATCAAAGAGCACACAAGATATGTTTGTCTATTTTCTTGTTTGACTACTTATGGACTTCAGGATGGAGGGCAGGTGAGTTATATGGAACATTACATGGTGGGGGTTGGTGTTTGGAATTTATGAGGTCTGGTTTCTTTCATATATGGTCATCTTATAAAATTTATATTAAATACTAGAGGCCTGCTGCACAAAATTCATGCACAGGATGTGGGTGGTGTCCCTCAGCCCAGACTGCACCCTCTCTAATCTGGGAACACTCAAGAGATGTCCTAAACGGGCAGTCGGACATCCCTCTCACAATCCAGGACTTACGGCTCCCAACTGCTCACCTGACTGCCTTCCTGATTGCCTCTAACTGCTTCTACCTGCCAGCTTGATCACCTCTGAACCACTCCAGTGCCAGCCTGATAGATGCCTAACTGCTCCCTTGCCAGCCTGTTTGCCCCTAACTGCCCTCCCCTGTAGACCTGGTCACCCCTAACTGCCCTCCTCTGTAGGCCTGGTCACCCTTAACTGCCCTCCCCTGCAAGCCTGGGTCCCCACAATCTTCCCTTCCCTGTAGGCCTAGTTGCCTCCAACTTCCCTCCTCTGCCAGCCTGGTCACCCTTAACAGCCCTCTCCTGCAGGCTTAATCACCCCCAACTGCTCTCCCTTGCAGGCCTGGTCCCTCCCAACCACCCTGTCCTGCTGGCCATCTTGTGTCCACATGGGGGCTGGATCTTTGATTACATGGGGGCAGCCCATCTTGTGTGTTGGAGTGATGGTCAATCTGAATATTACTCTTTTATTAGATAGGATAGAGGCCTGGTGCATGGATGGCAGACAGCTGGTTTGCTCTGAAGGGTGTCTCAGATCAGGATGGGGGTAACCTTGGAGGGTGGGATGGCCTGGGAGAAGGGTCTGCCATCTTGGTTGGGTTAATTTGCATATTCACTCCAGATTGACTGGTGGGCATGGCTTGTGGGTGTAGTGGAGTGATGGTTAATTTGCATATTATTCTTTTATTAAATAGGATAAAGAAGAGAGGTGAGAAGATGCCCCCACAACCTTTACTCTTAAGTAAAAACATCAACTCCAGGTTACACCTTTCTCCACTCATGTTTCAGGAAAAATTCTGATTTCCTCAACATCAGCTATTTCTCAGCTGAAGAGAAACTCCGATCCAACTAAATTATACTACTTCTGATAGTTTTTTTTAAAAAAAAATATGTTGGAAATATTATTATTTTCAAAAGAGATATGGAAAGAAGGAAGGAAGGGAGTCAAAAAGGATGGGAGGGTTAGAGGAAATAAAATGAAGTAACAGTATGAGCTTAAAGTCATTGAGGTGGCTGTTCTTAAAAATTTAAGAAGAGCAGTCTAAAGATCAGAAACCATAATGAGATAAACATCTACCAAAATAAAATGAAATAAAATGATCCAATCAAGGTGAAATGACAAATCCCAAATCATGCTAAAACAAAATTATATCTCAGTTTTCCCAGCTTTCCCTGTGTTGTTACATTACTAATTGGAAACTTGTTCAATGGACTTGCCATGCTTGATAAATCCTATCAGCATACCTGTCATAGTACCCAGGACAGAGTAGTAAATAAATAAATGTTTAAGTGGAGAAAAAAATTAAGCTTACCAAATTTCTGATATAGGAAATTCTGTCAGATATTTCAAGATAGTTAACATAGTTAACATTATAGTTAACTTTTAATTTTACAGGAAAGTTTCAGCTTCAAAATATAGGATTAAAAGTTTATATAAATAATATTTACAGAGTTTAGGTCAACCCTATAAATAGTGTACTATTATTTTCTCCATTATAAAATTAAGGAAGGTGGGACACAGAATGGTTAAGTAACTGGCCCTAGGTTCACAGATAGCAAATGGAGCAAGAATATGAATCATGAGTTTGACTTCTGAAGAGTTTATGTTCTTAATTAGTGAAGTATAATGCCTCACATTTAAACTGTTCTATACATCAATGCTGGTCCACTACGGCTAAGTGAATCTTAGTAGGCACCTTGTTTAATATAATAAGTACATATATTTGAAAAACACATGTTTTAGTCCAATTCTTCAGTTACTGGAAACAATGAAATAAAAAGGATGATAGAGTTACCAATGGAAATAAACCAGGTGCTAAATTGGAATTAGAATTTCTTTCTCATCACTGACACTTAAATGTGGCAAGGTTTGGCAGAAGCTTTTCATTTAGTACTTTCAACAAACTTCTGAAGTAAATATTTTTATAATGCCCTGATTCTACAAATAAAGAACCTGAGACAGAGAGAGATTACATAACTTGTGCAAGGTCATCCTGCTTGTAACTGGCAGATCCCAACTTGGACAGTCTGATAGCAAAGTATGTACTCTTACCTAATAAAGTACACCATTTTCCTAAACACTGCCAGAGGATTGTAATAGCCCTTGCAAAACACATAAATGTACCAAACAGAGTGTTCCATGTCACAACATTGCTACCCTGAGTCACCTGAAAAAATACTTTTTTTTAAAGCAGCAATTCTTAGGTGCAGAAGTATTTAGGCTTATTATTAAATGATATGTTTTCACCAGAAAATATTGTCAAAGTAGAATCCTCATGTCCCTGGGGTAGGGTGAGGGGCAAGGCGCCAAAAGTGAAACAGTGTCAATATTCAACCACCCTCAGTGAACTGACGATCCTTAAGAAGACATGAGAAACTACAAAGAAGAGGGTAGTGAGCAGAAATGATAACCCATGACCACACAATCATAGCTCTGTGTCGGTATGTGTCAAAAAAAGATGCACTGTGATTGATGATTATGGGAGGAAAACAATCTTGAAAATTCTCAAGCACTGCATCTTCTCCACTTGCCTTCTTCTTTCCATGCCCAGTAGGAGTGCACTGATGCTCCTCACCTTCAGTGAAATGAATCACATAGACAAGGTAAATAATCTATCATATTCTGTTGGCAGCCAGGAAAGGATGATCTGTTGAGAGGTTTAATTTCCCAAGATCCTGTATAAAATCAATCTCATAGAAATGTTTCATTGATCATATTTAGCACCAGTTGAAAATTTCAAAGTATTTTGGTGGTAACAGCTTTGCCTGAAACCATACAAACTAAAGGTCTTCCATTTATTTCTTCTAATGATGCTTGGGAGTCTCATAAAGGTAGCATCCAAAATTCTACAGACTCTAGAGTTTCATCTCAACTGGTAGCAATACATGTAATTATTTTTTAGTATATTTAATTTATTTTTTTAAAGAGAGGGAGGGTTTGGGATAGAGAGTTAGAAACATTGATGAGAGAGAAACATCAATTCAGCTGCTTCCTGCAAACTCCACTCTGAGGATGTCCCCACAACCAAGGTACATGCCCTTGACTGGAATTGAACCTAGGATCCTTCAGTCCACAGGCCGATGCTCCATCCACTGAGCCAAACCAGCTAGGGCAATACAAGTAATTATTGAGTGAGGGGAGAGCAATATATAGATATCTATATATATAAAAGCCTAATATGCAAAGTGTCCCATCTGGAGTTTGACCAAGAGTTTGATTGCTCGCTATGATGTGTGCTGACAACCAGGGGGCAGCGTGGAATGAAGGAAGGCCCCGGCCAGCAGCCGGCAGCCACTAGGGAGTCTACCTGTGCATGAATTTTATGCACTGGGCCTCTAGTTAAAAATAAGTGAGGATGGATTGGAATAATTTAATAAAATGATTATAATAGTTTTAGCAGCTTTGCTTGCCAAAATTTTTATATTAAGATATAACTAAATGGTCTCCAGAGATCCTGTAGGTTTGACCAGCTTTTCTTTAGATAACTTGACACTTTTATGACGTCTACTATGTCAGAGAATCAATCAGAGCTATTTATAATCCCTGCAGTACAGCAGTGAAAGAAAGGCAATGGTCTAGCTGCAACATGCTAAATATCATCTGATTATGGATGTATTTTGTTACTGCAAGAAACTGCAGTAGAGTGTGACCAGCTATTCCTCACATTCATGTTCTCTGCTGACTGCACACCGGCAAGGCTTTCTTTCTCAGCTTGTCCTGCAACTCTGAAGGGCACTGCAACTGATTTCTAGCCAAAGTTGTACTATTTTATTTATTTTTTGTATGTAGGTTTAATTTCTTGTTGTTATTGTTAATTATTTTAATTAAATGAGTTAATAAGTATATATCCTATCTAATAAAAGAGTAATATGCAAATTAACCATCACTCTGCTACATCCACAAGCCAGGCACAACCAGCCACACCCACCAGCCAGTCAGGAATGAATATGTAAATTAACCCCAACCAAAATGGTTGTGGCCACGGAGCAAGCAAGAAGGAGACTTGGGTTACCCTGGTGATGGAGGAAGTCAAGCTTTCTATACACCCTGGTGGGCCCAGGCCTCCACTCAAGGCTACAAAGTTTCAATTATAGAAGAGAAATAAATCCCAACAAAAATGGCAGCAGCCGTGGAGCTGGAGAGAGTAGGAGGCTAGGGTTGCCCCTGCAATGGAGGAAGCCAAGCTTTCCTCCTTCCCTGGCCTGCCTTGGCCTCTGCTTAAGACTACAAAAGTTTCAATTATAGAAGATAAATAAATCCCAACAGAAATGGCTGTCACCATGGGGTAAACAGGAGGTTTGGCTCTGCTTCAGGCTACAAAGTTTCAATTGTAGAAGATAAATAAATCCCAGATATAAGGGCCTCCTCTTAGGTCACCAGAGGGCGTGGCCAGTGTGCAAACCACCACAGGCCCCTCACCCAGGCCGCCTCTACTCTGATCTGGGACACCCTTCAGAGCAAGCCAACTGGCCCCCACCCATGCACTAGGCCTCTATCCTTTCTATTAAAAGAATAATACGCAGATTGACCATCACTCCAACACAAAAAATGGCTGCTCCCATGTGGTCAAAGATCCTGCATGTGGACACAAGATGGCCACCACAAGATGGCCAGTAGGGAGGGCAGTTGGGAGACACCAGGCCTGCAAGGGAGAGCAGTTGAGAGGGAATTGTCCTGCAAGGGAGGGCAGTAGCCTGTAGAGGAGGGAAGTTGGAGGTGACTGAACCTGCAGGGAAGGGCAGTTGAGGGCAAACCAGCTGGCAGGAGAGCAGTTAGGCATCAATCAGGCTGGCAGCGTAGTGGTTAGGGGATGATCAAATTAAACAGATAATCTACCAATTTCTTCATCCAGCTTGAGTTTGCCTAATTCTTACACACACACACACACACACACACACACACTTTACCAGAATAACATGTTAACCAAGCAAAGATTATCCTGCTGTTTATAAAAAAGAACACAGATAGCCTTGCCAGTGTCATAATATATCAGAAAAGAAAACTTAGAGGACAATATTTATAGGGCTCTTGATTTGGGTTGAAATGATTTAAGGTTAGGAATTTACTGGGATTAAGCAATATTAGTGAAAAATTAATTAAGACAAGAGACAGTGCTTTTTGAAGTGGGTCCCGGTAACTATGTCGTTGATTCATTAGTGGTTCTGCACTTTTTTTTTTTAATTGAAAAGTTAATTGTTCGGACAAATTGATTTCCAGGAATTTCTAGACATGGGTGGGGAGTATCTCATTTCTTAGTTTGGTCATTAAACTGGGTAGACATAGATGGCTTCAATATTTCCTCCTGTCTCTCCTACCCTTAACTTCCTTTCTTATTCATTTTGAGAACTTAAATGCCTAAAGATGTTTTTATGACATCTTTGTGTTTGATTGCTAGATTAGCTGTGTATACAATTCTAGACTAAAACCATATCCTCCAGAATTTTCAAGTCAATAGTCTATTGCCCTACCACTTCCAGTGTTGCTTTTGAAAATACAATGATCTTTGGCTTATTTCTTTGTAATGAAGAGCCTTTTCAATCATCAATCTGGACAAATAGTTGACCTTTTAGACTGTAATCCTCCAGTTGTTGGGTATATTCCTAAATTAATCCTTTATAATTTTCTCTTCTCCGTTTTCTTTGCTTATCATTTCTGGAACATTCATGTATCTGATATTGTGCATTTTGACAAATTATCTGTAATTCTTATTCTTTCTCTCCTATTTTTTTTTTATCTCTTATCTCTTTATTGTTGGCTCAAATATTATTTTTTTATTAGATGCTTCCTAATTTCCAAATAATGGTTAGCACCATTAATATTCTGTTTTTTTCCATTCCTGTTCTCTTTTTCTTTGTAGATTAATATTTTCATTATTTTACTAAAATTTTAGTAGAAGCTCAAAGATATTAGATGCAATAGGTTTGCAATTTAATAGATATAACCAAAAGCCTATATTGATTTTTAAAATAAATTTTATTTTTCTCTCTTTTAAAATTTTAATGTCCTACACCTGAAACTATTATATTATATGTCTACTAGAATTGATAAATAAAAAATTATTTTAAAATTAAATAAATAAATTTTTAGATTATGGTAGTAATAATGTCAGAAGTTTGCCTATTATATTAACTTCTAAAAGAAATATTTTTGTGTATTTATCCATTTGATTATTTTTCCTTTTTTCTGATTTGTAATTTCTATAATCTCTTGCTTTTCTTAGAAATACTAGTAGCCCAGTGCACGAAATTCATGCACAGGGGTGGTTCTCTCAGCCCAGCTTGCACCCTCTCTAACCTGGGACCCCTTGAGGGATGTTCAATTGCCCATTTAGGCCCAACCCTACCAGGATCAGGCTTAAAATGGCAGTTGGACATCCCTCTCACAATCAAGGACTGCTAGCTCCCAAATGCTCACCTGTCTGCCTTCCTGATTGCTGCTAAACTCTTCTGCCTGCCAGCCTGATCAACCCCTAACCACTCCCTGCCAGTCTGATTGATGCCTAACTGCTCCTCTGCCAGCCTGTTTGCCCCTAACTGTCCTCCCCTGCAGGTCTGGTCCCCCTCCCAACTGCCCTTCCCTGCAGGCCTGGTCACTCCCAACTTCCCTGCTCTATTGTCCTGGTCACCCCCAACTGCACTCCCCTGCAGGTTTGATCGCCCCCAATTGCCCTCCCTTGCAGGACTAGTCCCTTCCAACTGCCTTTCTCTGCTGGCCATCTCGTGGTGGCCCTCTTGTGTCAACTTGGGGGCAGGATCTTTGACCACATCAGGGCATCCATCTTGTGTGTTGGAGTGATAGTCAATTTGCATAATACTCCTTTATTAGATAGGATAACAATAAAATTGACCCTAAGTTTAAAATAGCTGAGTTATTTGTACAACTATTCTTGTTTATTAGTAACATATTTAAGACCACAGTGTAACAATTTTCTAAAATTGAGCAGTTGATTTCCTTTTTGGTCATAGAGTTAATTAGGATAGTGTTTTTAATTTTCAATATCTGGGAAATATTTCTTCTTTTGACATTTTATATTAAATTATACTTTGATGATATTCTACTTCAAAAATCTCGTTTACATAATTACTGCTTTTCAAAACTTAATGAAGTCTTTTTCTTGATGTTAGAGTTAATGAACAATATTGGGTGGCTGACACAATTTCCAGCTCCTTCTCTCGCTGTATTCCAGTTGCAGGGGACTATATGACATGTTTCCAAAGTGGCAATCTGTTGTATTTCCTGGTAAGAATTTTACTTTCATGAAAAAAACCCATCCATTTTTTTTTCCATGTGCCTTGAACATAGATGTTATGCTGCCAATAGCAACAGCAGACATTTTAAAACCCTGAAGGAAAGGCTAAAAAAAAATCACAGAAGAAATCTAATGTAAAACCGTGATCTTTTGAACCAGCATCAATTACTTTTTCCACTGGACTTTTTGCCATGTGAGAGAAAAAATAAAAACCAACCAAACAAACAAAAAATATTTTTGAGCCGTCTATAGGGACATTTTAGGCTACTTGAAATTATTCTATACTAATACAGACCTAATATATGATGATTCTTTATAAATGTTTCATAGGCATTTAAAAAATATTGTCTATACTACTCAAAATATTAACATAATATTTACATAGATGTTAAACCAATATTAAAAATAGTATAATTTTATTATTTACTTTTACCTACATTAATCAGTCAAATGAGAAGAAATCTGCCATGAATATTTCATTTATTACATATTTCCATATATTCCTTTTTAAAAATTTTACCCGATTCTTCTTCATTTAATTTGTTAGTTGGCACATAGATGTTTTTGACTTTTCTACTGTTATTGCTAATTATCTCCATTATTTGCTTAATTTTTTATTAATGTTTCTTTCTCTAAAATTTACAATTCACTTTGTGACTCATTTGTTCCATTTATTTTCCCTATCATTTTGGTTTTAATCTTTATCTATCTCCTTTTTACTTTTGTTTATGTGCTGATTAACTGGTGCAAGCATGTGATACAAAATTCAAAGGGAATAGAACAGTACATGGTAAAAAATAAACCTCCTTTCACCTCTGCCCTAGCCATGTATCACCCCTTAATAGCTTCTAGTGAATCTTTCCAAAGGTATTCTATAAATATAGAAAAAAATGCATCATATATGTAATTTTGACAGAAATATTATAAAAATACATAAATTTTTATTTACCTTGCCTATCACTTGAATTGACTTTCCTTCCCTAGCAAGTCTATATCATTGTTTTAAGTAGCTATATACTCTTCTACTATATAATTCCCACAAATTTATCAAGTTCCTATTATGAATATGTATACTTTGTAGCTAGCAGAAGATGGAGTTTGATTATTTTACTACAGAGAGCAAACTAACCCCACTTCTAGTCTGAGATTTGTTCTTGGCCCAAAGTAACAGAAATCTCTGGCATTAAAGATAAGAAAATGTGTTAGCTCACATATTTGGAAATCTAAGTGATGAAATCAGTGGCTCAATTATATAATTAAGGACTCATGACCTTTCCACCTCCCCAGTATTCTATCTTTGCAGTGACTTTACCCTAAACTTGTTCCCCTTATAGTTTCGACCTGGTCTTCAGAAAAGACTGATTTCTTCTTTTTAATGGCTTAGGGCCCATTTAGACCATGTATCCATTCATGGACTAACAAGAGCTTGGAGGGCAACTCTGTGCACTGATTAGCTTAAACTATGGAGGGCTATTCTCAAAGGAGAGAGAATAATGTGGATTTCTTAAAAAATCTGAGTTTCTGTTAGGAAGAAGAATGTGAATAAACACTAGAAATGCCATCAAATGACTACTATCTGTTCTTAATTTAAAAAACTTTGTCTTTGCCCTTGCCACACGTTCAGTTGGTTAGAGCACTGACCCCATATGCCAAGGTGAAGGTTCAATCCCAGTTAGGATACATACTAGAAGCAACCAATGAATGCATAAATATGTGGAACAACAAAGCAATGTTTCTCTTTCTCTTCTATAAAATCAATTTAAAAAAATAAATAAAGACTTTGGCTTTAAATAGAAAAATATATTAATTCACATTAATTAATTTATTGTCAAAGTTAATGTATTTTCTTTTCAATTTCTGTTTCTTATATATAGTGTTCTATCATTTACTTTATAAACTCTATTACATTATCTTCAGTATTTTCCCTATAAATTTAACATATATATTTGCTATTTTTTTTTTTACTGGTTTCTTTAAAAAAAAAAATCAAAACACTAATCTATGTTTCCAACTTTTTAAAAAGGAGACCCTATGCATTTCTTTTTAAAAAACCTATTTATTCATTCTAGCTGATTTGGCTCAATGACTAGAGCATTGGCCTGCAGACTGAAGGGTCCCAGGTTTTATACAGGTCAAAGGCACAATAAAATAGAATATATTTTTTATTTTTAAAATTTATTTTTTAATAAATATATTTTTATTTTTTAATTTTTAAAATAATTTTTTATTGATTTCAGAGAGGAAGATAGAGGGAGGGAGAGATAGAAACAATAGTGATGAGACAGAATCATTGTTCAGCTGCCTCCTAGTAACTGAACCCGCAACCCAGCTATGTGCCCTGACCAGGAATGGAAATGTGACTTGGTTCATAGGTCGACTGAGCCACAACAGCTGAGCAATGCTTCTAATTATTAATAGCAATAATGAAACAGCATGCCACACTTTATTTTATAAATGTTATATAAAGAATTTATATTATATAAAGAAATTAGCACACCTTTATTTTCTTTCATGCCACCAACTTTCCATTTTCCCCCCACAAATTGGGATGCCAAGTTACTATTACAGTTGATTGTTTATATTCTGTATGTCACATGTGGAAAATTAATTTATCTTCCATATTGCTGCACACTTTAAAAATATTTATGATTAATGCTCTACTTAACTAGTTTTGATTTTCAGCTTTAGTTCTTTTATGTCACATGTGTCAAACACAAGGCCCGCGGGCCAAATCCAGCCCACCAGGCCTTGCAATGTGGCCCGCACCGCGCTGTCATCACTGCACTCGGCTGTCAGTTTATGACATTGTCAGTTTATGACTGTTCAGTAAACCATTCGGCCCGCGATTTAGGCTGGATTTTAGATTTTGGCCCCTTCTCTGATTGAGTTCAACACCCCTATTTTATGTCATGGATTTGCCATTCATGTAATTTTAAGTTTGATGAATCACTCACTTGTTCAGTAAAAGTGTATCTGAAACTTTTTCTTTTTTTGTAGAAGCATAGCTGGTTCAGCAAAGCAACATAACGTTCATTTGGTTAGTTGTTTTATTTTCCTCCCTAACATGGACTTGGACAATGAAATGTACTTATTGAAGTTCCTGAAACATGAGCCAAAAATGCAAAGCAGAGACTGTGAGAAATACTATCTCACAATATTAAAAACACAGAATCGCTGTTTTGAGAAACCACAGAAGCAGCTGAACTCACAGTGAATGGCCTTTAGTGCCTATAGCTGTTGGTAGCCACGGCACAAATTGTTGAGCCCCAACCTGTCTCCTGCCTGTTTTGTAATCCCAGCTTTTCAGCACCCCCAGGGTTCTATGAGCAACCTAATATCTAACTAACTTTACACTTTGCTTACATTTTAATTTTTTTAAAAAAAAAATACATTTTATTGATTTTTTACAGAAAGGAAGGGAGAGGGATAGAGAGTTAGAAACATCGATGAGAGAGAGTCATCGATCAGCTGCCTCTTGCACGTCCCCTTTTGGAATTGTGCCCGCAATCAAGGTACATGCCCTTTTCCGGAATGGAACCCAGGACCCTTCAGTCCGCAGGCTAATGCTCTGCCACTGAGCCAAACTGGTTTCGGCGACACTTTGCTTACATTTTATTTATGAGTTGGTTTCTGATGTTTAAAAATCACAGCTTCCTAGACTGCTCCCTGTACTGTCAGGGTTAAGCTTCCAATAGTCAGTTGTTTTTCTGTTTGCTTTAGCCTCTCAGTGAACTACAGTTCTCATGTGCTGCTCCTCTGTTCCAGGAAATAAATATCTTACAAGCACTTTCCCCAGTGGTCTCATAGCCAGTCTTCACCCCGGTCCCAGGATCTTTAAATCAAAAGCTTTAAGGAGGATTTCCCCCCCCCCCCCCCAAGAACTGCTCTACATGCTTCCTGCTAACATTTATTTTTATTCAGAGAGGTTGATGGAAGTCAACCTTCACTGAACTGCCTCGATTTCTTTCCATCAGCTTTCTATCTAGAAATTCCTCAAAGAATCTGACATCTCAGCAGAATCCTTCACTAGTGGTTTTTTGTTGTTGTTTTTCCTCTACATTTTTTATTCCATTGACTGTTTTATTGGTGATCCAGAAAAAGGGCAGTTCATCTTACTGTATCATCATATTATACTCCTTAATCATTTAGGTGTGCTACATACATAATGAGTAAAATAAAGGTATATTCCAGCTGCATTAATACCAGTCTCATGTACTTGTTGATGAAAAAAGTCAAAAGGGTGATGTTCATACTGAAATGGACCCTGGACCTAATCCTTACATTTTAAAGTAATATATATATATGTATTATAACCTTTGAAAATCTGAACAAACAACCTCTGGTATAATAGTTTGATCATTATAACTGGCAAACACTTTATGACTCGCAAAATGCTTTCTTCTTCACTTGACTTCACTCTGACCTTAAGAAATCAATCAATGCTCCCGGTATTCCACTCCAAGGACTTTTTAAAATTAAAAAGAGGAAAAGAGAGAGAAGAGAGAGAGAGAGAGAGAGAGAGAGAGAGAGAGAGAGAGAGAGAGAGAGAGAGAGAGAGATTATTTTGTTGTTCCACTTACTTATACACTAAAGCAGCGTTTTTCAACCGCTGTTCCGCGGCACACTAGTGCGCCGCGAGATGTTGCCTGGTGTGCCGTAGGTGCAGACAAGACAAGAATTTTATAATTTTTCACTATTTTGTTTACTTAATATTTCATAATAAAGTAATTATAAAATACTTTCTTTGTGTTTATTTGATTCCTATTCAAGAGAATTACTTTATATATAGTCAATATAGGCACAGAGTTAAATTTTTTAACATTTTCTAATGGTGGTGTGCCTCGTGATTTTTTTCATGAAACAAGCGTGCCTTTGCCCAAAAAAGGTTGAAAAACACTGCACTAAAGGCCCGATGCACGAAATTCGTGAAAGGGGCTTGGCCATCACAACTGCGGTGGCTTGCCTGGGCCTTGCAGCTGTGGCAGCTTGCATAGGCCCTCACAGCCCCAGCTTTGTCCAGAAGGTGATCTGGAAGGATGTTCGGAAGGTCGTTCAGCCGTCTGGTCTAATTACATTATGCTTTTATTACTACAGATTATTATAGGTTCATTGGTTGATTCTTGTATGTGGCCTGACTGGGTATTGAACCGGCAACATTGGCATATGGGGACAACACTCTAACCTACTGAGCTACCTAGCCAGGGCTCACTCTAAGGACTTTGTATCCTAACCAACAGGCGGTGGAAACCATGCACTCACTTTTTCTAACAAAATGTTATTTTAGAATTGTCTGTGTGGTATTTATTCCCCCTTGCTGCAGTCTCATATGACTCAGTATATATCATCACAGGGTTCTATGTGGAATAGGCTTTTCATACTCTCCACACATACACACAAAATTTGGGAGATAGAGAAGAACCTATCCATTACCTTAGATCATTTTCATTAACTCAGGATTTACATTCTCATTTTAATATGAGCTCAACACTTCCTTTTTCTATTAATTTGCTCAATTAGCTTGAGTCATGGCCTGGCTCATAAGCAGACATGTGCTCTGAAAATTATCCTCTTTCATTTCTTCCTGACCTTATTTCTGCTATTAGTTAAAATCTCATTTCTAATAAGCAGGAAGCTTTCAACTTTTATAGCAAAAAAAAACAATTTAAAAGTAAATTCTAAGAGTTTTGCTTGTATAGCAACCTAAAAAAAGTAAGAAACGAGAGAGAGAGAGAGAGAGAGAGAGAGAGAGAGAGAGAGAGAGGGAGAGAGAGAGAGAGAGAGAGAGAAAGTGTGTGTGTGGGGGGGGGAGCAAAGATTTCTGCAACCCTAGATGCAAATGCTGTCTCAAAATTTGACAAATGGTTTTCACACCCATCCTTTGCCACTGACCAGCTTTTAGATGTGATTGACAGGCAAGCACTCTCCCACATCACTCAGACCTTTACTGGGCATGCGTCTAAACTGCCTTTGTCTAGTCCCTTCCGCCATCAATTAGTAGGGGATAGACTTGGAGAAATATAAATGCAGTTTTTTGGCAAAGCTGTATAAATGACATGACTCTATCATCTGGTCTCCCCTTTCACTCCTTTCCTATTAAATAATAACCAGATTATTACAAGTGCATTAGAAGCACCCAGTAAAGTGTGTGCCAGCTGACCTGGAGATTCCTCAAATCCCTGTTGTAATTATATAAATTGATATCCAGTCAGTCAGGATGGTTTCAGTCACTCACAGCACCCAGAATTGTCCCCAGCAATATTTAAAATCGAGCAGCTAGCCACTGGATGGCACCAAACACTACCTGGACAAGGACAGATTAGATAACAGGTACGGACCCCTGGTGCTGCAGCTTTTTAGCTGAACTGGCTCACGCATTTCATTAATGTCTCAGTGATGCTAAGCTGCATTTTATTTCTGGACTCAATGCATCAGAATATGGACTTAATACATTATATTTATTTATCACATGCATTAATTATAATTAATATTTATTATATTTATTAATGGGTATATATTATATATTGATGTGTTATATAGTATATAATTGTATAGTGTGTTAATTTGTCATATAATTACATGCTATATAGTAATACATTATATAACTAAATATATATTTTGTTATGTTATGTTATGTAATATATAATTGCTTTATATTATTACATAATATATTTTTATATTTTATTTAGTAAGTACCTTTTTAATGACAAGTCCAAATTAAACATAACTAGAGTATTTATTCTCAAGGAGTTTATATTAATTGAGGATCAAAGTATAAACTCATAAAATATATGTGAAAAAACAGGATATAATAATGTATTTATGGCCTCCAAATTAAAATTTGGTTCACATATTTGTTTTTAAATATTGATAGGTAAAAGCTGGAAGAGAAAGATGATTTAAAATTGGTATACAATGTTTTTTCAACTAGAAGTGGAAACTAATACTCCTATGGGAGTTCTTTATTTCAGGAAAATCATTTGGATACCTTTAGTTATGCAAATATGCTGCCAGGATTCTCAGAGATAGATGCCTGAGAAGCCTTAGCTCCAAAAAGCTGAATTGTTGTAAAGAAAAACAATATAAAGGTTGTGCTTGCTGTAGCTGAAGTTGCCTATGTATATGAGTTATTTCATGAAAACAACGTTGATCAAGCATCCTAACAGGCCCTCTCTTAGAAATATATTTCACATTTTACATGTAACCCAGTATACAAACACATTGGTTTCACAAAACAATTTGACTTATTACACATAGGTATTCGATAATTTCTGATTTTTTATTTTATTTTTAAGTGGCTGTGGCAATCCATTGTATTAATTTTAAGAATATTGCTGTTTACAAAGGGCATCAGGATAGCCACCCCAAAATATGGCATTTGCCAAGGGATTATTTTGGTAAAGCATTATTTGCAGAAGGATTACTTTGTGCTGAAGGCAATTAAGAAACAGAAAACACAAGAAGTACTCTCTGTCCTTTCCTTTCTGCCTCCAAGCAGGACATAAATTTCCTTTTGTAAAGAAAATTTACATTTGTAAAGGAACTTTCCATTTGTCAGTGTCCTCCTCTCCCCTGTGTCTCCAGAGATAACTCATCACCTGAGACTGCAAAACAAGCCTTACTAAATAACTCTCATTTACCTTACTAGAGGCCTGGTGCATGAAATTTGTGCCAGGAGGGTGCCTGAGCCTCGCCTGTGCCCTCTCATAGTCTGGGAGCCCTCGGGGGATGTCCAACTGACAGCATTAGCCTGGTGAAAAAGACTGAGCTCTACTGTTTTGTTTTTGGTGCCAAGTATATAATACTGCCATCTGTTGCTCTTATAGTTTAGAGAAGCATGGAAGGACCAGTTTACCTCCTAAATCTGGGATCAGACAGTTGAAGGTATTTCTTTGATAGGGGGGTACAGAAAACTGCCCCACCTATGGATTTATATTGGACACAGTGCAAGAGGGGAAGTCATATGATGGCAAATGGAACTACAGGAGTTTACCAACGCAGGCTACATTCAGGTCTCAGAACATTTACTACTATTATCATTAGCTCCAGTTCAGTGCTGCAGGTCAAAAATAGCAACACAAACAATTTAAAGTCTCCCTGTGTTTTAGCTTTAGGTGCTAAGTTTTGAAAGTAAAACCTAATCGCTAACAGATGAGTTCCCAATTTAAACGTTTGCAGTCTCCATTCATAATAGGTTACTAATTAAGCATAAGGAGGAAAAATTAAGGCTCATTTCTACTAAAACTCCTAAATACAAAGCAAAGGAGGAAATACCAAAATATATACCAAAGGTTTTTCAAACTTTCCTTTTTACTAATGTGGTCTAAGTTATTTGCACTAATTTTCCTACTGAGAACTACTAAATGATGGATTTTTTTTTTAATTCTTGAAAATATTAAAGACATGAATGTAAAATGGAATTGTAAGAATAAAATCAAAGGGGAAAAAAGTATCTGGAGAAGTTAGAGAGGACAAAAGCCATTTGTGTTGCAGAAGCATTTGTCTATGCAAGTACATTTGAACTTTCTGCTAGATGGCCTTATATTCCATGGGGAAGGACATCAAAGCCGAGAATTCCCTAGTTAGGGAGCTTAATAGGTGACCATCATATGGTAAGCTGGAGCCCCAAAGAACCACTCTCATATTCAGGATAAGCTAAAAGTAAACCCACTTCTACCCTCAAATTTCAAAGGGTTTCTAGGAAAGTCTTCATCCTAAGTAAGGGATAGAGAGATACTGTCCCTGAGAACTTATAAACAAAAAACATTTTTTAGATTTGAACCAAATTCACATCATCCAAGTGACCAAAAAAACAAAAACAAAAACCCTTTAGATCATGAATTTAGTTTAAAGCAATTGAGAATAATCCCTTTAGGCACTCTATATAGAAATGGATTTTTATCTTTTACTTTAGGCCTAAATATTTTTTCAATATAAGTAAGCACATAAGAAAAAGAAAATGAGTAAGAATGATCAAAAACAAATATAAAAACAGATCTATAAACACTTCTTATAGTAGAATCAGTCATATATATAAAGAGGTAATATACAAATTAGCCAGGACACTGTAACAGTCACAACCGGCTAAGGAGGAGGCTGCATGCTCAGATAGGTGGCAGTGGAATTTGTGCTCAGTGAGGCAAGCCACAGATGGAGCAGGCCTGGAGTGGACACACATAGGGGGCCCTGCCCAAGCCACCCTGGTGGGCCAGCAGTCCCACCTCTGCATGTGAGCTGAGAGGAAACACCTTTTTTGATCATTCATTGGCTAAGCTCCCTGTATGCCACTAGCAGTGTTCTTGGTAACTTGGGTAATAAGAATCCAAGAAGGTGATCTAGGATTTTTCCACCTCACCCCTGAAGGAAAAATGAGGCTCACTGCTGAAGGGGCTAAGAAATGTTATATCCTACCCTAGCCAGTTTGGCTCAGTGGATAGAGCCTTGGCCTGCGGGTTCGATTCTGATCAAGGACATGTACCTAGGTTGCAGGCTCCTCCCTCCCTGGTCAGGGCCCAGATCAGGGCTCATGCAGAAGACAACCAATTGAAGTGTCCCTCTCACATTGATGGTTCTCTCTCTCTTTCCCTCTCTCTTTCATACTCTCTAAAAATCAATGGAAAAATATCCTCAGGTGAGGATTAAAAAAAAAAAAGTGACATCCTATGAAAAAGACATCTTGAAAATGCCTAAAGAAAGTTGTCCTTTTTACATGATGAAGGGACTGGAGTCCGTGTTGATGAAAACACCTTGGCTGCTGTGGTGGCCGGCATTGGCAGCAGCAGCAGGGTGATGGGGGTGGGACCTTCTCCTGATCAGCCTGGTCACCTCCTGCATAGGAAGGCCAAACTGTGGCTTAGGCCATCCCCTGAGGGCTCCCAGACTGTGATAGGGGGAAGGCTGGACTGAGGGACTTCTGCTGCCCCCAGTGCACAAATTTCTTGCACCGGACCTCTAGTAGTTTATAAAACAGATTACAAAAATACATTATGAAAAAAGCTTGCAGTTTCTATCAAGAAGATGTAAAAAATAATCTAGCATATTAGAAAAAGTTTCAAATAGAAATTCTGGAAATAAAGATTATTTACAATTTTGAAATGCAATAATTTAGTAGATGGATTTAAAAGCAAACAGACCATAATGAAGAGAAAATAAGTGACCTGAAAAATCAGTTAGAGGAAATTGTGCACAGAAAGCAGAGAAGATAAATAAAAAGATAGACTCACAGAAGAGAAGAGTTATGAAAGATAAAATAAGACAATATAATTGGAGTTCTTGATGGAAAGGACAGAAAAGGGCAGAGGCAAATTGTGAAAACAATGAATGGGAAATTTCCAAACATAAACTGTCAATGAATCTCCAGCAAATAATTGTTCCTTAAAAATTTCCCATATATAGACATTGCAATAACACCAAAAACACCAAAGACAAAGAGAAAAATCTCAAGCTTACCCCTAAAAATAAAAGATCATCTTCTAAAGAGAAAAATTAGATTTATCACTGACTTCTCAATAGTAACAATAGGAGTCAGAAGACAATGTAATAATATCTAATTTGCTAAAAAAAAATAATTCAAATCTGAAAAAATCTATGCCCATAGAATCAACCAATTCAAAAGTCAATTTTATTGTCAATTACTATTAACTTTTTGAGATACATCATGGAAAACAGAAAGAAGGTATAGGTAGCCATCATCTATAGATGATGTTATAGAGCAGAGGTTAGCAAACTATGGTCTTCAGGTTTGCTGACTATTTTTGTAAATATTTACTAAAACACAACCATTCAGAGAGAAACCAAGATGATGGCCTAGGTGAGCATCTAAACTGCTGCCTTGCACAACAATTTAAAAACAACAACTAAAAGACAGAAGAGACATCATCCAAAACCACAGGAAAGCTGGCTGAGTGGAAATTCTACAACTAAAGGAAAGAGAAAAGCTCACAGATCAGAGGAGCCGCAAAGCACTGAGGTACAGAGACGAGTACACAGAGAGGAAGGGCGGCCTATTGCCTGGCTGGCAGGAGGGGAAAGGAAGCCCCTGACTGCACTGAACCCGGCTCCAGCTGAAACCCCATGGACTCAGGCTCATACAGGTGGAGTCTGGACTGTAGAAAAAAGCACATAGAGACTTGGAGACTCAGAGACTCAGAGGAGCCACAGCGGGCAGGAGTCTGGAGGCTTGTGAGTGGATTGATAATTATCAGGGGGAAAGGGGTGGAGGGTGCAGGAAGAGACTGGACTAAAATGGTACACCTATGGATGAGAACAATGGTAAGGGTAGAGAGTGGGATGGGAACTGGGTGAAGGGGAGCTATGAGGGGGGGAAGGAGAAACAATTGTAATCATCTGAACAATAAAGATTTATTAAATTTAAAAAAATAATTAAATAAATAAATAAACCCACAACCATTCATTTACATATTGTCTATACTGTTTTCATAATACAATGGCAGAACTAACTAAGAGAATTATGGCAGAGACCACATGACCTTCAAGCCTAAATACTTAATATTTTTTCCTTTAAGGAAAATGAGCAAACTAAATGCATTATGATGAATCTCACAAGTAATATGTTGTTCAAAAATGCATGGCCCAAAACAATACATATGAATCCAAATCCATTATGCAAATTTCAAAAGTAGACTAAACTGTACATACATAATTTAAAGTTGCATACATAGGTGGTAAAACTATAATGAAAATAAATATAAGTCAGAAAGAATGGTTATCTCTGGTGTGAGGAAGGATAGTGTGATCAGGAAAGGATTTGTGGACTATGGGTGTGAGAAAAGTGTTTCAATAATAGCGATATTCTATATTTAACTTGGATGATGTTTCTAGGTGTGTTTGCTTTATGATCATTTACATATTTGTTTTCTGCATAATTATGAACTGAAATTCATTACCAGTCTTATTTATATGTCCAAGCTCTATCTTTGGAGAGAAGGCTTTTAAGGATGTAATTTGAGTGTGGCCTTAATTCAATAAGATTGGTATCCTTCCTTATGAGAAGAGACACCAGGGATGCATGCTCACAGGGAAAGGCCCTATGATACACAGCAGGCAGGACAGCACCCGCAAGCCAAGGAGAAAAATATAAGGAGACATCAGCCTTGCCAGCACCTTGATCTTGGCCTTCCAGACTCCAGAACTGTGAGAAAATTAATTTCTGCTGTTCAAGCCACCCAATCTGTGGTAGTTTGTTTTGGCAGTTTTAGGAGACTAATACATGCACTTCCCTGACATATATTCAATTTTACAATTTTAAAACTGGGATTTTTTAATGCAAATTTTACGTACATTCATAAAATGGGAAAGCTGAATAGTGTCATTTTCTAAATAGTGTTTTTCTAAATAAATGAATATTTAACCTTTAAACTTCAGGAGCCATTGCTTGCTTGGCCCTGGTGACATTCTAGCAATTTGTTCACATGATTATAAGTTTTTGTAAAATTTGAAAACCTAACATATCTGTAATTTATAAAGATTGACTTACTTCACACCTTCCCTAGTGTCTGTTGGGTTACATTGGAGTGGCTGTGTCTTGTCACAGTTGAATTAAGTGTACATTGGGCTTACTGTGAATGGGTCTACTTCTGGGTATACAGTTAAGTCATCTGTAGTCATAGTTTGCATTATGATATGAATATTGGTATCATAATAGGAGAGTGTCTACCATGGAGGTATGTGGATAGTGAAAGAGAAAGAAGTATGAAATATATAAACTATAAACTATGTGTGGGGATTTTTTTCTAATAATTTCCTGAATAAAATTATAAGCAGAAGATTCTGTTTTACAACATCTAGTAAAAAAAGTTCTCTCCTGTCAAGAATCCTACCTAATAAAAGAGTAATATGCAAATTAACCATCACTCAGCTACACCCAGCAGCCATACTCACCAGCCAATCAGAGCAAGTATGCAAATAAACCCAAGCCACAGAGAGCAGGAAGGAGGCTTGGGATTCCCAGGCAATGGAAAAATCAAAGCTTTCCGCACACCCTGGCCAGCCCAGGCCTCTGCTTAAGGCTACGAAGTTTCAATTACAGAAGATACATGAGCCCCAACAGAAATGGCTGCTGCCTCAGAGGAGCAGGAAGCTTGGCTACACTCTAGGCTACAAAGTTTCAACTGTAGAAGGTAAATAAATTCCAGATACCAGGGCCTCTGCTTGTGTTGCCAGGGGTGTGTGGCTGGCCTGAAAACCACCACAGGCCCCTTGCTCAGGCTGCCCCATGGCCCAAGAAAACCTTTAGCTTGATCCAGGACACCCTTCAGGGAAAACCAGCTGGTCCCCACCCATGCACCAGGTCTCTATCCTATCTAATGAAAGAGTAATATGCAGATTGACCATCATTCCAGCACACAGGTGGCTGCCCTCATGTGGACACAAAATGGCTACCAGGGGAGGGCTGTTGGGAGGGACCAGGCCTGCAAGGGAGGGCAGTTATGGGTGATCAGGCAAGCAAGGGAGGGCAGTTGGGAGGTGATCAACCCTGCAGGGGAAGGCAGTTAGGGGTGACCAGGCTGGCAGAGGAGGGAAGTTGGGGACAAACAAGCTGTCAGGGGAGCAGTTAGACATCAATCAGGCTGGCATGGGAGTGGTTAGGGGATGATCAGGCTGGCAGGCAGAAGCGGTTAGGGACAATCAAGAAGGCAGGCAGGCGAGCAGTTGGGAGCCAGCAGTCTTGGATTGTGAGAGGGATGTCTGACTGTCAGTTTAGGCCCGATCCCTGTAAACTGGCAGTCAAACAACTCCTGAGGAGTCCTAGATTGGAGGGGATGTAGGATGGGTTGAGGGACAACCCCTCCAAGTGCACAATTTTGTCCACCTGGCCTCTAGTGTATTCATAAGCAGCATATATAATTATAAAAGTATCATATGGTTTTTTTTCTTCTTTTTGATGGAAATTGTGCAAAACAGGATTTATCCCAATTCTTTTTTGAAAGGCTTAAATCTGTAGCAGCACTATAAACATCAACTTTATTTGTAACAGTTCAAATAAACATGGGAGAAGAGTCACAAATTTGACAGCAATCCTAATAATTTACATGACATTACCAACTCTAATTTATGAAACAGAAAGATTTTTCTAAATTATAGATAGCAAAAATGTCTTGATTAATGATGTTAAAAAAACAACAACTCATTACCTATCTAGGGAAAGATATAATAAGATAATCTTTGTCATAGAAAAGGCAATCAAATTATATGACAGACAAAATTGCAGAAGTCATAATAGGAATATGTCAGCATATTAATTATTATTGTTTTTCCCCAGATTTTGTAATATTTATATAACATTACATGAATTTGTCATTTGATGAGATTTCTTCTTACATTCTAAATACATATTCACTTTTTTAATCAAATTTTTCAATCATAATCTTTTTTAAAGTGTTCCCTAATTGTATAAGCATTAGACCCCCCAAAAAAACCTGAATCTCCCTAATGTAAACTTTCAGATATTTGCTGATTTTTCCTTCCTTACCTGATGGTTCTGTTTTTTCTGTACTAAAATACAATTTTTCTGAAACTCTATCCTGTCATATATTTACACAGAAATCCTATTTATGAAATTACTGTTACATATTGATTGGCCTCATGTTAGTTGGCATTACCTTTTCCCTGGAAAGAACTATCTTCCACACATTTAATCTCAAGGGTATGACCTTCAGTTATGTCTCTAGTAACAAAGCAGTTCTGAACTCTTGGTAATATCAGTTTCCTAAGTCTTTGACTTCACACCTGAGCTTTAATGGTTTTTGTGTATTATTCTTCCATGACAGAAGAATTTCTTATGTCTTATATAATTTTACTACTGTTTTAGTTCACTTGCTACCTTAGTTTAATCATCTAAACTGAATACTCCTTCAAAAAAAATGTCTTTTCCTTACCTGCTTTACAAATATTTTATTTTCTCAATAATTTACCAAATAGTCTTAATCCCAAGATTCCACTTAAAATCTTAGAGGTGGAAGCTGGTAAAAAAGTGGTCTACATTTAGACCCATTAAACACAATTTAACCTACTTTTCTCTGCATGTTTGAAATAACATCATGAGGGGGGAAAAAAGAATTCTACCAGCTACTAATGTGTTTTTTGTTTTGTTTTGTTTTGAACTTGAAAATAACAGGAAGTCTTCAAGATCAGTCAGTAATGAAATTAACATACCATATATAGACACAATCAAACTATCACAAACTTGACCTGTGGATGCTTTATGGTTTTCTAAGCACTCTGTGTTCAGTGCTGTGTTAGATGCTATGTTAGATATTACTAAGATAAAAATGAGAAATTTCTTTACAATGTCAACCAAGATTACTATTTTGGAAGATTTAAGTGTATAATTTAATTTTTATCAATTTGAAGAGAAGTGTATTATATAATACAAAGCCTTCTTGGAATGTGGCAAAAAATGTTACTTACACACACACACACACACACACACACACACACACACACTATGGGCCCAGTGCACAAATTTGTGCACCTTGAAACTGTGGGCTGTGAGGTGCAGTTTTCACAGGGGCAGGTATCAACCCATCAGCTGCACACCTGCCTGGCCTTTCCTTGCCTGGCCCCCAGGGCCCTGTCCGCTGGTAGCCCCGCTCCCACCAACTCTGCTCCAATCCACTGATGGTGCCAACCCCGCTTGCATCTGCTGATGGCATAGAGCAATTGTGGCTGGCACCAGCAGCAGGTATGAGCAGCGGTTGCTGCCCTGATAGCCTCTCAGGAGCAGGGGGAGGTGGAGAAGCTCTGAGGAACAATCAGGGCCTGAATCTGGCACTCGCACCCACTGACAAGGTCGAGCAATCAGGGTTGGCACCAGGCACCAGCAGTGGGTGCAAACGACAGCCCAGACACTGGCAGCAGGTGTGAGTGCTGGGCAGGACCATTGCACATGGGAGCAAAGAATTTTCAGTAACCACCAGGGGCTCACCCGGATGACAGCGACTGGTGCTTCATTTTGGTCTGGTGCCCCCTCTTACCTGCTGCATCATCCCACCACCTGCCGTGTTCCATGATCTGCTGCCTGCTGCTGACACCCACCATGTTACATGTACACACCCTGGTGGTCAGTGTTCAGCATAGCGATCTGGTTATTTGGTTGGTTGGTTGTCCCACCGTTCAGTCTATTTGCATATTAGCCTTTTATTATATAGGATATATATGTGGTTTTTTTAAAAATATATTTTTATTGATTTCAGAGAGGAAGGGAGAGGGAGAGATAGAAACATCAGTGATGAGAAAGAATCATTTATGATCCACTGCTTCCTGCACGCCTCCTACTGGAGATCAATCCCAAAACCCAGGCATGTACCCTGACAAGGAATTGACCTTGACCTCCTGGTTCATAAGTTAACACTCAACCACTGAGTGCTGGGCCATCCTCTTCTTTTAAGGTTAATTTTATTAAATTACAATTTACAAACAGTAAAAATCACCTTTTTCTTTGTACAATTTTATAAATATTGATAAATATGTAGTTACATAACCACTATGATGAAGATACAAAATATTTTCTTCATACCAAAAATCGTCCATGTTTATTTGGAACCAATCCCCTACTCTCAGCCACAGCTCCTGGCAAACTCTCACATATTTTATTTCAGAAAAATAAAATTTATATTTTATTTTTCCAGAATATCATATAAATAGAATCATATAGTATATAGCTGTTTGATCCTGATTTTTTTTTCACATAGCATTATGAGTTTTATCAATGTGGAATTACTATCAGTAGCTTCTTTTCTAGGTATGATTTTTTTTATTAGTGTTTCAGTTTACAGATGTACTGTAGTTTATCCATTCTTCACTTGATGGAAAGTTGGTTTATTTCCAATTTTGGTAATAAAGCCACTGGAAAAAAAAATGTGTATGCCTTTTCTGTGAACATATGTTTCTATCTCACTTGGGTAAATACCTAAGAGTGAGATTGCTGGATAATATAAGTAAATATTCAACTTCAGAAGAAATTGCCAAACTGTTTTCCTAAGTGGCTACATCAATCCTGCATCCCCTTGGGCAATATATGAGAATGCCAGTTGGCTTGCATATACATTTGTAGACACTTGTTATTACCATTTATTTTTCTTTAATTGAGTTTATTCTAACAGGTGCTTAGCAATAACTTGTTGTGATTGTAATTTGCATCTCCCATCTCCTGAATGACTAATGATTTTCAGAATTTTTTTCATGTACAGCAATGAATGAAGATCCATTTACCCATTTGCCTTTTCTGGTGAAGTGACTAAAAATCTCAGCCCATTTTTACTGGATTGTTTGTTTTCTTATTGCTGAGTTGTGAAGAAACTACTTGTATACTCTGCAGACCAGTTCTTTCTCAAATATGTGTTTTAAAAACATTTTCCCTAATCTGTGCATGTCATTATTTTTTAACAGTGTCTTTTTAAAAGCATATTTTTAAATTTTTGATGAAGTCCAACTTATCTAATTTTTCATTTTATAGTTTTATTTTATGTGTTTTACCTAAGATATAATTGCCTATCTCCATTTCCAAAGAGCTTTTTAATGTTTCTTTCTAAAAACATAGGTCTTCTAAGACCTAAAAGTCTACTAATCATTTTGACTTAATTTTAAAAAAATATATATTTTTTTTATTAATTTCAGGGAGGAAAAGAGAGGGAGAGAGAGAGAGGAACATCACTGATGAGAGACAGTTATTGATTGGCCGCCTCCTGAATGCCCCACACTGGGGATCTAGCCACAACCTGGACATGTGCCCTGATCAGGAATGAAACTGTGACCACGTGGTCCATAGATCTATGTTCAACTACTGAGTCACACAGGCTGGGCTTAACTTAGTTTTTTAAGATAATGTTAGATCTGGGCCAACATTCATCATTTTTTATATGAATACCCAATGTTTAGAAAATACAAACATTTCTTTCAGAATTATCTTGAACATCTTTGGAACTTATATGCATATATGTATAACCCATGGACACGGATAATAGTGTGGTTAAGGCCTGGGGGGAAGGGACCCATGTGGGTAGAGAAGGTCAATGGGGGATAAAATGTGAGTCATCTTTCAACAATAAAGATAAATTTTACCTTTTTACGAAGATGGTGCTGGAAGCTAAGAAGGAAGGCCCTGCCCCCTTCCAAAGCCAAAGCTAAAGCAAAGGCTTTGGAGGCAAAGAGAGCAGCGCTGAAAGGCGTCCACAGCCACAAAATAAAGAAGATCTGCACATCACCAACCTTCCAAGGGCCAAAGACACTAAAGCTGCCAAGGCAGCCTAAATATCCTCGGAAGAGCACACCCAGGAGAAGCAAGCTTGACCACTATGCCATCATCAAATTCCTCCTGACCACCGAGTCAGCCATGAAGAAGATAGAAGACAATTCATTTGTGTTTATTGCAATGTCGAGGCCAACAAGCACCAGGTCAAGCATGCTGTGAAGAAGGTCTATGACATTGATGTGGCCAAGATCACCCTGATCAGGCCTGATGGAGAGAAGAAGGCATATGTTCAACTGGCTCCTGACTATGATGCTTTGAATGTTGCCAACAAAATTGGGATCAGCTAAACTGAATCCAGCTGCCTAATTCTAAATATAAAGATTTTACACTGTAAAAAAAAAAAAAAAAGATAAATTTAAAAAACTGCTAAAGCTTTCTATAAGTATTTTTAAACTATAACTGCTAAAAGGTCTAGTCTATGATAAGCTTTACAATACTAATTAAATTACTATATTCAGTATTAATGGCCTCTTCTTTGTCAAGTAATAAGATCATAACTAAAGAATAAAATACCTTTGGGAATCTGTTCCCCACAAAATTTTTGACCACACTTTGGGTGAGATGTGTTTTTGAAACTTCTATTCTGACCTATTGACCTCTGTGTCTATCTTCTTAGCTATAACATTGTTTTAATAATTATAGCTTTAAGGTAAGTTAAATAGTGTGAATCCTGTACTTAGGTTCTTTTTCAAAATTGTTTTAATTATTCCATTTCTATGGGAATTGCATGTACATTTTAAAATAAGCTTATTAATTTCTACAAAATAAAAGCCTGTTGGAATTTTGAGATTTCATTGAAACTAAAAGTAAATTAGGGGAAAATTGACAGTAAAATATTGAGTCTTCTAATCTATTATGTACCATAGTATGGCTCTCCATGTGTTTAATCTTTTTGTATCTGACTCATCAATATTGTGTAGGTTTTATCACCCAAACCTAGTACATATTTTTGTTAGATTTGTCTCTATCTATTCTGTACCTTGGTGCTATTATAAGTACTTTTAAAATTGTAACTTCTAATTGATTATTGCTAATATATAAAATGCAGTTGATTTTTATATATTGTTCTTGTGTTCTGCAAACTTTCTTAACCCAATTATTAGTAGACAGTTTTATTGCATATTCACCTTTGTAATTTTCATAGGGATAATTATACCACCTATGAATAAACACACTTTTATTTATTTTTTTCAGCTACATGTAATTTATTTTATTTTTTTGCTTTGTTATAAGTTTAAAAGCAGTTATGAGAAGGAACACTCTTATCTCATTTCTTTTAAAAAATATATTTTATTGATTTTTTTTATAGAAAGGAAGAGAAAGGGATAGAGACTTAGAAACATTGATGAGAGAGAAACATTGATCAGCTGCTTCCTGAACACTTCCCACTGGACATGTGCCCACAATTAAGGTACATGCCCTTGACCAGAATAGAACCTGGGGCCTTTCAGTCCACAGGCCAACTTTCTATCCACTGAGCCAAACCAGTTAGGGCCCTTACCTCATTTCTGATCTCAAGAGAAAGAAATTAGTTTTTTACCATTAAATATGGCATATGTTTATAGATTTTTCATGATATCCTTTATAATATTGAGGATAGATAGTTAAAATCATAAAAAGTAATTTTAAATTTTCTTATAATCACATTTTAAAAATTCAACAGAAACAAGAAAAATTATTTTAATACTTTATTTAATCTACATATTATAGGTTCAGCATCTAAACCAAATAAAAATATTAATGAGATATTTTGTATTCATCTTTATTTCACACTGTCTTTATAATCTTGTGATTACTTTATTCTTATTGAATATCTTAATTATTTTTTATTTTTTATTGATTTCAGAGAGAGGGAGAGGAAGAGAGAGAAACATAAATGATTAGAAAGAATCATCACTGATTTGAACTGGAACTAGAAACCAGTAGCAAAAGGATATATGGAAAATCTCCAAATATTTGAAAGTAAAACAACACATTGTCACATAACACGTGTAAAAGAGGAACTCAAATAATGTTGGGAAATATCTTGAATAATATAAAAATAAAAGAAAAAAACAAACAAACAACTAGAGGACTTTTCTAGTTATCTATTTTTCCCCCCTAATGAGCGTTGTTAGAAATTCAAGAAATTTGTGTATTTCATTTAAGCGTTAAATTTGTCAGCAAAAATTTGTTCATAATATTACCATACTATCTTTTTAGTGTTTATAGACTTTACAGGGATGTCTCTTCTTTCATTTCTGATGTTGGTAATTTGTGTCTTCTCTGGAGCTGATACTTTATCTCTTGAATTGTTTATTTCAGTGTTTAGCTTTAGTGTCATTGATTCCCTCTATTGTTTTTGTTTCATTTAATGATTTTTAATCTTACCTTTATTATTTCTTTTCTTTTATATTATATGCTGTCTTCTTAATTATATCCCCTCTTCTCACACTTTCCCTATTGCTTATGGTGGCAGCTTTGATCATGAATTTGAAATGTTCCTTCTTTTCTAATAGAAACATGTAAAACTATAAATTTTCTCTAAACATTGCTTTAGCTGTATCCTCAATGATTTTGTTATGAATAATAATGCATTTTCATATTTATATCATTCCAATATTTTCCAACATTACTGTGAGTTCCTCTTTGACACATGTGTTATGTGGCAATGTGCTATTTTCAAATCTTTGGAGATTTTCCAGATATATTTTTGGTATTGATTTCTAGTTCAAGTCTGTTGTGCTCAGAGACCATACTTTGTATGATTTTAGTTTATAAATCTATTAAAGACAGTTTTAAAGCCTAGATGTTATGTACCTTACTAAGTTTTCCATTTGCATATGCAAAGAATGTCTATTCTGCTATCATAAGGTGGACATGCATTGGTCTGTCAATATATTTAGGCTGTTGGTTGATTGGGTTGTTCAAATCTTCTCTGTACTAAATTTGCTATTTCTTATATCAGCTGTTGAAAAGACTATTATGTTCTCTATAATTTGAAACTCATTTTTTTCTTTGAATTCTATCAATTTTTATTGTATGTTTTTTTGAAACTCTTTTGTTAGGTTATTACCACTTAGAACTGGTATGTCTTCTTGGTAAATTGACTTATTAATCAATATGTAATAATGGCCAACTGCTATAAGATTCAAACTTTCAAAATAAATTATATACTGACCCCCAAACTGATTTATTTCAGAAATTATTTTATTTTCAAATATGACTTAGTGGGTGACTTTGTTGTTTATAAAAACAAAATGTTTTTTGAATGTTACTGGAATTATAACTTAATTATATATTTAAAATATGTGATACTTGCCCTAGCTGGTTTGGCTCAGTGGATAAAGCCTATGGACCAGAGGGTCACAAGTTCAATTCCAGTCAATGGCACAGGCCCAGGATTGTGGGCTTGATCCCCAGTAGGAAGTGTGCAGGGGACAGACAATCAATGATTCTCTTTCATCATTGATGTTTTTATCTTTCTCTCCATCTTTCTCTCTAAAATCAATAAAAATATATTTAAAAAAATAAAATATGTGATAACTTTACCAGCTTAAATATCAATATTTAAATTTAGAAAACAGATCATAAGAAATATACAAGTTATATTTTCATTATACTCCTCCATGTCCTTTAGAACCTTATATGAATCTTTATTCATAATTCTCTGTTTAGTTTTTTTCTTTTATTATGTATACTAGAGGCCCAGTTCATGAATTCATGCATGGGTGGAGTCCTTGGGGTGGCCTGCAGGGACCAGGCCCCACTTCACACCCCCAGCCTCAGAGCCCTGCAGCCCAGCCTGGCACCTGCCATGGCGCCACCCCCTGATCTGCTCCACCATCCCTCCTGCGGAGTGATCAATCAGGGCCAGGCTCCCTCAGCACCTGGGAGCTGGGTGGCAGAACCATGTGCCCCCCCCCCCCCGCCCCTCAACCACCACTGCTGGTTGCTGTCTGCAGGGCAATCGGTGGGGCAATTGGGCTCCCACTCACACCCACCTTGGCCTGGCACAACCCGCTCACCTACCCCACCATCTGGCATGGTCTCTGGCTGCCCGTTGCCAGTGCAACATCACCCAATGTTCCACGCTGCCCCCTGGTGGTCAGCACACCTCATAGCAAGTGGTTGAACTCTCAGTCAAATAACTTGCATATTAGGCTTTTATTATATAGGATATCTGGGATAAGAGCTGAGTCTGAATTTGGTGCCCACCCAAATAGCTGATTCACAGAAAGTGCTCAATAAAGTGTACCTGTATGAACACATAATGAATGGCTCAGGCTTCCTTCACTTTGCAGAAGATTTTTGTTTTAAATACTGAGCCTTCCTAAGATACATTTTTGAGTTTTAAGTTTTACAGTATCAACTACCTTAATATGCCCTTGTTGCAGCATTTTAAGTCCTGCCTCTCAGTCTTAGGCAAACGGGGTGGTCACCCTATAGCTTCTCAGGTTACACCTGAATGTTTTAAATGGAAATAAAATAGAGTGGCTTGAAATACTTTTTATAATTTGTAAGGCTGATGTCAGAATTATCCAAATAATTATAGTTGAATCACAAAGTTCATGAACAGGATTTTAAACTGGGGGTATAGGTATTCAAAAACTATAATTTATAAATGATGAGTATAAATTTTATTTTTACTTTCCTGTGGAAACTTGCCCTCCCTTTGTGTAAAATTTTATGTCTTGTTTTGCTTGACTTTTGATTCACAGGAGGTAGAGAAAGCAAAATTGAATTTTGAAATGCTGCTTTTCTTTCGCATTACATCCAACAAGGTGAAAAGAGGAACCCTGAGTTAAGAAGCCAATTGGTGTCTGAATAAGGCCAGGCAACACACATTTGACAGAGTTGCTCCCATTGTGTGTTAACCACTTCCAAGAGAAAACAGGCTTAATTTTGTTGGAGCAAACATAAAATAAGCTAACTGCTTTCTTTGACAGTGATTATCCATGACCTTTTACTTCTGCAAACTCCAACTGCAATAATTTTCCTCTATTTTTAAGCAAAGTGCTTTTGATATGACTACATGATATTATGCAATATAAATCACATTGGATTGGAATTTTTCCATAACAATAGAGCAATGTTCTTGCTAGCAAGATATGTCTAAATGTCTTCAATTATCCTTTACAAGACAGTAGTCTGAGAACAAAGTATTAGGCTGCAAATAGAAATAATCAACTAGACTGGATATGTTGAGAACTAGATTGTTAATTCGTGAAGGATAAAGCAGTTAATTGCCTTGTAAGACCAACTTGCTTGGTCTCTTATGATCTGAGATGTTATTTGAAATGTAAAAGCTTGTGCAATTATCATCTATATCTTTCACACAATTGATAGTTTCCAACAAAATAATGACTCTGGTGTAACTGAGAAACAATTCTAAGATGTGGAAGTCAGAAGTCACTGCCATAGATGAGACATTAAGAACACAAATGAGGGATGATTGTAAATGTCCATCGCCATCTGTTTTGGTCTGCTTCTTCCAATTTTTAAACCAAAAGATATATGATAAATAATAATGCTCAGTTTCAAAATGTTTAAAGTGTCAATTGAAATGTGCCTGTTAGAGCCTTATTTCTTCATAAATATGTCAATTTAAAAAGAAGTTTAAAAAAGCAAAGCAAAATAAGGCATGAAGAAAGCTATTTGTTCAGGCCTCTTGTCCAGCTTTCCTGCAGTAGGTATTATATTCTGTTTTACAGGTATAAATCAAAAGATTTTGCAGACTTAAAAAAAATAGCCAAAGAAATTTTTGTCCTCTTAAAATCATAAATAACAGTAGTTATCACATATATATGTCCACATAGAATGCTCACACAGATCCTAAGATTGAGATATTCTTATGGTTCATGAGAAGATTTATGTGTATTTTTAAAAGAAGTCTTAAAATTATTTCAAAATACCTAGTATTAAATTCTTGTGTTTCACCCATGAGATAAATTTATACCAAAATTTCAACTTAGAAAACAGACATGGGAAATATAATAGTTTTATTTTTATTATTCTCCTCAGTGTCCCATAGCTCTCATAGCATAACTAACCAGCCTTTCACAAAATATTTTTCAGCAGTTTAGTAGAGAAAGAAGGACTTTAGGATCATAACTGTCAGTAACCTGAATGGATATAGACAACCATTTATCATTGATACCTAATATATTCTAATCTATAGATCATGAGCTGCCCTCCCTATTTCATATCCAGTCTTACTGGCTACTGCACTTACTCTTCCCATAATTTATTGCCTTACATGCACTGTTGCTTCTTATGGATTTATTTATAGACACATTTCTGCAGACATTTCAGTTAAGTAGTATCTATAAAAAAATAAGTTGTGCTGAGTTGTTTCTGTAAGTCTCACCTATCTTATGATAGAGAGAACTTTTGGCTTCATAGGTTGGTCAAATGAATGACTTAAGAAAACCATTTGAATATGTATAATATTACATTCTAAGAAACTACCTTCTAAATTTTATCTAGGATGTTCTGAAGATATCCAAGGTACAATTATAGGTCTGCAGACAAAATTGAGGTTTAGTCTGTAAATTATTTAACCTATGTTTATTTCTTTAGCTCTTACTCTAAATGGTGTACTTATTTATTTAATGCCTGGTCAAACCTGGCTTAAGATTAATATCCAAACAAACATCAGAGGTATTGAGGGAGAGACAAAAATAAAAGGCATTCATTTTAATGGTATTAAGAAAGTCAGCCATTCAATAATAAGTGACAAAGGAAAGGGATAATGTAGAGCTGCAGTCTTCAATAGGGTAGCCAAAAGCTACATGTGACTGTTGGGCACTTGAAATATAGAGAATTTAAATTAAGATGTATTGTTATAATATAAAGTACACAATAGATTTTGAAGACTTAGTATAAAGAAAAAATGTTAAATCATGCAATGATTTCTCAATTTTTATATAGATTACACGTTGAAAGGATAATACTTTGGACAATTTTGTTAAACATTTTAAAATAATTTTCTAATGTGGCTACTAGAAAATATTACATTATATATGTGATGAACATTATATCAATATTTCTATTGGACAATGCCACTGTATAAAAAAAAGAAAGAAAATATATCTATTTCTGAACCTCTCTGATGAAAGCTAGCTTAACAGCTCGGCCAGCCTTGCTCATTGGTAGAGCGTTGACCTATGAACCAGAAGGTCACAGTTTGATTTCTGGTCAGGGCAAATTCCTGGATTTCGAGCTTGATCCCCAGTGGGGGGCATGCAGGAGGCAGCTGATCAATGATTCTCTCCCATCATTGTTGGTGTCCCTCGTTAGGGCACCATAATGCCGGGGTTCTTTTCTCGGCCTTACAAAGGAAAGGGTTCAGCATTCTGGAGAAAAGGGCTGTGCATAGATGATTAAAGAGTTCAAGGATAAAATATATTTTTGAAGGCATTAAGTGTCAGAGGAGCTTCAGCTAGAAGAAACTGAAGACTCTTCCTTGACCAAGGACCTGTGCTTTTTATTCACTGGATTTATCCTAAGGCAAGGTGGAAATATACACTTCAAAGGGTAAGGTATCAAAGGATATACCGAAACATACACAGCTGTTCAGTTTGGCCAACAGAAAGCAATAAAATGCCCTAAGCTATCTGTCAGCAAACAATTATCCTATTCAGGTTTGAGGGAAGTGCCTTAGCAGTTTCCAACAGGTAAACTAGATATGTGGCTCACCCCTGTTGAGTCCCCCAAGTCCCATCAATCTTTTGATGGAACTCTTGTACTTATTACATGCTAGAATTGGTTCTTAGCACATCATTGATGTTTCTATCTCTCTTTTCCTATCTCTTCCTTTCTGAAATCAATAAATCAATAAAAATATTTTTTAAAAAAAGATAGTTTAACAGTCCTGGAGAAGGACTGCACAAGATGTCTATAACGAAGGAGGGAAATTCTACTTCTGAGAATCCTGAATTCTTTGGATCAGCACACCCAAACAAGTGGTCTATATAGTGGTCCACCCTTGTTTTATAATACAGGCATAACTTGTTTTATCGTGCTTTGCTTTATTGCACTTCACAGATAATGCATTTTTTACAAATTGGAAGTTTGAGGCAACCTATATTGAACAAGTTTTCCAACAGTGTTTGCTCACTTTGTGTCTCAGCATCACATTTTGGTAATTCTCACAATAATTCAAATATTTTTATTATTTTATATTTGTTATAGTGATATTTGATCAGTGATACTGGAAGTTACTAAGGTAAGACCCTCAATCAGGAAAGATTATGATTTGTTGAGGGCTCAGGTGATGTTTAGCGTTTTTTAGCAACATAAGTATTTTTAATTATATATAATCATATTTTTTAGACATAAACATATTACGTACTTCATAGACTACATTAAAGTGTAAATATAACTTTATATGCTATGGGAAGTCAAACAATTTACATGACCAGCTTTATGGTGATATTTGCTTCATTACAGTGGTCTGGAACTGAACCTAAAATATATCCAAGATATGCCTATATATAATTTTATAATTGGTATATAGAGCTGTGCAAGTAGATTGGTGAAAAACTATATCATAATGGCAGAGAGTACTGATAACAGCAGTAATCTTAATAATAAAAGCTCAGGATTGTAACGACCGTTTATGACCAAATGCTGACCATCTGGAAGTCAGTGCTGGGTTCCCCAGCTGCAGCCTGGAGACCCAGCACTGACTGCCCAGGTGGCTGAGACCCAGAAAGTAAGTCAGGGTCTGATCTGCAGCCTCAGTGGAAGCTGTTGATCAGTGTACTTACCTTTCTCTTTCTCTCCCTCTTTCTTTCTGATCTTCACCAGCAGCAGGGCTTTTCTTTCTCTCCCAGCCTTCTTGGGGGCTGCTGTTAAGACACACCTCTTTTATCAGGCCCGGAGATAGGCCTGGAGATGCTGACTGGTATGGGAACCCACCAATCAGAACCAAAGGTGGGTGCTGTGGGGAACCAATGGCTGCCTAGGAGGCAGATCTTTTGATGCTGGCATAGGAACGGACCAATCGGATCCAAATTGGCCAGCAGAGGAGGGCAGTTGGGGGCAACATCAGGCCTGCATGAAAGGACTGTTGGAGGCAAAATCATGCTGGCAGGGGAGGGAAGTTGGGGGCAAACAGGCTAGAAGGGGAGGGCAGTTAGGAGTGATCAGGCTGGCAGGGGACGGCAATTAAGGGTAATCAGGCAGAGGCAGTAAGGGGCAATCAGGTAGGCAGGCAGGTGAGCAGTTAGGAGCCAGTGGTACCAGATTGTGAGAGAGATGTCTGACTTCCGTTTTAGGCCTAAAACGAGAGTCAGACATCACCACAAAGGGTCTCCAATTGGAGAGGGTGAGTTAAGGGAACCCCCATTCCATGCATAAATTTTGTGCACTGGTCCTCTAGTAGGAAATATTTAAGAAGGTGTGGTCAACAAAGCATCTTATTTGTTCATAAAACTACATTCCTCTCTTTATCTTTGCCATGGTTTCCCAAGGGTCAGTATATAGTTCCTTAGCCTTTGACTTTGGTCTTGGCCATGTGACTTGCTTTGACCCATGTAATATTTTCCAGTTCTGAATCAGAGTTTCTAAAGGCATTACCTATTCCTCTTGCCCTTTTGTATTACTATCATTTGCATGAGATAAACAAACTCTAGCTAATTTCGTCTTCTTTATTCTGGATCCACAATGAGGTGCATGGAGCACATTTGAACCCAACCCAGCCTGGCTGAGCCAAGTCCACTTGTATAAGGTGAGAAGGACAAAAGTGACTTTAGAGTTGTTTGTTATGAAGCATTATTTCAGTTGAACCTAATTAATATGCATATTTACAATATGATTTATCTTTACAGTAATTCTATGTGGGAGACACTGCTGGTTCCATTTCAAACAAGGAAAATATTATTCACAGAAATTAAATGCCAAAGTTGCATAACTAATAAATGTTTGGGACAGGCTTAGAATCCAAGAGATTCTAAATTTAGGCTATATTCATCTTTATGAAAAATTACTCTTAATTTATATATAATGATATGAGAACTTTAGTATTATATGATAGAATATTTATTTAGAATTTTTCTAAGATGCTTTGTTTTGCTAGTTATGAATTCTCCCCAAAGTATACTTTTCTTAAAAGTTGGATCTTTGCCTGATGCCTCTTATATTCACCGCAATATTGAACTTTGCACTTTGTGTATTGTTGAGTCATAGGAAAAATGTGCAGATGGACAGATTGATGTAATAACATTTTATCATATATTTGCTGTTTATATAACACAATAATGGTTATTGTTGCCAAACAAATTTGTCCTTTTATTCATCCCCAAAAGCTCAGTAAAAGTAAGAATAACTCTCAGTCCTCAGCATTTCCCTCCCTTATTGCTAGGCTTAAGGTCTTGGTTGATGGCTGGTACTCTGCTGCCCCCAGGAGGACTACTGAATTTTGTGCTTTTGCATAAAGAATAACAGCAGATTGACAAGACACACACAGCAACAGAAAGTTACACTTTCTAAGAAACACAGATTCAGAATCCATTCATTTATAAATTATAAACAAACATAAAAGTTAAACAATGGGATAAAATAAATAATTTCTATATTTGATGTAGTAATTTCTTATAATTTTTAATTGAAAAATTTTAATAAAATTATTTTAAATGTTAGCACATTTGTTCCTTTTCTCTTAAAATTATAGAATTCTTGCCCAACTAGTATGGCTCAGTAGTTGAGCACCGACCCATCAACCAAGCTATCACATGTCAGGGCAAATGCCTGGGTTATGGGTTCAATCCCCAGTAGGGGTTGGGCAGGAGGCAGCTGATTGATCTTTCTCTCTCATTGATGTTTCTATCTCTCTATCACTCTCCCTTTCTCTCTCTCTTAAAAAATAATTAATAAAAATATTTTTAGAGTAATAAAATAAAATTATAGAATTCTTCTCATTAAAATTTCTGCCATAATTGAATCAATAGGTTAACAATCTATATTTCAAAGGAAATACTTCCAGATAATTTTCCCATTATTTTTTAAATTGTGGTCAACTATGTTGTTACTTCTAGTGTCCTACCAATTCAGCCTGAAGAACTTCCTTTAGCATTTATTATAGGACAAATCTACTAATTATAAATTCCCTTAGTTTTTTTTCATCTTAGAATGTCTTTATTTCGCCTTCATTTCTGAAAGGTAGTTTTGCTGGATATAAAATTTTTAATTAAGGGTGGTTTTTTTTTCTTTTTTTTTCTTTTTCAGCTTTAAATATGACATGTCTGGTCTTTATGATGAGAAATCAGCTGGTAATCTTATTAAGTAGGTAAAATTTTTTACTGATACACTTCAGACAGACTTTCTTATTAGAAATGTGTTAAGATATCTGACTGTCTCTGAATGGTTTATTTCACTTACCATAATAATCTCCAGATCCATTCATGCTTTTGCAAAAGGTAAAATATCCTTTTTTTTTTTTTTTTTTTTTAAAAAAAAGAGGTCATGTGGTATTCCATATGATCTCACTTTTATGTGGATTCTAATGAACAAAATAAAGTGGCAAACAAAATAGAAATAGGCATGGAAACATGGAACAGACTGACAGCTGTCAAAGGAAAAGGAGGTGGGGATACTGGATGAAAGGGCAGAAGAATTAATCAAAGGGCATACAGTATATGCATAACCCATTGACATAGATAATAGTGTAGTAATAGCCAGAGGGAAAGGGGGTGGGGCTAGGTGGAAAGAGACTTTGCTTGGGGCAATGGACACACAATGCAGTGTGCAGATGATGTTTTATTCAGTTGTACACTTGAAACCTGTATGGTTTAGTGAACCAATATCACTCTAATAAATGTAATTAAAAATAAAATTACACTTGTGGCTTGTGTTATAAAAAATGTGTTAAAATAAAAACAGGGAAACAAAAAGAAGTTACTCATAGAATATCAATATTCCATTGAATCATAGAATTTCTAGCTGAAGGTCTTTAGTCCACCCATTTTGGTTAATAATATTTTATTCAAAAATTCTAGTAATATAATAGTAATTTTTAGGATTCAGAATACAAAATCTAAATCAGTTATATACAAGAACAGTTATGCATTATCAGGATTTGATTAATTCTGCTTTGTAAGCTAAGTCTAATTTATTTGGAGGGAATCAGTTAGGGAATCTACAAGACCATGAAAGACTCATGCTGCTTTCCCCTTAACCTGAGCCATAGCAGATATCAATAAGCAGTCATGACATTTTCCCACAGAGCTTATATTTAGCTTAGTGTGCTTCTCAGAACACAGTTCCTACATTTCTAGTTTATTCCTAACAGTTTATCTCTAGAATGGAGATTGTAAAGTTTTGTGAACATCTTAGATTTCTCTACCACTGTCAGCCTCAGTACATTTATCTCCACTGGCTAGGCAAGTGGGTTGTGATGTTGACTTCTGCAACTACATGATTAGTCTGAAGTCTCCTTCCTTCCTCAATGTTTATTTTCATTTACCAAAGGACAGGGACTAATTCAGAACAGCACAGAAATCCATGGACAAGTACTTATAATGAAATTTCTCACTATTTACTTTTTTTATTCACCAGTCTTTGCTTACCCTGAAAATATAAGGGAGAAAACAAAGCAAACAAAAACAAACAAAAAAACAGAGAGGCAATATGCAGAGAATATTGGATAAAAGACAAGACTTTTATATCAAAAATTATTTTCTTTCTTATTTGTTTCTTCCTTTTTTATTTTAGTTGTGGGGGGGTTAATGTAACAACTTTGGTTAAAAAGATATATAAAATAAATATATATGTATATGTGTGCCATATTTTTAAAGGGTCATGTGATATTCCATATGATCTCACTTATATGTGGATTCTAATGAACAAAATAAAGTGCCAAACAAAATAGAAATAGGCATGGAAACATGGAACAGACTGACAGCTGTCAAAGGAAAAGGAGGTGGGAATACTGGATGAAAGGGCAGAAGAATTAATCAAAGGGCATATATGCATAACCCATAGACATAGACAATAGTGTAGTAATAGCCAGAGGGAAAGGGGGTATATATATATAATAGTTCCTATAACTGCTAGCACAGGTTTTATCTTCAGGCATCTATTTGTACATTAGAAGGTACAAGGGGGGACTGACAGTTCCATATTTTCAAATTTAGGCAAGTGTAGAGAGAGAAACAAAACTGGGGAGAAAAACAGGTGAGCCATGGATGTAGAGCAGTGTTTCCCAACCTTCTCTCATGATGAGAATCACCTGGTAGAGTTGTTAAAACACAGATTCCTGAATCCCAACTAAGAAGTGCTAAACTAGAATTTTTGAGAACATATAGGTAAAATTGCATACCTAACTTAGTGCTCTGTATATAAAATCTGTCTTAGAGCACTAGTTAAGTATACAATTTTACCTATATGTTCCCAAAAATTCTAGTTTAGCACTTCTTAGTTGGGATTCAGGAATCTGTGTTATAACAACTCCACCAGGTGATTTTCATCATGAGAGAAGGTTGGGAAACACTGATGTAGAGGACCAGGTGCTGAATTTGTTCTCCACCTAGCCAGCATAAAGAGCTTAACTCTTTGCAGCTTATGAAGAACAAAGATTACTTAATTGTATGAAGGCTTGGTTGGTTCCCTCAGCATCTATGATTTCTAAGAAGAAATGAGGGGCAAGGTAGAAGGTTCAATGAGGACAGAGTGGAAAGAGAGGAATTATACAAAAAACATATTTTTAAAATTTCAATCTCACTATTTTTGTGGGTAGAATGCAAAAAGAAGGCCATGTGACTACACACGGTATTGAATTTGGTTCCCTAAGATCCCAAACTTTTCTAGAACAACCTTCTAGAGAGCATATTTTCTATCATAGCTAGAAGGCATCTTGGAATTAATCTGAGCAATCAATTCATTTTTAAAAAAAATTTTAGATAAGGACATTAAGGCAACCAAATTAAAAGTCATGCAGGAGGTTACTCACAGGCTCAGCTGCAACTAATTCAACTGAGACTCATCTAAACCATAGAAAGCATAAAATAATGTAGGTGACTATATGCTCAATTCTCCCAAGGATGATGCATAGCTAGTACCATTCTAGAATAATAATGGGGAAGTTAATTCATAACATACAACAGATGCCTTAGATATTAGGGCTTAATTCTTTTGAGGAACCCAGTTGAAAGACTGTAATAGCACACTATCACCATCTGGCTTGCTCCTGCCACAAACTATTTGGAAGCTGATTCATAAATTCTTTGGGGGAAGATCCATAGAATGGATGCAGCAGTGAGTTTATAAGAGTCATAAAATTAAAGTATAAAACCTTACTGTTTTGGCTGCTAGAAGATTCTGGACCATGGACATAGGTTGTTTCATCTGTGACCTCGAGTTATGATTAATTTTAGATAAACAGTGGATAATACATGTAAGGGAAATCACCTTTGCTCCACCTTGAAACAGAAGCATAAGTTTTACTTGTGCTCTAGTTTATGTAATAATGACTCTGCTATAAAATGTTTTCTAAAAGCTTGACTGGAAAGACTGGCTAATAAAGCACTGCGTGCTCATGAGAGAGGAGTAAAATGCCACCAAATTGAACAATTACTTGCAAATAATTGTCAGGAACTTTTTTTTCCCCTAGAGGAATTGCCTCTTTAAGTGGGCATTAATAACCAAAGGCTTAGGGAAGCATTCCTCCCTCTCAGGTTATGATGATGATATTTAAGGAACAAAGGTACACAAAATCAGAAACAGGAGGCAGAATTAAGCAGTGGACAGGGCGAAGCAGAAATTTAGGTTCATTCCTGTAGTGACAAATGATCTTATTTTTCTTACAGTTTGTCCATGGATAATTTAATATTGGCACGGGGAAGAAATAGTAATACAGAAATGAATCCATCTTTAAGGTATGCTTGCCCTTCAGTGTAGGAGGTAACCTTGATTTTTTTTTTTTTATGTGCTCACCAAATCAAGTTTTTAATTTAATAACTATATGACCAGTTGTTTTAATCCAAATGGACTGTGGTATTGGAATAGGGGCTCAGGTCCTTCTTGAAGATATACTATTGCAGAATTTGATGGAGTCTTAGAGCAATTTAGGTTAAGAATATTGAGTCATGCCTAGCTGGAGTGTCTCAATTGCTTGAATATTGTCTTGTGCAGGACACACGTCTGTGTTGTGGGTTTGACCCCTGGTTGGGGGAATATGTGAAAGACAACCAATCACTCTCTCTCTCTCTCTTTCTCTCTTTCTCTCTCCCTTCCTCTCTCTAAGCATAGTCCTTGGGTGAAGATTTTCTAAAAAATGGAATGTTTAGTTACTAGGCAAAGCTGCTATGTGTTTTCTGAAATGAGAAACTAAATTAGAATTGAAGATGAAGTAGTTCAGAATAAGCCACTGTGGGAAAAAAAAAAAAAAAATAAGATTGAGCTGAAATGATTTGAATTCCTAAAATTCCTTATCTTCCCAAAACACAGAGCCTCCTAAAAGAATTCAGTTGCCATAAATCTCCTCCCTGGGAACAATTCTAATATTGTCTTCTGAGAGATGAGCATAGGGACTGCCCTCAAACAAATACTGTCACTAAACTGCTATGGCTTCCATCCTAAGGGTTCTTCTTTCCCTTCCTTCCTTCCTTCCTTCCTTCCTTCCTTCCTTCCTTCCTTCCTTCCTTCCTTCCTTCCTTCCTTTATCCTTTCCTTCTTTTATTTCTTCCTTTCTTCCAATCAACAATCATTTGTTTATCTATAAATACCCTTTCTTCTAAATAGTCACTTTATCTCCCACCCCCTATTAAGATGGCATATAAGCCGCACATTCTAACCACCTCCTTGAATAACATTTTTCTATGAACTCTCATGTAAACATCTGTGAATAAAGCTCTATCATTTATTTTGCTCTTATGTCTCTTGTCAGTTTAATTTGCAGTCCCCTATCACAGAACTTAACAGTAGAGAAAAAGATTATTTTTCCTCTGACAAGGATCCAGGTTTCAAAATCAGATTATCACTCTGTATAATGTGGTGGTGGCCCTTCCCTTGCCTGCTTCTACAATAAAGAGGAGGAAAGCCAATACATGGCCAGTCCCCTTGTCAACTTACTGTACAGTGGGAGTGATCCTGTGACATTGTTCTGATCAATTAGGTAAAAGAATAAATTTTCTGGAATTGATTTTTGCTTTTGTAATCAACATTGCAAAGGAGCATAAGCATCTCTCCTGTGTCTCTTCTTCTTTCCTTGAACGAGGATGCAATGTTTGAAGCAGCCAACAGTCATCTATAATCTATGAAGAGAAGAACTTGATGATAAAAGGTGGCATCACCTATGAAGGGAAACAGATGGTGATAAAAGGTGATTTTACAAAACTGGAACAAAAAATTAAAAACAGAGCTTGAGTTTGGGGCCCTGATAGTATCACTAAACAGGTAAACCAAAACCATCAACTGCCTTCTTTGGGAGTTTTTGTTTGGAGAGAAAAATTCACCCTGATTTGTTTAAGCCATACTGTAACTTGGGGCAACTGAAATCTTAACTAATGAAAACAGTTCAGGCAAAAATAGGAACACAGAGACTAGAATCAGGAGGGATAGGAAAAGTCTGGAGACTGTAAAAGGCTCATTGTTCTTGCTGTTTTCTTCTGTTTCTCTAGAACTTTACTTGCATTTTAACCAATTCAGTATCTTTGCTCCCTTTTAGGAGCCTAATGTAAGAGAAGGGAATTATGTAAGCAAATTGCAGTGGCTGAGTCCTGCCTGTTTCCTCTGACTGTAGCCACTGTCTCATCACAGAAAACCATTCATCCTCCTGCCCTGTCCTCTCTTCACCCCCTTCAGAAAAGCCTTTGAAATCCTATAACAGTAGTTCAGCAAGTGAAGTGGGTAATTACACATCTTCCCTTTTTTTTTTTTAGAGCAACAAGGACCATTTATACCTCTTATCAGATCTTAAGAGTGGCTCTTCTGCTGAAAAGCTAGAGGCCTAGACAGTAGAGAAATTATATGGAAATGCATTGAGAGATTTCATGGGAAGGACTATGCAAAGTGTGGGGTAAATGGAAAATTCACTGCCCATAAAAAAATTCCCTTTTGCTAGTGATCCTGCCATGGAGAAAAGGCTCAGAGGGAGGGCCTGGCTTTCCACTAGGTACACAGAAAGGTGCCCTGGATGACACTGTGTGAGACATAGAAGGTTCCTGAAATGTCAATATAATGAAGCAAACTAAAACGTAAAAGAACCCACAATTTTAAACTCAAATTAAAAAATACAAAAGCCTTATTTTTTTTTAAGTCACAAATCTCATATTTTAATGAAACCTTCTTCTCTCCATCATCAAAATCCAGGTCCTCCTGTGGCTGACATGGAATCTTTGGGTAACTATTTTATATATTGGTGATTGCCCTCTCAGCATATACTTTTTTGGAATCTCAAGAGCCCTGGAGAAATGGGAAAAGAAAAGGAGGGAGGAAAGACCTTGGTAGCATTTATGGAATGTCTACAGTGAATCTGGTACTGTATTGAGAGTTTTATTAAAGTGTTGTTAAAAACAAGACAACAGGACAAAATGGAATCACTTACACTGAGCCACACATCACCAGTCTGAGACTTCACTTATGGTTTTTTTCTACCAAAAAATGAAATTTTAAAGCAGCTAACCAGGAATCACCTGATCAACACTATTAGGTAATTTGCCTGAAAGGCTCCTGCCATCCTCTAAAGCAGTAGTTCTCAATCTTTATTACGTTTTCCGATGATCTTAGGCGACCCTGCTAGCAGTTCTCAACCTGTCGAGACCCACAGGTTGAAAACCGCTGCTACAGAGCCTAAGACCATTGGAAAACACAGATATTTTCATTCTAATTCATTAACAGTAGCAAAATTACAGTTATAAAGTAGCAACAAAAATAATTTTATGGTTGGGGTCACCATAACATGAGAACTGTATTAAAGGGTGTGCCTTTAAAAGGGTTGAGAACTACTGGTCTAAAGGAAAGTAACTTTGCAATAATCAACTGAAGCAGGAATTTGGGGGGAACAGAGGCAGGCTTAGGGATTTTTTTTAGAATTGGGGTCCATGGAAAAACACAGGGCTGCAGACTGGGAGAAGGTACATTTCTGTAACACAAGGAAGCCAGGTGCAGTTACATTTCCATAAGACAAGGAGGCAGCAAGAGGTATCCTATCTAATAAAAGAATAATATGCAAATTGATTTTTACTCCAGCACACAAGATGGCTGCTCCCATGTGGTCAAAAATAGCTGCCCCTGCCGAAACCGGTTTGGCTCAGTGGATAGAGCGTCGGCCTGAGGACTGAAGGGTCCCAGGTTCGATTCCGGTCAAGGGCATGTACCTTGGTTGCGGGCACATCCCCAGTAAGGGGTGTGCAAGAGGCAGCTTATCAATGATTCTCTCATCGATGTTTCTAACTCTCTATCCCTCTCTCTTCCTCTCTGAAAAAAATCAATAAAATATATTTAAAAAAAAAATAGCTGCCCCTATGTGGACACAAGATGGCCAGCAGGGGATGGCAGTTGGGAGGGACCAGGCCTGCAAGGGAAGGCTGTTGTGGGGGATCAGGCCTACAGTGGAGAGCAATTAGGGGCAGGGGAGTGGTTAGGGGGTATTAGGCTGGCAGTCAGAAGCACTTAAGGGCAATCAGGAAGGCAGGCATGCAAGCAGTTGGGAGCCAGCAGTCCTGGATTGTGAGAGGGATGTCCAACTGCCCATTTAGGCCCAATCCTACTGGGATAGGCCTAAAGGGGCAGTTAGACATCCCTCCAGGAGTGCCAGAATGGAGAGGGTGCAGGCTGGGCTGAGGGACATAGACCCCCTATGCACAAATTTCCTGCACCTAGCCTCTAATATTTACATAAGACAAGGGAACTGGAAGTAGCCCAGAAAGGTCTATATTTACAAAACAAAGAGAAGGAAGCCCTTCATTCAGAAGGAGGGGAAGAAAGCCCAAAGGGAATAGGAAAACAATAAGGGTGGAGGGAGGAGAACCTTAAGTTTGCCCTGTGAGGTTCAACCTTTGAGCCCAGGAGTTACTATAGTAACCTACTCAAAGGGGGATATTGAGCAATCAGAGGGGATATCAGGCACCAGGATCTGCAGCCTTTATAAGCCATAGGGAAGGGGTACCCAGTGGGATCCTTCTCCCCTTCTCTACTTAGGAGTCCATTCTGTGGGACTCTTCCCCCTCCCTATGTAGGAGTTTGTACTTTTTCTTCAATAAATATCCACCTTTGCTATACCCACCTTCTGTCCTTGGATTCATTCTTCAATTCCGATGGACAAAGAATCTGGGTTTCAGCCCCAAAATTCAGTATCACAACCTACTTTTCTTCCCTGTGTGACTACCCCAGCTCCTTTATGTCTATCCAAGTTTTTCATTCTGTAGAGCTCATTGGAGATCTTTTCCATCCACTAAATGGGATGCTGCCTGATTCACATAAATTTTTGCCTAACTAAAAATTTACTATGCATCCGTTTATCTTTTAACCTTATATAGTGGGAGTGGTGCCAAAAGGAAAGATGTGTGGGGTAGTATATTGAGTGGGTAATGTGGGATGGGCAGGATGTGAGGCAGGGCTCTGGGGTGGGGCACCTGCACTGAGAAGAAATGGAATGGAGGAATGGGATGGAGCACAGAGGGTAGAGGATGTAAGACCAGTAGAGTGGCAGAGGACATGGTTCGCTAAGAACAAGAGCCATTGATTGAATAGCAAGGGGCTTCAGAGAGAAAAAAATGTAAAAAATGAGAAAGTATAAAAAAAAATAGGCGAATGTTGCCACTTCCTATTTTATATTTTACCTGGGAACAAGGCTTATGAATTATATGTCTGGAGTCCAAAATGCTCTCTTCAGACACCTCCAAAATCTTTAAGAGAAACAAACAAACAAACAAAACATTAACATGCCTGGGAACTCATCCCATCCACTTGGCAGCAACTAACCCATCTGCAGTCTCAAAGGGCAATGCGGCTGAAGACACTTAGCTGCAGAAACTAATCACTGTGTAATAGTTTCTGCTCAAGCAGAAACAGTGATCATGAGCAAGACCAGTCAAAAGGATTGAAAAATATCTTTACTTGAATTTTACTTTGTGCTGACTTCAAATATTCCCAGCACCCCCATTCCCACCCCCCAAAAAAACGAAGCTTTACAGAAGTAGCTCCACTAACACTCCCAGGACACTAAAATTACAATAAGCAAATGGCTCAGAAGAAAAATAAGAGCACAAAGGATCTGAATGGTGGGCTGAAACATCTTCTATTCTGCCTAATAAAACTTTCAATACAAAGCCATAGAAATGCAAATATAAGGACACAAAGGGTTGTAGGTCACAGCTGGGGTTAACTAATCTTGGCAATTCAGAGGGATTCATA